>NC_139159.1:31596076-32268481 GCF_964270905.1 Leucopleurus acutus | reverse complement strand
CACCACCAAAAAAGGAAAATTACAGGCCAATATCTTTGATGAACATAGATGCAAACATTTTCAACAAAATATTAGCAAACCGAATCCAACAACACATAAAAAAGATCATACACCATGACCAGGTGGGATTCATCCCAGTTTCACACAGATGTCTCAACATATGCAAATCAATCAATGTAGTACACCACATTAACAAAAGAAAAGTCAAAAACCACATGATCATCTTAATAGATGCAGAAAAAGCATATGACAAAATTCAACATCCATTCATGATAAAAACTCTTGCCAAAGTGTGAATAGAGAGAACATATCTCAACACAGTAAAAGCCATTTATGAAAATCTCACAGTCAATATAATACTCAATGGTGCAAAGCTGAAAGCCTTCCCTCTAAAATCTGGAAGAAGACAAGGATGCCCACTTTCAGCACTTCTCTTCAACATAGTATTGGAAGTCTTAGCCACAGCAATCAGATAAGAAAAGGAAATAAAAGGTATCCAAATTGGAAGGGAAGTGGTAAAATTGTCACTATATGCATATAACATGTTACTATATATAGAAAACCTTAAGGACTCCACACAAAAGCTATTAGATCTAATAATCTAATAAATGAATTCAGGAAAGTAGCAGGATACAAGATTAACATTCAGAAATTGACTGCATTCTTTTACACTAACAATAAAATACCAGAATGTAAAAAAACAATACATTTTAATATCACACACACACACACAGAAAACCTTAAAATATACTTGACCAAATAGGTGGAAGACTTATAGGCTTAGAACTATCACTATAAAACATTAATAAAGGAAAGAAAAGAGGTTTCAAAGAAATGGAAAGATATCCCATGCTCTAGGATTGGAAGAATAAATATTGTTAAAATGGCAATACTACCCAAATCAATCTACAGACTTAATGCCATCCCTATCGAATTACCCAGCACATTTTTCACAGAACTACAACAAATAATCCAAAAATTTATATGGAACAATAAAAGACCCAGAATTGCCAGAACGGTCCTGAGGAAAAAAAACAAAGAAGGAGGCATCACTATCCCAGACTTCAGACAATACTACAAAGCAGCAGCAATCAAAACAGTGTAGTATGGTAGAAAAACAGGCATACAGATCATGGAACAGAATAGAGAACACAGAAATAAACCCACACACTTACAGTCAATTAATCTTTGACAAAGGAGACAAGAATATAAAATGGGAAAAATAGAGTCTCTTCAGTAAGTGGTGTTGGGAAAGTTGGACAGTTACACGTAAATTAATGAAGTTAGAACACACCCCCACACCACACATAAAAATAAACTCAAAATGGCTTAAAGACTTAAGCATAAATCATGACGCCATAAAACTAGAAGAGAGCATAGACAAAACATTCTCTGACAAAAATCATACCAATGTTTTCTTAGGTCAGTCTCCCAAGGCAATAGAAATAAAAACAAAAATAAAAAATGGAACCTAATCAAACTTACAAGCTTTTCCACAGCAAAGGAAACCATTAAAAAAATGAAAAAATATCCTGCAGAATGGGAGAAAATATTGCATATGAGGCAACAGACAGGGTTTAATCTCTAAAATATACAAACAGCTCATACAACTCAAAAACAAAACAAAAAAACCCAAACAACCCAATCGAAAAATAAGCAGAAGACCTTAATAGACATTTCTCCAAAGAAGACATACAGATGGCCAGTAGACACATGAAAAGATGCTCAATATCACAATTGGAGAAATGCAAATCAAAACTACAGTGACGTACCACCTCACACTGGTCAGAATGGTCATCATTACAAAGTCTACAAATAACAAATTCTGGAAAGGGTGTGGAGAAAAGGGAACCCTCATACACTGTTGGGGGAATGTAAACTGGTACAGCCACTATGGAGAACAATATGGAGGTTCTATATATAAACTATAAATAGAGCTACCATATGATCCTGCAATCCCATGCCTGGGAATATACCCAGACAAAACTATAATTCAAAAAGACACATGCTGGGTCATATGGTAGTTCTATTTGTAGCTTTTTAAGGAACCTCCATACTGTTCTCCATAGTGGCTGAACCAATTCACATTCCCACCAGCAGTGCAAGAGTGTTCCCTTTTCTCCACACCCTCTCCAGCATTTATTGTTGCTAGATTTTTTGATGATGGCCATTCTGACTGGTGTGAGATGATATCTCATTGTAGTTTTGATTTGCATTTCTCTAATGATTAATGATGTTGAGCATTCTTTCATGTGTTTGTTGGCAGTCTGTATATCTTCTTACTGGGCATATACCCTGAGAAAACTGAAATTCAAAAAGAGTCATGTACCAAAATGTTCATTGCAGCTCTATTTACAATAGCCCGGAGATGGAAAAAACCTAAGTGCCCATCATCGGATGAATGGATAAAGAAGATGTGGCACATATATACAATGGAATATTACTCAGCCATAAAAAGAAACGAAATTGAGCTATTTGTAATGAGGTGGATAGACCTAGAGTCTGTCATACAGAGTGAAGTAAGTCAGAAAGAAAAAGACAAATACCGTATGCTAACATATATATATGGAATTTAAGAAAAAAAAATGTCATGAAGAACCTAGGGGTAAGGCAGGAATAAAGATGCAGACCTCCTAGAGAACAGACTTGAGGTTATGGGGAGGGGGAAGGGTGAGCTGTGACAGGGCGAGAGAGAGTCATGGACATATACACACTAACAAACGTAGTAAGGTAGATAGCTAGTTGGAAGCAGCCACATGGCACAGGGATATTGGCTTGGTGCTTTGTGACAGCCTGGAGGGGTGGGATAGGGAGGGTGGGAGGGAGGGAGACACAAGAGGGAAGAGATATGGGAACATATGTATATGTATAACTGATTCACTTTGTTATAAAGCAGAAACTAACACACCATTGTAAAGCAATTATACCCCAATAAAGATGTTAAAAAAAAAAAAGACACATGCACCCCTATGTTCATAGTAGCACTATTCATAGTAGCGAAAACATGGAAACAATCTAAATGTCCACCTACAGATGAATGGATAAAGAAGATGTGGTACATATATACAATGGAATGCTGCTCAGCCATAAAAATAATGAAATAATGCCATTTGCAGCAACACAGTTGGACCTAGAGATTATCATACTAAGTGAAGTACATCAGAAAGAGAAAGACAAATACCATATGATATCACTTATATGTGGAATGTAAAATATGGCACAAATGACCCTATCTTCAAAACATAAACAGAGTCGTAGACATACAGAACAGACTTGTGGTTGCCAAGGTTGGTGGGCGGGGGGGCGGGAGAGGAATGGACTAGGAGTTTGGGTCTGGTATCTGCAAACTATTACATTTATAATGGATAAACAACAAGGTTCTAATGTGTAACACAGGGAACTATATTTAATATCCTGTGATAAACCATGATGGAAAAGAATATAAAAAAGAGGTATTATGTATATGAGTCACTTTGCTATACAGAAGAGATTTGCACAACATTGTAAATCAGCTATGCTTCAATAATAAACTAATAAATAAATATTTTTAAATGTAAAAAATGTACATGCTATAACTTTAACCAAAATATCCTACAGAAAATATAAAACATTGGCTGTGATGAGTAGTGTGAACAAAACTAGTGTCCTTCTAATTTGAGAAGATGCCCCAAGTAGATGATTTCCAGGAAAGGTATGAAGCTACTGAAATTGTTAGTCAAGAAGCATAACTGGCAGTTCTGAGAGATGCAAATCCACCACTTGAGGCCAGAGGGAACATTCTTTTCTGCTCCATGGTTATCTTTGTGGCAGGAGGAAGGATGTTAAAAGAAGATAAATCAACCTATGATGAAGGATAAGTGGGCAATGAGCAGGAGGTTTGGTGAATTCTTGTTTCAAAAAAGTTGGCAGAAATCTAATTAGGTTTCCAGTTGCTGTTTGGGATGAGAGTCATGTGCTTGCTTGGGACTAAGTAATTTTGTCATTTTTCCCATGTGTGTTAAATTCCCCAACCCTGGTTTTATTGATTGATTAGAATTAAGACCTGAGAAAAGAAAGTTCTGAGAGAGTAAAAGAAGTACTTAATAGGGAAGATTATGTCCTAGTCTTCAACTAGTCATGAGGATAGACTTCCGAGGAGTAGACTATGTGGCAGCAGATTTAGTCTTTGGAACCAGAGCTGAAGAACAAAAAAAAGTACCCAGTGTCTGGCCCTGAAAATTGACTCAAGGCTATAGCATAACATTAGAAAGACCCTAGAAGTTTCCTCATGCCAGATCTCTCTTAGACCCACGAGTTCAGCTCAGTTGCTATGAAGCTGTTATTACTTCAAGGCCTGTCAGTGGGTGGTAAGACGTGTACAAAGAAAGCATGGGTTGGAACAAGGATTATTAACTCAGTTGTGGATTGGGTTCATACTTCATAATTCTTTTGTAAATTTATGTATAATATGAGCTCATTCTGTTGGGAGAAGTATGATAGTAATTAGTAATTAGAAGTATGATAGTAATTAATGGTGATCATACTTAGCTTGCTTGTAGCATCTCAGAAAAGAAAAGGAAGTCCTTTTAGTTTGAGCCATGGCATCAGTCAAAGACAAAGACAGCATCCAAAGAAGGGGAGTTTGTGATGGCTGCTGGCAGATTCTCCTCTGAGTGTTAAATTGTAGTGCAAATTGCTGATAGAATGGAGATGGTCATGTGGGGCTGGAACAGGAACTGCAACTTATTTGATACAGGGTACACACATCAAGAACATAAGATACTGCACATAAAGGAGCAAAGCAAATTCTAAATACCATTCATGGCAGGAGATGAGCTCTTAATGTACCTTCAAATTCAGCACAGGATGACTCTGTAATTGGTTGGGGCCTATGTCAACACTTTGATTATATTATATAGCTATTGTTCATCAGAGTTTTCTTTTCTGGCTAAAAAAAGCAATAACAATTTAAAATTTTTCACAGCAGCCTCATGAGATGATTATTACTATCATAATTGTTCAGATAATAAAGTTGAGGCTTGGGTTTAGGTAAATTGACTAGTTTCCAAAATATTCAAATTCAGGTCTTTAATACTGTAAAACCCCTTCTCTTTTCCGACTGCACTTCACTTGCTTGTAAGTCCATTTTGTTCGAAATTTTTCTTTATAAAAAACCATAATTGTAGTTTTGCCTCAGAAAAAAAAACATCTATGCCTTCCGTGTCTCACAAAAGATCTTATATTTCCAATTACTCTCACCTATGGAACACATAATTCTTACCATTTTTATAACCAAGTAAGAGTGAAGGGACAGTTGGTTATCCCTTTTTGCTCAATCAAAACTCTGTTTATAGTCCACTTTCCATTCTTCTAGTCTTCTATCCCTATGAATCATTTGGTTTAAATATTGTCACTTTTATTCACTAGGACCCTGTTCTATTTTTTTAACAGCTTTACTGAGGTATAATCATCATACAACAAAGAGCAAAGATTTACATTGTATAGTTCGATAAGTTTTGAACTATGTATACAACGTTAAACCATCACCAAAATCAAGAAAATGAACATATGCATTACTTTGAAAAATTTCCTTATGCCTGTTTTAATTCCTTCCTCACAATTCTCCCTGACTCTTATGGTCATACCACCAACCCTAGGAAGAAACATATCTGCTTCCTATCAATAGATATTATTTTGCATTCCCTAAAATTTATATAAATGAAATCATTCAGTGTACAATTTTTCCCCTTTGGATTCTTTAACTCAGTGTAATTATTGTGAGATTTATCCACATCTTTGTGTGTGTCAATAGTTCTTTCCTTTTTATTGCTTAGTAGTATGCCATGTATGGAAATATCACAGTTAGTTTACCTATTCACCTGTTGAGGCATATATTGGTTATTTCAATGTTTTAGGTATTCCAAAAGCTGTTACAGATATTCATATATAATTCTTAGTATGAACACATGCTTTAACTTCTCACAGGTAAATGCCTCGGATTGGAATGGCTAGATAATATAGTAGATATATGTTGAACTTTTTAAAGAATCTGCCAAACTCTTTTCTAGAGTCATTATACCATTCAACTTTTCTGCCAGCACTGTCTGAGAGTTTGTTTTTCCATATCCTCACCAATACTTGCTATGATCAGAGTCTTTCATTTTAGCCATTCTACAAGGTCTACAGTGGTATCTTGTTGGGTTTTTATTTGTGTTTTCCTGATGACTAATGACTTGAGTGTATTTTAATGTACTTCTTTGCCATTCATGTATTTTCTCTGGTGAAGTGCATTTCCATATCTTTTAACCAATTTTTAGAATTAGATAATTTGTTTTCTTAATGTTGAGTTTGAGAATTATTTATATATGCTGTGTATAAGTTCTTATCAGACATGTTTGTAAATATTTGCCTCAATCTATGGTTTAGCTTTTCATTCTCTTAATGCTGTCTTTTGAAGAACAAATGTATTAAATTTTGTAAAGTCCAATTTATCAACATTTAACTCTTTTGAATTATGTTTTGGTATCATAAGCTAAAGGTCACAAAGGTTATTTGTAACTTATTGACCAGGAGTTTTATACTTTTCAGTTTTACTTTTAGATCTCTGATAAATCTGAGATTTTTTGTCAATGGCATAAGGCATAAATGAACATGTTTTTGCATAAAATTATCCAATTGTTCTGATAGCATCTGTAGAAAGACCATTTTTTTCTGTACTGATATGCCATTGCACCTTTGTCAAAGATCAATTTTCCATAGATATGAGGGACTATTTCTGAACTCATATTTTTTTTCAATTGATATATTAGTCTATCCTAAAGTAAACACCACTCTGTTTTCATTAGTGTAATTTTATAATAAATTTTAGGATTGGTTACCATTAATTCCACAACTTTATGCTTCCTTTTATCGAATGTTTAGACTATTTCTTATCAAATTCCTTCATATTTCCATAAACATTTTAGAATCATCTTGTCGGCATCAAAAACAAATCCTGTTGAGATTTAACTAGCATTATGTAGGAGTTACAGACCAAATTGGGAGAATTGACATCTAAACAATATTGAATCTTCCAGCTGGGAACAAATTATATCTTCACATTTCTTTAGATCTTAATTTTTCTCAGCAATATTTTCAGGTTTCTATGTAAATATCTTACACATTTTTCTTGATTTCTCTCATAGAATTTCAGTTTTTGATGATATTATAAATGATATCGTTTTAAAATTTTAAACTCCAACTGCTCGTTGCCAATATATAGAAATACAATTGATTTTTGTACATTGACCTTGTTTTCTGTAGTCTTGCTAAATTTACTTTTTAGTTCTGGTAGCTTTGTGTTTGTGTGTGTGCAGATTCCTTTGTATTTTCTACATAGACTATTATGTTGTCTGCAAATATATATTTTTACTTCTTATTTTCCAGTCTGAGTGATGTTGTTTTCTCCCTTTATTCAGCATTTAGAAACTCCTTAATGATGTTGAATAGAATTTTTGAAAGCAGCGTTGTTTTTGATCTTAGAAGAGTTTCTCACCATTAAGTATGATATTAGGTGTAGGTTTTCCACTAATGCTGTATTGAGAAGTTTACTTTTATTCTTGTTTGCTGAGTTTTGTTGTTGTTGTTATGAGTGGATGTTAGACTTCTTTCAAGTGCTTTTTGTACAGATGATCATATGATTTATCATTTTTAGTTTATTAATATTGAGAGTTAAATTGAGTCATTTTAAAATATTAAACTTGGCATAAACCAGGAAATATATCTCCTGGTTTTATAGATATTAAATATAAATACATTATAGCTATATTTATCGATCTATTGAGATAGAGAATTACATTATACATATAAATATATTTCACACACACACGTACACAGTTGGGAAGTGACAATGGCAAGGTGTCCAGCAGTCAGGTCACAGAGGGCTTTGTATGTCATCCTAAGAAGGTGTGAAGGTGTTTTATTCTCTCGAAGTGGCAGGGAAGTTTTAGCTTTTAAACTAGAGTAATAGCATAAGATCTATGTTTTAGGAATGCTCCCCTGTAAACGATGCAAAGAATTGGGCTGAACTGACAGAAGAGAGTCTAATCTGGAAATTATTGGCAGTTTTGGAAGTGATGATAAGGGTGTAAATATATGAGAGTAAGATTTTAGTTGCTCTAAAATTTTAAATTATTAGCCTAGTTCTGCTCAAGTTGGTTGTAAACTCCTTGAGGACTTGATCCATGTCATATATTTTTATACCTTTTGGTTTCTACCAAAGCCCTTAGTACACTGTGTGCTCAATATTCTTGCTGTATTTATGTATAGCACTATTTACAAACAAACCCAGTGTCCTCTCTCTACACAAAAACCTTCATCAACTCTTTAAACTTATTTTGGTAACATTTATAATAGCCATTTCTAGATATGAGTTTCCTTGAAGTTCCTTCAATCTAACTGAGTGAATCATTTTCATTTCCAGCTAGAGAACAAGAAAGAATCCACAAGACTGTTAATTAGCCAAATTACCCTTCATCTCAAAACAGCAAAAGACTTTCAAGCCAATTAAAAAGACAATTACTGTACTGTGCTCTGGCAGATTGTGGCTGTTGGGACTTTAGTTTGGGTTGATAGATTTGTTTTGTAGTTTTGTCATGGCATTTCAATAGCACACAATCCTTATTAAAAATGCACTAGTGTATTCAAGCCCATGGAATTGCATATGTCACTATGTAATCATGGAAAAAAAACTGCTTACTTCGTACTCTACCATGTAGATTTCTTATAAATGGGAATTTATGAATTTATGTTGCTAAAGCTCTCAATGCAATGACACTGAAGGTCTGGTTTAAATAAGTATGTAAGTAAAGTTAATAAAAACTAATTTCTGAACAGAGAAAAGTCCATATATTTTGAATGTATACTATGTATATTCAAAGCGTACATTTCTGTATGGGGACAACCATTCTTAACTTTTGTCTTACTGCATTATCTATGTCTCAACTTTATTATTTTGACATTTCTTGAGAATCTCCCATGTGAACAGCACTGTGTTAAGTATTGGGGATATAAAGACATTGTACCTTTCTTTAAATTTCCTAAACATAGACAAATTCATAAACTATTAATTCAATTTAATGTGTTTGGTGTTGTGATATATATGTATATAAGTTGTATACACATTTTTTTCTGGAACACAGAAAGGTTGGTGAGTTTCATCAGCATGAATTATTTGTTCCTTGAAAGCATGCTGAAAATTTCTATCTATATAACTAGAGTAATTCTCTCCTTAACCACATGAATTCTGAATTTTGTACCCACTGCTCTATTAAAGTGAATCTCTGGAAAATAATAAATGAACTCTTTACTGACAAACCTGCTTGTATTTATTTTTCTTCCAGTTTTATTGAGATATAATTAACATACAACACTGTGTAAGTCATACAGCATTGTGATTTGACTTACATACATCAGGAATTGTTTATCATAATAAATTTTGTGAGGATCCATCATCACATATAGATACAAAATTAAAGAAATATAATTTTTTCTTGTGATGTATTTACTCTCTTCACAACTTTCATATATAATATGCAGCAGTATTAATTATTTTTATCATGTTGTACATTACATTCCTAGTACTTAAAGTTTGAACCTTTTGATGGCCTTCATCCAATACCTCCTCCCCTCAACTCCCTCTTCTAGTAACCACACATTTGATCTCTTTTTCAGTGAGATGTTTGTTTTTGAAGTATACTTGACTTACAAAACTATGTTAGTTCCTGTTACACAACATAGTGATTCGATATTTCTATACATTTTTTTCAATGATCACCATGCTACATCTAGTTATGGTATGTCACCACACAAAGATATAATTATTGACTATATTCCTGAAATTGTACATTTCATATTCGTGACACATTTATCACTTATTACAAACTGGAGGTTTGTAGTTCTTAATCTCCCTCAACAGTTTCTCTCCTCACACCCTCTGCTCTGACAACCACCTGTTTATTCTCTGTATCTATAAATCTGTTTCTATTTTGTTAAGTTTATTCATTTGCTTTGTTATTTAGAATCCACATATAAATGAAATCAAGCAATATTTGTCTTTCTCTGTCTGACTTATTTAACTCAGCATAATGCTGTCTAGGTTGATCCATGTTGTTGCAAATGGCAAGAAAATTTTCATTCTTCTTTAAAATTAGGTAATAATCCATGATGTGAGTATATATATACATATGTATATATGTATATATACACACACTATCTTCTTTATCCATTTATCTATTGATGGATTGATGGGCACTCATGTTTTTTTCATATCGTGGCTATTGTAAATACCGCTACAATGAACATAGTAGTGCATATATCTTTTGAATTAGTGTTTATGTTTTCTTCAAATAAATACACAGGAGTGGAAATGCTGGATCATATAGTAGCTCAGTTTTTAATTTTTTGAGGAATCTCCATTCTGTTTTCTATAGTGGCTGCACCAATTTATTTTTTTATGAGTCTTTTACTTCCTTAGTTAGATTTATTCCTAGGTATTTTATTCTTTTTGGTGTGATTGTAAATGAGATTCTTTCTTAATTTATCTTTCCGACAGTTTGTTGTTAGTGTATAGAAACACAATAGATTTTTGTATATTAATTTTGTATCCTGCAATGTTACCAAATTCATTGATGGTTCTAGTAGTTTTTTTTGGTGACATCAGTTAAGCATTTAGTTAGGATTTTCCATGTATAGTATCATGTCTTCTGAAAACGGTGACATTTTTACCTCTCACTTTCCAATTTGAATGCTTTTTAGTTCTTTTCCTTGTTTGATTACTGTGGCTAGGTCTTCCAATACTATGTTAAATAAAAATTGGTGAGAATGGGCATCCTTCTCTTGTTCCTGATCTTACAGGAAATTCTTTCAGCTTTCCACCATTGAGTGTGATGTTAGCTATGGGCTTGTCATATATGGCCTTTATTATGTTGAGGTATATTCCTTATATAACCAATTTGTTGAGAGTTTTTATCATAAATGGATATTGGATTTTGTCAAAAGTTTTTTTTTTCATCTATTGAGATAACTTTATTTTTCAGTGTGTTAATGTGGTATATCACATTGATTTGTGGATACTGAACCACTCTTGAATCACTGGAATAAATCCCACTGGATCATGGTGTATGATCCTTTTAATGTATTGTTGATTTTTGTTTGCTAATATTTTGGTTTTGGTTTTTGCATCAATGTTCATTGGTGATATTGGCCTGTAATTTTGTTTTTTTTGTGGTATTTTTGTGTGATTTTTTATCAGTGTGATTCTGGCCTTGGAATGAGTTCTGAAATGTCCCTTGATTTGCAGTTTTTTGGAACAGTTTGAGAATAATAGGTCTTAACTCTTCTCTAAATATTTGGTAGAATTTACCTGTGAAGGCAACTCTTCCTGGACTTTTGTTCTTTGGCAGTTTTTAAATTACTGATTCAATATTATTATTGGTCACTGCTCTGTGCATATTTTCTATCGCTTTTTTAAAAAAAAATTATTGGAGTATAGTTTATTTACAAAGTGGTGTTAATTTCTTGTGTACAGCAAAGTGAATCAGTTATACATATATCCACATTTTTTTCTTTTTAGATTCTTTTCACATATCGATCATTATAGAGTATTGAGTAGAGTTCCCTGTGCTATACAGCAGGTTCTTATTAGTTATCTATTTTATATATAGTAGTGTGTATATGTCAGTCCCAACTTCCCAATTTAGTCCTTCCACTCTTATCCTATGGTAACCATAAGTTTGTTTCCTACATTCAAGACTCTACTTCTGTTTTTAAATAAGTTTATTTGTACCCCGTTTTTTTTAGATTCCACACATAAGTGATATCACATGATATTTGTCTTTCTCTGTCTGACTTCACTCAGTATGACAATCTCTAGGTCCATCCATGTTGCTGCAAATGGCATTATTTTGTTCTTTTTTTATAGCTGAGTAATATTCCATTGTATATATGTGCCACATCTTCTTTATCTACTCCTCTGTTGATGGACATTTAAAGTGCTTCCATGTCCTGCCTATTGTAAATAGTGCTGCAATGAACACTGGGGTGAATATATCTTTTTGAATTATTGTTTTCTCTAGGTATATGCCCAGGAGTGGAACTGTCAGGTCATATGGTGTTCTATTTTTAGTTTTTTAATGACCCTCCATACTGCTCTCCATAGTGGCCGTACCAATTCACATTCCCACCAACAGTGTAGGAGGGTTCCCTTTTCTCCATACCCTCTCCAGCATTTATTGTTTGTAGATTAAAAAAAAATGTATTGGAGTATGGTTGATTTACAGTGTTGTGTTAGTTTCAGGTGTACAGCAAAATGAATCACTTATACACAGACATATGTCCACTCTTTCTTTTTCTTTTTTAGATTATTTTTCCGTATAGGCCATCACAAAGTATTGAGTAAAATTCCCTGTGCTAAACAGGAAAAGAAGGGACCATGATGGGGCCTGTGCCCCAGGGAGGGAGCTATTTTCTATTTCTTAGTCTCCCAGTTAATTCCTGATTTAGTCTTAGGAGGCAGTACATTTCTAGAAATTTGTCCATTTCTTCTGGGTTGTTCATTTTATTGGCATATAACGGTTCTTAATAATCTCTTATTATTCATTGCATTTCTGTGGTGTCAGCTGTATCTTCTTTCAAATTTCTGATTTTATTAATTTGTTCACTCTATTTTTTCATGATGAGTTTGACTAAAGGATAAACTTTGTTTATCTTTGTAAAGAACCAGCTCTTAATTTCATTGGTCTATTCTATTGGGTATTTTGGCTCTATTTCATTTTTTCTGCTCTCATCTTTATGATTTTTTCCTTCTACTAATTTTTGGTTTTGTTTATTTTTCTAGTTCCCTTATGTGTAGGGTTAGGTTGTTTATTTGAGATTTTTCTTGTTTCATGAGGTAGGAGTATATCACTATAAACTTCCTTCTTAAAACTTTTGCTTCTACATATATATTATGGGTCATTCTGTTTTCATTTTCATTTGTCTCTGTGTGTTTTGATTTCTTCTTTGAACTCTTAAGTGATCCATTGGTTGTTTAGTAGCATATTGTTTAGCCTCCATGTGTTTGTATTTTTTGCAGAATTTTTTTTACCTTGTAGTTGATTTCTAGTCTCATGGTGTTGTCATCAAAAAAGATGATTGATATGATTTCAGTTTTCTCAAATTTACTGAGAATTTGTTCTTAGCCTAGCATGTGATCTATTCTGAAAAATGTTGCATGTGCACTCAAAAAGTATTGTATTCTGCTGCTTTTGGGTGAAATATTATATATATACATATGTGTGTGTGTGTGTGTGTGTGTGTGTGTGTGTGTGTGTGTGTGTGTATATATATATATATATATATATATATATTAACCCCATCTAGTCTAATGTGTCATTTAATGCCAGTGTTTCTTTGTTAATTTTCTGTCTGGATGGTCTGTCCATTGATGTAAGCGGGATGTTAAAATTTCCTCCCATAATTGTGTTATACTGTCAATTTCTCCCTTATGCTTATTGATATTTGCTTTATGATTTAGGTGGTCTTATGTTGGGTTCATATATATTTATAATTGTTATATCTTCTTGGATTAGTCCCTTATTCATTATGTAATGTCTTTCTTTGTCTCTTGTTACAGAAGTTGTTTTAACTTATTTTATCTGATATATGTATTGCTACCCTGGCATTATTTTCGTTTCCATTTACACGAAATATCTTTTATCTTCCCTTCACTTTCAGCCTGTGTGTATCTCTAGATCTGAAGTGAATCCGTTGTAGGCAGCATATGTATAGGTCTTGTTTTTGTATCCATTCAGCCTCTCTATGTCTTGATTGGAACATTAAAATATTGACATTTAAAGTGACTATTTATAGGTATGTGCTTATTGCCATTTTGTTAATTGTTTTGGCGTTTTTTTTTTTTTTCTGTAGCTCATTTTTTGTCCTTTCTTTTTTGTTCTCTTCCCCTGTAATTTGATGACTACCTTTAGTGTTATATTTGGGTTCCTTTCCACTTTTTATTTGAGTTTGTATTATAGATTTTTGGTTTGTGGTTACAATAAGGTTTACATATTTCAATCTCCATATATATGTGATTATTGTAAGTTTCTGATCTCTTTATTTCAAATTTATTTTAAAAACCCTGCAACTTTACTACACCCACTTACACACATGTTTACTCTTACTGACATGATAATTTACACTTTTGCCTTGCAAAAACTACTTATTGTGGATATAGATGATTTTAATACTTTTGAATTTTAGCCTTCCTACTAAATTTAAACATGGCTGATCTATTGCTTTTGCTGTATATTTTCCTTTACCAGTGATATTTCTCCTTCCATAATTTTTCATATTTCTAGTTGTGGCCTTTTCTTTTTCACTTAGATAAGTTGGTTTAACATTTTTTATAAAGCTGGCTTGGTGGTGCTGGACTCTTTGAGATTTTGCTTGTCTGTAAACCTTTTGATCTCTCAATCAAATACAAATAAAATATTGCTGGATAAAGTATTCTCAGTTGTAGGTTTTCACTTTTATCACTTTAAATATATTATGACATTTCATTCTGGCTTGCAGAGTTTCTGCTGAATAGTCAGCTGATAGCCTTATGGGAGTGCCCTTGTACATAATTTGTTGCTTTTCCTTTGATGTTTTTAATGTTCTATTTTTAATTTCAACATTTTATTTACAGCATGTCTACATGTGGTCCTGTTTTGGTTAATCCTGTTTGGAACTCTCTATGGTTCCTGGACCTAGATGTCTGTTTCCTTTCTCGGGTTAGGGAAGCATTCAGCTGTGATGTCTTCAAATATGTTCTCTGCCCCTTTTTTTCACTCTTCTCCTACTTGGATCTTTACGACGTGAATGTTAATACGTTTGATGATGCTCCAGAGTCTCTTGAACTGACAACATTTTTTAAATTTCATTTTTTTAAACATCTTTATTGATGTATAATTGCTTTACAATGGTGTGTTAGTTTCTGCTTTATAACAAAGTGAATCAGCTATACATATACATATATCCCCATATCTCCTCCCTCTTGTATCTCCCTCCTTCATTTTTAAAGAGAAACAGAGTTTGGGGGAGGTACTACAGGCTGGTGGCCTGGGTTCAGCTGGAAGTGGGATGACAAATGTCAGAGTAGAAGGACATGAGCTAATCTCTTCTTACAGAAACACCAAAATCACAACTAACCACTGAACAACCACCAATTAAAAAAATGCTGTAACCTAGCAAACAAGATACCCTACATCCAAAGACAAAGAGGAAGCCACAATGAAATGGTAAGAGGGGTGCAATCATGGTAAAATCAAATCCCATACATACTGGGTGGGCAACCCACAAACTAGAAAAATATCATACCACAGAAGTTTTCCCCCAGGAGGGAAAGTTCTGAGCTCCACATCAGGCTACCCAGCCTGTGGCTTTGGCAATGGGAGGAGGAGTCCCCAGAGAATCTGGGTATGATCACAGGAATTCCAGAGTACTGGAGGAAACAGAAACTCTTGGAGGATAAACACAGAGTCTTGTGTGTACCAGGACCTAGGGCAAAAAGAAGTGACCTCAAAAAGAACTGGGCCAGACTTATCTGCTAGTATTGGAAGGTGTCCTGCAGAGTTTGGGGGGCAGCTGTGGCTCACTGCGTGGACAAAGACAGTGGTGGCAGAAATTCTGGAAAGTACTCATAAGGGTGAGCCCTCTTGGAGGCCACCATTTTCTCACCAAGGCCTGAACCCTCAGGCCAAAAAACTGACAGGACAGGAAGACAGCCACACCCATGAGGAGATAGGTTGCCTAAAGTCTTCCTGAGCCCACAGCTTCCCACTAAACGCATCCCATGACATAGCCCTGCACATCAGAGGTACAAGATCCAGCTACACCCACAAGTGTGCAGGTACTAGACCCTCCCACCAGGAAGCCTGCACAAGCCTCTTAGACAGCCTCATTCACCAGGGCCAGACAGCAAAAGAAAGAAGAACTATGACCCTGTGAAGCCAGCAGAACAGAAACTACAATCACAGAAAATTAAACAAAATGAGACTGCAGAGGAAAATGTCTCAGATGAAGGAAGAAGATAAAACCCCAAAAGAACAACTCAAATCTCAGAAAAAGAATGAAGGCACAGGTCTAGAAAATACAAGAGATATTTAACAAACACTTAGAAGAAATAAGGAACAAAAAAATAGAGGTGAACAATAAAATAACTGAAATGAAAAATACACTAGAAGGAATCAGTAGCAGAATAACTGAGGCAGAAGAATAACTGAGGCATAAATGACCTGGAAGACAGAATGATGGAAATCACTGCCACAGAACAGAATAAAGAATGAAAAGAAATGAGGACAGTCTAAGAGACTTCTGGGACAATATTAAATTCACCAACATTCACATCATAGGCATCCCAGAAGGAGAGGACAAAGACCTAAGAAAATATTTGAACAGATAATAGCTGAAAACATCCCTAATATAAGAAAGGAAACAATCACCAAAGTCCATGATGCGCAGAGAGTACCAGGCAGCATAAACCCAAGGAAGAACACACCAAACCACATAGTAACCAAATTGACAAAAATAAATACAAAGAAAAATATTAAAAACAACAAGAGAAAAGTAACAACGTACAAGGGAATCCTGTAAGGTTATCAGCTGATTTCTCAGCAGAAATTCTTCAGGATAGAAGGGAGTGGTATGATATATTTAAAGTGATTAAAGGAAAGAACTTACAACCATGAATATTCTACACAACAAGGGTTTCATTCAGATTTGATGGAGAAATGAAAAGATTCACAGACAAGCAAAAGGTAACAGAATTCAGCACCACCAGACCAGCTTTGCAAAAAATGCTAAAGGAATTTCTCTAGGCAGAAAAAAAAGACCACAACTAGAAACAAAAATATTATGAATGGAAAAGCTCACCAGAAAAGACAGATGTACAGTCAATGTAGGAAATCATCTGCATACATATATGATATCAAAACCAGTAATTGTGAGGAAAGCACAAATACAGGATATTGGAAATGCATTTAAAATTAAGAAACCAGCAACTTAAAACAACCCTGTATATATATAGACTGCTTAACCAAAATTTCATGGGAAATGCTAAACAAAATCTACAATGGATACACAAAGAAAAAAATGCAACCCAAACTCAACACTAGTGATTTTCATCAAACTACAAGAGAACAGAACAAAAGAGGAAGGGAAGACAAAAGACCTACAAAAACAAGCCCAAAACAATTAAGAAAATGGCAACAGGAACACAAATATTGATAATTACCTTAAATGTAAATGGATTAAATGCTCCAACCAAAAGACCTAAACTGGCTGAATGGATACAAAAACAAGACCGTATATATGCTGTCTACAAAAAACTTACTTCAGATGTAGGGACACATACAGACTGAAAGTGAGGGGATGGAAAAAGTTATTCCATGCAAATAGAAGTCAAAAGAAAGCTGGAGTAGTGATACTCATATCAGAAAAAATAGACTTTAAAATAAAGACTATTACAAGAGACAAAGTAGGACACTACATAATGATCAAGGGATCAATCCAAGAAGATATAACAATTGTAAATATACATACACCCAACATAGAAGCACCACAAAACATAAGGGAAATACTAACAGTTATCAATGCAGGAATCAACAGTAACACAATAAGAGTGGGGAATTTTAACACTCCACTTTCATCAATGGAAAGAAGATCCAGACATAAAATAAATAAGGAAACACAGGCCTTAAATGACATGTTAGACCAGATTGACTTAATTGATCACATGCAGGGACAGAAAGCGAGCCTCAATAAGTTTAAGAAAATTGAAATCATATCATGCATCTTTTCTGACCAAATATTATGAGAGTAGAAATCAACTACAGGAAAATAAAAACTTCAAAAACCACACACACATGGAGCTTATACAATATGCTACTAAACAATCAATGGACCACTGAAGAAATCAAAGAGGAAATTTAAAAATACCTAGAGAAAATTTAAAATAAAAACATGGTGATTCAAAATTTATGGGATGAAGCAGAGGTAGTTCTAAAAGGGGAGTTTATAGCAATACAATATTACCTCAGGAAACAAGAAAAATCTCAAATAAACAACTAACCTTATAGCTAAAGCAACTAGAGGAAGAACAGACAAAATCCAAAGTTAGTAGAAGGAAAGAAACCATAAAGATCAGAGCAATAATAAATGAAATAGAGACAAAAAAAAAAATAAAAAAGATCAATGAAAGTAAAATGTGGTTATTTGAAAAGAAAAACAAAATTGATAAACCTGTATCCAGACTCATCAAGAAAAAGAGGGAGAGGCTCAAGTCAATAAAATTAGAAGTGAAAAAGGAGAAATCACAACCAACACCACAGAAATACAAAGGACCATAAGAGACTACTGCAATCAACTATATGACAATAAAATGGATAACTTAGAAGAAATGGGCAAATTCTTAGAAAGGTACAATCTCCTAAGAATGGAACCAGGAAGAAATAGAAAATGTGAACAAAGAAATCACAAGTACTGAAATTGAAACTGTGATTTAAAAACTCCCAACAAACAAAAGCCCAGGACTAGACGGCTTTACAGGGGAATTCTTTCCAACATTTAGAGAAGACAGTTAACACCTATCTTTCTGAAAATATTTCCAAAAATTGCCGAGAAAGGAACACTCTCAAACTCATTCTATGAGGCCACCATCACCCTGATACCAAAATCAGATAAAGCTATCACAAAAAAAAAAAAAGAAAATCAGGGCTTCCCTGGTGGCACAGTGGTTGAGAGTCTGTCTGCCGATGGAGGGGATGCAGGTTCGTGCCCCTGTCCGGGAGGATCCCACTTGCCGTGGAGCGGCTGGATCCGTGAGCCATGGCCACTGGGCCTGCACGTCCGGAGCCTGTGCTCCACATTGGGAGAGACCACAGCAGTGAAAGGCCCGCGTACTGCAAAGAAAGAAAGAAAGAAAGAAAGAAAATTAGAGGCCAATATCACTGATTAACATAGGTGCAAAAATTATCAAAAGAATACTAGCAAACAGAATCCAAAAATACATTAAAGGAATCATACACCATGATCAAGTGAGATTTATTCCAGGGATGAAAGGATTTACCAGTATCCACAAGTAAATCAGTGTGATAGATAGCACTAAATTGAAAAATAAAAACCATATGTTCATCTCAATAGATGCTAAAAAACCTTTTGACAAAATTTAACACCCATTTATGTTAAAAATTCTCCAGAAAGTGGGAATAGTGGGAACATACCTCAACATAATTAAGGACATGTATTACAAACTTACAACAAACATCATACTCAATGGTGAAAAGGTGGAAGCATTTCCTCTAAATTTTGGAACAAGACAAGGATGTGTACTCTTGCCACTTTTATTCAACATAGTTTTGGAAGTCCTAGCCATGGCTATCAGAGAAGAAAAAAAAATAAAAGGAATTCAAATTGAAAAAGAAGAGGTAAAACTTTCATTGCTTGCAATGACAAGATACTATATATAGAAAGATACATAATTACATATATAGAAAGATACATAATTACATACGTACATATATATCTTATATACTATAAAATCCTAAAAATGCTACCAGAAAATTACTGGAGCTTATCAATGAATTCAGTAAAGTTGTAGGTTACACAATTAATACACAGAAATATGTTGCATGTCTATACACTAACAACAAAAGATCATAAAGAGAAATTAAATAAATAATCCCATTTACCATTTCATCAAAGAGAATAAAATACCTAGGAATAAACTTACCTAAGGAGGAAAATACCTGTACTCCCCAAACTATATGAAACTTATGGAAGAAATCAATGGCACAAAGAGATGGGAAGATATACCATATTCTTGGACTGGAAGGATCAATTTTCTCAAAATGACAATACTACACAAGGTGATCTATGATTTAATACAATCTCTATCAAATTACCAATAGCATTTTTCACAGACCTAGGACAAAAAACCTTAAAATTTGTATGGAGACACAAAAGACCCCAAATTGCCAAAGCCATCTTGAGACAGAAAAATGGAGCTGGAGGAATCAGGCTCCCTGATTTCAGTCTATACTACAAAGCTACAGTCATCAAAACAGTATGATACTGGCATAAAAACAGAAATATAGATCAATGGAACAGGATAGAAAGTCCGGAAATAAACTTGTGTACCTATAGTCAATTAATCTACGACAAAGGAGGCAAGACTATATAATGGAGAAAAGACAGTATCTTCAATAAGTGGTGTTCGGAAAACTGGGCAGCTACATGTAAAAAATGAAATAAGAACATTCTTTAACACCATACACAAAAATTAATGCAAAATGATTTAAAGAACTAAATGTAAGTCTAGATATTATAAAACTCTTAGAGGAAAACATAGGCAGAACACTCTTTGACATAAATTGTAGCAATATCTTTTTTGATCCATCTCCTAAGGTAATGACAATGAAAACAAAAATAAACAAATGAGACCTAGTTACTCAAAAGCTTTTGAATAGCAAAGGCTTAACAAAACGTAAAGACAACCCACAGATTGAGAGAAAATATTTGCAAGCGATATGACTAACAATGGATTAAACTCTAAAATTTACAAACAGCTCATGTGTCACATTATCAAAAAAAAAAAACAATCAAAAAATGGGCAGAAGACCTAAATGGACATTTCTCCAAAGAAGACATACAGCTGGCTAGTAGGCACATGAAAAATGTTCAAGATCGCTAATTATTACAGAAATGCAAATCAAAGCTACAATGAGATATCAATTCGTGCCAGTCAGAATGGTCATCATCAAAATGTCTATAAACTATGAAAGCTTGAGAGGGTGTGCAGAAGCAGGAACCCTCCTACATTGTTGGTGGGAATGTAAATTGGTATAGCCACTGTGGAGAACAGTATGGAGGTTCCTTAAGAAACTAAAAATAGAACTACCATATGATCCCACAATCTCAGTCCTGAGAATATATCTGGAGAAAAACATGATTGGAAAGGATATATGCACCCCAATATTTATTGTAGCACTGTTTCAATAACCAAGGCATGGAAGCAACCTAAATATTCATCAACAGAGGAATGGATAAAGAAGAAGCAATTACAATATATAATGGAATATTACTCAGCCATTAAAAAAATTAAATAATGTCACTTGCAGCAACATTGGTGGACCTGGAGATTATCATACTAAGTGAAGTCAGACAGAGAAAGACAAATATCACATGATATTTGTAGAATATGTATATGTAGAATCTAAGAAAATATATAAATCAACTTATTTACAAACAGAAACAGACTCACAGATTTATTTTTTCATTTAATTTTATTTATTTTTATATTTTTTGAATTTTTAAATTTTATTTTATTTTTTTTTTATACAGCAGGTTCTTATTAGTTATCTATTTTATACACATCAGTGTATACATGTCAATCCCAATCACCCAATTCATCCCAACCCCCCCTCCACACTTTTAGCCCTTGGTATCCATATGCTGTTCTCTACATCTGTGTCTGTTTCTGCCTTGCAAACAGGTTCATCTGTACCATTTTTCTAGATTCCACATATATGCGTTAATATACAATATTTGTTTTTCTCTTTCTGGCTTACTTCACTCTGTATGACAGTCACTAGATCCATCCACATCTCTACAAATGACCCAGTTTTGTTCCTTTTTTATGGCTGAGTAATATTCCATTGTATATATGTACCACATCTTTATCCATTCATCTGCTGATAGGCATTTAGGTTGCTTCCATGACCTGACTATTGTAAATAGTGCTGCATTGAACATTGGGGAAGACATCCCATTTTTATCTGGTAGAAGGGACCATGCATTTAAAAGAGCTGAGGCTGGGTGCTTGCCCTTACAAGTCCCTCCAGACTGCTCAGTGGCTTGTCCCAACAGGCAGAGGGATTCTGTGGACACTTCCAGTCTGGGGCTGGCTCATCTGTGATGGGGACTTTGACACATCCTTTGGGTTTTGGGAACACAACCAGCTGACACATATGCAGACTTCCAGATTTAGAGAACAAAATTATGGTTACCAGGTGGGAAGGTTGGGGCCAGAGATTGATTGGGAGTTTGGGGTTGATATGTAGACACTACTATATTTTAAATACATAACCAACAAGGACCTACTGTATAGCACAGGGAACTCTGTCCAATACACTGTAGTAATCTAAATGGAAAAAGAATTTGAAAAGGAATAGATACACATATTTGTATAACTGAATCAGTCTGCTGTACACCTGAAACTAATACAACAGTGTTAATCAACTGTACTGCAATATAAAATAAAAATTAAAAACAAATCAAAACAAAAAAACCCCAAAACGCAAACAAATAAAATATTACAATGATATTGCACATGTCAAATTACAGACCTCATTCAGGTACTGTTTTTATTTCCATGGTATTTTTTGCTAGCATACACATCTATTAGAATTTAATGTCTGATTCAAGCTGTAACCAAAGTGATATTTTGTAGCTTAAAAGTCATAGACAAATTGATTTAAAATCACTAGTTCTTTAAAAAAAAAGAGAGACATATAAAACTTTCTGTACATATATAAAAGGTGATTTAGTTGTCTTTAATTTTCTTTTTTTTCTTTTTTCAGTTTCAGTGATTTCCACTACTCTGTCTTCCACCTCTGTGATCTGTTTCATCTGTATTATCTGATATACTCTTGATTCCTTCTAGAGTATTTTCTATTTCAGCTATTGCATTCTTCATCTCTGCTTGGTTCTTTATATTTCTTAATTCTCTGTTAAAAACTTCAAACTTCTCACTATGTTCATTCAATCCTCTCCTAAGTTCTTTGAACATCCTCATGATCATTACCTTGAACTCTCATCAGGTCAATTGTTTATTTCCACTTTATTTAGTTCTTCTTCTGAGGTTTTATCTTGTCCTTTCATTTGGAACATATTTCTCTGTCACTTCATTTTGCCTAATTTGCTGTTTATATTTATTTGGTGTGTTGGTTGTGTTTCCCAAACTTAGAGAAGTGTCTTTTTGTAGGAATCATCATATGTGTCTCAGTATTGCACTCCTGGTCACCAGAGCTATATGCTCTAGGACTGCCCCTATATGGACTTCATGGGTCCTTCTGTTGTCGTTGGTTGAATACTCTTGGTGGTCTGGTAGGTGTGGCTCTCCCATGGTCCAGTTGGTTACCTGACCCTGCCTTGCGTGAAGGCTGCTGGACACTGGTAGGCAGGGCTGGGTCGCCATGTTTGCCTGTGGGGCCAAGAGGATAGTGCAGACTCAGTAGTGAGTGGAGCCTGATCTTGAGCCCTGTGATAGTAGGGGTCAGTTCCCAAGGGAGCTGGAGGCTCAGGGTGTCCCTCTGCAGCTGGTATGTTGGTGGGTGGGCTGTGTCTTCACCCAGCTAACTACTTAGCTTGGGTCATCCCAGGACTGGTGCTAACTGAATGGGTCTCAGGGTTGGGTTCCAGGGTGGGCCTGGGTTCCAGGGCTAACAAGCTAGATGGAGAATTCCAAAATAGTGCTTACCAGAGCCAGTGTCCTTGTAGTAGAACAAGCTCCCCAAAATGGCAGCTGCCTATGTATATGTCCCAATAGTGAGTCCCAGTTGTCCCCTTCCTCTCCAGGAGGCTCTCCAAGTTCATCAGGTGGGTCTGACTCAGGCTCCTTTCAAGTTACAGCTTCTGCCTTGGATCCTGTAGCAGGTGAGGTTTTGTGTGTGACCTTTATGAATAGTCTATTTTATACAGTCCTTTGGCTTTTCTGAAAGTAAGTCTTACTGGCCTTCAAATCCAAGCATTCTGGGGTCTTGTCTTCCTAGTGTAGGACTCCAGGCTGGGGAGCCTGATGTGGAACTCAGACGCTTCGCTCCTTAGGAAGAAACTCTGCAATTGCTATTATCCTCTTATATGTGGGCCACTCACTTGGGTGTATGAGTCTTGAATATATCTCCAGTCCTCCTATCCATCTCATTGTGGTTCCTTCTTTATATCTTTAGCTATGGAAGCTCTTTTCTGCTAGTCTTCTGGTCTACCTTATCAATAGTTCCTCTGAAATAGTTGTAATTTTGGTGTGCCCATGGATGGAGGTGAACTCAGGGTCTTCCTTCTCAGCCATCTTGGCCAATTCTTCCCTTCCTGTATTTTTTTTAAATTCTAATCTTCAGCATTTGATACCACTGAACCTCAACTCCTCTTTGACACTCATTTTATCACTTACCAATTTTTTTTATTTCTTGCCTGTTTCATCATCTGTAAAACAAAATTAATTAAAATGGTAAAAATAGCAGATATTACTATGTTCCAGGCACTATTCTAAGCATTTTACTTATACTAATTTATTTAATATTCTTAACAGCCTCATGAGTTTGGTTTTATTATTCTTCACTTTTTACAGATAAGGAATTCAAAGCATAGAAGGTTTAGCCTAAGGTTAAATTGCTCAAAGAGAACATAGTGTGGTTCAGGGTATTAATTAATTTGAAACATATAAATCCCTGGTAAAACTGTTAGATTTTATGCCTCCTTGTTTCTCTATTTATCCTGTATGGTGCTGAATTTAGTCTTACTTACCTGATGGTCTACAAGCTTTATTACTATCTGTCCTCCTCTTTCTGGTCCATTAAATATACATATTTCTAAAATTTCTTCTTTAGAAGAAGTTTAAAAGAAGTTCTAAAGTTTCTTGCAATACCTTTTCCCTTCAGGAATGTGCCCACTTTCACAACTCGACGTGTTGTCTCAGGTGATGTACTCCAAACCCTCAACTCATACCTTCCCTCTTTCCCAAGCTCCAAACCTATCTGAATCTTTCAACTGAACACATTTATTTTTCCCAAGCTCTCCAAATCAATTGTCAAAATTTCCTTTCTTGCTAAACCAACTCATCTAGTTATCTCCACATAAATTTTGGTTAAAGGATCCAGCATTATTTTAATTTTACAGGCTTCAAATGTTACAGATATCATTACTCATACCTTCAGATTTAATGGTCATAATCCATTTAGTTGCAAGGTTTAGGCATTCTCCACACAAATTCAGTCCCTATGAATACTTCATCTTGTTTCTTCTTTGCTATGCCCAGCAGGTGACAGCCAGCTAATAAAACTCCTTTGTTGTATTTGTGTGGGACACTCGAGCATAAGCATAAGATCCAGATATCCTCTGGGTGGCAGCCACAAAATTTGTGGAGAATGTAGAAGCTCTTTTCCATGAGATACCAGTGACTTGGAGCCAGGCAGAGGGAGAAGGCAAAGATGGTGTCCACTGTCCTCTGTCTTTAGAGAGTATTTCAGTAGTCCCTTAGATGTGTATTAAATTAGATGCTTTAAGATAAACAAATAAGCCTATTTCCCAGAAATTCTGGTTGCTTTTTATCATCTGCCTCTGTGCTCAGCTACTCCCTCATGCCCAAGTCCTTTAAGAACCATTTCTCGGTTTATTATGGCCTTGTGGGTCTCCTGCATGCAAGCCCCATTGGCTTTCAAAGCTAGATATTTTGGGAGCTCATCTCTCATGTTTAAGTCTTAAAAGTTGAGGTTCCATCTGTGGGGTTCAAGGCTTTGGCTCCTCAGGGAGAAACTTGGGGTTTTGAGATCCCTCCCAATTGTGGATTCCTGCATTGGGGGTGGGATCGATGAAGAGGTTGTGTTTCAATCTCTCCTATCCACTTCAATGTAGATTTTCTTGGTTGCTTGATATGTAAGAGTCATTCAGCTGCTTTTGTTTTGTTTTACAGAGGATATTGTTCCATATGTAGTTGTAGAGTCAGTGTGCTTGTGGGAGAAGGTGAGACAGTATCCTCCTATGTTGCCCTCTTGAACAAGAACCCTCATTTTTTTCTTTTAGCTCTTACCACTTTCTAATATAGTGTATGTTATTTATCTTATTTATTATCTGTTTTCCCAATTTAAAATCTATAACAGCAGATAATTTTTTTGTCTGTTTTGTCCCCTCCTTTATCTCTAGCAAATAAAATACTACTTGATGTATAATAGGTGCTCAATTTTTGTTGGAAAAAATGCATGAATGAATGAATTTTAAAAAGCATAGAAATATCTTCTGCATTGAAGTGATCTGTAGATGGCAAATATTAGAAAATTAGTGTACAGGAAATACTTTGAGTTCTTTTTCATTGAATCTACTTTATATCTACTTTGTTATCTATTTTTTTATAAGTTTTAAAGTAAGAAATCTGAGTTGTAAAGTGCATGCTCCACCAGCAAGAGCACTCCCATGAGCTGTGATTCCACAGGTTGTCAGAACCCAAATCCTGGCCTCACCACTCACTTGCATTGTAAATTTTGTCCAGTTGCTAACTTTTTAAAGTATCAGTTTTTAATCTGCAAAATAGAAATTAAACTCACTATATTGTAGAGAGATCAACATGGTGAAGGAGTAGGATGTGGAGCTCACCTTCTTTCCACAGATACATCAAAAATACATCTACATGTGGAATGGCTCTCACAGAACATCTACTGAATGCTGGCAGAAGACCTCAGATTTCCAAAAGGGCAAGAAAATCTTCACATAACTGGGTAGGATAAAAGAAAAAGAAAGAGAGAGAGAGAGAGAAATCTGGATGGGACTTGGCCCTCTGGGAGGGAGCTGTGAAGGAGGAAATATTTCCACACACTGGCAAGGCCCCTCACTGTCGGGGATGGGGAGGGGGTGAACTTCAGAGCCTCAGAGGAGAACACAGCAACAGGTGTGTGGAGGGCGAAATGGAGAGAGACCTACACAGAAGGTGAGTTCTGACAAACACTCCCCAGGCTCAGACATTTGCCTGCTCGACTGCTGGTGCAGGTGGGGGCTGGATACTGAGGCTCAGGCTTTGGAGGTCAGATCCCAGGGAGAGACTGGGTTTGGCTGTGTGAAGACAGCCTGAGGAGGTCAGAGTGTAGTGTGCCACAGCTGAGGGAGTCCAGGAAGAAGCCTGGGCCCTCCAGAGAAACAAGGGACCATTGCTGGGGGTTGCACAAGGAGAGGCCTAGGCCTGACATAGAAGCTTCTTCGTATGGTCACAGGTGGCAGGGCACTGCCGACAGGAGCTCCAGGGGCAGGTATGAGCCCAGGCCACCATCTTGGACCCCAGAGTTTAACAAGGACTGTTACCACTGCTGCTGCTGCCACTGAGGGTCCTGCGAGTTAGAGCAGGTCACAGCCCACACCTTCACGGGAGCCTGTGCGGCCCACCACTGCTGAGGGTCCTGCGATCTGGGGCCAACTTCCTTTGGAGAGCACATGATGCACCCCAGTCTGTTGCAACTTTCTGCTGGCCTCTGCAGCCATAGGCACACCCCAACTGTGGTCACCTTATCCCTCTCTGGCCTGAATGAGTAAGTGTGCCTCAATCAGCTGCTGCTTTAGCCCCCTCTAAACCTGTGCAGGGAAAAGACACACTGAGAATGGCCTGCACACAGAGGTGGGGCCAAAACCACAGCTGAGCCCCAGGGGCAATGAGACTAAGGAAGAGGAATGGAAATCTCTCCTTGCAGCTGCTAAAGCTGCAGAGTAAAGCCCCACAACTGAAAACGATGTAGCCTTAAGAGCTGTGGACTTTGGGAGCAAGTACATGCATGAGTTGGGCCAGATCAGAGTCTGAGCTACTCCCACAGTGACCAAAGCAGGTCTAGAGACCTGCTACAGGTATTGGAGGGTCTCCTGGGGATGCAGGAGTTGGCCATGGCTCACTGTGGGGGCAAGGACACTGACAACTGAGGCCCCAGGGAAATATTATTACTATTTTTGTTTTGTTTCTTTGTTGTTGTTTTATTATTATTATTTATTTTTTCTTTTCTTTTTTTAAATATTTTTTCTATGTTTACTTTACTTTTTCCATTGTTTTGAGTTTTTTTCCTTTTTCTCTGCTTTGTTTTATTTTGACCTTTTTCTTCTTTGACCATTTTTGTGTTTATTTTGTTTTGCATTTTTAAAATTTGCATTCTGCTTCTTATGTTTTTGTTAGTTTTTTTATTGTTTCTTTTTGTTTTGGGGTAACTTGTTTGTTTGGTAGTGTTCTTCGGTTTTGTTTTCTTTATTTTTCTTTCCTTTTTTTTCTGTGTGTGTTTCTCTGTTTTGGTTTGTTTTGGTTTGTTTGGTTTTGCTTTTAACATTTGTCTTAGGTTTTGTTTATCTCTTTGTTTTCTTTTCCCTTTTTTTTTGTTGTTGTTGCTGTTTGTTTGGGTCTTGTTATTTGTCTTGGGTTTTGTTTGTCTGTTTTCTCCCCAATCCCCACTTTTTTTTCTTTTTCTCCTCACTGTGTGGCTTGCAGCATCTTTGTTCTGCAGGTAGGGGTCAGGCCTGAGCCTCTGGGGTGGGAGCACCAAGTCCAAGATGTTGGAGCGCCAGAGAATCTCTGGCCACAGGGAATATTAATTGGTGATAGCTCCCCAAGAAATATCCATCTCGACACCAAGATCAGCTCGACCCAACTGCCTACAGGTTCCAGTGCTAGATGGCTCACTCCAAACAACTAGCAAGACAGGAAAACAACCCCACCCATCAGCAGACAGAATGCCCAAAGATGTACTAAGCTCACAGATACCACAAAACACACCACCTGATGTGGCCCGGCCCATTGGGGGAGAGAGACTCAGCTCCATCCACCAGAACACAGGCAGAAATCTGTCCCACTAGGAAGCCTACAAAAGACCCTGGATCAAACTCACCCATGAGGGGGCAGACACCAGAAGCAAGAGGAACTGAAAACCTGCAGCCTGTGGAAAGGAGACCTCAAACACAGGAAGTTAAACAAAATAAAATGAAAAAGAGACAGATTGCAGATGAAGGAGCAAGGTAAAAACCCACAATATCAAATAAATGAAAAGGAAACAGGCAACCAACCTGAAAAAGAATTCAGAGTAATGATAGTAAAGATGATCCAAGATCTCAGGAGTAGAATGGAGGCATGATTAGGAATATACAAAAAATATTTAACAAGGACCTAGAAGAAATAAAGAACAAACAGTGATGAACAACACAATAACTGAAATGAAATATACACTAGAAAGAATCAATAGGAGAAAAACTGAGGCAGAAGAATGGATGAATGAGCTGGAAGATAGAATGATGGAAATAAGTGCCATGGAACAGAAAAAAGAAAAAAGAATGAAAAGAAATGAGGACAGTCTCACAGACATCAGGGAGAAAAATAAATGCACCAACATTCCAATTATAGGGTTCCCAGAAGAAGAAGAGAAAGAGAAAGGGTATGAGAAAATATTTGAAGAGATTATAGTTGAAACCTTCACTAACATGAGAAAGGAAATAGCCACCAAAATCCAGGAAGCATAGAGAGTCCCACGCAGGATAAACCCAAGGTGAAACATGCAGAGACACGTATTAATCAAACTAACAAAAATTAAATTCAGGGAGTTCCGGGAAGATGGCGGAAGAGTAAGACGCGGAGATCACCTTCCTCTCCACAGATACACCAGAAATACATCTACGCGTGGAACAACTCCTACGGAGCACCTACTGAATGCTGGCAGAAGACCTCAGACCTCCCAAAAGGCAAGGAACCCCCCACGTACCTGGTTAGGGCAAAAGAAAAAACTAAACAGAGACAAAAGAATAGGGACGGGTCCTGCACCAGCGGGAGAGAGCTGTGAAGGAGGAAAAGTGTCCACACACTAGGAGCCCCTTCGCGGGTGGAGACTTCGGGAGGCGGAGTGGGGGAGCTTGGGAGCCGCGGAGGAGAGCACAGCAACAGGGGTGCGGAGGGCAAAGCGGAGAGATTCCAGCGCAGAGGATCGGGCCGACCGGCACTCACCAGCCGAGAGGCTTGTCTGCTCGCCCGCCGGGGTGGGCGGGACTGGGAGCTGAGGCTCCGGCTTTTGTCGGAGCGCCGGGAGAGGACTGAGGTTGGCGGCGTGAACACAGCCTGCAGGGCGTTGGTGCGCCGCGGCTGGCCAGGAGAGAGTCTGGGGAGGGGTCTGGACCTGCCGAAGAGGCAAGAGACTTTTACGTCCCTCTTTGTTTCCTGGTGCACGAGGAGGGAGGATTGGGAACGCTGCTTGGGAGAGCTCCGGAGACGGGCGCGAGCCGCGGCTAAGAGTGCAGAGCCCAGAGACGGACATGGGACGCTAAGGCCGCTGCTGCCGCCGCCAGGAGGCCTGTGTGCGAGCGCAGGTCACTAGCCACACGCCCTTCCGGGGAGCCTGTGCAGCCCGCCGCTGCCGGGGTCCCGGGATCCGGGGACAGCTCCCCCGGGAGAGCGCACGGCGCGCCTCAGGCTGCAGCGTCACGCTGGCCTCTGCCGCTGCAGACCCGCCCTGCACTCCGTGACCCTCCCTACCCCCCGGCCTGGGTGAGCCAGAGCCTCCGAATCAGCGGCTCCTTTAACCCCGTCCTGTCTGAGCAAAGAACAGACGCCCTCCGGCGACCTACATGCACAGGCGGGGCCAAATCCAAAGCTGAGCCCCTGGGAGCTGTGAGAACAAAGAAGAGAAAGGGAAATCTCTTCCAGCAGCCTCAGAAGCAGCGGATTAAAGCTCCACAATCAACTTGATATACCCTGCATCTGTGGAATACCTGAATAGACAACGAATCATCCCAAATTAAGGAGCCCTGTGGATGAAAGGCTCTTGGTGCTGCAGCCAGGACTCAGTGCTGTGCCTCTGAGGTGGGAGAGCCAACTTCAGGACACTGGTCCACAAGAGGCCTCCCAGCTGCACATAATATCAAACAGCAAAAATCTCCGAGAGATCTCCATCTCAACGCCAGCACCCAGCTTCACTCAACGACCAGCAAGCTACAGTCCTGGACATCCTATGCCAAACAACTAGCAAGACAGGAACACAACCCCACCCATTAGCAGAGAGGCTGCCCAAAATCATAATAAGTCTACAGACACCCCAAAACACACCACCAGACGTGGACCTGCCCACCAGAAAGACAAGATCCAGCCTCATACACCAGAACACAGGCACTAGTACCCTCCACCAGGAAGCCTACACAACCCACTGAACCAACCTTAGCCACTGGGGACAGACTCAAAAAACAACAGGAACTACGAACCTTCAGCCTGCAAAAAAAAAAAAAAAAAAAGGAGACCCCAAACACAGTAAGATAAGCAAAATGAAAAGACAGAAAAACACACAGCAGATGAAGGAGCAAGATAAAAACCCACCAGACCTAACAAATGAAGAGGAAATAGGCAGTCTACCTGAAAAAGAATTCAGAATAATGATAGTAAGGTTGATCCGAAATCTTGGAGATAGAATGGACAATAGAATGGACAAATTGCAAGAATCAGTTAACAAGGACCTAGAAGAACTAAAGATGAAACAAGCAACGATGAACAACACAATAAATGAAATTAAAAGTACTCTAGATGAGATCAATAGCAGAATAACTGAGGCAGAAGAACGGATAAGTGACCTGGAAGATAAAATAGTGGAAATAACTACTGCAGAGCAGAATAAAGAAAAAAGAATGAAAAGAACTGAGGACAGTCTCAGAGACCTCTGGGACAACATTAAACGCACCAACATTCGAATTATAGGGGTTCCAGAAGAAGAAGAGAAAAAGAAAGGGACTGAGAAAATATTTGAAGAGATTATAGTTGAAAACTTCCCTAATATGGGAAAGGAAATAGTTAATCAAGTCCAGGAAGCACAGAGAGTCCCATACAGGATAAATCCAAGGAGAAATACGCCAAGACACATATTAATCAAACTGTCAAAAATTAAATACAAAGAAAACATATTAAAAGCAGCAAGGGAAAAACAACAAATAACACACAAGGGAATCCCCATAAGGTTAACAGCTGATCTTTCAGCAGAAACTCTGCAAGCCAGAAGGGAGTGGCAGGACATATTGAAAGTGTTGAAGGAGAAAAACCTGCAACCAAGATTACTCTACCCAGCAAGGATCTCATTCAGATTTGATGGAGAAATTAAAACCTTTACAGACAAGCAAAAGCTGAGAGAGTTCAGCACCACCAAACCAGCTCTACAACAACTGCTAAAGGAACTTCTCTAGGCAAGAAACACAAAAGAAGGAAAGGACCTACAATAACAAACCCAAAACAATGAAGAAAATGGGAATAGGAACACACATATCGATAATTACCTTAAATGTAAATGGACTAAATGCTCCCACCAAAAGACACAGATTGGATGAATGGATACAAAAACAAGACCCATATATTTGCTGTCTACAAGAGACCCACTTCAGACCTAGAGACACATACAGACTGAAAGTAAGGGGATGAAAAAAGGTATTTCATGCAAGTGGAAACCAAAAGAAAGCTGGAGTAGCAATTCTCATATCAGACAAAATAGACTTTAAAACAAAGACTATTAGAAGAGACAAAGAAGGACACTACATAATGATCAAGGGATCAATCCAAGAGGAAGATATAACAATTGTAAATATTTATGCACCCAACATAGGTGCACCTCAATACATAAGGCAAATACTGACAACCATAAAAGGGGAAATCGACAGTAACACATTCATAGTAGGGAACTTTAACACCCCACTTTCACCCATGGACAGATCATCCAAAATGAAAATAAATAAGGAAACACAGGCTTTAAATGATACATTAAACGAGATGGAGTTAATTGATATTTATAGGACATTCCATCCAAAAACAACAGAATACACATTTTTCTCAAGTGCTCATGGAACATTCTCCAGGATAGATCATATCTTGGGTCACAAATCAAGCCTTGGTAAATTTAAGAAAATTGAAATTGTATCAAGTATCTTTTCTGACCACAACGCCATGAGACTAGATATCAATTACAGGAAAAGATCTGTAAAAAATACAAACACATGGAGGCTAAACAATACACTACTTAATAATGAAGATATCACTGAAGAAATCAAAGAGGAAATCAAAAAATACCTAGAAACAAATGACAATGGAGACACAACGACCCAAAACCTGTGGGATGCAGCAAAAGCAGTTCTAAGGGGGAAGTTTATAGCAATACAAGCCCACCTTAAGAAGCAGGAAGCATCTCGAATAAACAACCTAACCTTGCACCTCAAGCAATTAGAGAAAGAAGAACAAAAAAACCCCAAAGCTAGCAGAAGGAAAGAAATCATAAAAATCAGATCAGAAATAAATGAAAAAGAAATGAAGGAAACAATAGCAAAGATCAATAAAACTAAAAGCTGGTTCTTTGAGAAGATAAACAAAATAGATAAACCACTAGCCAGACTCATCAAGAAAAAAAGGGAGAAGACCCAAATCAATAGAATTAGAAATGAAAAAGGAGAGGTAACAACTGACACTGCAGAAATAAAAGAGATCATGAGAGATTACTACAAGCAACTCTATGCCAATAAAATGGACAATCTGGAAGAAATGGACAAATTCTTAGAAAGGCACAACCTGCCAAGACTGAATCAGGAAGAAATAGAAAATATGAACAGACCAATCACAAGCACTGAAATTGAAACTGTGATTAAAAACCTTCCAACAAAGAAAAGCCCAGGACCAGATGGCTTCACAGGCGAATTCTATCAAACATTTAGAGAAGAGCTAACACCTATCCTTCTCAAACTCTTCCAAAATATAGCAGAGGGAGGAACACTCCCAAACTCCTTCTACGAGGCCACCATCACCTTGATACCAAAACCAGACAAGGATGTCACAAAGAAAGAAAACTACAGGCCAATATCACTGATGAACATAGATGCAAAAATCCTCAACAAAATACTAGCAAACAGAATCCAACAGCACATTAAAAAGATCATACACCATGATCAAGTGGGGTTTATTCCAGGAATGCAAGGATTCTTCAATATACGCAAATCTATCAATGTGATAAACCATATTAACAAACTGAAGGAGAAAAACCATATGATCATCTCAATAGATGCAGAGAAAGCTTTTGACAAAATTCAACACCCATTTATGATAAAAACCCTGCAGAAAGTAGGCATAGAGGGAACTTTCCTCAACATAATAAAGGCCATATATGACAAGCCCACAGCAAACATCATCCTCAATGGTGAAAAACTGAAAGCATTTCCACTAAGATCAGGAACAAGACAAGGTTGCCCACTCTCACCACTCTTATTCAACATAGTTTTGGAAGTTTTAGCCACAGGAATCAGAGAAGAAAAGGAAATAGAAGGAATCCAAATCGGAAAAGAAGAAGTAAAGCTGTCACTGTTTGCAGATGACATGATCCTATACATAGAGAACCCTAAAGATGCTACCAGAAAACTACTAGAACTAATCAATGAATTTGGTAAAGTGGCAGGATACAAAATTAATGCACAGAAATCTCTGGCATTCTTATATACTAATGATGAAAAATCTGAAAGTGAAATCAAGAAAACACTCCCATTTACCATTGCAACAAAAAGAATAAAATATCTAGGAATAAACCTACCTAAGGAGACAAAAGACCTGTATGCAGAAAATTATAAGACACTGATGAAAGAAATTAAAGATGATACAAATAGATGGAGAGATATACCATGTTCTTGGATTGGAAGAATCAACATTGTGAAAATGACTCTACTACCCAAAGCAATCTATAGATTCAATGCAATCCCTATCAAACTACCACTGGTATTTTTCACAGAACTAGAACAAAAAATTTCACAATTTGTATGGAAACACAAAAGACCCCGAATAGCCAAAGCAATCTTGAGAACGAAAGAAGGAACTGGAGGAATCAGGCTCCCAGACTTCAGACTATACTACAAAGCTACAGTTATCAAGACGGTATGGTACTGGCACAAAAACAGAAAGATAGATCAATGGAACAGGATAGAAAGCCCAGAGATAAACCCACGCACATATGGTCACCTTATCTTTGACAAAGGAGGCAGAAATGTACAGTGGAGAAAGGACAGCCTATTCAATAAGTGGTGCTGGGAAAACTGGACAGCTACCTGTAAAAGTATGAAATTAGATCACTCCTTAACACCGTACACAAAAATAAGCTCAAAATGGATTAAAGACCTAAATGTAAGGCCAGAAACTATCAAACTCTTAGAGGAAAACATAGGCAGAACACTCTATGACATAAATCACAGCAAGGTCCTTTTTGACCCACCTCCTAGAGAAATGGAAATAAAAACAAGAGTAAACAAATGGGACCTAATGAAACTTAAAAGCTTTTGCGCAGCAAAGGAAACCATAAAGAAGACCAAAAGACAACCCTCAGAATGGGAGAAAATATTTGCAAATGAAGCAACTGACAAAGGATTGATCTCCAAAATTTATAAGCAGCTCATGCAGCTTAATAACAAAAAAACAAACAACCCAATCCAAAAATGGGCAGAAGACCTAAATAGACATTTCTCCAAAGAAGATATACAGAGTGCCAACAAACACATGAAAGAATGCTCAACATCACTAATCATGAGAGAAATGCAAATCAAAACTACAATGAGATATCATCTCACAACAGTCAGAATGGCCATCATCAAAAAATCTAGAAACAATAAATGCTGGAGAGGGTGTGGAGAAAAGGGAACCCTCTTACACTGTTGGTGGGAATGTAAATTGATACAGCCACTGTGGAGAACAGTATGGAGGTTCCTTAAAAAGCTACAAATAGAACTACCATATGACCCAGCAATCCCACTACTGGGCATATACCCTGAGAAAACCATAATTCAAAAAGAGTCATGTACCAAAATGTTCATTGCAGCTCTATTTACAATAGCCCGGAGATGGAAACAACCTAAGTGTCCATCATCGGATGAATGGATAAAGAAGATGTGGCACATATATACAATGGAATATTACTCAGCCATAAAAAGAGACGAAATTGAGCTATTTGTAATGAGGTGGATAGACCTAGAGTCTGTCATACAGAGTGAAGTAAGTCAGAAAGAGAGAGACAAATACCGTATGCTAACACATATATATGGAATTTTAAAAAAAATGTCATGAAAAACCTAGGGGTGAAACAGGAATAAAGACACAGACTTACTAGAGAATGGACTTGAGGCTATGGGGAGGGGGAAGGGTAAACGGTGACAAAGCGATAAAGAGGCATGGACATATATACACTACCAAACGTAAGGTAGATAGCTAGTGGGAAGCAGCCGCATAGCACAGGGAGATCAGCTCGGTGCTTTGTGACCGCCTGGAGGGGTGGGATGGGGAGGGTGGGAGGGAGGGAGATGCAGGCGGGGGGAGATATGGGAATATATGTATATATATGACTGATTCATTTTGTTGTGAAGCTGAAACTAACATACCATTGTAAAGCAATTATACTCCAATAAAGATGTTAAAAAAAATTAAATTCAAAGAAAAAGCATTAAATGCAGCAAGGGAAAAGGGACAAATAACATACAAGCAACAAAAACCCATAAGGTTAACAGCTGATTTTTCAGCAGAAACTCTGCAGACCAGAAGGGAGTGGCAGAATATATTTAAAGTGATGAAAAGTAAAAACCTACAACCAAGATTACTTTAGCCAGATGGGATCTCATTCCTATTTGACAGAGAAATCAAAAGCTTTACAGACAAGCAAAAGCTAAGAGAATTCACCACCAACAAACGAGCTCTACAAAAAAAACTAAAGGAACTCCTGTAGGTGGGAAACACAAGAGAAGAAAAAGGCCTACAAAAGCAAATGGTAAACAATTAAGAAAATTATAATAGGAACACACATATTGATAATCACCTTAAATGTAAATGGATTAAATGCTCCAAACAAATGACACAGACTGGCTGAATGGATACAAAAACAAGACCCATATATATGTCATCTACAAAAGATCCACTTCAGACCCAGGGACACATACAGATAGAAAGTGAGGGGATGGAAAAACTTCCTGCATGCAAATGGAAATCACAAGAAAGCTGGAGTAGCAATACTCATATCAGACAAAATAGACTTTAAAATAGAGAGTGTTACAAGAGAAAAGGAAGGACATTACATAATGATCAATGGATCAATCCAAGAAAAAGATGTAACAACTGTAAATATTTATACATCCAACATAGGAGCACCTCAATACAGAAGACAAATGCTAACAGCCATAAAAGGGGAGATCAACAGTAACACAGTAATAGTGCTGGACTTTAACACACTGCTTACACCAATGGATAGATCATCCAGACGGAAAATTAATAAGGAAACACAAGCCTTTAATGACACATAACAAAGAGACTTAATTGATATTTATAGGACACTCTATCCAAAACAGCAGAATACACTTTCTTCTCTAGTGCACATGGAACATTCTCCAGGATAGATCACATCTTGGATGACAAATCAAACCTTGGTAAACTGAAGAAAATTGAAATCATATCAAGCATCTTTTCTGATGATGATGCTATGAGGTTAGAAATCAATTAGAGGGAAAAAAACTGTAAAAACAACAAACACAAGGAGGCTAAACAATATTCTACTAAATAATCAAGAGATCACTCAAGAAATCAAAGAGTAAATTTTAAAATACCTAGAAACAAATGACAATGAAATCATGAGATGCATGAGAAACCTATGAGATGCAGCAAAAGCAGTTCTAAGAGGGAAGCATATAGAAATACAATCCTACCTCAAGAAACAAGAAATATATCAAATAAACAACCTAAGGTTACACCTAAAGCAACTAGAAAAAGAAGAACAAACAAAACCCAAAGTCAGCAGAAGGAAAGAAATCTTAAAGATCAGAGCAGAAATAAATGAAATAGGAATGAGGAAAACAATAGCAAAGATCAATAAAATTAAAGCTGGTTCTTTGAGAAGATAAACAAAATTGATAAACCTTTAGCCAGACTTATTATGAAAAAAAGAGAGAGGACTCAACTCAACAAAAATTGAAATGAAAAAGGAGAAGTTGAAACTGACACAGCAGAAATATAAAGGATCATAAGAGATGACTACAAGCAACTATATGCCAATAAAAAGGAAAACCTAGAAGAAATGGACAAATTCTTATAAAGGTACAACCTTCCAAGATGTAACCAGTAAGAAATAGATAATATGAACAGACCAATCACAAGTAATGAAACTGAAACTGTAATTAAAAATCTTCGAACAAACAAAAGTCCAGGGCCAGATGGCTTCACAGGCAAATTCTATCAAACATTTAGAGAAGAGCTAACACCTATCCTTCTCAAACTCTTCCCAAAAATTGCAGAGGAAGGAATACTCCCAAGCTCATTCTATGAGGTCTCCATCACCCTGATACCAAAACCAGACAAAGATATCATAAAAAAAGAAAATTACAGACCAATATCACTGATGAACATGACACAAAAATCCTCAAAAAGTACTAGCAAAACGAATGCAACAATACATTTAAAGGATCATGCACATGATCAAGTGAGATTTATACCAGGGATGAAAGGATTCTTCAATATGTGAAAATCAATGTGAGACACCATATTAACAAATTAAAGAATAAAAATGATATGATCATCTTAATAGATGCAGAATAAGCTTTTGAGAAATTTCAACACCCATTCATGAAAGAAGCTCTCCAGTAAGTGGACGTATAGGGAACCTACTTCAACATGACCAACCCACTGCAAACATCATTCCCAATGGTGAAATTTTGAATGCATTTTCTCTAAGATCAGGAAGAAGACAAGACTGTCCACTTTCACCACGATTATTCAATACAGTTTTGGAAGTCCTAGCCACAGTAATCATAGAAGAAAAAGATATAAAATGTATCCAAATTGGAAAAGAGAGAGTAAAAGTGTCATTGTTTGCAGATGACATGATAGCATATATAGAGAATCCTAAAGATGCCATGAGAAAAACATTAGAGTTAATTAATCAATTTGGTTAAGCTGCAGAGTATAAAATTAATACATGGAAATCTCTTGCATTCCTATACAGTAACAATGAAAGATTGAAAGATAAATTAAGGAAACAATCCCATTTACCTTTGCAACAAGAAAAATAAAATACCAGGAATAAAACTACCTACGGAAACAATAGACCTCTACTCAGAATACTATACAATACTGATGAAAGAAATCAAAGATGACACAAACAGATGGAGAGATATACCATGTACTTGGATTGGAAGTATCAATATCGTGAAGATAACTATACTACACAAAGCAATCTACAGATTCAATGCAATCCCTACCAAATTACCAATGGCATTTTTCACAGAATTAGAACAAAATATTTTACAATTTGTATGGAAACACAAAAGACCCCAAATAGCAAAAGTAATCTCGAGAAAGTAAAACAGAGCTGGAGGAATCAGGCTTCCTGACTTCAGACTATACTACAAAGATACAGAATCAAGACATTATGGTACTGGCACAGAAACAGAAATATAGATCAATGGAACAGGGTAGAAAGCCCAGAGGTAAACCTACACACCTATGGTCAACCAATCTATGACAAAGGAGGCAAGAATAAACAATGGAGAAAAGACAGTCTCTTCCACAGTGCTGCTGGAAAAACTGGACAGCTACATGTAAAAGGATGAAATTAGAACACTTCCTAACACCATACACAAAAATAAACTCAAAATGGATTAAAGACCTAAATGTAAGACTGGACACTGTAAAACTCTTAGAGGAAAACATAGGGAGAGCACTCTTTGACATAAATCACAGCAAAACCTTTTTTGACCCACCTCCTAGAGTAATGAAAATAAAACCAAAAATAAACAAATGGGACCTAATGAAACTTAAAAGCTTTTGCACAACAAAGGAAACCATAAACAAGACAAAAAGCACTCAGAATGGGAGAAAATATTTGCCAATGAAGCAGCTGACCAGAGATTAATCTCCAATGTGTACAAACAGCTCATGCAGCTCAATATGAAAAAACAAATAACCCAATCAAAATAGGGACAGAAGATCTAAATAGACATTTCTCCAAAGAAGACATACGGATGGCGAAGAAGCATGTGAAAAGATGCTCAGCATCGCTAATTACTAGAGAAATGCAAATGAAAACTACAATGAGGTATCACTTCACACCAGTCAGAATGGCCATCATCAAAATATCTAATAACAATAAATGCTGGAGAGGGTGTGTATAAAAGGGAGCACTCTTGCACTGTTAGTGGGAAAGTAAGTTGATGCAGCCACTATGGAGAACAGTACAGAAGTTCCTTAAAAACTAAAAATAGGGCTATCATATGATCCAGAAATCCTGCTTCTGGACTTATATCCTCAGAAAACCATAATTCACAGACACATGCATCCCAATGTTCATTGCAGCACTATTTACTATAGCCAGGAGATGGAAGCAACCTAAATGTCCATCAACAGATGAATGCGTAAAGAATATGTGGTACATTTATACAATGGAATATTATTGAATCATAAAAAGGAACAAAATTGGGTTATTTGTAAAGGCATGGATGGACCTGGATACTGTCATACAGAGTGAAGTAAGCCAGAAAGAGAAAAACAAATATCATATATTAATGCATATATGTGGAATCTAAAAAAATTGTACAGATGAACCTATTTGTAAAGAAGAAATAGAGACACAGATGTAGAGAACAAACGTGTGACCACCAGAGGGGGAAAGGGTGTGTGTGATGAATTGGGAGATTGGGAATGACATACATATCGTACTAGGTATGAAATAGATAACTAGTAAGGACCTGCTCTATAGCTCGGGGAACTCTACTTAGTGCTCTGTGGTGACCTGGATGGGAGGTAAACCCAAAAGGGAGGGGATATATGTATACATACGGCTGGTTCACTTCACTGTGCAGAAGGTGCTAGCACAACATTGTAAAGCAAGTATATCCCAATAAAAGATAAATATATAAAAAATAAAATAATAATACCATATATTTAAAAACAAAACAAAAACCACATATTGTACACGTTACACCTTTTGAAAATCTCCCATGGTTCTTAAACATTCTGTTTTTAGCTTTTCATTCCTTTTTCTCTTTGTATTTCACTTTGGGAAGTTTGTGCTGACATAGACTCAGGCTCATTGGTTCTTTCCTCAGCTATTTCAAGTCTACAGATAAGCACATCAAAAGCATTCTTCATTTCTGTTAGTGTTTTTGATTCCTAGCATTTCCTTTTGGTTCTTTATTAAGGTTACCAAATCTCTGCTTACATTGCACATCTGTTCCTGTATGTTTTCAACTATTTTCATTACAGCTCTTAACATATTAATCATAGTGATCTTACCTTCCCTGTCTGATAATTCTAACCTCTCTCTCATATCTGAATCTGGTTTTAATGATTGCTTTGTCTCTTCAGACTACTTTTTTCCTGCCTTTTGGCATGCCTTGCAATATGTTTCAGAAAGCGAGTCATGTGGTGCTGGGTAATAGATAAATAGGATTTACTGTTAGAGTTTAAGTTAATCTGTCTAGGAGTTGGGCTGTGTTTAATGTTTGCTAAAGCTGTTATGTTGGAGATTTCAAATTCTTCTATGGTCCTGTTTTTGTCTCTCTCTTGACTGTGGGCTTCCCTTTGTACTCCTCAGAAGGAATCTGCATCTTGAAGCTCTTTCAGCTGTAATCCACTGTTGTTATACTGGAGCCCTCTTTGATGCTGGTAAGGTGTGAGATAGGGGAAGTATTGTATAATTTTAGGATTAAATTTTATTGAGCCTGCTTTCGGAGCTGTGACAATCACAAGTTTTTATCAGTAGCACAGTTTTTCTCCCCTTGGATGAGACAAGAAGATCAGAGGGGGCTGGAGAAGGAGGCATGTCCTTACCCCAGGTGGGTTAAGGTTCTGGTAAAATCTTTACTCCTGGAGGCTAGGTACTTGTTATGAAAACTGTTCTGTTCCTATTCCACAATAATTATTCTTATCTTTTGGTTGCCTGAGAAACTCACCTTAAGAATTTTGTGGCATTCCTGGATGTAAAGCCCATGAATATTTTTTCCTCACTAAGACTGTCCCTAGGAAGTTCTCATTCTCATGTTAGTCCACACTCAATCTCCAGCAATTTGTCAAAATTAGCATTTAAGTGCTCCAACCAGCTAATGGTTCCAATAGCTTGTACTCTGTGTATAAATCTTGGATATTACCCTCTGAGTTGTCTTGACTTCTTCAGATTTAAGGGTGAAGGTTTGCCCTATAATCTCAGTTTTCTAATGGGTACTAGAAAAATCATTGGTTTCCAAGTTTTTTTAGATTTTTCTTATTGTAATGATGGGAATGATGACTTCTAAGTTCTTTATAGGTCAGAGCTGAAACTGAAAGTAAATAAATTCAAATTTTAATATATTAAATTTGAGGTTCATCTAGTATATCTAAATGAATTTTTTGCTAGAAGAAAAAAAGTTCTTTTCTTTGCATTTTGAAATTTTCAGCTCCTCCCTGGAATTATGGAATCCTTGAAAAGAAAGTAGAACATATAGTCTTTTATTTGTATATTGGAAGAGAAAATATTGTCAATGTTTAAAGGATTAAGTCACTCTACTGATTCTGTTTTAACTATGCATGAGCTTAGGATGGTTAGTCTTGACCAATAGTTTGTGAATTTCTATGGAATAAATTATAGCAGTGAACCCTTTTGCTTAATTACTTCTATTTTTAATGACTTGGAAAAGGACCCACCAACATGAGACTGTAATAAATGTTTTGTTGTCCTATTTAATAAATGTATGAGATGCTCTTAAGAAGTAGAGATGAAATGAATGGCTTCTTGAAGCATCAGTTGTCCTCCAGCGTCTGATAAATAAGCTTGTGCTTCTATATATACTCACTACTTTATGTCAAACTCCTTACCCTCAATGTAGTTTCTCAAGCCACTATCACCTTTCTTCTCCTTCACTGACCTATTGCCCTCTGCCATAAAATCTAAAAAGAATTACCTTCTCTTGAGGATAAAATAAGGGGGGGTTGTGCACATGTGCACACACACAAACTTGATCTAGCTACCAATATAAGTTCAATTTTTTTTCCATTTTTAATAAATTTTTTCAAATGACAAACTTTGTCTAGTTCATTCCATGTTTTATACCAACATCATTCCATAATCACTGTGAGATATTGTCTTAGTTCAGGCTGATATAACAAAAATATCATAGAGTGGGAAGCTTAAAAAACAAACATTTCTGTTTCAGTTCTGAGGGCTGGAAGTCCAAGATCAGCATGTCAGCATGCTCAGGTTCTTGGTGAAGGCCCTCTTCCTGCTTTCTAGTTGTTTCCTCACATGGCAGAGAGAGGGAGCTCTAGTCTCTTTTACTTCTTAAAAGGACACTAATCCCATCATAGGGGCTCCACCCTCATTACCCTGTCTACCCAATTACCTCCCAAAAGTCCCACCTCCTAATACCATCCCATTGGGTGTTAGGGTTTCAACATATAAATTTTGGGGTTGACCAAAACATGCAGTCCATAACAGATATGTTCACCCAGAACTACTCAATTAAAACATTGTTCTTAATCTTATTTAGTGTGAATGTGCATGACAGGAAGAAGAGAAGGCTAGAAATTAATGTCAGATCTGAATTCTTTTTTTTTAATTGAAATACAGTTGATTTACAATGTTGTGTCAATCTTTGCTACACAGAAAAGTGACTCAGTTTTACACATATATGTATTCCTTTTTTAATATTATTTTCCATTATGGTTTAGCCCATAGTTCCCTGTACTATACAGTAAGTCCTTGCTGGTTATCCATTCTAAATGTAATAGTTTTCATCTACTGAATTCTTCTTCTGACTTGAGCACTAAGTCTGTATGACCTTAGGCAAGTTACTTTCCACAGAACTTGGTACTCTTCTGTAAAAAAAAGAACTTAAGATTCTGAGTAATGTATCAGTATTAAAAAGGCTATTAGAGAGTAAATGAGGCTATAGAGTATCATAGAGAAAAAGAGTGAGTTTATCATTAAATAAAAATCTCTGCATAATGAACACTAAATAATACAGAAAGGGAATGGAGGTTATTTTGAAAAATGATAAAACTAATATATTTTTCTCATGTTTTTCATTAAAGAGAAGAAAATTAACCATTGTTTAGAGCATTTTCTGTAAAAAATAAGAATTATGCTTGAAAGTGGAACAAATAATTTCTATTTGTTCCAGGACATTCAAGGACAAGTCATCCACTTACCCTCAGAGATTTAGTTTTTCAAAATAATCCTTCTTTGCTTGGCTGGAACCTCTCTGTGAGGCTTTCAGCACTGGTACTTCTCTGACAAGATTACTATAGCCATTTCCCTACGGTCTTCAGCTACCCACTGGAGGGTAGAGTTTGAAAGAAGTAAGCAATCTCTTGGTTCTAAAAACTTCAACCTCATAGTTAAAACTGGAAGTCCATTGAAAGTAATCCTGGTCATATATACCAATTCTAATTTTTAAAAATTAGCTTTCATTTTGTGACTCTAACTGATCTTAAGAGTGAAAGACGTTTCAAAAGATTCTTGCTTTTCTTTTCATTGCTCTCCTCCACTCCCAGGAAAGCAGAACAGGAAACAGCGTCATGGTATCAACCCTGTCCTTTAATATTCTAATTTCTTGAACAGTTCAGGGGTTGTGGAGCTGGAGAGGAAGTTCAAGGTCCTGGATGGCACTTTCCAGGGGCAGGCAGTACAAGTTTTGGAAGGTCTCCGAGTCTGAAACCCAGGAATGTGATTTATCTGGCTTATCTGAAGTTACTTTATATGAACACAAGGCCAGGGTATAGAAATATAAGAGAGAAGAAGCATTTCTAAAAGGGATTTTGTGGTCCAGAGAAGTAAACCTAGGTTCTGAGATGGGGTCTATGTACACAGACAAGATATCACAAAGTAAATTTGGGAAATACAATATGTATACATGAACATATCCCCAGGATGAAGCTGAAGTGTGTCAAGGCCAGAGAATAATGTGAGTACTGAGAAAATCAGACGAGGTTTTATTAGACAGGCCCCTTTCATTATCACTGTCTCTCTTCAGTGTCTGATGCCCAAGTCATAGTGGATCTTAATGACATTATACTCAAGTTTTATTACTCTAGTCCTTGTTCACACTTCCTTCAGCATCTCAGACCTAAGATTATATAACAGCCACATACAGCATTGGTTTGTGCCATTTTAAATGATTCTGTTAAACTTGAAACATTTATTGAGAGCCTACTGTGTCATTGCATTCATTTAAAATTAGACACAGGTCATCACCTTCTAGTAGTATAAGCTATAATGGGGAGTTATATCATAAAATAAAAACTCTGATTTAAGATAGACTGAGATAAATATTATAGTATTTTTCTTTAAAGAAGGAAAAGAGCTATGGGACCATGGGAATACTAACATTGCTTAAACCTCTATGGTGATTTATAACACATTATTTACATCGTAAAATGGAGCTAGTAGGACCTCACACATCAGAATTCAATGAAATAATACTCAAGGGATTAACACTGTGCCTGGACCAAACAATCAACTAATATCGGTTTTTATAATTATTTTTTGTGAATTTTTATTTGGAAAGGTTTTTAGAGGTGGCTCTTCTGTTTTTGGAAAGATAAGCAGATTTGGGGGCTTTCTCCTTTGTGTTTCTGTAACCCTTTGTACATGATTTCATTATAACACTTACCATACCACTGTAATTGTTTGCTTAATTATCTGTTTCCACTGATGGAATGTGTCCTCCTGAAGGAGAAGCATCATGCTCTATTTGTTTTCAATCTCCAAAGTTTAGCACGGAGCTTGGTACACAGTAAGAGTTTAATAAATGTTAAATGAATGTTATTTAACTTCTGTAATTGTGTGCTGTTTTCATACAGAGAGGGCCAGAGTGGCATAGGTTGATATGTGTCTCCAAAGCTTATTGGTGTTGTTGTTTTGCTGTCATCTGTGGCAGTGTCTCAAAGATTCAGATGTGTCTTCACACTTCATTTCACCCTGTGAACAATCTATTCTTTATTAGCTCACCATAAAGAAATAAATTTGGAATGCAGCTGTTCTCCATTAGTCTCCTATACCCCACTCACTGAGGCTGAATCTCAGTGAATGTTGCCCTCCCATCAAAGACAGACAAATCTCTGGAGCTTGATTAGTTCAGGGATAGAGGGCAGGCAGCAGTGTCAGAGAATGGGAGGCATGAGACAGGAGAATCCAGTTCTATTCCTGGGGAGACACTATGAAGCCTCATGATTCTTGGCTTAAATGAGAAAGCCAGGCAATTCTATCATACTCATACCATACTGAATACTTACTCATTGGTAAAACTGAAGAAGGTGACCATGCTCATTTCTATAGACTGTTTTAATAAAACAGCACATATAAAACTATTTTGTGAAATATGAAACAGTAGACAACACAGTATAATATTAGTTGTTATTACTCTACCTACATATTGGTTCCAGTCAGCTCCTGAAGAAAGTGTGGTCACTTGCAAAATTTAAAACTTACTCTGAATATTTTTAAGGTTCACAGCTTCTCTGCTGACACATTATTTTTGAGGTTCTGCAGGGCAGAGTGATTGGCCTACTGGTGGCTGTTGCCCTGGTCACAGAGGCATGACCTCTCTGTGTGCTGTCCCAGATGCTGTAGGTCACTTGCTGCACAGCAGACTGGTTGGTATTGGTGGCTGAGCTCTCTGGATGCCGTACTGGATAATGACGTGTGCTGGGACTGGAGAAGTGACTTTCTCCCTTTTGAGTTCCACTTTTGTTAGAGGGATTTTGAGGTGACAGCTCGTGCCCCAATGTGTTGCAGTTTCCTAAAACACTCAGAGTCGAGATCAAAGTTCTGCGGACCGATTTAGGTAAACAGAATCTTTCTGGCTCTGAATTCCACTTCCTCTTTTTTATTCCTGAGACAAGCTGTTTATGTCTGGATCGTTTTCTACTTAATGATGAATGGTTATGTCCCAAGAATCCCTTCCATCCCATGTCTAACCTTCTCCACCCTCTAAAAAAATTGGAAAGAGACTTTGGTCGGACAGTGTTAACAGTCATACCTAGGTTATATCTGATTACTTTGCAACTTTTCTCTGGAGTCATTTCAGGAACTGTGTGGTGTTTTGTAAGGCCTGTCCTACCAGTTCATCTAACATATCTTAAACTTCAATACTGGTCTTTACAAAATTGTGGCTGATGGCTGTACACTGGAACACATAAAAATATGTAAAGGGCTTCCCTGGTGGCTCAGTGGTTGGAAGTCCGCCTGCCGATGTAGGTGCCCCGGTCCGGGAAGATCCCAATGCCACGCGGAGCAGGTAGGCCCATGAGCCATGGCTGCCCAGCCCGCGCGTCCGGAGCCTGTGCTCCGCAACGGGAGAGGCCACAACAGTGAGAGGCCCGCGTACCGCAAAAAAAAAATGTGTTAAGATTTCTAATATTTTAAGAAAGTGATGTTGTACATAATGATATTCATCCACACCAAAGGATATATATACACACACACACACACACACACACTAGGTACCACAGTTCCTTGCATCATACTTCTTAATTTTAATGACATCTATGAATTAAGAAGTAATATCATATCAAATTTAAAGATGAGGTACTGAGGTTTGAAGAAATTGAATAGTTTGCTTAATGTCACTCAGTAAGTGGTAGAAGTATGATTCAGACTCATCAATAACTATTAAAAATGCATTAATAGATATGGCCTAATGATTCAGGAGTCAAATGGTATCAACTTGAAAAAGCAGCATTGGAAATCACTGATTATAATGTTAGGAGAGAAAGCAGATAATATAATTCTGAGGAATGATGCAGAATAGTTTTGATAAACACATCTAATTCATTAATAGTGTGTTATGTTGACATGTTCAAAGCTGTTTCTGAGGCTTTTCTTTTCATATTTCTAAATTGTATTTGTTCTGCTTTCTTGAGCCATCACGAGGATTTAGAACACTTACAGTCCCCCATTCTACTTTCCCTATCTTCATCCATCCAACACATTTATAGCTCCAACCACAATTGTTCATAAAATTAATGTATGATGTTTATAATTTTAGGACTATGTTCCACCATTTTGTTCTGCTTTTTTTTTGGTTTTATTTTATTTTTCTACTAAATTCTCACTTCTATTTTTCTTATGGCTTCCCTTCATTGCAAAAACTTTTTTTCTGTCTGTTTTCTCTGCTTGGAATATTCTCCCTTCCTTTTCCAACTCTGTCTCCCTACTGTTTCCTACCACCTTAACTTTATGGCTTCATAGGCATCCTTCATGTCCTGACTTAAATTTCATCTCAGTGAAATTTTCTCTAACACTCTGCAGTTTCCTAACCCTATTGTTAGCTGTCATTTCACCTCCTTCCTTTTCTCTGTTTCTCTTATAACTGTGCTTATTTATACATATGTATATAATGATATACATCTAGAATCTGGCACATATTTATACCTCAGGAAGAACCAATAAATTGATGAGTGAATGAACAAAGGAATGCATGATTTAAATTGCTTGATACATTCTAAAGAACCATGGAAAGAGTAATATATCAGAATTAAAGTGCAAGAACATGGCAGTTGCACTGGCAGGTAAGAGTGTAATATAGTGATTATGATTTGCAATATAACTTGAAAAGCTGACTAAAATTTTTTTCTCAAGAAAATCTGTTTATTATTCTCTCACCAAAACATATACTTATCTTTCCCTTGCTCCAGATCTAATGTTTTAAGTCTCTTTAAAGTTGCTGAGGCCTGAGAGATGATTTTCTGGCAAGCCTGTGGTAAAATAAATTGAAGTTAGGCTTTGAGAATTCTCTGAACATCAATATGGTCAAAGCTCTGTCAGCTGGGGAGAATTCTTCTTTCCCCCTGAGAAGTGCTTTGGATTCTTTTGGATTTAACTTCAGCCACAATTTCATTAAGTTCCTCTTCAGCAGTTTCTGGTAAATTGTGCTGAAAATTAGCAAACATTTCAATAATGCAGGCTGGGAAATTCAGTACATAATTTTAGAAGTATTTTATTTCAATAATAATGTGTTGACAATTTTGCTTAGCCATTGTATTCTTTGTTGGTTTTAATTGGACACTGACAAGCTTGATTGCAGGTCAGTGCAGTAAGTCCCAGCAGCAATGGACTGAGTGATTTGGAAAATTATACCACTGGAAATAAGGAAATATAAGAAAGAAACCATCATAGAAATCCATTAAAGTCATATAAAAGGAAATTCTAACTGTATTAACTTTTATAGAAATGCAGCATAAAACAAATACATGTGAACATCATACTGTATAACTCAATGAATTTTAACAGGTAAATACACCTATATAATAAGCAGGTGGTTCAAATAGTAAAACACTACTACTACCCAGGAACCTCTTTCCTGAACTCTTCCAGTCATTATCCCCACCTAACATAGCTACCATTGTGCTTTATATCAAAATAGATTAGTTTGCTCATTTTTGATCTTTGTGTAAGAGGAAATTATAATAGATACTGTTCTGCTGACTTGTTTCACTCAACATTATGATATTGTGCAATTTATTGCACAATAAATGATGATAGTAGCAATTGATACAAATTGCTATGATAGAGTAGCAATTTATTTTCATTGTTATGTAGTATTTAATTGGATGAATATACCATTATTAATTTAGTCATTCTACAGTTAATGGGCATACAGGTTATATGGTTATTTCAGTTTGGGGAAATTATAAATACTGGCATCAACCTTTTCATATATATCTCTTGCAGCTCACATTAGTCATATTTAGGGGGAGAATTGTTTCTTAACAGATTACATGGACATTCAGTTTTAAGAAATTCTGCCACATAATACTTCCAAAATTATACACTATTGGGTTGGCCAAAAAGTGCTTTTGTTTTTTAAGTAAAAATAAAAGACACATTTTTCATTTTTACCAAGAACTTTATTGAACAATATATTCACTGTTTTGTTCCAGTACCTTCTGCCATTTTTCAGGCAACTTCATAATTCCATCTTCCCAAAACTTTTTATATTTTTGAGCGAAGAACTGTTCCGGGTGCTTTTGAAGTCTTCCAGGGAATTGGAATTTTTCCATTAAAATAATTTTGTAAAGACAGAAATAAATGGAAATCCAAAGGTGCAATGTCTGCTGAATACAGCGGATGAATCAGAACTTCCCAGCCAAGATGTAACAGTTTTTGCTTGGTCATCAAAGAAACATGCAATCTTGCATTATCCTGATGGAAGATTATGCGTTTTCTGTTGACCAATTCTGGATGCTTTTCGTCGACTGCTGCTTTCAGTTGGTCTAATTGGGAGCAGTACTTGTTGGAATTAATCATTTGGTTTTCCGAAAGGAGCTCATAATAGGGGACTCCCTTCCAATCCCACCACGTACACAACATCACCTTCTTTGGATGAAGACCACCTGTGGTGTGGTTGGTGGTGGTTTATTTCGCTTGCCCCACAATCTCTTCTGTTCCACATTATTGTACGGTATCCACTTTTCATCACCTGTCAAAATTTGTTTTAAAACCGGAATGTTTTCATTACGTTTAAGTAGAGAATCTCATGCGGAAATACACTCAAGAAGGTTTTTTTTTTTTTTACTTAATTTATGTGGAACCCAAACATCAAAGTGATTAACATAACCAAGCTGATGCAAATGATTTTCAGTGCTTGATTTGGATATTTTCAGTATGTTGGCTATCTCCTGACCGGCATAATGTTGATTGTTTTCGGTTAATGTCTCGATTTGATTATTATCAACTTCAACTGATCTACCTGACCGTGGAGCATCATCCAGAGAGAAGTCTCCAGCACAAAACTCTGCAAACCACTTTTGACATGTTTGATCAGTCGCAACACCTTCTCCACACACTGCACAATTTTTTTTTTTGCATTTCAGTTGCATGTGTACATTTCTTGATATAATAAAGCATAATATGCCAAAATGTTGCTTTTTTCTTCCATCTTTAATATTAAAATGGCTACACAAAAATTCACCAATTTTGATAAGTCTCTTTTTAAATGCAGCTGATATGACAGCTGTCACATTGTCATTGTTTTGAGTGAAGTTAAAGACAACTAAGTGCTTACCAGAGCCATCTTATGGAAAAAAACTGAACGAAACTTTTGGCCAACTCAATATTTATTTTTCTGCCAACAGAGCCTGAGAGCTCCAGTTGCTTCACAGCTTTGCTGAGATTTAATAATTTTCATAGTTTTTACTTTTGCCATTTGGGTGCATGGGTAGTTATAACTCATTGTTTAAATTTTGTACTGATAAATTTTTTTATCAGTATTTAAAAATAGCATTGTCTGTCTCTATCTTGTTGGCTTGAGGAGTTCTTTTTATATTCTGGATCTGTGCTGTCTGATTTGGTAGACACTAACCACATGTGGCTATTGAGCAATGGAAAATGGCTTCTCTGAACTGAGGTTTCACATTATATTTCAATTGCTCAGTGCTGTTCTTGAAGAAAAATCTTCATCAGCTATATGTTCTACAGCTATTTTCTCCCATTACATGTCTTTCGTTTTCACTCTTAGTGGCTTCTTTTGCTCAACAAAAGTCTTTCATTTTAACAAATCTAGAGTTTCAATTTTTCCTTGGTGATTATTGCTCTTTGTGCCTGTTTAAAATTTTTTGCCTACTTCAAGAACATAAAAATATTTTGCAGTTAATCTTGTGGAGGTTTTATTGTTTTACTTTTTACATTAAATCTATAATCCATCTGAAAATAACATTTTGTTTTCATGTGACTTAAGAATCAAAATTAGTTTCTTTTAAAAATTAATTTTTTAAGATAATTATAGATTCACATGTAGTTGTAAGAAACAAGACCCTGTGTACATGTAACTCAAACCATTTTTCAAAACTATAGTACAGTATCATAGTCAGGATATTAACAATGATGCAGGTAAGATATAGAACTTTTGTCACACCAAAGGGACCCTCATGTTGCCCTGTTATAGCCATCCCCTGCATGTCTACCTCCATTCTCATGCTACTAACTCTTTGCAACCACTAATTAATTCTCCATTTCTATAATTTGTCACTTCAAGATTGCTATATAGATGGAATTGTATAGTATGTAACCTTTGGGATTGGGTATTCTCTCTTAGGAGACTGCTCTGGAGATTCATCCAGGTTGTTTCATGTAATTATACAGGTTTTTGCATGAACATAATTTTCAAGCTCAACAGTGTAATTGCCAGATTTTATGATAGTTGTTTTTTTAAGAAACACCCAAACTCTTTTAGAGTTTGACATTCTCCCAAAAATGTATGAGTGATCTAGTTTCTCCACATTATCACCAGCATTTAGTGTTATTAGTTCTATTTTAGCCATTTTGATGGGCGAGTAGTTGTACCTCACTGTGATTTTAATTTGCAATTTATTAATTGCTAATGAGTTGACATTGTTTCATGTGCTTCTTGGAAATCTGTATGTCCTCTTTGGTGAAAAGCCTGTTCATGTCTCTGCCCATCTTCTATTTTTTTCTTTTTTTGTTGTTGTTGAGTTTGAGAGCTATTTTTAAGTTCTATATATATGTTGTTTTAGGGTTCCCTAGAATAATAGAATGAATAGAATGTGTATATATATATATACATATTTGTTTGTTTGTTTATTTAAAGGAATCATCACACATGGTTACAGAGGTTAACAAGTCCCAAGATCTGCAGGGTGAGACAAACAGCTGGAGACCCAGGAAAACCCATGCTGTAATTCCAGTCCTAAGGTTAGCAGTTTCTAGATCTGGGAAGAGACAATGTTTCAGCTCAAGCCCAAATGCAGAAATATACAGATATCCCATTTCAAAATCAGTCAAACAGGAGAAATTCTCTCTTACATGGGGAAGAGGTCAGGCTTTTTTTTTTTTTTTTCCTTTTGCAGTATGCAGGTCTCTCACTGTTGTGGCCTCTCCCATTGCAGAGCACAGGCTCTGGACACGCAGGCTCAGTGGCCATGGCTCACGGGCCCAGCCGCTTCACGGCATGCGGGATCCTCCCGGACCAGGGCACGAACCCGTGTCCCATGCATTGGCAGGCGGACTCTCAACCACTGCGCCACCAGGGAAGACCCTGTTAGTAGATGTTTTGATCACAACGTTTCCTCTTAGCATTATGCTGTTGGTGTCAAGTCTGTGTTGTATGAGTTCCTTATATTTTGGATATCAACCCCTTATCAAATATGTAGTTTGCAAATATATATATCTTTCATTGTGCAGGTTGGCTTTTCATTTGGTTGATTATTTCTTTTGCTGTTGAGAAGTTTCTTATTTTGATGTAGTTCCACCAGTTTATTTTTGTCTTTGTTGCTCTTGATGTTATATCCACAAACTTACTTTCAAAATCAATGTCAAGGAGATTTTTCTTTATTTTTTCCTAGGAATTTTACAGTCTCATTCTTACATTTAAGTATTTAATCCATTTTAAGTTAATTTTTGTGAGTGGTGTAAGGTAGGTGTCCAATATCATTCTTTGCAAGTGAATACCCAGTTTTCCCAATGCCATTTATTAAAGAGACTATCTTTTCCCCATTAAGTAGTATTGGCTTTCTTGTTAAATATTAGCTGACTGTATAGGCATGCATTTATTTTTAGGCTGTTGATTGTGTGCTATTTGTCTATGTGTGTTTTTCTGTCCATACCATATTGTTTAGATAACTGTAGCTTTGTAGTATACTTTGAAATCTGGAAGTTTAATGACTGCAGCTTTGTTCTTTTGCAGGATTATATCTGCTATTTGGGGTATTTGCATTTCATAAATTTTAAGATTTATAATTGAAGTATAGTTGATTTACATTATTGGCCTTAGTTTCAGGTATACAACGTAGTGATTCAGTTTTCTTTTTCAGATTATATTCCATTATAAGTTATTACAAGATATTGGATATAATTCCCTGTGCTATGCAGTACATCCTTGTTGATTATCTATTATATGTATAGTAGTTTGTACCTGTTAATCCCATACTCCTAATTTGTCCTTACCACCACCCTTTCCCCTTTGGTAACCATGAGTTTGTCTTCTATCTCTGTGAGTCTGTTTCTGTTTTGTATATAGATTCATTTTTATTATTTTTAGATTCCATATACAAGTGATACTATATAGTATTTGTCTTTCTCTGACTTATTTCACTAAGCATAATATTCTCCAGGTCCACTCATGTTTATGCAATTGGAAATATTTCCTTCTTTTTATGGCCGAGTAATAGTCCATTTTATATATATATATATATATATATATATATATATATATATATATATACACACACACACACACACACACACACAATTGATATTTCTTTATCAATAATCTTAAGCCAGTTGTCTGTAGATGGGCACATGGGTTATTTCCATGTATTAGCAATTGTAAATAGTGTTGCTATGAACAATGGGATGCATGTATCTTTTGAATTAGTGTTTTTATTTTTTCCAAATATATACCCAGGATTAGGATTGCAGGATCATATCATAGCTCTACTTTTAGTTTTTTTTAGGGAAACGCCATGCTGTTTTTCATGGTGCCTGTACCAATTTATATTCTCACCAAGGTGTAGGAGGGTCCTCTTTTCTCTCCAGAATTTAGTACCTGTAGACTTTTTGATGATACCATTTTGACTGGTGTAAGGTGATACCTCATTGTGGTTTGATTTACATTTCTCTAAAAATTAGTAATGTTGAGCATCTTTCCATGTGTCTGTTCACCATATGTATGTCTTCTTTAGAAAAATGTCTATTTAGGTCTTCTGAAGATTTTTTGATTGGGTTGTTTGGTTTTTGGATATTAAGTTTTAAGAGCCATTTGTATATTTTTAATATTAGCCCCCTGTTTGTCACAAATATTTTCTCCCATTCCCTGGGTTGTTTTTTCAATTTGTTGATGGTTTCCTTGGCTGTGCAAAAACAAATTAAGTTTGATTAGGCCACATTTGTTTATTTTGATTTTATTTCTTTTGTCTTGAGAGACTGAGATAAGAAAATATTGCTACAATTTATGTCAAAGAATGGTTCACATATGTTCACTTCCAGGAATTTTATGAGTCACATTTTTACATTTAAGTCTTTAAACTAGTTCAAGCTTATTTTTGTATATGGTGTGAGAGAATATTCTAACTTCACTGATTTACATGTAGCTGTACAGCTTTCCCAACACTGGTTTTTGAAGAGACTGTCTTTCCTCGATTGTATATTCTTGTCTTCTTTGTCATAGATAAATTGGCCATAGGTGCATGGGTTTATATCTTGGCTCTCTATTCTATCCCAATAATCTATATGTCTGTTTTAGTGCCAGTGCTGTTTTCATTACTGTAAATTTGTAGTACAGTCTAAAATCTGGGAGGGTTATATCTCCAGGTTTGTTTCTTTGTTCTGGCAGTTCTGGGCCTTTTATTATTCCATATAAATTTTAGGATTATTGTTCTAGTTCTGTGGAAAATGTCATAGGTATTTGATAAGGATTGCATTAAATCTGTAGATTGCCTTAAATAGTATGGCCATTTTAACAATATTATTTTTTCCACTCTAAAAGCATGAAATATCTTTCCATTTCTTTGAATCATTTTCAATTTTATTTATCAATATTTTATGGTTTTCAGTATATTGGTCTTTTACCTTCTTGCTTAGGTTTATTCTTAGGCATTTTATTTTATATTTCGATAGACAGGATTTTTTTTTAATTTCTCTTTCTGATATTTGATTATTAGTGTAAAGAAACACAGCATATTTCTGTGTATTCATCTTGTATCCTGCTATCTTGCTGAATTTATTTATTAGTTCTAATAGTTTTTGTGTGGAGATTTTAGGGTTCTCTACATAGAGTATCATGTCAGCTGCAAATAGTGACAGTTTTCCCTCTTCCTTTCCAATGTGGATAACTTTTATTTCTTTTCCTTGTCTGATTGCTGTGATTAAGAATTTGAACACTATGTTGAATAGAAGCAGTGAGAGTGGGCATCCTTGTCTTGTTCCTTATTTTATCAGGAAGGCTTATATCTTTTCACTGTTGAGTATTATATTGTCCATGGCTTTGTCATAAATTGCTTTTATTATGTTGAGATTTGTTCCCTCTATTCCCACATTGGTGAGAGGAGTTTTTTTTTTTTTATCATGAATGGATGTTGAATTTTGTAAATTGCTTTTTCTGTGTTTTTTGTCTTTTCATTTTTTTTTTAATATGGTGTATCACATTGATTGATTTGTGTATGTTGAAACATCCTCGTGACCCTGGAATGACTACAACTTCATCATGGTGCATGATCATTTTTACATCTTGTTGCATTTGGTTTGCTAACACTTTGTTAAGGATTTTTGCATCCATATTCATCAAATATATTGAGCTGTAATTTTCTTTTTTTGTTGTTGTATCTTTGCTTAGTTTTGGTATCAGTGTGATTATGTCTTCATAAATGAATTTGGAAGTGTTCCCTTCTCTTCAATTTTTTGGAATAATTTGAGAATGGTAGGTATACATTTTTTGTATGTTTGATAGACTTGCACAGTGAAGCAATGTGGACCTGGACTTCTGTTTGCAGGGAGTTTTTTGTTTTTGTTTTCAGATTCTATTTCACTTCTAGTGTTCAATTTGTTCAAATTATCTGTTTCTTCTTGACTTAGTCTTGGCAGGTGATATATTTCTAGAAACTTGTCCATTTCCTCTTGGTTTTCTGTTTTTTGGGCATATAACTATTGGTATTCACATATGATTTGTTGTATTTCTGTGGCATTGATTTTTATTTCTTCTCTTTCATTTCTTATTTTGTTTATTTGGGTCCTCTCTTATCTTCTTGGTGAGCCTGGCTAGAGGTTTGTCTATTTTGTTTACCTTTTCAATAAAACAGCTCTTGGTTTTGTTGATCTTTACTATTTTTTTTGACCTCCACTGTATTTCCTCTCTGATCTTCATTATTTTCTTCCTTCTGCTGTCTTTGTTGTTTGTTCTTTTTCTAATTCTTTTAGATGGTAAGTTAGGTTATTAATTTGTGATTTTTCTTGTTTCTTGAGGAATGTTTGTATCACTATGAACATCGTTCTTAGAACAGCTTTTGATGCATCCCATAGATTTTGTAAAGTTGTGTTTTCATTTTCATTTCTCTAGAGGTATTTTCGGATTTATTCTTTGATTTTTATCATTGACCCATTGTTTTTTTTCAGTAGCATGTTGTTTAGTCTCCAAATGTTTATTCTTTTCTCATACTTCCTTCTATAGTTGACTTCTAGTTTCATTCTGTTGTGGTCAGAAAAAAAATGTTTGAAATAATTTCTATCCTCTTATATTTGTTGAGGCTTATTTTGTGACCTAGTATGTGCTCTAACTTAGAGAATGTTTCATAGTACTTATTAAGAATGTGTAATTTTTTTTTATGTATTGCCTGTAGATATCAATTAAGTCCAACTGGTCTAAAGTGTCATTTAGGACATCTCTTGCCTTATTGATTTTCTGTCTGGATGATCTGTCCATTGATGTCAACGAAGTGTTAAGTCTCCTTTACTTTCACTCTATTATTGTCAATTTCTCCCATTATGTCTATTTGTTTTATATATTTAGGTGCTCCTCTATTGAGTGTGTATACATTAATGAGTTTAATATCCTCTTCTTGTATTGGTAGTTTTATCATTATATACTGTCCTTCTTTGTCCTTATTTATGGTCTTTGTTTTAAAGTCTATTTTATTTGATATGAGTATTGCTACTCCCATTTCTTGCCATTTCCAGATGCATGAAATATCTTTTGTAATCTCCTCAATTTTCATCTGTATGTGTCTTTCACCCTTAAGTGACTTTCTTCCTGGCAGCATATTCCAGGTTCTTATTTAATTATTCATATATATGTACTTATAGTCATTTTCATCCTTGTTTTCTGGTTGTTTTTGTAGTGTTTTAAAATTCTTTTTTTTTCACTTCTGTGATTTGATGATTTTATTTTGTAGTGTGCTTGAGTTCTTTCATTTTTGTTTTTATGAATCTATCATTTGTTTTTTATTTGTGGTTACCATGGAGTTCACATATGTTTACCCATAACTATACCTACTTGTTTTAAGCTGATAGTCATTCAAGTTCAAACATACACTAAAAGATGTACAATTTTATACTCCCCTCCACCACATTTTGTGATTTTGATGTCCTATTTTACATCTTCATCCTTTTTTTTTCTCTTTATTGTGGTGCTAATTGATTTTCCATTTTTTATTTAAATTTACATATTGGCTTATTTTTGTGATCTGCAATCCTTACTATACATTTACCTTTTTTATTGTGATTTTCCCTTTCCTACAGATTCTTGGTTCTTTTCTATTTGTAGAAGACCCTTCAATATTTCTTTTATGGTAGGTTTAGTATTGCTGAATTCTTTCAGTTTTTACTTATCTCATAAATTCTTTTTCTCTCCTTCTATTCTAAATTATAATATTGCTGGGCAAGTATCCAAATTGCAGGGTTTTTCCCTTTCAGGACCTTGAATATATAATGCCACTTTCTTATGGCCTGCTAAATTTCTGCAGAGTAATCAGCTGATACCCTTATGGGGTTCCTTTGTAACTGACTAGTTTTTTTTGTTTGTTTGTTTGCTTTTGCCTTTTGATTTCTCTCTTTATCTTTCATTTTTGCCATTTTAATTATGATATATCTTGGTGTGGGTCTGTTTGGATTCACCTTGTTTGGGACCCTCTGTGCTTCCTGTACCTGGATATCTGTTTCCTTCTTTAGGTTTGGGAAGGTATTTTTTTTTTTTTTTTTTTTTTGTGGTACAGGGGCCTCTCACTGTTGTGGCCTCTCCCGTTGAGGAGCACAGGCTCTGGACGCACAGGCTCAGCGACCATGGCTCACAGGCCCAGCCGCTCCATGGCATGTGGGATCTTCCCGGACCAGGGCACGAACCCATTTCCCCTGCATCGGCAGGCAGACTCTCAAGCACTGCACCACCAGGGAAGCCCGAGTTTGGGAATTTTTCACCCCTAATTTCTTCAAATATTTTTTGATCCCCTTCTCTCTGTCTTCTCCTTCTGGAACCCCTGTCCTGTTATGCATAGGTTGTCATGTTTTATATTATCCTGTAAATCTTGTTTGTTGCTTTTTTTTTGCATGTGTCTGCTATTCTGATTGGGTGATTTCCATTATTCTATCTTCCAGACCACTTATTCATTCTTTCCATTCTTCTGTGTCATTTAGTCAGCTATTCATTGCTTCTAGATTGCTTTTTAGCTCAGCAATTGATTAAATTATACCTTTTTGATGTGTTCATCTTTATAGGTTCTAGTTTCTTGTTTAGTCAGCTGCATTTCTATCTATAGTATTTCTTAATTCTTTTAGCAGTTTTATTACCACTTTTTTGAACTTTGGTTCTGGTAGGCTGGTGAGCTCTGTTTCATTATTCGTTCTTTCAGGGGATTTCTCTTGATCTTTTAACTGGGAGCAGTTCCTTTATTTTACTTAACTTTCTCTGTCTCTGTGAATTTAGGAGAAACAGTTATCTACTGTGGTCTTAAAGGACTGTTTTCATGTGGGAGAAACTCTTTTTAGACTGTGTGTATCTGTCTTTTGTACAAGGGCAGGTTTTGCTATGGATGCCAGCCATTTTCCTCAGGGAGTGCTGACCTTTATCCCTTTGATAGGTTGTGTGGTTTGTACTGGAGGATCTATAGTGTGTGCAGAGTGTGTGTGAGGGGACTTTCTCTCTGCTGTGTGGCTGTTGCCACTCTGTTGGTGGGTCAGTTCCCCAGTAACTGGAGCAGAAGTCCTGAGGGTCAGGCTTAACCCTGCCCAATAGAGTGATTGATGAAGCAGTGAAACCTGTGCATTTACAGAGGACCTATGTGCCACCTTTGCAGGCATCTGTGGCTCTGCTCACATGCAGGCCAAGTTTGTGACACTTCTTCTATGCATTCATTCCACATCCAGTGCAAGGCCGTGGTGCTGAGTAGGCTGGGGCTGGGAGTCAGAGAGTTGTAGCCTTAGGAATTAAGGTGGTTGTACTGACGCCAGAGATCTAGGCTGCCCCTGTGGCAGTCTTCTCCCAGAACTTCTCTATCCCAGAACCACTGCTAAGCTGTCATGTGGTGTGTGCAGGGCTGGGATGCTCTCACTGGCAAATGAACTGCTGTGTGCTCCTGTGGCCACTGGATCCTGCATTGACAGTGGCTGCCACTGCCCCACCTGGACCACACCCCAGGCCCCCTGGGCAATCTGTACATAGCTAGATCAAGTCCTCTTCCAGGATCAGTTGGCCCACATCTCATACTAAATTGTAGAGTGGAGTGAACAGGGCCAGGGTGTTTTCCCTGTTTGGTGGGGAGTTTGACCAGGAGGCAGCTGCCATTGCAAGTTTCTTTCCACTCTGATTATTGACAAGCTAGAATGTGTGCACTCCTTGCCAGTAGAATGTAGGCTTCTTCAGCTCTTCTGTCTGTCCCAGCAGCCAAGGGGGCTTGTCTCCTCCATGCAGAACCCAGGGGCAGGATGCCCAGATTGTGGTTCAGCCTGCTTACTCCCCAGGGCAACGTTCTGCCCACGTGGTCCTTCTCTTCCTTTCAGATTCCTCCGAAGGATGCAGTTCCTGACCGAATTCCTTTTTCCTGTCCTATCCTGTTACATGGAGATCTTTCTGGCAGGTTTTAAATATAGTTCTTCTATTTCCAGTTAGATTTCCATGAGAATTGTTCCCTTTGTAGATGTATTTTTGATGTGTTTGTGAGGGGATTTGACCTCCATGTCCTCTTGCTCCACCATTTTGAGCACCATACTAGGATTGTTTCTATATTTCTGTAAAAAATGCCATTGGAACCTTGATAACAATTGCATTGAACCTATAGATGGCTTTGGGTAGTATGGATATTTTAACAATATTAAGTCTTCAAATCCATTAACATGGGATATTTTCCATTTATTTGTGCTTCTTCAAATTATAATTTTCAGCATACAGATGTTTCTGTTACTTTGTTAAATTTATTTGTGTTTTCTTATTTTTGATTCTATTGTATATGGAATTGTTTTCTTTATTTCTTTTTCAGATAATTTACTGTTAGTTTATAGAAGCACAACTGATTTTTGTATCCTGCAACTTCCTGAGTTTGTTGATTCGTTCCAACAGGTGTTGTGAATTTTGTTTTATGTTTTTTTTTTCTTTTTTATGTGTGTGGAGTCCACAGGATTTTTATTATATATGATCATGGCATTTGCAAACAGAGACAATTTTACTTCTTTCTTTTCATCTTGTATGCTTTTTATATCTTTTTTCCTGTTTAATTGGTCTGGCTAGGACTGGCAGTACTATGTTGAATAAGAGTGGTGATGGGGGGCATTCTTGTGTTGTTACTGATCTTAGAGGAAAATCTCTAATTGAAAACCATTGAATATGATGTTAGTTGTGTGCTTGTAATATATGGCCTTTATTATGTTAAATACTTTTCTTCTGTATCTAATTTGTTGAGACTTTCTACCATAAATATTTATTAAATTTTGTCAAATACTTTGTATCCAATGAGATAATCATGATTTTTAATTTTAAAATCATAACTGTAAGTAAATTACACAATACTATTACAATATTAGAGAATATGACTTTGACTGATATATTTTTACCATTACCTGGGAGTTTTATACATTTATATGTTTTTATGGTATTAATTATTGTCTTTATATTTCTGCTTGTTTTGTAAAGCAGATCTAGTGCAATGAACTCCAACAGATTTTATTTGCTCAAGAATATTTTTATCTCTCATTTCTTAAGGAGAGCTTAGACTGGTATAGAATTCTTGATTGACAGGTTTTATCTTTCTGTATTTTGAATATGTCACCCCACTCTCTCCTTGCATACAAAATTTCTGCTGAGAATTTTACTCAGTCTTATGGGAGTTCACTCATATATAACAAGTTGCTTTTCTCTTAATATATTCAAAATTCTTTTCATCTTTGATTTTTGATAATTTATTTATAATGTGTCTCAGTGTAACCCTTTTAAGGTTCAACCTCTTTGGGATCCTTTTGGCCTCATGAACCTGGATGTTCATTTCTCTCTCTAAGTTTGGGAAGTTTTCAGCCATTATTGCTTTAAATACACTTAAAACTTTTTCTTGTATGTGATTTCTATGATACTTATATTGATTTTGTTGTTGTTGTCATTACTGTTTTGTTTTGTTTTTGATGGTGTGCTATATATCCAGTAGGTTTTCGTTACTTTTTTCATTTTTTTTTTCTTAATTCTCCTCTGGATAATTTCAAATGATCTCCCTTCTAGTTCATTTATTCTTTACTTGGCTTAGTTGAGTTTATTTTTTTTTAATTGAAGCTCTCTATTGAATTCTTTCTTTCTTTCTTTCTTTCTTTCTTTTTCTTTCCTTCTTTTCACCTCTCTTTCTTTTTTTTTTTTTGATGGTTGATATTTCTTTGACTTTCTTATTTTGTTCATGTATTACTTTCCTAATTTCATTTAGTTGTCTGTGTTCTTGTAGTTCACCAAACTTCATTAAGAGGATTATTCTGAGAATATTGTTATTAAGAAAATTCTTTTTAGTTCATAGATTTCCATTTCTTTAAAGTCAGTTAATATGGCTTTATTAGTTTCCTTTTTTGATGTCATGTTAATAAGACTCATTGTGGTTTTTGATTCTTTGACTCAAGTTCTCCTCTTTCTTTCTTTACAGTTTGCTTTGGCAGGGAAAAACAGTTCACCTTGGGATACTGGAATGGCCATCTGGTAGCATCCATATTCAGGCGGGACTTGCTTTCAGGGTCTCTAGTTGGGTGAGATCATTTTCCATGCTCTGTGTTTTAAGGGAAGAGGACATGCAGTTTCCTAGGCTCCATAATCAAGCAAGGTCTCTGGGTGGGCTCTATGATCAGGCAGGGATGCAGGCTTTGTTCGATGGCCAGATAGGGCCACTAGTTGGTGTCTACAATCACTTTGTCTTCAGCAAGATTGCAGGCTGTGTTTCCTGGCAGGGTGGTGCTACTTGTTAAATTCCATGATTAGGCAGAGCTATAGGATATACTCCTAAATCTACTTGTTTGGGAGGTGTTTCAAGTTGTGCTCTTCTACTAAGTGGTTGGCTGAAGTCTGTGTTCATAGAAGGTCACAGGCAGGACATTGTAGTTGGACAAGAACTCAGGCTGTGCCCTGAAATAAGACAGAATTACAGGCTGTACCACAAATTTGAGTGGGACTACAAGGTAAGGTTCATTATAAGGTAAGCTTCTGGCTGTTTTGAATTACAGGTAATGTCACTCAACATTCTCTCTGGTTGGGAGGGACATCTCCTTGTATCCTGCATTTGTGTGGGCCTAGAGACTGTGCACCATGGTTAGATGGGGTTGCTGTCTTGGTTTTCTCAACAGGTAGGGCCACAGCTTATGCCCAGAAATTGGGCAGAGTTACTTACTGGACTCCATTCCTGGAAAAGACCACAGGCTGTGTTCAGCTATTAGGCAGGGCTATGAGCTATACTTAAAAAAAATTTTTAAGTCTTTATTGGAGTATAATTGCCTTACAATGGTGTGTTAGTTTCTGCTGTATAACAAAGTGAATCAGCTACATGCATATGTACATCCCCATATACCTTTCCTCTGAGTCTCCCTCCCACCCTCCTTATCCCAGCACTCTAGGTGGTCACAAAGCATCAAGTTGATCTCCCTGTGCTATGCAGCTGCTTCTCACGAGTTATTTATTTTACATTTGGTAGTGTATATATGTCATTGTTACTCTATTCTTTCCCCCTCCCCATGTCCTCAAGTCCATTCTCTACATCTGTGTCTTTATTACTCTCGCATCCCTAGGTTCATCAGAACGTTTTTGTCTTTTTCTTTGGATTCCATATATATGTGTTAGCATACGGTATTTGTTTTTCTCTTTCTGACTTACTTCACTCTATATGACCGAATAAGTCCGTGCACCTCACAACAAATAAATCAATTTCATTTCATTTTATGGCTCAGTAATATTCCACTGTATATATGTGTCACATTTACTTTATCCAATCATCTGCCAAAGGACACTTAGGTTGCTTCCATGTCCTGGCTATTGAAAATAGAGCTGCAATGAACATTGTGGTACAAGACTCTATTTGAATTATGGTTTTCTCAGGGTATATGCCTGGTAGTGGGATTGCTGGGTCATATGGTAGTTCTATTTTTAGATATTAAGGAACCTCCATACTGTTCTCCATAGTGGCTGTATCAATTTACATTTCCACCAACAGTGGAAGAGGGTTCCCTTTTCTCCACACCCTCTCCAGCATTTATTATTTGTAGATTTTTTGATGATGACCATTCTGACCAGTATGAGGTAATATCTCATTGTAGTTTTGATTTGATTTCTAATGATTACTGATGTTTAGCATATTTTCATGTGTTTGTTGGCAATCTGTATATCTTCTTTGGAGAAATATCTGTTTAGGTCTTCTGCCTATTTTGGGATTGGGTTGGTTTTTTTTTTTTTGATATTCAGCTGCATGAGTTGCTTGTATGTTTTTGAGATTAATCCTTTGTCAGTTGCTTTGTTTGCAAATATTTTCTCCCATTCTGTGGGTTGTCTTGTCATCTTGTTTAGGATTTCATTTGCTGTGAAAAAGCTTTTTAGTTTCATTAGGTGCCATTTGTTAATTTTTGTTTTTATTTCCATTTCTCTAGGAGGTGGGTCAAAAAGGATTTTGCTGTGATTTATGTCATAGAATATTCTGCCTATGTTTTCCTCTAAGAGTTTGATAGTGTCTGGCCTTACATTTAGGTCTTTAATCCATTTTGAGTTTCTCTTTGTCTATGGTGTTAGGGAGAGTTCTAATTTCATTCTTTTACACATAGCTGTCCAGTATTCCCAGCACCACTTATTGAAGAGTCTGTTTTTCCTCCATTGTTTATTCTTGCATCCTTTATCAAAAATAAGGTGATGAGGCTTCCCTGGTGGTGCAGTGGTTGAGAGTCCACCTGCCAATGCAGGGGACATGGGTTCTTGCCCCAGTCTGGGAAGATCCCACATGCTGTGGAGTGGCTAGGCCCATGAGCCATGGCCACTGAGCCTGTGCATCTGGAGCCTGTGCTCTGCAATGGGAGAGGCCACAACAGTGAGAGGCCCACATACCGCAAAAATAAATAAATAAATAAATAAGGTGACCATATGTGCATGGGTTTATTTCTGGTCTTTCTATCCTGTTCCATTGACTTACATGTCTGTTTATGTGAGAGTACCATACTCTCTTGATTACTGTAGCTTTGTAGTACAGTCTAGTGTCTGTGAGCGTGATTCCTCCTGCTCCATTTTGTTTTCCTCAAGATTGTTTTGGCTATTTGGGGTCTTGTGTTTCCATACGAATTGTGCAATTGTTTGTTCTAGTTCTGTGAAAAATGCCATTGGTAGTGTGATTGGGATTGCATTGAAGCTGTAGATTGCTTTGGGTAGTATACTCATTTTCACAATGTTGATTCTTCCAATCCAAGTACATGGTATATCTTGCCATCTCTTTGTATCACCTATGATTTCTTTCACCATTGTCTTATAGTTTTCTGCATACAGGTCTTTTGTCTCCTTATGTAAGTTTATTCCTTGGTATTTTATTCTTTTTGTTGCAATGGTAATTGGGAGTGTTTCATTAATTTCTCTTTCAGATTTTTCATCATTATTGTATAGAAATGGAAGAGATTTCTGGGCATTAATTTTGTATCCTGCTACATTACCAAATACAATGATTAGCTCTAGTAGTTTTCTGGTAGCATCTTTAGGATTCTTTATGTATAGTATTATGTCATCTGCAAACACTGACCGTTTTACTTGATCTTTTCCACTTTGGATTCACTTTATTTCTTTTTATTCTCTGATTGCCCTGACTAGGACTTCCAAAACTATGTTGAATAATATTCATGAAAGTGGGCTTCTTTTTCTTGTTCCTGATCTTAGAGGAAATGCTTTCAGTTTTTCACCATTGAGAATGACGTTTGCTGTGGGTTTGTTGTATATGGCCTTTATTATGTTGAGGTTATTTCCCTTTGTGCCTACATTCTGGAAGGTTTTTATCATAAATGGGTGTTGAATTTTGTTGAAAACTTTTTCTGCATCTATTGAGATTATCATATGATTTTCATCCTTCAATTTGTTAATATAGTTTATCACACTATTGATTTGCATATATTGAAGAATCCTTGCATTCCTGGGGTAAAGCCCACTTGATCACAGTGTATGATCCTTTTAATGTGCTGTTGGATTCTGTTTGCTAGTATTTTGCTGAATATTTTTGCATCTATGGTCCTCAGTGATATTGGTCTGTAGTTTTCTTTTTTTGTGACAACTTCTGTTCGGTACCAGGGTGATGGTGGTCTCATAGAAAAAGTTTGGGAGTGTTCCTCCCTATGCCATGTTTTGGAAGAGTGTGAGAAGGATAGGTTTTAGCTCTTCTCTAAATGTTTGATAGAATTAACCTGTGATGCCATCTGGTCCTGGGCTTTTGTTCGTTGGAAGATTTTTAATCAGAGTTTCAATTTCAGTTCCTGTGATTGGTCTGTTCATGTTTTCTATTTCTTCCTAGTTCAGTCTTGCAAGCTTGTGCTTTTCTAAGAATTTGTCCATTTCTTGCAGGTTGTCCATTTTATTGGCATATAGTTTCTTGTAGTAATCTCTCATGATCCTTTGTATTTCTGCAGTGTCAGCTGTTACTTCTCCTTTTTCATTTCTAAATCTATTAATTTTGAGTCTTTACCTTTTATTCTTGATGAGACTGGCTAATGGTTTATCAATTTTGTTTATCTTCTCAAAGAACCAGCTTTTAATTTTATTGATCTTTGCAATTGTTACTTTCATTTCTTTTTCATTTATTTCTGATCTGATCTTTACAATTTCTTTCTTTCTTCTAACTTTGGGTTTTTTTTTTTCTTTTCTTTTTCTTTCTCTGAGCTTTAGGTGTAAGTTTAGGTTGTTTATTTGAGATGTTTCTTTTTTCTTGAGGTAGGATTGTACTGCTGTAACTTTCCCTCCTAGAACTGCTTTTGCTGCATCCCATAGGTTGTGGGTCATCCTGTTTTCATTGTCATATGTTTTTAAGTATTTTTTGATTTCCTCTTTGATTTCTTCAGTGATCTCTTGGTTATTTAGTAGCATGTTGTTTAGCCTCCATGTGTTTGTGTTTTCTCCTTTTTTTTTTTCCTGTAATTGATATCTAGTCTCATAGCATTGTGGTTGAGAAAGATAACTGATACAATTTCAATTTTTTTTTTTTTTTGTGGTACGTGGGCCACTCACTGCTGTGGCTTCTCCCATTGCAGAGCACAGGCTCCGGACGCACAGGCTCAGTGGACATGGCTCATGGGCCTAGCCGCTCCATGGCATGTGGGATCCTCCTGGACTGGGGAACAAACCCATGTCCCCTGTATCGACAGGCAGACTCTCAACCACTGTGCCACCAGGGAAGCCCTATAATTTCAGTTTTCTTAAATTTACCGAGGCTTGATTTGTGACCCAAAAATGATCTATCCCCAAGAATGTTCCATGAGCACTTGAGATGAAAGTGTATTCTGTTGTTTTTTGGATTGAATGTCCTATAAACCTCAATTAAGTCCATCTTGTTTAATGTATCATTTAAAGATTGTGTTTCTTTATTTATTTTCATTTTGGATGATCTTTGCATTGGTGAAAGAGGGGTGTTAAAGTTCCCTACTATTTTTGTGTTACTGTCAATTACCTCGTTTATGGCTGTTAGCATTTGCCTTATGCATTTAGGTGCTCCTATGTTTGGTGCATAAATATTTACAATTGTTATATCTTCTTCTTGGATTTATCCCTTTATCATTATGTAGTGTTCTTCTGTGTCTCTTGTAATGTCTTTATTTTCAAATTTATTTTGTCTGATATGAGAATTGTTACTTCAACCTTTTTTGATTTCCATTTGCCTGGAATATTGTTTTCCATGCCTTCACTTTCAGTCTGAATGTGTCCCTAGGTTTGAAGTGGGCCTCTTGTAGACAGCATAGATATAGGTCTTGTTTTTGTATCCATTCAGTCAGTCTATGTCTTTTGGTTGGAGCATTTAACCCATTTACATTTAAGGTAATTATCAATATGTATGATCCTATAACCATTTTCTTAATTCTTTTGGGTTTGTTATGGTAAGTCTTTTCCTTCTCTTGTGTTTCCTGCATGGAGAAGTTCCTTTAGCATTTGTTGTAAAGCTGGTTTGGTGGTGCTGAATTCTCTTAGTTTTTGCTTGTCTCTAAAGGTTTTAATTTCTCCATTGAATCTGCATTAGATGCCTGCTGGGTAGAGTAATCTTGCTTGTAGTTTTTTCTCTTTCATCACTTTAAATATTACCTGCCACTCCCTTCTGGCTTACAGTTTCTGCTGAAAGATCAGCTGTTAACCTTATGGGGGTTCACTTGTTTGTTACTTGTTGTTTTTTCCTTGCTGGTTTTAATATTTGTTCTTTGTATTTAATTTTTGATAGTTTGATTAATATGTGTCATGGCATGTTTCTCTTTGGGTTTATCCTGTATGGTACTCTCTGTGCTCCCTGGACTTGATTGACTATTTCCTTCCCAAGGTTAGGGAAGTTTTTGATTATTGTCTCTTCTAATATTTTCTCAGGCCATTTCTTTTTCTCTTCTTCTTCCTGGACCCCTCTAATTTGAATATTGGTTCATGTAATATTGTCCTAGAAGTCTCTTAGACTGTATTCAATTCTTTTCATTCCTTTTTCTGATCCCTGGAAGTTATTTCCGCCATCTTCTCTTCCAGCTCACTTATCCATTTTTCTGCCTCAGTTATTCTATTGATTCCTTCTAGAGTATTTTTAATTTTAATAATTGCATTGTTTATCACTGTTGTTTGCTCTTTAGTTCTTCCAGATCCTTGTTAAATGTTTCTTGTATTTTCTACATTTTCTTTCTGAGATTTTGAGTCATCTTTACTATCATTACTGTGAATACTTTTTCACGTAGGCTGCCTATTTTGTCTTCATTTATTTGGTCTTTTAGGTTTTTTCCTTACTCCTTGTAACATATATTTTTGTCATTTCATTTATTTATTTTTTTGATGGGTGATGCTGTATTCCCGTCTTACTCGTTGTTTGTCCTGATACGGCCAGGCCTGCAGGCAGTTTTCAGGCAGTTGGATAGAGCTGGGTCTTGGTGTTGGGATAAAGACCTCTGGGAAGCCTCACTCTGATTAATATTCCCTGGGATTTGAGGTTCTCTATTAGTCCAGTGGTTTGGACTCAGAGCTCCCACCATAGGTGCTTGGGCCAAACCTGTGGCCTGGGAACCAAGATCCTACAAGCTTCGTGGCCTGGTAAAAAGATAATAATAATAAAGAAAGGAAAAAAGCAGCAGTACGGTATCAAAGAATAAAACACAAAATAAAATTAGAAAGGTAAAATGTATATTAGGAAAAATAAAACTATAATTGAAAGAATTGAAACAAGGTAAAATAAAACCTCAACAGAAAAAATAGAAAGGAGGTGGTGGTGGAAACAAGCCAAAAGGAGTTAACAATAACAAAGTATAAAGAATAAAGTAAAATTAGAAAAATAAATGATTTATTAGGAAAATTAAATATATAAAAGAATCAACAACAATAAATCAACAAGGTAAGACAGAACCCCAATCTAAAAGAGGAAAATAAATAAAAAACCTTGCCTATTGGGGAGGAGTTTAGGTGGAGGTGGAACTTAGGCAGGGGCGGGTTTAGGGTAGGGTGGGACCTAGGTGTGTGGGTGGGGTGACGTTTGAGTGTACTGCGGGGCCTAGTCTCAGGACCCATATAGCCAGAAAAGGCCCTGGGGTAGGGTCCTAGTCAGGGAGACATTCAAGTATGGGGCAGGGACTGTGTTTAGGACCTGCGTGGAAGGGGAGAGGAAGCATGCCCAAAGGGGGGCCTCCTGAGTGTGGAGTTCTGGAGTTTGGAGGTAAGGCCCTGGGTGAGTATGTGTGGGTGAGGTTTAGGCTCAGCACAGTTGGAGGAGGTCTCAGATGGGGTCTCCAAGTGAAGAAGTAGAGCCCTGGGTGGGGTGTTGGGGGGCTTGTATTCTACACAGCAGGAAGGAAGTTCTGAGGGCAGAGGATTAGGCCCGGGAGCCCAACAGGCTCCCCCACTGCCTAAGTGGACAGGGAAAGCACTGGCTGTATTCCCTTCCATTCCGTCATGCCCCCCACCATCTCCCCCAAGTTCTCCCTCATTGCCGCTGGACCCCTAAACATGGGTGGGTTCCACTGGGTGTAGGAATTCCTCCCCTCCCCCAGTCACCCTTCAGAGGTGCCCCTCCTGGCTGTCTGGCCTTTACTTCTGCTCCCCCTGCCCTCCCTCCCACTGAGCAGCTGGAGGGGTCTAGGTGGGCAGAGGATCAGGTCCAGGATCTCAGCAGATTCCTGGGAACCCAAGTGGTCAGGGGAAACCTGACCATGCTTCGTTTTGATCCTCTGCCTTCCCAATGGTTCTCCAATTTTCCCCTTTGGATTTGGGATCCCTTCCCTTCCCTCAGCCACCACTCAGGGGCTCCAGTCCTGTTCCACCTCCACTTATCCTCTCCCTTCACTCCCCCCATGCCCCACATCTTACCCAGTCACTGGGGGTTTGTCCTGTCCCCTTAGGTGTCTGTGGTCCCCCACTTGTGCCTCGTAGGTGCCCTAGTTGTGTGGAGACATGAATTGCATGTCCTCATTTTACCCCATCTTGACTCCGCCCCCCCCATGGGTTATCCTTTGCAGTGGTTGGTCAGTACCAGAGGCTTGGTTTCAAGGCTATCCAGGGTTACTGTTCAAGATCCCTGGTTATACTTGGCCAAAAGCTACACTTAACAGTTGGGCAGGGCTGCTGGCTTGGCTCCTTGCCCAAGTGTGCTGTAGAATGGGCTCTGTGGCTGCCTGTGTTCTCTGGCCAGTTTCCTGATCAGGTGGGACTGGAGGTTAAGCTCAGTAGTTGGGCAAGGCTGTGGATTTGCTTTTCTGCCAGGATGAGGCAGAAGAGTGTGTTCTACACCTGGTAAGGCTTATTGGCTTGGTACCCAATTCAGGCAGAACTTCCAAGGTACTTCTGTCCAGATGGGGTTACCAGCTCAGTATTGATGATGGGCAGAGTCACTGGCTATGATATTTGCCCAGGCACCACTGCAAGCAAGAATGCAGTCTGCTCAAATGTGAGCATTGGTTGCTCTAAGCACTACCTCTCTTCTCCATCTCTATCTGATCCCCAATAGTCAAACCCCACATATTCCCCCATTAGTCCTCATGAGGTGAGGCCCAAGTGGGCTTCCCAGGAAGAGTCCTGTAATGTTAGGGGAGCTGAATGTCTAACTTAGGTATTCTTTTTCCCACGAGAGAAGCCATAGGACCTGGGAAACCCTCTCCCTATGGCACTGTGCTGGCCTAGGGGAGGAGTAATGCAGTCAGATTTCAGTCACTTCTCTTACCCTTCTAGTATGGTCCTTCATGGTCTCTATTTTCAAGGGAAGAGCTTCAAATTTACCCCAGGATTCTGGTATTTCCACAGTGGTGTCTTATCTATGGGTAATTGCTAGTTGTTCTTGTGAGGGATACTGAGTTGGGAATGGCTTATGATGCCATCTTGATCATGTCACTCCCTTATTTTTTCTTTAGCCTTTTAATATGGTGGATCACATTGATTGAATAGTGATTTTTGAATAGTGAACCATCCTTGCACCCATGGATTAAACCCCACTTGATAATAGTGTATAATTTTTTTCATAGATTTCAGACTACTATTAGTTAATGTTTTAAGGATTTTTGCACATATATTCATGAAGAGTATTGTTCTCTACCTTCATTTTTCTTTGAACTGTCTCTAGTTTTAGTTACAGAATAACACTAGCTTCATAAAATGAATTAGGAAGTATTTTATCTTCTATTATCTGGAAGGGATTGTGTAGAACTGGTGTTAATTTCTATTTAAACATCTGGCAGAATTCTCTAGTAAAAATATCTTGGTCTGGAAATTTTTTAAGTGGAGGGGAAGAGTTTTTAAATTATGAATTCAATTTCCTTAATAGTTACAGTGTTATTCAAGTGATTTATTTCATATTAAGTAACTTGCAGATGTATTTGTCAAAGAATTGGTCAATATCCGGTAACTTTTCAGATGTATGTGTGTAGGGTGATTGCCAGTATTCCCTTACTATATTTTAGAAGTCTACAGAGTCTGTAATGATACCTTCTGTTTCATTCCTGATGTTGCTAGATTTTTCTCCATTTTTTCTTTTGGTTTTTTGCTTTTCCGATCTTTCTAGAGATTTGCCAGTATTATCTTTTCAAAGAAACAACTCTTCAATTCATTTTTTTCTCTAACTTTTTATTGCTAATTTCCTTGATTTTTACCTTTTATTATTTAATTCACTTTGTTTGTTTTGAGGATTTGATTTGCTTTGTTTTTGCTCTTCTTTTTCTAGATCTTTGAAGTGGAAGCTTAGTTTATTTGTTTCTTTTTTTAACGTTTTTATTGGAATATAATTACTTTAAAATGATGTCTTAGTTTCTGCTGTATAACAAAGTGAATCAGCTATAAGTATACATATATATCCCCATATCCCAGCCCTCTTGCATCTCCCTCCCACTCTCCCTATCACACCCCTCTAAGTGGTCAAAAAGCACGAGCTGACCTCCCTGTGCTATGCAGCTTCTTCCCACTGGCTATCTAGTTTATGTTTGGTAGTGTATATATGTCCATGCCACTCTCTCACTTCGTCCCAGCTTACTCTTCCCCCTCTCTGTGTCCTCATGTCCATTCTCTGTGTTAGAATCTTTATTCCTGTCCTGCCCGTAGGTTTGTAAGAACCTTTTTATTTAGATTCCATATATATGTGTTAGCATATGGTATTTGTTTTTCTCTTTCTGATTTACTTCACCTGTATGACACAATCTACCTCCATCAACCTCACTACAACAAACTCAATTTAGTTTTTTTTAATGACTAATATTCCACTGTATATATGTGCCACACCTCTTTATACATTCATCTGTTGCTTCCATGTCCTGGCTATTGTAAACACTGCTGCAATGAACATTGCAGTACATGTCTCATTTTGAATTATGTTTTTCTCAGGGTATATGCCCACAAGTTGGATTGCTGGGTTGTATGATAGTTCTATTTTTAGTTTTTTAAGGAACTTCCATATTGTTCTCCATAGTGGCTGTATCAATTTACATTCCCACCAATAATGCAAGAGGGTTCCCTTTCCTCCACACCCTCTACGGTATTTACTGTTTGTAGATTTTTTGATGATGGCCATGCTGACAGGTGTGAGGTGATACCTCATTGTGGTTTTTATTTGCATTTATCTAATGATTAGTGCTGTTGAGCATCCCTTCATATGTTTTCTTTCAATCTGTATATCTGTTTTGGAAAAATGTCTGTTTAGGTCTTCTGCCCATTTTTGCATTGCGTTGTTTTATTTTTATATTAAGCTGCATGAGCTGCTTGTATAATTTGTTGATTAATCCTTTGTCAGTTGCTTCTTTTGCAAATATTTTCTCCGATTCTGAGGGTTGCCTTTTCATCTTGTTTATTGTTTCCTTTGCTGTGCAAAAGGTTTTAAGTTTTACTAGATCTCATTTGTTTATTTCACTTTTTATTTCTATTTCTCTCAGAGGTAGGTCAAAAAGGATCTTGCTATCATTTATGTCATAGAGTGTTCTGCCGAGGATTTCCTCTAAGAGTTTTATAGTGTCTGGACTTACACTTAGGTCTTTAGTAATCCATTTTGAGTTTATTTTTGCATATCGTGTTAGGGAGTGTTCTAATTTCATTCTTTCACATATAGCTGTCCAGTTTTTCTCACACCACTCATTGAAGAGGCTGTCTTTTCTCCATTGTATATTCTTGCCTGCTTTATCAAAAATATGGTGACCATATGTGTGTGGGTTTATCTCTGGGCTTTCTATCCTCTTCCATTGAGCTTTATATCTGTTTTGGTGCGAGTACCATACTATCTTGATTACTGTAGCTTTGTAGTATAGTCTGAAATCTGGACACCTGATTCCTCCAGCTCTGTTTGTCTTTCTCAAGATTGCTTTGGCTATTCGGAGACTTTTGTGTTTCCATACAAATTGTGCAACTGTTTGCTCCAGTTCTGTGAAAAGTGCTATTGGTAGTATGTTAGGGATTGCACTGAACCTGTAGATTGCTTAGGGTAGTATAGTCATTTTCCCAAGGCTGATTCTTTCAATCCAAGAGCATGGTATATTTCTCCATCTGTTTATATCAACTTTAATTTCTTTCATCAGTGTCTTATAGATTTCTGCATACAGGTATTTGTCTCCTTAGTTAGGTTTATTCCTAGGTATTTTATTTTTTTGGTTGTAATGGTAAATGGGAGTATTTCCTTAACTTCCCTTTCAGATTTTTCATCCTTAGTGTATAGAAATACAAGAGATTTCTGTGCATTAATTTTGTATCCTGCTACTTTACCAAATTAGCTCTAGTAGTTTTCTGGTAGCATCTTTAGTATTCTCTATGTATAATATCATGTCATCTGCAACCAGTGACAGATCTACTTTTCTTTTCCATTTTGGAATCATTTTATTTCTTTTCCTTCTCTGATTATTGTGGATAAAACTTCCAAAGCTATGTTGAATAATAGTGGTGAGAGTGGGTAACCTTGTCTTGTTCCTGATCTTAGTGGAAATGGTTTCAGTTTTTCACCATTGAGAACAATGGTGGTTGTCAGTTTTTCATATATGGCCTTCATTATGTTGAGGTAAGTTCCCTCTATGCCAACTTTCTGGAGAGTTTTTATGATAAATGTGTTGAATATTTTTCAAAAGCTTTTTCTGCATCTATTGAGATGATAATATGTTTTTTCTCCTTCAATGTTAATATGGTTTATCATATTGATTGGTTTGTGTATATTGAAGAATCCTTGCATTCCTGGGATAAACCCCACTTGATCATGGTGTATGATCCTTTTAATGTGCCATTGGACTCTGTTTGCTAATATTTTGTTGAGGATATTTGCATTTATGTTCATCAGTGATATCTGCCTGTAGTTCTTTTTTTTTTTTTTTTCGGTACACAGGCCTCTCACTGTTGTGGCCTCTGCTGCTGCAGAGAACAGTCTCCGGACACGCAGGATCAGCGGCCATGGCTCATGGGCCCAGCTGCTCCGTGGCATGTGGGAGCTTCCCAGACCAGAGCACAAACCTGCGTCCCCTGCATCGGCAGGCGGACTCTCAATCTCTGCACCACCAGGAAATCCCCTGTAGTTCTTTTTTGTGATATCTTTGTCTGGTTTTGGTATCAAGGTGATGGAGGCCTCATCGCATGAATTTGGGTGTGTTCTGCCATCTGCTATATTTTGGAAGAGTTTGAGAAGGATAGCTGTTTGCTCTTCTCTAAATGTTTGAGAGAAATCACCTGTGAAGCCATCTGGTCCTGGGCTTTTGTTTGTTGGAAGAATTTTAATCACAGTCTCAATTTCACTGCTTGTGATTGGTCTGTTTATATTTTCTCTTTCTTCCTGGTTCACGCTCAGAGAGTTGTGCTTTTCGAGTAATTTGTCCATTTCTTCCAGGTTGTCCATTTTATTGGTATAGAGTTGCTTGTAGTAATCTTTCATGATCCATTGTATTTCGGCAGTCAGTTGTTACTTCTCCTTTTTCATTTCTAATTCTATTGATTTGAGGCTTCTCCTTTTTTTTTCTTGATTAGCCTGGCTAATGTTTTATCAAATTTTTTTAACTTCTCAAAGAACCAGCTTTTAGTCTTATTGATCTTTGCTGTTATTTTCTTTGTTTCTATTTCATTTATTTCCACTCTGATCTTTATGATTCCTTTCTGTCCACTAATTTTAGGTTTTGTTTATTCTTATTTGTCTAGTTCCTTTGGGTATAAGCTTAGATTGTTTATTTGGAATTTTTCTTGTTTCTTGGGGTAGGATTGCATTGCTATAATCTTCCCTCTTGTAACTGCTTTTGCTGCATCCCATAGGTTTTGGGTCATCATGTTTTCATTGCCATTTGTTTCTAGGTATTTTTTATTTCTTCAGTGATCTCTTGGTTATTTAGTAGTGTATTGTTTAGCCTCCACATGTTTGTAATTTTACAGACCTTTTTCTGTAACTGACACCAATCTCCTAGCATTGTAGTCAGAAATGATACTTGATATGATTTCAATTTTCTTAAATTTACCAAAGTTTGATTTGTGAACCAAGATATGATCTATCCTGGTGAATGGTCCATGAACACTTGAGAAGAAAATGTACTCTGTTGTTTTTGGATGGAATGTCCTATAAATATATATTAAGTCCATCTTGTTTAATGTATCATTTAAAGCTTATGTTTCCTTATTATTTTCATTTTGGATTATCTGTCCATTTGTGAACGTGGGATGTTAAAGTTCCCTACTATGAGGGTGTTATTGTTGATTTCCCGTTTTATAGCTCTTAGCATTTGCCTTAGTTATGTAATTGTTCCTGTGTTGGGTGCATAAATATTTACCATTTTTATATCTTCTTCTTAGTTTGATCCCTTGATCATTATGTAGGGTCCTTCTTTGTCACTTTTAATAGTCTTTATTTTAAAATTTATTTTGTCTGATATGAGAAGTGCTACTCCAGCTTTCTTTTCATTTCTATTTGCATGGAATATCTTTTTCCATCCCCTCACTTTCAGTCGGTATGTGTTTACAGGTCTGAAGTGGGTCTCTCGTAGACAGCATTTATACGGGTCTTGTTTTTGTATCCATTCAGCTTGTCTATGTCTTTTGGTTGGAGCATTTAATCCATTTACATAAAGTTGTTATCAATATGCATGTTCCTATTACCATTTGCTTAATTGTTTGGGTTTGTTGTTGTAGGTTTTTTCTTTCTCTTATGTTTCCTACCTAGAGAAGTTCCTTTAACATTTGTCATAAAGCTGATTTAGAGGTCCTGAATTCTCTTAGCATTTGCTTGTCTGTAAAGTTTTTTTTTTTTTTTTTTTTTTGTGGTACGCGGGACTCTCACTGCTCTGGCCTCTCCCACCACGGAGCACAGGCTCCGGATGCACAGGGTCAGCGGCCATGGCTCACGGGCCAAGCTGCTCCATGGCACATGGGAACCCCCGGACCGGGGCACAAACCCACGTCCCCTGCATCAGCAGGAGGACCCTCAACCACTGTGCCACCAGGGAAGCCCTGTTTGTAAAGTTTTTAATTTCTCTGTCTAAATGAATGAGATCCTTGCTGTGTAGAGTACTCTTGGTTGTAGTTTTTTTCCCTTTCATCACTTTAAATATGTTCTGTCACTCCCTTCTGAGTTGAAGATTTTCCACTGAAAGATCAGCTGCTAATGTTATGGGGATTCCCTTGTATGTTTTTTGTTGTTTTTCCCTTGTTGCTTTTAATATTTTTCTTTGTATTTATTTTTTTATAGTTTGATTAATATGTGTCTTGGCATGTTTCTCCTTGGATTTATCCTTTATGGGACTCTCGGTGCCTCCTGGACTTGATTGTCTATTTCCTTTCCCATGTTAGGGAAATTTTCAACTATAATGTCTTCCAATATTTTCTCAGTCCCTTTCGTTTTCTCTTCTTCTTCTGGGACCCCTGTAATTTGAATGTTGGTGCATTTAATGTTGTCTCAGAGGTCTATGAGACTGTCCTCAATTCTTTTCATTCTTTTTTAAAACTTCTGCTCTGCAGTAGTTATTTCTACTATTTTATCTTCCAGGTCACTGATCCATATTTCTGCCTCTGTTATTCTGCTACTGATTCCTTCTAGAGAATTTTTAATTTCATTTATTGTGTTGTTCATCATTGTTTGTTTGCTCTTTAGTTCTTCTAGGTCCTTGTTAAATGTTACTTTATTTTGTCCATTCTATTTCCAAGATTTTGAATCATCTTTACTGTCATTACCCTAAATTCTTTTTCATGCATACTGCCTATTTCTTCTTCATTTGTTTGGTTTGGTGGGTTTTTACCTTGTTTCTTCATCTGCTGTGTGTTTCTCTGTCTTCTCATTTTGCTAAATTTACTGTGTTTGGAGTCTCCTTTTTGCAGGTTGCAGGTTCACAGTTCCCATTGTTTTGGGGGTCTGCCCCCAGTGGCTAACGTTGGTTCAGTGGCTTTTGTAGGTTTCCTGGTGAAGGTGATTGGTGCCTGTGTTCTGGGGGATGAGGCTGAATCTTGTGTTTCTGCTTGGCAGGACTGCATCTGGTTGTGTGTTTTGGGGTGTCTGTGGACTTATTATGATTTTAGGCAGCCTCTCTGCTAATGGGTGTGGTTGTGTTCCTGTTTGCTAGTTGTTTGGCATAGGTTGCCCAGCACTGTAACTTGCTGCTCATTGAGTGGAGCTGGGTCTTTGCATTGGAATGGAGATCTCTGGAAGAGCTTTCACCATTTGATATTACGTGGAGCTGGGAAATCTATGTTGGAACGCTGTCCTGAACTCGGCTCTCCCACCTCAGAGTCACAGGCCTGACTCTTGGCCAAAGCACCAATACCCTGTCAGCCACATCGTTAAGAAGAAAAGAGAGAAAAACTGAAAGAAAGAAAGAAAATAATAAAATAGTTATTAAAAATATAAAAATTAAAATTAATAAAAAGAAAGAAAGAGAGCAACCAAAGCAAAAAAAAAAAAATCCACCAATGATAACAAGTGCTAAAAACTATATTAAAAAAAATGGACAAGCAGAACCCTAGGACAAATGGTAAAAGCAAAGCTATACAGAGAAAATCACACAAAGTTCACCACCTCAAATTTGGGATGATTCATTTTCTATTCAGTTATTCCAGAGATTAATTTGATTGTGGAGATTTAATCTGCTACTTCTGAGGCTGCTGGGGGAAATTTCCCTTTCTCCTCATTGTTCGCACAGCTCCTGGGGTTCAGCTTTGGATTTGGCCTCACCTCTGTTTGTAGGTCACTTGGGGGTCTCTGTTCTTCTCTCAGACAGGACAGATTAAAGTAGCAGCTGATTACAGGATTCTGGCTCACTCAGGCCAGGGGGAGGGAGGGGTACAGAATGAGGAGTGAGCTTGCAGTGGCAGAGGCCATTGTGACGTTGCAACAGCCTGAGGTGCACCGTGTGTTCTCCTAGGGAATTTGTCCTGGGATCACGGGACCCTGGCAGTGGCTGGCTGCAGGGGCTTCTGGGACAGGAGTTGTGGATAATGACTTGTTCTTGTACACAGGCTTCTTGGTGGCTGCATCAGCAGCCTTAGCATTTCATGCCCATTTCTTGTGTCTGTGCTGATAGCTGCAGCTCATGCCCATCTTGAGCTCGTTTAGGCGATGCTCTGAATCCTCTCTCCTCGTGCACCCCAAAACAATGGACTCTTGCCTCTTATTCAGTTCCAGACTTTTTCTCAGACTCCCTCCCAGATAACTCTGGTGCACTAGCCCCTTTCAGGCTGTATTCATGCAGCCAACCTCAGTCCTCTCCCTGGAATCTGAATTCCAAAGCCGGATCCTCAGCTCCCAGCCCCCACCCATCCCGGCGGGTTAGCCAACAAGCCTCTCAGGCTGGTGAGAGCTGGTCCACTGTGCGGGAATCCCTCCACTTTGCCCTCTGCACCCCTGTTGCTGTGCTCTCCTATGTGGCTCCGAAGCTTCCCCCTGCCACCCCCTGTCTTCACCAGTGAAGGGACTTCTTAGTGTGTGGAAATATTTCCTCCTTCAGAGCTCCTTCCCAGAGAGGCAGATCCCATCCCTATTCTTTTGTCTCTGTTTTTTCTTTTTTCTTTTGTCCTACCCAGGTATATGGGGAGTTTATTGCCTTTTGGGAAGTCTGAAGTCTTCTTCCAGTGTTCAGTAGGTGTTCTGTAGGAGTTGTTCCACATGTAGCTGTATTTCTGATGTGTTCGTGGGGAGAAAGGTGATCTCCACATCTTACTCCTCTGCCATCTTGAAGATCTCCTATAACCCTTATAATGTATTTTTGTATTTGGTTTGCTAATATTTTGTTGAAGATTTTTGCAGGTATATTTTTGAGAGATATCAGCTTATAATTTTCATCTTTTGTGTTGTCCTTGTCTAGTTTAGTTATCAGGGTAATGTTGGCTTCATAAAATGAGTTAGGAGAAATTCCTTCCTATTCTAAATATTTGCAAGTTTTTGAGAAGGTTAGATGTTAAATCATCTTTGAATATTTGGTAGACTACAACTGTGAAGCCATCTGATGCTGGACTTTTGTTTGCAGGAGTTTTTAATTACTGTTTCAATCTTTTTTCTAGTGATTAGTCTATTTGGATGTTCTATTTTTTCCTGATTGAGTCTTGAAAAAAACGTATAATTCTAAGAATTTATCCAGTTCTTCTAGGTTGTACAGTTTGTTGGTTTAGAACTTTTCATCATATTCTCTTTTGTATTCTGTAGTATCCATTATAATTTTTCCTCTTTTACTTCTAATTATATTTGTCTGAGCTGTCTTTTTTCTCTGTGAGTCTATCTAACAGTTTGTCAGTCTCATTTACCTTTACAAAGAGCCAACTCAGTTTTTTTGATATTTTCTATTGTCTTTTTAGTCTCTATTTCATTTACTTCCATTCTGAACTTTTTATTCCCTTCCTTCTACTGACTTTGGGTTTCATTTGCTCTTTTTTTTTCTATGTCTTTTAGCTGTAAGGTTAGATTGCTTATTTGAGATTTTTCTTATTTCTTGAGGTAAGCCTGTATTGCTATAAACTTACCTGTTAATACTGCTTCTGCTGCATCCCATAGATTGTGGTATGTCCTATTTTCATTTTCATTTGTCTTCAGGTATTTTTCGATTTCCTCTTTGATTTCTTCATTGACCCAATAGTTTTTCAATAGCACGTTGTTTAGCCTTTCCATATTTGTAATTTTTCAGCTTTCTTTTTGTGTTTGGTTTCTAGTTTTTTATCATTGCGTTTGGAAAAGGTGCTTAATGTTATTTCAATCCTCCTAAATTTATAGGCTTGTTTTGTGTCCCAACATATGGCCTATTCCTGAGAACGTTCAATGTTCACATGAGAAGAATGCGTATTCTGTTGCCTTTGGATGAAATGTTCTGCATAAGTCCATCAAATATATCTGATTTAATCCTTCATTTAAGGCTGCTGTTTTCTTGTTGATGACTCTGTGACTGTTATTTTATTTATTAAGTTATTTATCAAATATTCATTGCTTACTTACTATGTAGTAGACTGTAAGGAGGACAAAAGTAGATATATTTCATTCCCTCATGAAATATAACATTCCAATATTATCATGTTTTGCATATTTGTCATCCCAATCCTTTTGAAGATATATTGTTCTCTCATGTTATATGACATCATTATTGTATGACCACCCATCTCTGTTATATGATGGAAGGAATTTCTCAGTGGTACATTCTTCTATCTCTCTATGGAAAATATTTGATAAATATTCCAAGGCTTGTTTTATATCTTTCTCTGCAATTGTGTGAATTACCCCTGTTTTGCAATGAGGATTCTGACTTTGAATGATGTTTGTAGTTTCCATGTCTTCTCCACTTTTAGTGCCATAATGCACAGTTGGCTGGGCACTCTGGTAATTACTGAGTATACAATAGTAAACAAGATTAAAATGTTCCCTGTGTAGTCAATTTATCAGCATTTTCAGTTGTTTCTCTCTCTAAAATACACCACAGATTTGTTGTTTTTCTCCATTTGTGCAATTACTGCCTTAGGTCATTTGGACTTCAGTATAACTTAGTAATTAGTTTTCTTGCTTCTACTTTTGCACTGATATTCTACTCTAAATAGAAAAGAATGGTAATCTTTTAAAAGTATAAATTAAATGATTTTACTTTTCTATTTCTAACCCCTTAGAAGCTTCCCATTACAATTAGACTTAAATCTAAACACTCTTCAAATGGAATTCAAGGTTCTATATAGATTGACTTCATTTCCTAAAAATTTTCCTTTTATTCACAGTGAAAAAGTTGAACTGGCCTGTCATAAAATTTCAAAGCTTTACACTTTCTTCTACTTCTTTCTGGATAGTTTTTCCTTCACTATTAGATTGACTCTAATTTTGTCATTCTGCAATATCAAACACACCAACATTCCCATTACACAGGCTACAGAAGGAGAACAGAGAGAAAAAGGGCCTGAGAAAATATTTGAAGAGATGATAGATGAAAACTTCCCTAGCATGGGAAAGGAAATAGTCACCCAAGTCCAGGAAGTGCAGAGTCCAATATAGGATTAATATAAGAAGAAACATGATAAAATATATAGTAATCAAGTTGAAAAAAACTAAAAATAAAGAGAAAATAAGAAGAGCAACAAGGGAAAACAAACAAATAACATACAAGGGAACCCCCATAAGGTTATCAGCTGATTTTTCAGCAGAAACTCTGCAGCCAGAAGAGAGTGGCACAATATATTTAAAGTGATGAAAGGGAAGAACCTACAACAAAAAATAAAACTGTAAAACAAACAAACACATGGAAGCTAAACAATATGTTACTAAATAACCAACAATTCACTGAAGAAATCAAAGAGGAAGTCAAAAAGTATCTTGACACAAATGACAACCAAAACACAATGACCCAAAACTTATGCAATGCAGCAGAACCAGTTTAAATAGGGAAGTTTTGTTTTGTTTTGTTTTTGTTTTTTTGCAGTACGCGGGCCTCTCACTGCTGTGGCATCTCCTGTTACAGAGCACAGGCTCTGGACGTGCAGGCTCAGCAGCCATGGCTCACAGGTCCAGCCACTCCGTGGCATGTGGGATCTTCCTGGACTGGGGTACAAACCCGTGTCCCCTGCATCGGCAGGTGGACTCTCAACCACTGCGCCAACAGGGAAGCCCCTAAAGAAGGAAGTTTGTAGCAATGAAATCTTACCTCAGGAAATAAGAAAAATCTCAAATAAACAACCTAACCTTACACCTAAAGCAACTAGAGGAAGAAGAACAAACAAAACCCAAAGTCAGTACAAAGAAAAGTCATAAAGATCAGAGGAGAAGTAAATGAAATAAAGACAAAGAAAACAATAGAAAAGATCAACAAAACTAACAGCCAGTTCTTTGAAAAGATAAAGAAAATTGATTAAACTTTAATGAGACTAATCAAGAAAAAAAGGGAGAGGGGCCAACTCAACAAAATTAGAAATCAAGAGATACAACACAAATACAAAGGACCATAAAAGAATATTACAAGCAACTATATGTGAATAAAATGGACAGCACTGAAGAAATGGACGAATTCTTAGAAAGGTACAATCTCCCAATGTGGAACCAGAAAGAAATGGAAAATATGAACAGATCACTTATAAGTACTGAAATTGAATCTGTGACTAAAAAACTCCTAAACAACAAAAGTCCAGGACAAGATGGCTTCAGAGGTGAATTCTACCAAACATTTAAAGAAGAGTTAACACCTATCCTTTAAAACTATTCCAAAAAATTACAGAGGAAGGAACACTCCCAAACTTACTCTATGAGGCCATCGTAACCCTGATAGCAAAACCATACAAAGATACCACAGAAAAGAATAATATATGCCAATATCACTTATGAACAAAGATGCAAAAATTCTCAACAAAATACTAGGAAACTGAATCCAACAACACGTGAAAAGGATCATAATCCAATCACTATGATAAACCACATCAACAAATTGAAGACTAAAAACCAGATGATAATCTCAGTAAATGCATAAACATCTTTTGATAAAATTCCAAATTTATGATAAAAACTCTCCAGGAGCCTACCTCAACATAATAAAGGCTATACAGGACAAACCCACAGCTGACATCATATTCAATGGTGAAAACCTGAAAGAATTTCCTCTAAGATCAGAAACAAGACAAGGATGTCCACTCTAACCACTTCTATTCAACATACTTTTGGAAGTCCTAGAGACAGCTATCAGAGAAGAAAAAAAAAGTAAAAAGAATTTAAATTGGCAAAGAATAGGTAAATATTTCGCTGTTTGCAGATGACATGATTCTATACATAGAAATTCCTAAAGATGCTACCAGAAAAATACTAAAGCTCATCAATGAATTTGGTAAAGTGGCAGGATACAAAATTAATACAGAGAAAATTTTCCATTTCTATACATTAACAATGAAAGACCAGAAAGAGAAATTAAAGAAATAACCTCATTTACCATCGCATCATAAAGAATAAAATACCCAGGAATAAACCACCTAAGGAGACAAAAAGACATGTACTTTGAAAACTATAAGACACTGATGATAGAATTCAAAGATGACAATAACAGATGGAAACATACACCATGTTCTTGGATTGGAAGAATCAATATTGTAAAAATGACTATACTACCCAAGGCAATCTACAAATTAAATGTAATACCTATCAAATTAACAATGCCATTTTTCACACTCCTAGAAGAGTAAATGTTTGAATTTGTATGGAAACACAAAAGACCTGAAATAGCCAAATAAATCTTGAGAAAGAAAAACGAAGCTGGAGGAATCAGGCTCCCTGACTTCAGATTATACTACAAACCTACAAAGCTATGGTACTGGAACAAAAATATAAATCAATGGAACAGGATAGAAAGTCCAGAAATAAACCTACACACCTATGTTCAACTCATCTTCAACAAAGGAGGCAAGACTATACAATGGAGAAAAGACAGTCTCTTCAATAAATGGTGCTGGGAAAACTGGACAGCTACATGTACAACAATGAAATTAGACCACTCTTTAAAACCATACACAAAAATAAACTCAAAATGGATTAATGACCTAAATGTAAGACTGGATACTATAAAATTCCTAAAGGAAAACATAAGCAGAAGACACTTCGACATAAATCACAGCAATATCTTTTTGGATCTGTCTCCAAGAGGAATAGAAATAAAAACAAAAATAAACAAATTGGACTTAATTAAACTCAGGAGATTTTGCACAGCAAAGGAAACCATAAATAAAACAAAATTCAACCTACAGAATGGGAGAAAATATTTGCAACCAATGCAACCAACAATGAATTACAAACAGCTTATACAGCTCAATATCAAAAAGTCAAACAACCCAATCAAAAAATGTGCAGAGATGTAAAAAGACATTTCTCCAGGGAAGACATACAGATGGCCAAGAGGCACATGAAAAGGTGTTGAACATCACTAATTATTACAGAAATGCAAAGCAAAACTTCAATGATTATCACTTCATGCCAATCAGAATGGCCATTATCAAAAAGTCTACAAATGCTGGAGAGGGTCTGGAGATAAAGGAACCCTCTTACACTGTTGGTGGGAATATAAACTGGTACAGCCATAATGGAGAACAGTATGGAGGTTCCTTAAAAATACTAAAAATAGAACTACCATATAATCCCATAATTCTACTCCTGAACATATATCCAGAGAAAACCATAACTCAAAAAGATACATGCACCCTAATTTCATAACAACACTATTTACAATCACCAATACATGGAAGCCACCTAAATATCCACTGATAAATGAATGGATAAAGAAGATATGGTACATATATACAACAGAATATTACTCAGCCATAAAAATGAATGAAATAATTCTATTTAGAGCAACATAAATTGACCTAGAGATTATCATACTAAGTGAAGTAAGCCAGACAGAGAATGACAAATATTACATGATATGGTTTAATTGTGGAATCTAAAGAGGTACAAATGAAGGTATTTACAAAACAGAGGAGACTCACAGACGTAGAAAACAAACTCATGGTTACCAAAGTGGAAAGGTGAGGGCAGGGATAAATTATGAGGTTGGGATTAACATATACACACTACTGTATATAAAATAAATAAGCAACAAGGACCAACTGTACAGCACAGGGAACTATACTCAATATTTTCTAATAACCTATAAGGGAAAGCAATCTGTAAAAGGATATATATATATATATGTATATGTGTGTATATATATATATACACATATATACATATATATGTATAACGGAATCACTTTGCTATACACCTGAAAACAACACAACATTGTAAATCAACTGTACTTCATTAAAAAAAAACTTAAAAAAATATAACAAGTATTTCATTTAGGATACTATTAAGTAGATCATCTGAACTTGCTTTTTCTTTTTCCATTTTTTTCACTTCTTTGTTAAACTGTAGACCTTAGGAATTCATTTCTTCTGACACGGATTCTAATTTTATATTTGTATGAGCATCTTTTCTGATATATAGATAGATAAATATAATCCTGATTTGAGTCATAGTACTTACAGAAAAGAATTTTTTATTATTTTTTTGTTAACAGTTTACCTAAGTGGAAAAATTAATTTGATTTGTAAATTGGGACTATATACAGTTTTCCAGGAATTTTCCCCTTTTTATCTCCTATTGTCCCATATAATTAAAAATATTAGCTTCTTTTATTTCCAAAATGCTCTGATTTGTATTATATATGACTATACTAACATATTAGTGTCAAAAATATTAAGTTAAAAGAGACAGGTAAGGGCGTTATATGCATTTACACATATGTACATGCAAATAAGTATGTGTTATGTGATATTGGCAATTTATATAGAATGCATGGGAACCCAAATATGAGGTGAGAAATAATCAGCATAGCACTTTCATGGGCAAAAACCTGTGGCAGACCTGTTTCTAGCTGTAGGGTATCCATAAGAAGCTACATATCTGAGGTGGTTTTCAGGCTTTGGGTAACAAGGAAGACCAGAGCATTGGAATACTTCTGCCCATGACTATACACCATCCCACCACAACCAGAATGTCAGTTTTCTGTATATTTATTTTCCATTAGCTCAGAGATGTCAGACACAGAGCATTGCTTACCTGTTACTATGCAATTCTGGTACTCAGAAAATCAATAATTATCCATTCCTGCCCTTGATCCCAGAAAAGTTTTCAAAATCCTTCTGAGTATGGTATTCCCAGAACTCACTATCAGTTAGTTCTTATGGGCTGCAAGAAGAAACCTGTTTGCCATCCACATATTAGCCCAATCTACTGTCTTCTCCCTTCATGCTCTTTACTGAGAAGTAAAGAGAATATGCAAAGAGAGTAGAGACATGCATATATTTCAATTTAATATTTGGTATTTATTATAAAGATATTAACCTCAGCATAGACTATTTTACATTTCAAATATTTGTATCATTTGTCTTTATAGATAATGGAGTTTAATTTTGACTTCCAATGAGGCACATATTGAGAGGAACTTTAATTATTTTTCAATGAAATTGGAAAACAGGCCAGTGACACTGATTACTTAAGAGGATTTCAAGGGTTCTTAAATTCTGTGGTTGGGTTACTTCTCCAGATTCTGTGCTGTCATGGTTTTCTGTTCCATTAAAAATACAATGAAAATATCATGAATGATGTAACTGCATTTAGCAATTTACAGGTGTTTTCTTGTTGATCTATTTGGCTTGTTTTAGTAATGCTCTAGAGAGGTCTCTCAAAAAATGATGTCAGAGTACTCTTGTGGAAAACTCATTGTTTCCTGTAGAAAAGGTGGAAGGCAAAGGGAAAAATAATTTTGCTCTCCTGTGTACAATATGAAAAAACTTAGGCATAGAAAGCCTATATTTTTTTGCCAAGGGTTTACTTGTTGTGGGTTACCTGGAAGTGGCAAAACATAAGTTATGAGAGCTATCCTGTATATATATTCTTCCTGTCTTTCCTCATAGCAATTCTTTTTTTTTATGTTTAGTATGCTTCACACCTCATATTCTACAACCCCTTATATACACTTATACAGGAGGAAGGGAGGAATCATTATTGGTGCTTCTTAGGAAAGACAGGAAAATATTTTTGGTCTCACATGAAATTCCTTGCAAAAATATCCTGCTTTCAATTGCTACCAAAAGGTATGTTCTCTCATTGACATAGCTTGGGAAAAAATGCGGAGCTAGCTCACTATTTCTTGATTTTAACATTTATGTTCCAATTTGGGATCAACCACAAGACACACAGCAGTACTCTTAGCTTCATTGATTGGAAAAAAAGAGTTAATCAATATGTGCTATGTACTGTCTAATGAAATACATGATCTCCTCATGTGAAAACGGAGTGTATGTTGGTTGGGAATGTTCATCCTTGTGCTCTCAGCCACCATATTCTAGAGGGTACCAAAGGACACTTCTCAGAGTAAGAGAGATATGAGAGGTGATTGGAAGAGTAAGATGACTTAAAGGTAAGACTGAAGATATGGTGAGAGGATGCCTAAAGGTATAATAAAGGTGAAAACAAGTAGAAGCTCTAGACTCCACTGATGAGCTCTCTCTGTGTTTTTGGTGTGATAAAATAATACCAAAAATAATTCCTGCTGTTTGGTTTCATTACAAACACTTTGTGGAAATGAAAATAAGGTAAATGCTATTTATGTAGAGTAATCATAGCATGATATTGGCTTTTAATATTAGGTATTCCTAATAGACCTATATCATTTTAGTTTTGAGTTGAACTTTGACACTTGAATTAGGGTATACTAACTGCTGTACTACAGATCCCAATGATCAACATAATAAAGGTCTATTTCTCACTTAGGTCACGGTTGAGTGTGGGGCAGCAGGAAAGCCCTCTCTACCTTTAGTTTCAAGGCAGAAAAGAGGAAGAGCATGGACCTTCTTAAAAGGGGGTTTAGGGACCAGGTCCGGCATCTCTCACATCTACCCACATTCTCTTTGCCAGTATTCCATCACATGGCTCCAGCTAACTCTAGGGAGACTGGGGAGTGTCATTTAGCTCTGTGCCCCCCAAAAGGACCTAATACCAGGGTGCCACAGCTAGTTATACAATATTAGGCACTAAAATGCAAGCTATTTTATGACCAAACACTATGTTTGGGTCATCACAAAATCTTGACATTTAGCTATTTGTGCTGCTACTTTACAAATGATGTTAAATTATTTTTTTTCCTATTTGGTCCTCATTTATTTGAATTTGAGTGACAACAGAATATATGTTTGTATATATTTCACATCTCTTTCTACTAGTTTGATGAGCTTCCCTGTGCAGAGATTTGCATGTTTACCAGAAGTACCATTACTTTGGCAATAGTACAATTCAACTATATACAATCATACTATTAACCTCTACTATGAAAGTGGTTTTCACATAAATACTTCACTGGAAACCAAAATTGTCAGGAGCTGTGACTAATTCCCACATGTACACCTTTCACCTTCAGTAAGAAAATTCAAGATTCTTCAATCTTATCTTCAAGAAAATTTCTCAAAAATATTCAAGACAATAATAGCTCCAACAGTAAATTATTATATATATGTGTATATAAATATTTCAAAAAAATTTAAAGGTGTATATAGCCATGAGTAATTTACAATTTGTTGTCACTCTCCCGGCCCCATGACTTTTCTGTCTTCAATAATAAACATGGTTACATGAAACTGTAGCTTGATCAAAAATGAATATAGATTTAAATGTTTTATAATAATTCATATATTGTTTATGGTAAAGTAGATGTATATCAAATACACATCGGCCCAATTTTTCTAATTTGAATTAGAAAAACCTCCATGGAATTACAAATAAACTTAAAGAGAGAAATAGCCTCTTAATTCACCTGTTCCATAATATCAGATTTTTTTACACTGAAGATTTTTTCTTTTTTTTTGAATTTTATTTTATTTCAATTTTTAAAAAATTTTGTTTTATATTAGAATATAGTTGATTAACAATGTTGTATTAGTTTCAGGTGTATAGCAAAGTGATTCAGTTACATATATACATGTATCTATTCTTTTTTAAATTATTTTCCTATTTAAGTTATTACAGAATATTGAGCAGAGTTCCCTGTGCTATACAGTAGGTCCTTGTTGGTTATCAATTTAAAATATAGAAGTGTGTACATGTCAATCCCAAATTCCCAATCTATCCCTCTCCTGCACCCTTCCACCCTGCTAACCATAATTTTATTCTCTAAGTCCATGAGTCTGTTTCTGTTTTGTAAATACATTCATTTGTATCATTATTTTTTAGATTTTGCATATAAGCAATATTATATTATATTTGTCTTTCTCTGTTTGACTTACTTCACTTAGGATGATAATCTCCAGGTCTATCCATGTTGCTGCAAATAACATTATTTCATTCTTTTTAATGGCTGAGTAATATCCATTGTATATATGTGCCACACCTTCTTTATCCATTCATCTGTCAATGGACAATTAAATTGCTTCCACATCTTGGCTACTGTAAACAGTGTTGCAATGAACATTGGGGTGCATGTACAATTTCGAACCAAGCTTTTCTCTGGATATATGCCCAGGAGTGGGATTGCTGGATCATATGTTAGCTCTATTTTTAATTTTTTTTAGTGACTTCCAAACTGTTCTCCATAGTGGCTGTACCAATTTACATTCCCACTAACGGTGTAAGAGAGTTCCCTTTTATCCACATGATCTCCAACATTTATTGTTTGTAGATGTTTGATGATGGCCATTCTGACTGGCATGAGGTGATATCTTATTATAGTTTTGATTAACATTTCTCTAATAATTAGAATATTGAACATATTTTCATGTACCTCTTGAGCATCTGTATGTCTTCTTTGTAGAAATGTCTACTTAAGTCTTCTGCTCATTTTTTGATTGTGTTGTTTGTTTTTATGGTATTGAGCCACATGAGCTGACTATAAATTTTGGAAACTAATCCTTTGTTGGTCACATCATATGAAAGTATTTTCTCCCATTTTGTGGCTTGTTTTTTTTTTTGGAGAATGAGTTCCTTGTACAATGAGTTTAGGGATTTTCCTTCTTCTGAAAATTTTTTTGAATAGTTTCAGAAGATGAGTGTTAACTCGTCTCAAATGATTGATAGAATTCATCTGTGATGCCATCTGCTAGCAGACTTTTGTTTGTTGCGAGTTCTTTAATCACACTTTCATTTTCAGTACTTCTGATTGGTCTGCGTATATTTTGTATTTCTTCCTGGTTCATTCTTGAGAGATTGTACCTTTGCAAGAATTTGTCCATTTCTTCCAGATTGTCCATTTTATTGTTGTATATTCCTTTGTAATAGTCTCTGATGAGTTTTTGTATTTCTGTGGTTTCCATTGTAATTTCTTTTACATTTCAAATTTTTAATTTGAGTCCTCTCCATTTTATCTTGATGATTCTCACAAAAGGGTTATCAATTTTCTTTATCTTTGCAAACAACCAGCTTTTAGTTTCATTGATCTTTGTCATTGTTTTTATTTCTTTGTCTCTATTTCATTTATTTCTGCTCTGCTTTTCTAAATTTCTTTTTCAAACTGAACAATGAAGCATGGTGATTGGAAAGATAAAGAACCTGAACTTCAATGACTTCGACTATGTATTTTTTTCAAATTTATTTTACTTTATTTATAAAACAAGTCCTTATTAGTTATCTATTTTATACAAGTTAATGTGCATATGTCAATCCCAATCTCCCAATTCATCCTACCACCCACTCCCCGCTTGCCCCCCTTGGTGTCCATATATTTGTTCTCCTCATCTGTGTCTCTATTTCTGCCTTGCAAACCAGTTCATCTGTACCATTTATCTAGATTCCACATATATGTGTTAATATATGATATTTGTTTTTATTTTTCTGACTTACTTCACTCTGTATGACTGTCTCTAGGTCCATCTACATCTCTACAAATGACCCAATTTCATTCCATTTTATGGCTGAGTAATATTCCAATGTATATATGTACCACATCTTCTTTATCCTTTGGCCAGCGATGGACATTTAGGTTGCTTCCATGATCTGGCTATTGTAAATAGTGTTGCAATGAACATTGGGTGCATGAGTCTTTTTGAATTATGATTTTCTCTGGGCATGTGCCCTGTAGTGGGATTGCTGGGTAATATGGTAATTTTACTTTTAGTTTTTTAAGGAATTTCCATAGTGTTCTCCATGGTGGCTGTATCAATTTACATTCTCCCCAAGACTGTAAGTGAGTTCCCTTTCTCCACACCCTCTCCAGGATTTGTTGTTTGTAGATTTTCTGATGATGCACATTCTAACCAGTGTGAGGTGATACCTCATAGCAGTTTTAAGTTTCATTTCTCTAATACTTAGTGATTTTGAGCAGCTTTCTATGTGTCTCCTGGCCATCTGTATGTCTTCTGGGAAGAATGTCTATTTAGGTCTTCTGACCATCTTCTTATTGGATTTTTTTTTTTAATATTCAGGTGCATGAGCTGTTTATATATTTTGGAGATTAATCTTTTGTTCATTGTTTCATTTGCAAACATTTGCTCCCATTCTGAGGGTTGTCTTTTCATCTTGTTTAGAGTTTCCTTTGCTGTGCTAAATCTTTGAAGTCTCATTAGGTCCCATTTGTTTATTTTTGTTTTTATTTCCATTACTCTAGGAGGTGGGTCATAAAGACCTTGCTGTGATTTCTGTCAAAGAGTGTTCTTCCTATGTTTTCCTCTAAGAGTTTTATAGTGTCCAGTCTTACATTTAGGTCTTTAATACATTTTGAGTTTATTTTTGTGTATGGTGTTAGGGAGTGTTCTAATATCATTCTTTTACATATAGCTGTCCAGTTTTCCCAGCACACTTATTGAAGATACTGTCTTTTTACCATTGTGTATCCTTGCCTCCTTTGTCATAGATTAATAGACCATAGGTGCATGAGTTTATCTCTGAGCTTTCTATCCTGTTCCATTGATCTATATTTCTGTTTTTGTGCCAGTACAATAATGACTTGGTTACTGTAGCTTTGTAGTATAGTCTGAAGTCAAGGAGCCTGATTGCTCCAGCTCTGTTTTTTCCCTTCAAGATTGATTTGGCTATTAGGGGTCTTTTGAGTCTCCAAACAAATTTTAAGATTTCTTGCTCTAGTTCTGTAAGAATTACAATTGGTTATAATATAGGGGTTGCATTGAATCTGTAGATTCCTTTGGGTATTATAGTCATTTTCACATTACTGATTTTTCCTATCAAAGAACATAGTATGTCTCTCCATCTGTTTGTGTCAACTTTGATTTCTTTCACCCCTGTTTTATAGTTTTCTGAGTACAGGTCTTTTGTCTCCTTATGTAGGTTTATTCCTAAGTATTTCATTATATTTTTACATTGGTGAATGGGATTGTCTCCTTAATTCTCTTTCTAACCTTTCATTTTTAGTGTATAAGAATGCAAGAGATTTCTGTGCACTAATTTTGTATCCTGCAATTTTACCAAATTCATTGATTAGCTCTAGTAGTTTTCTGGTAGCATCCTTAGGATTATCTATGTATAGTATCATGTCATCTGCAAACAGTGACAGTTTTAATTCTTCTTTTCCAATTTGGATTCCTTTTATTTCTTTTTATTCTCTGATTGCCCTGGCTAGGACTTCCAAAACTATGTTGAATGATAGTGGCGAGAGTGGACTTCTTTGTCTTGTTCCTGATCTTAGATGAAAATACTTTGTTTTTCACCATTGAGAATGATGTTTGTCATATATGGTCTTTATGTTGAGGTAGGTTCCCTGTATGCCTACTTTCTGGAGGGTTTTTATCATAAATGGGTGTTGAATTTTGTCAAAAGCTTTTTCTGAATCTATTGAAATGATCATATGGTTTCTCTCCTTTAATTTGTTAATATGTTTTATCACATTGATTGATTTGTGTATATTGAAGAATCCTTGCATACCTGGGATAAACCTCACTTGACCATGGTGTATGATCCTTTTAATGTGTTGTTAGATTCTGTTTGTTAGTATTATATTGAGGAGTTTTGCTTCGATATTCATCTGTGATATTGGCCTGTAATTTTGTTTTTTTGTGGTATCTTTGTCAGGTTTTTGTATCAGGGCGATGGTGGCCTCATACAATAAGTATGAGAGTGTTCCTTTTCTGCAAGTTTTTGGAAGTGTTTGAGAAGGATGGTGTTAGCTTTTCCCTAAATGTTTGATGGAAATCACCTGTGAAGCCACCTGGTCCTGGACTTTTGTTTGTTTGAAGATTTTTAATCACAGTTTCAATTTCATTGCTTGTGATTGGTCTGTTCATATTTTCTATTTCTTCCTTGTTTAGTCTTGGAAGGTTATACCTTTCTAAGAATTTGTCCATTTGTTGTCCATTTCATTGGCATATATTTGCTTTTCTCAAAGAACCAGCTTTTAGTTTTATTGATCTTTGCTATTGTTGTCTTTTTTTCTATTTCATTTCTTTCTGCTCTGATCTTTATGATTTCTTTCCTTCTACTAAGTTTGGTTTTTGTTTGTTCTTCTTTCTTTAATTGCTTTAGGTGTAACTTTAGATTGTTTATTTGGGAATTTTCTTGTCTCTTGAGGGAGGATTGTATTGCTATAAACTTCCCTCTTAGTACTGTTTTTGCTGCATCCCACAGATTTGGATTATTGTGTTGTTGTTGTCATTTGTCTCTAGGTGTTTTTTTATTTCTTCAGAGATGTCTTGGTTATTTAGTAATGTATTGTTTAGCCTGCATGTGTTTGTGGTTTTTATGTTTTTTTCCATGTAATTTATTTCTAATCTCATATCGTTGTGGTCAGAAAAGATGCTTGATATGACTTCAGTTTTTCTTAAATCTACTGAGGCTTGATTTGTGACCCACAATATGATCTATCCTGGAGAATGTTCCGTGTGCACTTGAGAAGAAAGTGTAATCTGCTGTTTTCGTATGGAATGCCCTATAAATATCAATTAAATTGATTTGGTCTATGTCATTTAAAGCATTTATTTCCTTATTAATTTTCTGTCTGGATGAGCTGTCCATTGGTGTAAGTGGGGTGTTAAAATCCCCCACTAGTATTACATTACTTTCGATTTCCTCTTTTATAGCATTTACTCCATTCACATTTAGGGTATTATCAATATGTATGTTCCTATTACCGTTTACTTAGTTGTTTTTGGTTTGTTTTTGTAGATCCTTTTCTTTTGTGTTTCCCACTTAGAGAAGTTCCTTTAGCATTTGTTGTAGAGCTGATTTGGTGGTGCTGAATTCTGTTAGCTTTTGCTTGTCTGTAAAGCTTTGATGTCTCCATTGAATCTGAATGAGATCTTTGCCAGCTAGAATAATCTTGCTTTTAGGCTGGTTCCCTTTAATCACTTTAAATATATCAGGCCAGTCCCTTGTGACCTGTAGAGTTTCTGCTGAGAAATCAGCTGTTAACCTCATGGAAGTACCCTTGTATGTTATTTGTTGTTTTTCCCTTGTTGCTTTTAATAATTTTTCTTTGTCTCTAATTTTTGTCAGTTTGATTACTATGTGTCCCAACGTGGTTCTCCTTGGGTTTATCACGCCTGAGACTCTTTTCTTCCTGGACTTGGGTGGCTATTTCCTATCCTATGTTAGGGAAGTTTTCAAGTATAATGTTTTCAAATATTTTCTTGGGTTCTTTCTCTCGCTCTTCTCCTTTTAGGGCCCCTATAATGCAAGTATTGAGTTTAATGGTGTCCCAGAGATCTCTTTGTCTGCCTTTATTTCTTTTCATTCTTTTTTCTTTATTGTGTTCTGCACCATTGAATTCAACCATTCTGTCTTCCAGGTCACTTACCCATTCCTCTGCCTCACTTATTCTGCTATTGATTCCTTCTAGTGTATTTTTCATTTCAGTTATCACATTGCTCATCTCTGTTTGTTTGTTCTTTAATTCTTCTATTTTTTTCTTAATCATTTCTTGCAACTTCTCGATCTTTGCCTCCATTCTTTTTCCAAGGTCCTGGATTATCTTCACTATCATTTTTCTGAATTCTTTTTCTGGATGGTTGCCTATTTCCATTTAGTTATTTTTTTCTGGGGTTTTATCTTATTTCTTCCTCTGGTACATAGTCCTCTGCATTTTCATTTTGTCTATCTTTCTATGAATGTGTTTTTCATTCCACAGGCTGCAGGATTGTAGTTCTTCTTAGTTCTGCTATCTGTCCTCTGGTGGATAGCTATCTAAGAGGCTTGTGCAAGCTTCCTGATGGGAGGGACCAGTGGTGGGTAGAGCTGGGTGTTGCTCTAGTGGGCAGAGCTCAGTAAAACTTTAATCCACTTGTCTGCTGATGGGTGGGCTGTGTTCCCTCCCTGTTGGTTGTTTGGCCAGAGGTGACCCAGCACTGGAGCTTACAAGCTCTTTGGTGGGGCTAATGGTGGACTCCAGGAGAGCTCATGCCAATGAGTAGTTCCCAGAATTTCTGCTGCCAGTATCCTTGTTCCTGTGGTGAGCCACAGCCACCCCTGCCTATGCAGGAGACCCCCAATCCTAGCAGGTAAATCTGGTTCACTCTCCTATGGGGTCACGGCTCCTTTCCCCGGGTCCCGATGCACACGTTACTTTGTGCATGTCCTCCAAGAGTGGAGTCTCTGTTACCCTCAGTCCTTTTGAAACCCTGCAGTTAAATCCCACTAGCTTTCAATGTCTGATTCTCTGGGAATTCCTCCTCCCATTGCTGGACCCCCAGGTTAGGAATCCCGATGTGTGACTCAGAACCTTCACTCCAGTGGGTGGACTTCTGTGGTATAATTGTTCTCCAGTTTGTGAGTCACCCAGTGGTTATGGGATTTGACTTTATTGTGATTCCACCCCTCCTTTCATCTCATTGCAGCTTCTCCTTTTTCTTTGCATGTGCAGTATTTTTTTGGTGAGTTCCAGAGTCTTCCTTTTGTTGATTGTTCAGCAGATAGTTGTGATTCTGGTGCTCTCGCAAGATGAAGTGTATGCACATCCTTCTACTCCACCATCTTGAACCAATCTCCTCCTCTGATCTTTCTGATTTCTTTCCTTCAACTAACTTTTGCTTTTGTTCATTCTTCTTTCTCTAGTTGCCTTAGGTGTAAGATTAGGCTGTTTATTTGAGATTTTTATTGTTTCTTGGGGTAATATTGTATTGCTATAAACCTCCCTCTTAGAACTACTTTTTCTATAGAACTACTTTTTCTATGTCCCATAGGTTTTGGATCATCATGTTTTCATTGTCATTTGTCTTGAGGTCTTTTTTGATTTCCTCTTTGATTTCTTCAGTGATCCATCAGTTATTTAGTAACTTATTGTTTAGCCTCCATGTGTTCGTGTTTTTTAAGTTTTTTTCTTTTGCCCATAATTGATTTCTAATCACATAGTGTTGTGGTCAGAAAAGATGCTTGATATGATTTCATTTTTCTTAAATTTACTGAGGCTTAATTTGTGACCCAAGTTGTGGTCTATCTTGGAGAATGTTCTATGTTCACTTGAGAAGAAAGTGTATTCTTGAGCTTTTGGATGGAATGTCCTATAAATATCAATTAAGTCTATCTGGTCTAATGTGCCATTTAAGGCTTATGTTTCATTATTAACTTTCTGTCTGGATAATCTGTCCTTTGGTGTAAGTGTGGTGCTAAATCACACACTAATTTTGTGTTAATGTCAATTTCTCCTTTTATGGCTATTAGTATTTGCCTTATATACTGAGGCACTCCTATGTTGGTTGCATATATATTCCTAATTCTTATATCCTCTTTGTGGATTGATCTACTGATCATTATGTAGTTTCCTTCCTTGTGTATTTTAACAGCCTTTATTTTAAAGTCTATTTTGTCTGATATGAGTTTTTCTACTCCAGCTCTCTTTTGATATCCATTTGCATGGAAGAAATTTTTCCATCCCCTCATTTTCATTCTGTATGTGTCTCAAGGTCTGAAGTGGTTCTCTTTTAGAAAGCATTTATATGGGTCTTATTTTGTATCCATTCAACCAGTCTATGTGTTTTGTTTCAAACATTTAATCCATTTATATTTCAGGTGTATTTGTACTTATTGCTATTTTGTTGATTGCCTTAGGCTTGTTTTTGTAGGTCCTTTTTCTTCCCTTCCCTTGTTCTCTTCTCTTGTCATTTGATGACTAACTTTTATGTTGCATTTGGTGTTTGGGTTGCTGTTTCTTCTTTGTATGCATATCAATTGTAGATTTTCAGTTTGCAATTACGATGATAATTTTTTTTTTTTGCATTATGTGGACCTCTCCCATTGTGGAGCACAGCCTCCAGACACACAGGCTCAGCGGCCATGGTTCACAGGCCCAGCGGCTCCACGACATGTGGGATCTTCCCGTACCAGGGCACGAACCTGTGTCCCCTGCATCGGCAGGCAGATTCTCAACCACTGCACCAGGGAAGCCCTACCATGAGAATTTGATATAGCAGTCCATATATAAACAAGATTGTTTTATGTTGCTGGGCTTTTTCTTTCAAATGCATTTTCAATATACTGCATTTGTGTTCTTTCCTTCTTACAATTTCTGGGTTTGATATCATATTTGTGTGTAGATGACTTCCTACCTTTACTGTGTGTTTGTCTTTACTGGTGAGCTTTTCATTCACAAATTTCTTGTTTCCAGTTGTGATCTTTATTTTCCACGTAGAGAAGTTCCTTTAGCATTTTTTGTAAATTTGACCTTGTGGTACTGAATTCTTTCAGGTTTGGTTGTCTGTAAGCTTTTGATTTCTCCATCAAATCTGAATGAGAGCCTTGCTGGGAGAGTGCACTTGGTTGCAGGATCTTCTCTTTCATCTCTTTAAATATATCATGCCACTGCCTTCTGGCCTTCAGAGTTTCTGCTGAGAAATCAGCTGATAACCTTATGGGAGTTACCTTGTACATTATTTGTTGCTTTTCCCTTGTTGCTTTTAATATTTTTTCTTTGTCTTTAATTTTTGGCTATTTGATTACTATGTGGTTTCCTCCTTGGTTTTATCATATCTGGGACTCTCCATACTTCCTGGACTTGGCAGACTGTTTCCTTTCCCACGTTAGGGAAATTTTCAGCTATTATCTCTTCAAAGATTTTCTCAGGTCCTTTCTCTCTCTCATTCTCCTTCTTGGACCTCTATAATATGAATGCTGGTGTGTTTAATGTTGTCTCAGAAGTCTCTTAGACTGTCTTCTTTTCTTTCTATTCTATTTTTCTGTATTCTGTTCCACAACAGCGATTTCCACCATTCTGTCTTCCAGGTAATTTATCTGTTCTTCTGCCTCAGTTATTCTACTATTTGTTCCTTCTGGTGCATTTTTCATTTCAGACATGGTATTGTTTGTCTCTGTTTGTTCTTTAGTTTTTCTAGGTCTTTTTAAAACATTTCTTGCATCTTCTTGGTCCTTGCCTTCATTCTTTTTCTAAGATCCTGGATCATCTTCACTATCATTATTCTAAATTCCTTTCTGGAAGGCTGCCTATCTCCAGCATCTTTAGTCCATAAGTACAAGGACAACTAAATGAAGAGGAGATAGGCAATATACTTGAAAAATAATTCAGAGTAATAATAGGAAAAATGAGCTAAGATCTCAGGAATGCAATAGAGGCACAGATTGAGAAGATACAATAAGTATTTAACAAGGACCTAGAAGAACTAAAGAACAAACAATCAGTGATGAACAACACAATAACTGAAAATGAAAAATACACTAGAGGGAATCAATAGCATAATAAATGAGGCAGAAAAATGCATAAGTGAGCTTGAAGATAGAAAGGTAGAAATAATTGCCAAGGAGCTGAATAAAGAAAAAAGAATGAAAAGAAATGAGGACAGTCTTACAGAAATCTGGGACAACATTAAATGCATCAACATTTGAATTATAGGGTTCCCAGATGAAGAAGAGAAAGAGAAAGTATCTGAGAAAATATTTGAAGACATTATAGTCAAAAACTTCCCTATTAATATGGAAAAGAAAATAGTTACCCTAGTCCAGGAAGCTCAGAGAGCCCCATACAGGACAAACAAAAAGAGACACACTAAGACACATATTAATCAAACTAACAAAAATTAAATACAAAGAAAAAATATTAAAAGCAGCAAGGAAAAATGACAAATAACATATAAGGGGATCTGAGTAAGGTTATCAGCTGATTTCTCAGCAGAAACTCTGCAGGTCAGAAGGGAGAGGTAGGATATATTTAAAGTGATGAAATGGAAAAACCCACCACCCAGATTACTCTACCCAGCAAGGATCTAATTCAGATTTGATGGAGAAATCAGAAGCTTTATATACAAGCAAAAGTTAAGAGAATTCAGCACCACCCAATGAGTTTTAGAACAAAACTGAAGGAACATCTCTAGGTGGGAAAAACAAGAGAAGAAAAAGACCTACAAAAACAAACCTAAAACAATTACAAAATGGAAATAGAAACATACAAATTTATAATTAACTTAAATGTAATTGGAGTAAATGCTCCAAACTAAAGACACAGATTGGCTGAGTTGAAGTAAAAACACAACATCTATATATGTTGTCTAAAAAGACTCACTTCAGACCTATGGACACACACAGACTGAAAGTGAAGGGATGGAAAAAGGATATTTCATGCAAATGAAAACCAATAGAAAGCTGGAGTAGCATTACACATATCAGACAAAATTGCCTTTAAAATAAAAAGACAAAGAGATGAAGGACACTGCATAATGATCAAGGGATCAAATCGAGAAGAAGATATAACAATTGTAAATATTTATGCACCCAACATAGAAGCACCTCAATACATAAGGCAAATGCTAAGAGCTATAAATGGGGAAATCAACAGTAACACAATAATAGTAGGGGACTTACCCCACTTTCACCAATGGAAAGATCATGCAAAATGAAAATAAAAATGAAAACACAAGATTTAAATGACATGTTAAATAAGATGGACTTAATTGATATTCACAAGACATTCTACCCAAAAACAGAATACACATTCTTATCAAGTGATCATGGAAAATTCTCTAGGACAGATTATATTTTGGGTCAGAAATCAAACCTTTGTACACTTAAGAAAATTGAAATCATATCAAGTATCTTTTCTGACCTCGATGCTATGAGACTAGATATCAATTACAGGAAAAAAACTGTAAATAATACAAACACATGGAGGCTAAACAATATGCTACTATATAACCAAAAGATCATAAAAGAAACTGAAGAGAACATCAAAATATACAGAGAAACAAATGGCAATGAAAACACAATGATGCAAAACCTATGGGATGCAGCAAAATCAGTTTTAAGATGGAAATTTATAGCAATACAATCCAACCTCAAGAAACAAGAAAACTCTCAAATAAACAACTTAACCTAACACCAAAAGCAATTAGAGAATGAAGAGCAAAAAACCCCAAAGTTAGCAGAAGGAAAGAAATCATAAAGATCTGATCAGAAATAAATGGAGAAGAAATGAAGGAAACAATTGCAAAGATCAATAAAACTAAAAGGTGGTTCTTTGAGAAGATAAACAAAATTGATAAACCATTAGCCAGCTTCATCAAGAATAGAAGGAAAAAGACTCTAATAGAAATAGAAATGAAAAAGGAGAAGTAACAACTGACACTGCAGAAATACAAAAGATCATGAGAGATTACTACAAGAAACTATATGCCAATAAAATGGACAATCTGTAAGAAATGGACAAATTCTTAGAAAAGCACAACATTCTGAGACTGAACTATGAAGGAATAGAAAATATTACCAGAGCAATCGCAAGCACTGAAATTGAAACTGTGATTAAAAATATTCAGACAAACAAAAACCCAGGACCAGATGGCTTCACCGGGAAATTATATCAAACATTTAGAGAACAGCTAATACTTATCCTTCTCAAACTCTCCCAAAATACAGCAGAGGGAGGAACACTCTGAAACTCATTCTGCAAGACCACCATCACCCTGTCACCAAAACCAGACAGAGATGTCAAAAAAAAGAGGAAACTACAGGCCAATATCACTGATGAACATAGATGCAAATATCCTCAACAAAATACTAGCAAACAGAATCCAATGGCACATTAAAAGGATCATACACCATGATCAAGTGGGGTTTATTCCAGGAATGTAAGGATACTTCAATATATGTAAATCAATCAACACGACGCACCATATTAAGAAATTGAAGGATAAAAATCATATGATAAACTCAATAGATGCAGGAAAAGATTTTAACAAAATTTAACACCCATTTATTACAAAAACTCTCCAGAAAGCAGGCATAGAGCAATCTACTTCAACATAATCAAGGCCATATATGACAAACCCACAGCCAACATCGTTCTCAATGGTGAAAAACTGAAACTATTTCCACTAAGATCAGGAACAAGGCAAGGTTGCCCATTCTCACCACTATTATTTACTATTGCTTTGGAAGTTTTAGCCACACCAAACAGAGAAGAAAAAGAAATAAAAGGAATCCAAATCAGAAAAGAAGTAAAGCTGTCACTGTTTGCAGATGACATGATACTATACACTGAGAATCCTAATGATGCTACCAGAAAACTATGAGTGCTGATCAATGAATTTGGTAAAGTAGCAGGATACAAAATTAATGCACAGAAATCTCTACACACTAATGGTGAACAATCTGAAAGAGAAATTAAGGAAATTAAGGAAATTAAGGAAAGGAAATTAAGGAAACACTCCCATTTACCATTGCAAAAAAAGAAAAAAAATATCTAGGAATAAACCTACATAAGGAGCCAAAGAACTATATGCAGAAAACAATAAGACACTGAAGAAAGAAATTAAAGATGATACAAACAGATGGGGAGACATACCATGTTCTTGGATTGGAAGAATCAACTTTGTGAAAATGACTCTACTACCCAAAGCAATCTACATATTCAACGATATCCTTATCACACTACCAATGGCATTTTTCACAGAGTTAGAACAAAAATTTTCACAATTTTTTATGGGAATACAAAAGACCCTGAATAACCAAAGCAATCTTGAGAAAGAAAAGTGGAGCTGGAGTAATCAGGCTCCCACACTTCAGACTATACTACAAAGATACAGTAATCAATACATGGTACTGGCACAGAAATAGAAATATAGATCAATGGAACAGGATAGAAAGCCCAGAGATAAACCCATGAATATATAGTCACCTTATTTTTGATAAAGAAGGCAAGAATATACAATGGAGAAAAGACAGCCTCTTCAATAAATTGTGCTGGGAAAGTGGACAGCTACATGTAAAAGAGTGAAATTAGAACAAACCGTAATACCATATACAAAAATAAACTCCAAATGGTTTAAAGACCTAAATGTAAGGCTAGACACTATAAAACTCTTAGAGGAAAACATAGGCAGAACACTCTGCCATAATTCACAGGAAGATCCTTTTTGACCCACCTCCTAGAGAAATGGAAATAAATCAGATATAAACAAATGGGACCTAATGAAACTTAAAAGCTTTGCCCAGTAAAGGAAACCATAAACAAGAAGAAAAAACCCCCTCAGAATGAGAGAGAATATTTGTAAATGAAGCAACTTAGAAAGGCTTAATCTCCAAAATGTGTAAGCACCACATGCAGCTCAATGTCAAAAAAGCAAACAACCCAATACAAAAATGGGCAGAGGACCTAAATAGACATTTCTCCAAAGGAGGCATAGAGATTGACAACAAACACATGAAAGGATGCTCAACATCACTAATCATTATAAAAATGCAAATCAAAACAACAATGAGGTATCACCTCACACCAGTCAGAATGACCATCATCAAAAAATCTACAAAAAGGACTCCTGGGAAGATGGGGGAAGAGTAAGATGTGGAGAGCACCTTCCTCCCCACAGATACAACAGAAATACATCTACACATGGAACAACTCCTACAGAACACCTACTGAATGCTGGCAGAAGACTTCAGACCTCCCAAAAGGCAAGAAAATCCCCACGTACCTGGGTAGGGCAAAAGAAAAAAAGACTAAACAGAGACAAAAGAATAAGGATGGGAGCAGCACCAGTGGGAGGCAGCTGTGAAGGAGGAAAGGTTTTGACACACTAGGAAGCCCCTTCGTGGACAGAGACTGCGGGTGGCAGAGAGGGGAAGCTTCAGAGCCGCGGAGGAGAGCACAACAACAGGGGTGCAGAGGGCAAAGCGGGGAGATTCCCGCACAGAGGATCGGTGCCGACTGGCACTCACCAGCCTGAGAGGCTTGTCTGCTCACCCGCCGGGGCTGACGGGGCTGGGAGCTGAGGCTTGGGCTTCGGTTGCAGTGCAGGGAGAGGACTGGTGTGGGCGACATGAGCACAGCCTGCAGGGGGTTAGTGAACCACGGCTAGCCAGGAGGGAGTCTGAGGAAAAGTCTGGATCTGCTGAAGAGGCAAGAGACTTTTTCTTCCCTCTTTGTTTCCTGGTGCGCGAGGAGAGTGGATTAAAAGTGCTGCTTAAAGAGCTTCAGAGACAGGCGCAAGCCACGGCTAACACCGCGTACCCCAGAGACAGGCATGAGACGCTAAGGCTGCTGCTGCCACCACCAAGAAGCTTGTGTGCGAGCACAGGTCACTTTCCACACCACCCTTCAGGGGAGCCTGTGCAGCCCGCCACCGCCAGGGTCCTGGGATCCAGGGACATCTTCCACAGGAGAAAGCACAGTGTGCCTCAGTCTGGTGCAACGTCACAACGGCCTCTGCCACCGCAGGCTCACCCAGCATCCACACCCTTCCCTCCCTCCAGCCTGAGTGAGCCAGAGCCCCTGAGTCAGCTGCTTCTTTAACCTCGTCCTGTCTGAGAGAAGAACAGACACCCTCCAGCGACCTACATGCAGAGGCAGGGCGAAATCCAAAGCTGAGCCAAGCGGGAGTTGTGTGAACAAAGAAGAGAAAGGGAAATCACTCTCAGCAGCCTCAGGAGCAGTGGATTAAATCTCTACAATCGAATTGATGTACCCTGCATCTGTGGAATACATGAATAGACAATGAATCATCCCAAATTGAGGAGGTGGACTTTGAGAGCAAGATTTATTATTTTTTCCCCTTTTCCTATTTTTGTGAATGTGTATGTGTATGGTTTTGTGTGAGATTTTGTCTGTATAGCTTTGTTTTCACCATTTGTCCTAGGGTTCTATCCATCCGTTTTGTTTTTTTTTTACTTAAAAAAATTTTTTTTCTTAATAATTATTTTTTATTTTAATAACTTTATTTTATCTTACTTTATTTTATTTTACCATCTTTCGTTTTTCTTTCTTTCTACTTTTTCTTCCCTTTATTCCAAGCTGTGTGGATGAAAGGCTCTTGGTGCTGCAGCCAGGAGTCTGAGTTGTGCCTCTGAGGTGGGAGAGCCAGCTTCAGGACACGGTTCCACAAGAAACCTCCCAGCTGCACAAAATATCAAATGGCAAACATCTCCCAGAGATCTCCATCTCAACACCAGCAACAAGCTTCACTCACCGAGCAGCAACCTACAGTGCTGGACACCCTATGCCAAACAACTAGCAAGACAGGAACACAACCCCACCCATTAGTAGAGAGGCTGCCAAAAATCATAACAAGTCCACAGACACCCCAAAACACACCACCAGACGTGGACCTGCCCACCAGAAAGACAAGATCCAGCCTCCTCCACCAGAACACAGGCACTAGTCCCCTCCACCAGGAAGCCTACAAAATGCACTGAACCAACTTTAGCCACTGGGGAAGGACAGCAAAAACAATGGAAACTACAAGCCAGCAGGCGGCAAAAAGAAGGCCCCAAACACAGTAAGATAAGCAAAATGAGAAAACAGAAAAACACACAACAGATGAAGGATCAAGATAAAAACCCACCAGACCTAATGAATGAAGAGGAAATAGGCAGTCTACCTGAAAAAGAATTCAGAATAATGATAGTAAAGATGATCCAAAATCTTGGAAATAGAATGGACAAAATGGAAGAAACATTTAACAAGGACCTAGAAGAACTAGAGATGAAACAAGCAATGAAGAACAACACAACAAATGAAATTAAAAACACTCTAGATGGGATCAATAGCCGAATAACTGAGGCAGAAGAATGAATAAGTGACCTGGAAGATAAAAGAGTGAAAATAACTACTGCAGAGCAGAATAAAGCAAAAAGAATGAGAAGAACTGAGGACAGTCTCAGAGACCTCTGGGACAACATTAAATGGACCAACATTCGAATTATAGGGGCTCCAGAAGAAGATGAGAAGAAGAAAGGGACTGAGAAAATATATGAAGAGACTATAGTTGAAAACTTCCCTAATATGGGAAAAGAAATAGTTAATCAAGTCCAGGAAGCACAGAGAGTCCCATACAAGATAAATACAAGGAGAAATACGCCAAGACACATATTAATCAAACTGTCAAAAATTAAATACAAAGAAAGCATAGTAAAAGCAGCAAGGGAAAAACAACAAATAACACACAAGGGAATCCCCATAAGGTCAACAGCTTATCTTTCAGCAGAAACTCTGCAAGCCAGAAGGGACTGGCAGGACATATTTAAAGTGATGAAGGAGAAAAACCTACAACCATGATTACTCTACCCAGCAAGGATCTCATTCACATTTGATGGAGAAATTAAAATCTTTACAGACAAGCAAAAGCTGAGAGAGTTCCGCACCACCAAAAGAGCTTTACAAAAAATGCTAAAGGAACTTTTCTAGGCAAGAAACACAAGGGAAGGAAGACACCTACAGTAACAAACTGAAAACAATTAAGAAAATGGGAATAGGAACATACATATCGATAATTACCTTAAATGTAAATGGATTAAATGCTCCCACCAAAAGACACAGACTGGCTGAATGGATACAAGAACAAGACCCATATATGTGCTGTCTAAAAGGGACCCACTTCAGACCTAAAGACACATACACACTGTAAGTGAGGGGATGGAAAAAGATATTCCATGCAAATGGGAAACAAAAGAGAGCTGGAGTAGCAATTCTCATATCAGAAAAAATAGACTTTAAAATTAAGACTATTAGAAGAGTTAAAGAAAGACACTACATAATGATCAAGGGATCAATCCAAGAAGAAGATATAACAATTGTAAATATTTATGCAGCCAACATAGGAGCACCTAAATATATAAGGCAAATACTAACAGTCATAAAAGGGGGAAATTGACAGTAACACTTCATAGTAGGGGAGTTTAACACCAGACTTCACCAATGGACAGATCATCCAAAGTGAAAATAAATAAAGAAACACAAGCTTTAAATGATACATTAAACAAGATGTTCTTAATTGATATTTATAGGACATTCCATCCAAAAACATCAGAATACACATTTTTTTCAAGTGCTCATGGAACATTCTCCAGGATAGATCATATCGTGGGTCACAAATCAAGCCTTGATAAATTTAAGAAAATTAAAATTGTATCAAATGTCTTTTCAGACCATAATGCTATGAGACTAGATATCAATTACAGGAAAATATCTGTAAAAATACAAACACATGGAGGGTAAACAATACACTACTTAATACCGAAGTGATCACTGAAGAAATCAAAGAGGAAATAAAAAAATACCTAGAAACAAATGACAATGGAGACAGAACGACCCAAAACCTATGGGATGCAGCAAAAGCAGTTCTAAGGGGGAAGTTTATAGCAATACAAGCCCACCTTAAGAAGCAGGGAAACATCTCAAATAAACAACCTAACCTTGCAGCTAAAGCAATTAGAGAAAGAAGAACAAAAAGAAACTGCAAAGTTAGCAGAAGGAAAGAAATCATAAAGATCAGATCAAATAAATGAAAAAGAAATGAAGGAAACAATAGCAAAGATCAATAAAACTAAAAGCTGGTTCTTTGAGAAGATAAACAAAATTGAGAAACCATTAGCCAGACTCATCAAGAAAAATAGGGAGAAGACTCAAATCAATAGAATTAGAAATGAAAAAGAAGTAACAACTGACACTGCAGAAATACAAAAGATCACGAGAGATTACTACAAGCAACTCTATGCCAATTAAATGGACAACCTGGAAGAAATGGACACATTCTTAGAAATGCACAACCTGCCAAGACTGAATCAGGAAGAAATAGAAAGTATGAACAGACCAATCACAAACACTGAAATTGAAACTGTGATTAAAAATCCTCCAACAAACAAAGCCCAGGACCAGATGGCTTCACAGGTGAATTCTATCAAAAAATTAGAGAAAAGCCAACACCTATCCTTCTAAAACTCTTCCCAAATATAGCAGAGGGAGGAACACTCTCAAACTCAATCTATGAGGCCACCATCACCCTGATACCAAAAGCAGACAAGGATGTCACAAAGAAAGAAAACTACAGGCCAATATCACTGATGAACATAGATGCAAAAATCCTGAACAAAATACTAGCAAACAGAATCCAACAGCACATTAAAAGGATCATACACCATGATCAAGTGGGGTTTATTCCAGGAATGCAAGGATTCTTCAATATACGCAAAGCAATCAACGTGATACACCATATTAACAAATTGAAGAAGAAAAACCATATAATCGTCTCAATAGATGCAGAGAAAGCTTTTGACAAATTTCAACACTGATTTACGATAAAAACCCTGGAGAAAGTAGGCATAGAGGGAATTTTCCTCAACATAATAAAGGCCATATATGACCAACCCACAGTCAACATCGTCCTCAATGGTGAAAATCTGAAAGGATTTTCACTAAGATCAGGAACAAGACAAGGTTGCCCACACTCACAACTCTTATTCAACATAGTTTTGGAAGTTTTAGCCACAGCAATCAGAGAAGAAAAGGAATTAAAAAGAATCCAAATCGGAAAAGAAGAAGTAAAGCTGTCACTGTTTGCAGATGACATGATGCTATACATAGAGAATCCTAAAGATGCTACCAGAAAACTACTAGAGCTAATCAATGAATTTGGTAAAGTAGCAGGATACAAAATTAATGCACAGGAATCTCTAGCATTCCTATACACTAGTGATGAAAAATCTGAAAGTGAAATTAAGAAAACATTCCCTTTTACCATTGCAACAAAAAGAATAATATATCTAGGAATAAATCTACCTAAGGGACAAAAGACCTGTATGCCGAGAACTATAAGATACTGATGAAAGATGTTACAAATAGATGGAGAGATATACCATGTTCTTGGATTGGAAGAATCAACATTGTGCAATTGACTCTACTACTCAAAGCAATCTACAGATTGAATGCAATCCCTATCAATCTACCACTGGCATTTTTCACAGAACTAGAACAAAAAATTTCACAATTTGTTTGGAAACACAAAAGACCCCGAATAGCAAAAGTAATCTTGATAACGAAAAACGGAGCTGCAGGAATCAGGCACCCTGACTTCAGACTATATTACAAAGCTGCAGTAATCATGACAGTATGTTACTGGCACAAAAACGGAAATATAGATCAATCCAGAGATAAATCCACACACATATGACCACCTTATCTTTGATAAAGGAGGCAGGAATATACAATGGAGAAAGGACAGCCTCTTCAATAAGTGGTGCTGGGAAAACTGGACAACTACGTGTAAAACTATGAGATTAGTACACTCCCTAACACCATACACAAAAATAATCTCAAAATGGATAAAAACCTAAATGTAAGGCCAGACACTGTAAAACTCTTAGAAGAAAACATAGGCAGAACACTCTATGACATAAATCACAGCAAGATCCTTTTTGACCCACCTCCTACAGAAATGGAAATAAAAACAAAAATAAACAAATGGGACCTAAAGAAACTTTAAAGCTTTTGCACAGCAAAGGAAACCATAAACAAGACCAAAAGACAACCCTCAGAATGGGAGAAAATATTTGCAATGAAGCACCTGACAAAGGATTAATCTCCAAAATTTATAAGTAGCTCATGCAGCTCAATAACAAAAACACAAAGAACCCAATATCCAAATGGGCAGAATACCTAAATAGACATTTCTCCAAAGAAGATATACAGATTGCCAACAAACCCATGAAAGAATGCTTAACATCATTAATCGTTAGAGAAATGCAAGTCAAAATCACAATGAGATATCATCTCTCACCTGTTAGAATGGCCATCATCAAAAAATCTAGAAACAATAAATGCTGGAGAGGGTGTGGAGAAAAGGGAACACTCTTGCACTGCTGGTGGGAATGTGAATGGAGAACAATATGGAGGTTCCTTACAATTCTATAAATAGAACTACCATATGACCCAGCAATCCCACTACTGGGCATATACCCTGAGAAAACCATAATTCAAAAAGAGTCATGTACCAAAATGTTCATTGCAGCTCTATTTACAATAGCCCAGAGATGGAAACAACCTAAGTGTCCATCATCAGATGAATGGATAAAGAAGATGTGGCACAAATATACAATGGAATATTACTCATCCATAAAAAGAAACGAAATTGAGTTATTTGTAGTGAGGTGGATGGACCTAAAGTCTGTCATACAGAGTGAAGTCAGAAAGTGAAAGACAAATACCATATGCTAGCATATATATATGGAATCTAAGAAAAAACATGTCATGAAGAATCTAGGGTAAGATGGGAATAAAGACACAGACCTACTAGAGAATGGACTTGAGGATATGTGGAGGGGGAAGGGTAAGCTGTGACAAAGAGAGAAAGTGGCATGGACCTATATACACTACCAAACATAAAATAGATAGCTAGTGGGAAGCAGCCTCATAGCAAGGGAGATCAGCTTGGTGCTTTTTGACCTCCTGGATGGGTGGGATAGGGAGGGTGGGAGGGAGGGAGATGCAAGAGGGAGGAGATATGGGAACATATATATATGTATAACTGATTCACTTTGTTATAAAGCAGAAACTAAGACACTATTGTAAAGCAATTATACTCCAATATAGATGTAAAAAACAAAATCTAGCTCATAAATTTTTTATTCTTTTTTAATTTTAAAAAGTGATAATATTATTGTTTATGTAAAGCATTTATCACAGTGTCTGGCATATAATAAGTGCTCAATAAATGGGAGGTAATCTATCAAAAAATCTACTAACAATAAATTCTGTAGAGAGTTTGGAGAAAAAGGAACTGTCTTGCACTATTGGTGGGATGTAAATTGATACAGCCACTATGGAGAACAGTATGGAGGTTCCTTACAAAACTAAAAGTAGAACTTCCAGATGACCCAGCAATCCCATTACTGAGCTTATAACCTGAGAAAACCGTAATTCAAAAAGAGTCATGTACCACAATGTTCATTGTAGCACTATTTAAAATAGCCAGGACATGGAAGCAACCTAAGTGTCCACTGACAGATGAATGGCTAAAGAAGATGTGGCACATATATACAATGGAATATTACTCAGATATAAAAATAAACAAAATTGAACTGTTTGTAGTGATGTGGATGGACCTAGATTCTGTCATACTGAGTGAAGTAAGTCAGAAAGAGAAACACAAATACCATGTGCTAACACATATATATGGAATCTAAATTTTTTTAAAATTGTTCTGATGAACCTAGGGTCAGGATAGGAATAAAGACACAGATGCAGAGAATAGACTTGAGGACACGGGGAGATGGAAGGGTAACTTGCGACGAAGTGGAAGAGTAGCATTGACATATATATATACTACCAAATGTAAAATAGATAGCTAGTGGGAAGTAGCTGCATAGCACAGGGATATCAGCTTGGTGCTTTGTGACCACCTAGAGGGTTGGGATATGGAGCGTGTTAGGGAGGCTCAAGAGGGAGGGCATATGGGGATATATGTATACACACAGCTGATTCAGTTTGTTGTACAGCAGAAACTAACACAACATTGTAAAGCAATTATACTCCAATAATGAATTTAAAAAAAGAAAAAAAGATAAACACAATCTAGTAACCTAATTCTGTATAATGTATGGAATATGGGGAGAATAATTAATTAGTAAGGTTAATTTTACATCGGTTTACTCTTCTGTTTAAAAGGCCATTTAATTAGTCAAAATAAATTTCTATAATTTTGATTATGTTTTAAGAATTTGAATCTCTGCTGGAATGAGGTTTACTACATGTCTTACATTCTCCTACTGCTATAATCTGTGAAGATATGGCCATCGTGCCTGCTATGCCTCTTCATTCAGCAGGATGGGAAGCAGTAGAGATGAAGAAAAGTCGTTAAGAAAAGAAAGTTTATAATTAAACAGAAGACTACAGATCCCAGAAATCACTTAAAGGGAGCTAGATAGCTCAGGTGTAATCTGGATTTCATACTAGACTGCAGCTCTGGTTGGGATGGTGTTTCTTGGTAGGAGTTTACATGCTTGCTATGCCCAATGACAGAGCTGACTTGCAAAAGCTCATTATGAGCATCTCTTCTTAACTCCATGTTCACTGAGGTTATATTTTTAGCTTTTAACCATAGTGGGAGTATTTACAGTATGGAAATTTTCAACCACTACAAATCTTTCTCTGTCTACCTGCCTCCCACTCTCTTCCCCAAAGAGCCAATTCTTAAACATTTACCAGTATAGCACTCTACTACCTCAGTTCAGAGACTTTGTCCTGTATAAAGCAGATCACCTCCAACATATTAGGAACTGAGATTAAGGTCCATGTTCTTAACTGGGGAATGTGGTAAGGTTGTGAGAGGTAGGGGCTGGCAATGACTAACTTATAAAGTCCTTAGCCAGACAAGTTGTTTATAAGACAAGGACTATGGACTTGACAACTACCTTTTGGTTTAGGAAGGAGGTGAAAACTTAGTGAGCATGTGGGTGTTCAGGGACACTACTATAATACTAGTGTTTGGAATGCAAACCCAAACCAGAACCAATGCTTTAGTTAAGAGTTTCTAATATGCTTCCAGTCATCGTCAGGATTAGCTTAGGAAAGGATAGGGTTGAAGTTTCAGGGGATAAACTTCATGCTTTTAGTTGATTGAGAATTTAATAAAAAGATGCATTATGCTGGGTAATTTATATACGTTGTTTAAATCATTACATTAATCTATCAAAGGCAGAATTATTCAGATTTTGTTGAGTAGAAAGAGCCTCACAGTGGCAGAGTCCTTTCTCCAAAATCACCCAGGTGATTTTGGTATATGGCAAGCTTGGTAAATGGCAAGCTTGGTACATTTTGGTAAATGGCAAACTTGATTTGGTATAGTAATCGTTTTGGTATTTTCTCTGCTGTGCCATGTTGTAATTCAATTATGGACCGTGTATCACAAGTGGCTAAAAGATGAACCACTTCTGTTTCCTTCGGAGTCTTATTCTATAGGTGATAAGGATTTATTTGTGGAGGGTGGCTTGGAGTTGGGTAGGACTGTAGGCCAGAGATCATTAAAGATAATAAATCTATGGTTCAGATGAGAATTAACGAGGTCTGAAGAAAGAATGATGAGAAAGGGACGGATTAAAAAGTTGTACAACATATTGGATTAAGTTGATTTGATGTTGGTAAAGAGGGGAAGTACTCTTGAAATGACTTTGGTTATACTCATGAAACTTCCTGTTCAAATGTACTATAAGTATCAACAGTATTTATGCATATTTATATTTCTATAGATATTTACAATCATCCTATGTCCAATCTCCTTCTATCCCTTCTGAAAGAATTTATAGAACATGTGGCCATTTTTCATTCTGCAAGTCACTTAGAGTAAATGAAAGTCATTCCATATTCTCTTGACAACTTTGCCCTCTCTCTGCTTCTCTACTTAACTTCGTTTTTCTTCTCAGAAGTCCAAATTATGCTTTATTAAAGTTTTGTGCCAAACTTACTCTAGATTTTTCTACTTTACAAAATTGAAACCAAGAACAGGGCTGTCCATATAGCTTTTATTTACTGTTCTCTCTCTATTGGATAATAAATGTACAGTCATTATTATATTTAATACTTAAAATAACAGAAAATATTTATTGAGATCCTCTGATGTGACTCAGTAGACACTATTACTACCTGCTTCACAGAATTTAAACCAAGGAATGGAATGTTAAGGACAGTAATGTGCCCAGGATCACACAGCTAGCAAGTGGTGAAATGAAAATCAAACCTGAGTGTGTTTCACTCCAGGCTTAAACTTTAAACCACTGTGCATGTTGCCCTCTACCTTATCCAGAAAATGTGGGCTGCAGCAAGTATTCTTCAGGAGTGGCATATAGTATCCACACTCTAAATGCTTTTCTAATAGATTAATTAGACATATATGAGAGTCTGGATTTTTCTCTTGCGTTCCTGACTATTTATATGAGAATCATTTTAAAACTGACCCATGAAAATAATTTCAGGAGTTACAATTTTTTTAACATCTTTATTGGAGTATAATTGCTTTACAATGGTGTGTTAGTTTCTGCTTTATAACAAAGTGAATCAGTTATACGTATACATATGTCCTCATATCTCTTCCCTCTTGCGTCTCCCTCCCACCCACCCTAACCCACCCCTCTAGGTGGTCACAAAGCACCGAGCTGATCTCCCTGTGCTATGCGGCTGCTTCCCACTAGCTATCTACCTTACGTTTGATAGTGTATATAGTCCATGCCACTCTCTCACTTTGTCACAGCTTACCCTTCCCCCTCCCCATATCCTCAAGTCCATTCTCTAGTAGGTCTGTGTCTTTATTCCCGTCTTACCCCTAGGTTCTTCATGACCGTGGGTTTTTTTCCTTAGATTCCATATATATGTGTTAGTATACGGTATTTATTTTTCTCTTTCTGACTTACTTCACTCTGTATGACAGACTCTAGGTCCATCCACCTCGCTACAAATAACTCAGTTTCATTTCTTTTTATGGCTGAGTAACATTCCATTGCATATATATGCCACATCTTCTTTATCCATTCATCTGATGATGGACACTTAGGTTGCTTCCATCTCCTGGTTATTGTAAATAGAGCTGCAATGAATATTTTGGTACATGACTCTTTTTGAATTATGGTTTTCTCAGGGTATATGCCCAGTAGTGGGATTGCTGGGTCATATGGTAGTTCTATTTGTAGTTTTTTAAGGAACCTCCATACTGTTCTCCATAGTGGCTGTATCAGTTTACTTTCCCACCAGCAGTGCAAGAGTGTTCCCTTTTCTCCACACCCTCTCCAGCATTTATCATTTCTAAATTTTCTGATGATGGCTATTCTGACTGGTGTGAAGTGATATCTCATTGTAGTTTTGATTTGCATTTCTCTAATGATTAATGATGTTGAGCATTCTTTCATGTGTTTGTTGGCAATCTGTATATCTTCTTTGGAGAAATGTCTATTGAGGTCTTCTGCTCATTTTTGGATTGGGTTGTTTGTTTTTTTGTTATTGAGCTGCATGAGTTGCTTGTAAATTTTGGAGATTAATCCCATTATTTTCACATATGCTTCAGAGACCATCTGTCCAATGTGTATTGCTAGTTCTAATTAATTTTGCTCTTAATTTATGATCTTTACATATCTGTCATTTTGTGCAATGCCTTGTGAAGGATAGGTTTTTAAGAATTAGCAGACAAAATAAAGGTGATAAATTTTGCAGAACAAAACCGTAAGGAAACTTATGTTTGTTGAGAATGTCTTCAGTGAGTTACTTTTTATTTTTTGCCAATAACTGTGTACATTTAATTTTATTTAAGCTTCAGTTTCTCACTGTTAAATAGAGATATGGCATGCCTACTATATGGAACTATTTTAAGGGTTACATTCAACGAAATTACATAATTCCTTAGCAGAAAGTTAGTAAGAGAGTAGATGTCTAATAAATTATACTGTTATTATCATCATTACAATATAATTTTCTTTATGTATGGACCCAAGTTGCTTGGGGGAAAATAAGTGTCCCTGGGCCAATGTATATTAGTATCCCCAATTTGAGTTATGAGAAGCATAAACATATTAAAGATATTGAGATAGTCTTTGGTAAGTTCACTAAAAGCTTATAAATATCCCACATAACACAGAATAAACTTTGGAAGACCTTGTCCTCAGAGAAGTCATCCATTGTCTTCCATTTGCTCTTCTGTATATGAAATCTATGCCACAGACACCAATATTATATTTTTTAAATTAATTTTTATAGGAGCATAATTGCTTTACAATGCTGTGTTAGTTTCTGCTAAGTCTCAGTCTGAGGAGTGCTGGTAGGCTATGACCCTCTGTTCAAGTGTCTCTCTGCTTTGCTCTCAGCACTTCTGTTGCGGCACGCTCTTCCGAGGCTCTGAAGCTCCCTTTCTGTCCCCACCAGTGAGGGGACTTCCCAGTATGCTGAAACTTTTCCTCCTTCACAGCTCCTTCCCAGGGGCACAGTTCCCTTCCAGATTCACTTTTCTCTCTCTCTCTCTCTCTCTCTCTCTCTCTCTCTCTCTTTTTTTTCCCTACCCAGTTATTTGGAGATTTTCTTGCCCTTTTGGAAGTCTGAGGTCTTCTGCCGGGGTTCAGTAGATGTTCTGTGAGAGTCATTCCACATGTAGATGTATTTTTTATGTATTTGTGAGAAGAAGGTGAGCTCCATATCCTACCCCTCCGCCATCTTTTTTTTTTTTTTTTCTTGCGGTACGCGGGCCTCTCACCGCTGCGGCCTCTCCCGCTGCGGAGCACAGGCTCCGGACGCGCAGGCCCAGCGGCCACGGCTCACGGGCCCAGCCGCTCCGCGGCACGCGGGATCCTCCCAGACCGGGGCACGAACCCGTGTCCCCCGCATCGGCAGGCGGACTCTCAACCACTGCGCCACCAGGGAAGCCCCTCCTCCGCCATCTTGATCCGATCTCCCTGCAGTGAGTTGTTCTTTATATTTTACTTCTTATTGTCAAGCACATCTCTAGCACAGCACCATTTTTATTCTTAGTAATCATTGGGCTACCAAAAAGAAAATGGCATTTAAGTATGGAGATTACTGTTGCTAGGGAGATAAGAATCAAAGTGCGTTGTGACTTCTACATTCACTTATGTAGATAAATCTTAAGAAGAACAAGATTTATTGATAATGTCATTGCTTGTTCTCCTCAATGTAAATACTATAGGTATTAAAATGAGATTTAATAAACACTGCAATCAAATTATTGATTCCTTTCTTCTATGCAAAATCTTTCTTGGTTTTCTCTCCCAACAGCTTATTGACTGGGGGTGTATATATATATATATATAATCTCCTAATATATCTATATGTCTATCTACCTATATATTTATATCTATATATTGATATATAGATGTATATCTCCAATTAAATACATATATAATGTAGTTGAACCTTGAATAACATCGGGGTTAATCCACGTATAACTTATAGTTGGCCCTCCCTATCTGTGGTTCCTCTGCATCTGCAGATTCAACCTACCACAGACCATATAGTACTATAGTATTTACTATTGAAAAATATCTGTGTATAAGTAGAGTAGTAAAGTTCAAAACCCATGTTATTCAAGAGTCAACTGTACATATGTAATACACGTGTATGTATGCATGTATTAGTATATATACACTTATGTATATATAAGTATGCATTTTTTAACTTAAAAATTTATTTATTTATTTTTTCTTTACTAACAAATTTATTGGAGTATAATTGCTTTACAACGTTGTTAGTTTCTGCTGTATAACATAGTGAATCAACTATATGTATACATATATCCCCATATCCCCTCCCTCTTGAGCCTCCCTCCCACCCTCCCTATCCCACTCCTCTAGGTGGTCACAAAGCACCCAGCTGATCTCCCCGTGTGATGCAGTGGCTTCCCACTAGCTATCTATTTTACATTTGGTAGTGTATATGTGTCAATGGTACTCTCTCACTTCGACCCAGCTTACCTTCCCTCTCCCTGGTGCTTTGTGACCACCTAGAGGGGTGGGAGAGGGAGTATGGGAGGGAGACACAAGAGGGAGGAGATATGGGTATATATGTATATGCATAGCTGATTCACTTTGTTAGAAAGCAGAAACTAACACACCATTGTAAAGCAATTATACCCCAGTAAAAATTTTTTAAAAATCAAAAAATGACACAGACGTAGAGAATGGACTTAAGTATGCATTTTAAAATGACTATTGAATTGCCGTCTGTACAAATGAAAATAGCAGAAAACTGCCTATCCCAGGCCAGTGCTAAAGTGAGCAGTTAGTTTTAGGTTGATTCTTTGGGCAGGAAGAGATACAATGAGAAAGACTTCTGCATTAGATTATTATTTAAAACTTATTGAAACTTGATCTAGAAGTAGCTGCCCATTGCATTTGTTTGTCACAATTGTTCAGTGCAATTAATAAAAAACCTGTAGTCACCACTTTAGTCTTTCTATACATTTTACTCTGAAATTTCAATATCTGAGACAACAGAAATTCAAAACTAAAGAAACTGTGTTAATAAGATATATGCAACTCTTGAGAATAATTCAGAATAATTCAGCCTACTGCATTTTGTACTTTTTAAAGAGAATATTTTTATGCCCAGAAATCCTGTTTATTAAAGCATAAATGAAGTCTTATCTTTCATAGATAATGCATATACAGTGCTATATACAGTTTTAGTTATATTGTAATATGTTTTAATTCAAAAGATTAAAAAATTTTTACTATCTTTCAATGAGCACTTTTTGGTACATTATTCATTCTGACACTTTTAAAACAGTTTGCTGGTTACCAGATTTTTTTGCCAAGCTTCAAATGTTACTATCATTTTTCTCTTTGTATAGCCATGCTTCCTCTAATCAATTTATTGTACATTTTATATACATACCCAAATTGATTCAAGCTTAGGACTATGTTAGGATCTCATTATATAATTGCTAAAAGCAGTAGAACTAGATAAGATTTCCTCCTTGAGAAGTAATTAGACAATTACTTAATGTCAATGACTTAAGACAACTATTGGAGAGAGGCTGTCTTAATGAATTAATCTATATTTTTAAGAATATTTAGCAACTGTGCATTGTCTAATATTGATTTCCACTATATTCTATATTGAAATTAAACAGATTGGTAATAAAACCTTTCATTCAGTTCTACCACAAGAGATTTAATGAATAACTGGCTGTGTGCATAGCCCCCAAACTAGTTTCATTTAGCAACAAATGGCATAGTATAATAGAAGATGTTATAATTTCAGTAAAAAAGAAAACACAGGTGTGGCTGAATTCAGAAATATGTTCATCAAATATGAAAGAAAGGGGAAGCATGGTAGCTATAGATTGGTTTATGTCACTTTTATATTATTTGGCATTTCTCTTCAGAATATATTTTTGTATTTTATATAGTTGAATTACATCTACCTATTCTGTGGGCTGTCATCCATGAGTGGGTTCTTAAGGAAACATGCCTTAATAAAATGAGTAAGATAAAAAAATGTGGACTTCAATACTTTAATATGTAGGTATGACACATTAGATTAGATGAGAAACTGTTACTTTGAACTACTTGAGAAATTATATGAACAGGATCAATTTCTATGAAGAGGTGAAAACTGAAGATGAATTACTTCTGTGACTTTTTTCCATCTATTAAAAAAGAAATTGATTTCTAGTCCCTTGGAAACATTACTAAAATGCTTCAATTTATGACATATATCTCCTTAGTGTTTCAGATGAAGAGATTTTTTCTTTGGTCCACCTTCTCTGTTTTTGTAAAATTAACTCATTCATTTATAAAATCAGTGAGTTTGTATAGATTTGATAGTCTTTACAATCTCTGTATGTTTTTGTACTTTGCAATTCCCTAACAAATACTTCTTGAATGTATAAATAAATAAATAAAAGAATAAATATTTTCCACTTTCCAAAAGCTTTGCATTTTGGGAGGGAAAATGAAAGAATAGATAGCAATAATAAAATTGAGAGCAAGACCAGTGTCTTGCAAACAAAATACTGTCAATGGATGAAGTCAAGAGATGGCATACCACACCTGGTTGAAAGACTGAGTTAGACTTGAAAGTCTCATTCTTTTGGATATTTTATGCATATATTATGCACTTTTCATGTAGTTCAAAATATTGTGTCAGAATACCTATTCTTTTCTTCAAAAAGAAATTATCTGGTAACTGGTAAAATGCAATAAAATTATCGTCAATCTGATACAGAAAGAATTCAATTGTAGGCACTATAAATTTGCTAAGGAACTCTAGTTTTCCTACTAAAGTATCTGTACTACCTGCTGTATTGCTTCTTTCTCAGTTCTAGTGTGCTTCCTCCAAGACTAGATTTGGATAAGGAATAAGGCATAGGTTTCACTTTTATTCTTGTTTCTATAGCTCTTCACTTTCCTTCCCAGAATCCACAGTACAAGGGCCCAGTCAAATCTATACTGTCAGTTGCTACAGTTTTCTACAGTCAGCTTCCTTGGATTATTGAGAAATTTGTACTTCAACTCGCCATTTATGCCTTGGAGCAATCAAACCTTTTAAGTCATATTTGCTACATTTGCGTTCTTTCTACTATATAACTAGTTCAAGAGAGAATCTCAGCAAAGAAGAAACAAAGCAGCTTTGGTGACACATTTAATCAGATGAGAAGTTCTATAATGAACTTTGAAGTCAGATGATCTGGGGTTGAACTTTGGCTTTGCTACTTGATATATGTGGATGCTACACTAATCCCTTATATATGTTATAGGATATACTTCTTATAACAACCCTGACAGGTATATGATTCTTCCCCATTTAATTAATGTATTTGCAGCTTAGAGAAGTAAAGTAACATGACCAATTTTCCATAGCTATGGAGCACACAATAAAGAGAAGCTTTAAAAAATGTCTTGTGAAGCCATATTGGTTTTGCCATTAAGACAAAGCTTATCTCTTTTCTGTTGTACAATAAAATATAACTTTGGTGTTGTTTAGACAGAACTTCAATATATTACTTATTCAGGATATTAGTCGTGACATCTAAATTTCTAATTTCTACTATTTGTACTGAAACACATGAATATTTAGTTGATAAATAATAATAATTTAAAATAATATATGGTGATTAAACATGTTCATTTTCATTTAGCAATCAGAGAAGAAAAAGAAATAAAAAGAATACAAATTGGAAAATAAGTAAAACTGTCACTGTTTGCAGATGACATGATACTATACATAGAATTTCCTAAAGATGGTACCTGAAAACTACTATATCTCATCAACGAATTTGGTAAAATTGCAGGATACAAAGTGAATACACAGAAATCTGTTGCATTTCTATACACTTAACAGTGGAATATCAGAATGAGAAATTAAAGAAACAATCCCATTTACTGTCACATCAAAAGAATAAAATACCTAGGAATAAACCTACCTAAGGAGACAAAAGACCTGTACTCCAAAATCTGTAAGATGCTGATGAAGGAAATCGAAGATGACACAAACAGAAGTAAAGATATACCATGTTCTTGGATTGGAAGAATAAATACTGTGAAAATAACTATACTACCCAAGGCAATCTACAGATTCAATGCAATCTCGATCAAATTACCAATGGCATTTTTCACAGAACTAAAACAAAAAAATCTTTAAATTTGTAGGAGACACAAAAGACTCTCAGTAGCCAAAGCCATCTTGAGAGAGAAAAATGGATATGGAGGAATCAGGCTCCCTAACTTCAGACTATACTACAAAGCTACAGTCATCAAAACATTACAGTACTGGCACAAAAACAGAAATACAGATCAACGGAACAAGATAGAAAGCTCAGAAATAAACCCACACACCTATGGTCAATTAATCTATGACAAAGGATGCAAGACTATATGATGAAGGAAAGACAGTCTCTTCAATTAACTTTTATGCAAGCAGTGTACTCATTTCAATTTACCATCCTAACATGTTATCTAAAGAACAAAATTTTATTTTACAAGTATGGAAATATATTATTTTTCTGACCTTGTTTACTGTGTCACTTAGCTCCACAAGTTATAAATACAGTTTATCTATCTACGTTTTGTAACTTAAAAGTAATCATGGAAAATATTCAACATAACATAGTGTGAAACCATTAATTACGAAACCATTAATTACGATAACTAATCTATTATTCCAATGCTTACTGTTAGAGGCAAACAGATCTTAATTATGCTTACTTTACATATTTATTTAAGTAATTTAACAATTTAGTTGTCTCAGAAAATAACTTCACAAAATTCAATTTTGATATATTCATCCTCTGCTCCATGATTTGACATATGTCTGAGCATGGAAGTTTGTATAAAAAAAGATGGCTTGTCATATGATATGACATATATTTGGATGTAGCCTATATAACTTATATATTAATAAACTTTCCATTGACATTAAAATTTTTTTTAAATAAGAAGTATGAAATAATGTCATTGGCAGCAACATGGATGGACCTGGAGATTATCATCCAAAGTGAAGTAAGTCAGACAGGTAAAGACATATATCATATGATATAACTTATATGTGGGATGTAAAAAAAAAATCAAAACAGATACCAATGAACTTCTTTACAAAATAGACACAGACTCACAGACTTAGATAATGATCTTATGGTTACCAGGGGAGAAGGGCGGAGGGGAGGGATATATTGGGAGTTGGGGACTGACATGTACACACTGCTATATTTAAAACAGATAGCCAACAAGGACCTACTTTATAGCACAGGGAACTCTACTTAATATTCTGTAATAATCTAAATGGGAAAATAATTTTTAAAAGAATAGATACATGTATATATGTAAATGAAGCACTTTGCTGTGCACTTGAAACTAACACAACATTATTAATCAGCTATACTCTAACATAAAATAAATTTTTAAAAGGTATTTTACTTTATAATGTCTAATTAGCAGTGCATATTTCATTTTTATGTAATAAGTAAAACTATAACATTTTATCTGAGTTCTTCATTTTTTAATTAAGTACTTATAAGTACAGTATTTATATCTATATTCAGAATATTTCTATTAACTTATAATTCACATGCTGTACTGTAATATTTTATAATAATGTGAATGTTGCTTATTCTGAGATAAATGACAGTGATAGTGAAATTATTCCATTAACAGAAATCAAACACAGATAGGGTAAACATTTGCATCTGCAATTTTATGTAATTCTTTCATTTTGTTTTGTTTTCATGAAGATGACAGAAAAGAAATTGTATATATAGGGATATTAGAGATTTTATGCTGCTGCTATTATCAGGAGGAAAGGAAAATGGCATTGTAGTTCTCCTATATTACAAGGAGAAAGTCCTTCCGTGGCATTTGGGGATGGTACTCAATGTATTAACTCAAATCCATATTAAAGCAATGTGTGTGTGGAATGACATGTATTGGTTAAATTAACAGTCCATTCATCTGGGAATCTCATGTGACAAAGGACTGTAAAGAACATCATTTCAAGTAGCCTAAAAAATATTTTCTCAAAGAAAACAGTTCCTCAAAGTAGGAAAAAAAAATAGAGAGACTTAGGAGCCTGAGAAACCAAGTTTTGAATTACTACTGTTGGGACTTTGGATAAATGACTTAAGCTTTCTGACATTTTCTCATCATTAAAATGTTTTGTGGAGTTTTTCAGTAAGAAGTAAAGTGTGTAAAGTCCATAGTTCAGGGACTGAGATGTAAAAGAAAGTTAGAGAATCACAGATATTAGTAAAATCCAAACACTTTCACCTACCACCCATGATTAAAGAGTAGGAGAACTTTTGTGCCATTATTTTTTATGTAATGCTGTGTACCTTGTTTCCTGCTGTAGAATATGGTCAGGGCTTTTTTAGGCCAGCCTACTCAATAAAAATAAAGCAGAGATGTATTTACCAATATCATTCAATTATACTGTAGTTAATATCAGGCTAATGTAATAAATGATTAACATTATTTTCTTTTTAACTAGGTCAGTATTGACCAGCAAATTTACAACCTACTTCTGAGAGGAAAGTGGCATTGGAGATCTAGAACAATCTCTTGTATTTTTCTCTCCATTGGGCGATTATTCTTATTTGGGGATTATTTACCAGTTTTATTATCTTTTCTTTTAGAAACAGTATGTCAGTCTCTCGCTCCCTCTCTCTCTCTCTCTCTCTCTCTCTCTCTCTCTCTCTCTCTCACACACACACACACACACACACACACACACACACACTCACATACTTTTTAACTGCCTGAAGCAAAATGAGTACATAATTGGCTTGGGTAACTCAAATGTCTTAATGTTGCGCTGACTTATCTTACGCCTTGGTGCAAGGACTCAGATTCTGATCCTCAGACTCAGTCTGTATTTCTAATCCTCAGTCCTGCTCCCTTTGAATCAAAAGGTCTATAACCATTAGTTGGTAGTTTATGTATAGTTTTTGTGCATCTGTCTAAACTTCCCAAGATATTCCTTCTCTGTTATCCATTCACAGGGAGAGGTCAGCTAAATTCATTACCAATAGACACACAGATACCATTAAATTCTGAAACAGAATATTTCCATAAAAGTGTCATTGGAGAGAATAAGTAGAACACTTCTACTTTTGTGAATTCTGGAATAATTTATCTAATTGGTCTTTTACTTTGCTGTTAAATTTTCTGAAGTGCTTGCAGGCAGATTATCATTCTATAATATAGTTTCCTCAAAAGCTTTCCTTAGTTGACTTTGTTTCTTTCCATCTCAAGTTGTACTTGTATTAGATTCCTATCACACATTTTACTTCTCCTCTCTTAGGTTTATTTTTTAATTGTATTGAAACTAAAAAAAAAAAGATGATTTCCAAAATTTTAATTTGTTTTCTGTAGTAATTCTTGTCACTATTATTCTTTTCCTCTGCTTCTTCAGGAAAATTATTTTTCTTTTTACCCTGTTTAGAATATTTTAATGACCCCATGATGTTGTCTTTTCCCTCAGTTTCTGTATTTTCAAATGGTGCATAAAGTTCTATTGGCCTTCCTCTTCTTTAGTGTGGTGTTTAGAGAAAATCTTTTTCTGATGTCATCTGAATGATAAAAACAGTAATTCATTAAATGAACATACTATTATTTAAGGAACAAATAAGAAGTTTTAAAAATTCTGCCAATTAGATAGCTGCTATTTTTCTATTACTTATAAATATTATTTCTTTTGTGAAAATGGTATAGAGAGTTTAAAATAATTTTAAAAATCATATAGTATAGTTTGCAACTACAAAGGAAAATGTAAGATAAATAAAATGGGTAAGGAATTCTAAAACTTCTTAACATTCATAGTCCTTCACCAGTGTCACATCTATCTTTCTATACATCTTCACACTGTGTTCTAAAGAAAGGTGGTGATACAACATTTATTTAAAAACTGTTTACTATTGTTTCATGAAATGTTTTCCAAACAGCTGATAGCTATTCTGCAAGTTTGTTGCTAGAGCTTTCCTGATCTTACCAGAAAGTGTTACTGAAAGTTTTCAGACAATAGCCTTGATGCAAATACATGCATACTCCCACATCAAGTGCCCTCAAATGGTTGAAAGGCTGAAAAGTTGAGGAGCTCCCATATGGCTCCAGGAATAACCACCAGGTTCACACAGGGACAAGTAATTTACAACTGCACCAGGAATGTCTCCATGTAAACAGAGATTGTAAACTGCCATAGATTGTTGAATGTATTCTGATCTCAGTCACTATTTTTAAACCTGTGCATCTTGGAATTGATGAAATGTGATATTTGTATGTTGATATAAAGTTACCTAATCAAATTTATGAAGCTGGATCTATCTAGGAAGATAGTAGACATGTTTGCTATCTTCCAGTAAATTTAACTGGAGACTTTTCCCTTTCACTAACCTGGTTAGTCTTTAGTTTTGTGGTGGGGTAAGGGCTTCACTTGGTTATATTCTCTCCATAATTTAACAATGAAGGAAAGAATACCCCTCCATGTGGCCAGAGGTTAACATAGTAATCTATATACTCAGATAGGGCCAGCTTTTCTCTGCTTTCTATTATTTTATTTATTTATTTATTTTAATTTTTTTGCTGTACGCGGGCCTCTCACTGTTGTGGCCTCTCCCGTTGCGGAGCACAGGCTCCGGACGCGCAGGCTCAGCAGCCATGGCTCACGGACCCAGACGCTCCGTGGCATGTGGGATCTTCCCGGACCGGGGTACGAACCCGTGTGCCCTGCATCGTCAGGTGGACTCTCAACCACTTCGCCACCAGGGAAGCCCTTCTCTGCTTTCTAAATGTTAGATGTGACTTCCCTCGTGTTGGGCCTCTTTCTACTTTTATTCAATATTTAATCTTGTACATTTCCATACTTATTTTATAATTTAAGCTATAGTCCATGGTAAATTATTATATTAAAATAGAAATAAACAATTCAAAGATAAAAAAGTAAAAGAGACTAGAGAAAAGTCATGTTGTTTGTCTGCTTTCATTGTTCTAACGGCATTTCCAATTTAGAATGGATTTGAAATAATTGAATAAAAGTATATATTATGACCAGTTTTATGCCATTTTATAATGTGCATGCACATGAGTTTGTTTTTTTTTTCCTCATGAAAGTTTTTTTGAGTAATTGTGTGTTATTAATGTTATACAACAAAACATTTAATATGTCGGATGCCTAGCTAGTTATACATGAATCTACTTGTAAAGTCAACAATCATTCCATGTATTTTTTTAGGGGTGGTGGGTGTGTATGAAAAGTTTGCAGATCAGGCTTGCTTAAAGTAGGGTTGTCCATTTGTTTTCTTCTTCACTTTCTATTGGTTACTATCATTCTCATATCATGTAATAAACAATTACCCAAATGCAAACAAGTATTATACTTAATTAGAAATATATTTTTTCATTTTATTTATAGCATCCTCAAACTGGAGACTACTGTAATTACACTGAGATTAACAACGCCAACTGATATTAGAACTGAGGTAAGTTTTATGCTTTATCTACTGATTACTGTATCAAATTCACAACATCACCAACTTCAGATTATTTTCTTTAAACAATAAGTATGACTCTAACAAGTGTAGAGCTTGGACTTTTTGTCTTCAGTAGCCATGTTTGTTTTTATTTAAATGTTACTGAAAGAAATAACTAAATTTGTTCATGGTAATGCATAGGCTCTTTAGAGACTTATTTAGTAGCAGGTCTAAGAAATATGTTTCTTCTTTAAAAAGAAGTACATTAATTCAGGGGAAATAAGAGTCTTCATTTGACCTCAAAGAGACAAATGTGTGTACTTACTGACTACAGGACTTTCAGCAACTACTTCCACTCTGAACAAAATTTTTCCCATCTGCAAAATGGAAACCTAATATTTACCCCTAACTTCACACTATAATGAAAACTTCCAGAAGGCATGATCTTTCTCTGCTTTGTGTACTGATTAACCAAGTACCTAGAACAACCCATCTGATGCTTATAAATTACTCAATGAAGAATGCACTTTGAGACCTAGAGGAATTTTGATTATAAAGTATCTTGCATATACCAAATGCTTAACTAGGATGATCAGTATCCCAATTTGCTTGGGACTGTCCTGGTTTTAGCACTGAAAGTCCTGCATTCCAGGAAAAAGTCTTTGGCAAATTAGTAAGGTTGTTTACCCTATTAGCTCAATACAATTTAGGTGTTGTGAAAACTGCAAAGGCACAGGTATGTTGGAGATACATTGCCTCTAACATGTCCAGTCATTTAAAATAGATCAAAGTACCATAATAACAATATCCTAAGTGGTGAAACATGATAAAAAGAGGAAAAGTATAGGAAAGAGATATAACTGATTTTATATTCTCAATCATGTTCAGCAAAATATATATTTAGAGCAAATCAGCCTACAGTACTTCCTTTGAACACCTAGTTGAATGGAAGCAGTACTGGAATTCAAACACTAATATTATCACTATTAAATAAAAAAGATCATTTTTCTATCACAGATTTTTCGTGCTGAGTAAAATGAGCAACACTGTTAAACTCAATATACTGTATTTCTAATTTACATGTATAATAGAGTGATATTTATGTTTTAGATGAAAAGAGAAGGAACAGGGGAAGATGATGGCTACGTTGAGTTGGCAGACAAAATTGAAAAGTAGAGAATTCAATGGAATATTCAAAGGTGTGTTTCTCACACATGTGAATCAGTGCAATTCTTTTCAGCAGTTTCTTATCTCCAGTCGCCTTCTGGGATCATTTCTCTCTTGAAGAGGTTTTAATGAGTGACCTACTTTGGGATTGTTTTCATTAAAAAATAGTGTTTGCTGGTGCATTTTCCATATATCCCACATGGTTAATATCAGACTGTAACAAGAGCCTGAGGGAGCAAATGTGCCCCAGAAAACTTCTATATCAAGTCTATTTAGTTATGATAGGCTGCAATACCCAGTCTCTTTGCTCCAATGGACTTTGCAAATAAGATGAAGGCATGAGGATCAGCACAAATGCCTAGGATTCTTGGAGGAGGGCGGGGATGGAATCATTTAATGAAGTTGTCCTCAGAAAATAGTGTTATCAGAGGGACTTCCCTGGTGGCACAGTGGTTAAGAATCCACCTGCCAATGCAGGGGACATGGGTTCAATTCCTGGCTTGGGAAGATCCCGCATGCCGCCGAGAATCTAAGCCTGTGCGTCACAACTGTTGAGCCTGTGCTCTAGAGCCTGTGAGCCACAACTACTGAGCCTGTGTGCCACAACTACTGAAGCCTGCATGCCTAGAGCCTGTGCTCTGTTACAAGAGAAACCACTGCAATGAGAAGCCTGCACACCGCAACAGAGTGTAGCCCCTGCTCGCCACAACTAGAGAAAGCCCTCACACAGCAATGAAGACCCAACAGAGCCAAAAATAAATAAATAAATAAATTTAAAAAGAAAGAAAGAAAGAAAATCTTGTATCAGAATTTCCTTCCATTCTGAGTGAGCTTGAGTGTGTGTGTGTGCAAAGGTACTGCACAAGGTGACCAACATGGGCTTAATTTGAATGATGTTGACTGATAATTTTTTTTTTAGATTTTTGGCTATCTGAAGTGTACCAGTAAACAGTGAGGTACCATTTAGTTTGTTAATTATTTTTAGAATTTTTAAGTGTCATGGGTGTTTATGATTAAACAAAAAAAGTAATTTGGAATAATATAAGAATCCAAACATACAGACTTTTATCACCTTTCCTCTTAGCCATGTAGCTCCTGCCTTCCTCAAAATACATCTAAAGAAGAAAAACTTAAGGCCCATTAAAATAGGAAAAAATATTAAACATGGAAATGACTTTATTGTGAAAGGAACAGAATGGTAATGTTCCTGTCTCCCCCCCCCCCCCACTTTTTTTTTCTTTTGGTGTAAGCTGTCTGAAATGAGGATATGCTTTGCATCATTGCCATCAATGGCCAGGGGTGCAGTTGGGCTCCCTATCCGTGGTAAAAGTGATCAAAATATTACCCCTGTAAAGGGCTTTTCTTTTGGGGGAAAAAAGATAAGAAGAATCCAGAGAAAAGAGGCTGCCTGGGGTGTGGGTTTGCAAGGAGGTTTAGCAAAGTAATTTGCAAATTTGGGGACCTGAGAATGTAATTCAGAGAGATAATTTTGCAGGACATAAGAGGAAAGAAATGTAGTGAGCTCTGCTGTCTATATCCCTTTCCTCCCTCATATTTAAAGATTAAGTTTGTTTTGAACAACATTTAGTAGGTCATATTAGTGAATGCAAACAATTGTAAGGTATACAAGATTAGTAAGTCTCAGTTTTAGAAGTCATAAAAGATACTGAGAAGCAAGCCAACTTCCCCACTGAGTCTCATGGGTAAGAATTGGGGATCTAAATGAGGTGGAACAAACCCTAGGGAAATGATCAAGCTGGAGAACTGAGACATTAGTCTAAGTCCTCTTTAAAGCAAACACCAAGATGGGATTAAAAGTGCAACACATGTATTTTTTTCACACCTGTGAAAGAAAACGGCACGGGAGCCAGAAGTAACTGGAAGAACCATCAGATTGCAATGTAGGTTTGATTCTGATGAAGGAAGGAAGGATAGAGAAAGGAGTGAGAAAGAGAAGTAAGGAAGGAATGAAGGTAGGTTATGTACAGTAATTAGAATCTGTACAGTATAGTTCTAAGGACAAGTTGCCAAGATCTTTGATGGGAGTGTGAGGGGAATCTGGAATCTCAGTTTATCATCGGTTGCTCAGTTGTCTAGCACCTCCCAGGAGTGGACATGCTTTAGTATCCCTATTGTGCTCATTAATTGGCAGGAGAAGCTATTGGGAAATGTGATCTTAGCATGAACTTAGTGATGATGGATTTTTGAGAGCATAACAGATAGAGCCATTGGTCAATTAAGCTCCCTGCATTTTTTTTTTTTTTTTGCGGTACACGGGCCTCTCACTGTTGTGGCCTCTCCTGTTGCGGAGCACAGGTTCTGGACGTGCAGGCTCAGCGGCCATGTCTCACGGGCCTAGCCGCTCTGCGGCACATGGGGTCTTCCCGGACCGGGGCACGAACCTGTGTCCCTTGCATCGGCAGGCGGACTCTCAACCACTGCGTCACCAGGGAAGCCCTGAAAGATGCATTCTTATGGGCCCTACACCGATCTCTGAATTTGAAAAATCCATGTCACAGACTGAAGAAGAAAACTAACTTTATTTCCAAGAGAAGTAAAAACTTAAGCTTGATTCAGACATATGTCCTGTCTTCATTCTTTCTTTCCTTAAAAACACTTACTGAGCATCAACTCTGAAAGTTCTGTACTAAATGCTTTGTTAATGTAGAAATTCAAGCTGCTACCTAGGAAGGGCTGTCTAGGTAATAATGGTTCAGCCAGTTGATAACTTAAGAGTCTCAGAAATCATTTACTATTTGAAGCAGTGCAAGTCCTGCTTTTAGGCATATGAGGAGGTTGATAAGTTTATATCCCTATGAAGAAGAATGGCTAGAAATAGCTAGTTACAAAATCATGGGCATGGCCAAATGCATTGTGGTTGAAGGTATTCTAAATAGCTCAATCATAAAACCAAGACAATAGTTTAATTCAGCAGTTCTCAAACATTTTGTCTTTGGATAACTTTACACTCGGTTTTCATGGGTTATATGGATTGATATTTGCCATGCTGCAAATTAAAACAGAGAACTTTTTACAGTGCAAGAATACAAGAACACACACTCCATTAACCATCAAAATAAAAATGTCAGAGCAATCACATGTCCTGTAGCTTCTTGAAAACTCCACTGTACACTGGTGATATAGAGTGCAAAAGGCAAATAGCACATTAATATATTTATAAGTCTGAAATTGTCTTAGGGCTCCCCAGGTGTCCCTAGACTACACATGGAGAACTACTTGTCTAATTATAATGACCACAAAATACTGCTGGGGTTTAGAAGTATTCAGGTCATTGATTTCCAAGTAGTTCATGAAAGGACAGCAGATTTCAGCTTTAGGGTAGGTCCTTCCCCGGTGTGAATGGGGTTCTTAATATATTATCTGCCTTGCTTATGTTTGAACAAGGAACTGTTTGGGGTTATTCTATAGATTGACAGTTACCAACATCTACACTTGAGGGATGATAGGGCCAGAGAACTGAAATTATTGTTGATAGAATTTTCCAACTGCACCTCTCTATTTGAAGCAAGTAAGGAAAAGAGAACAAGCCAAGAGTATTTGTCACAACCTGGGCACCAACCTTCTGGCAGTAAGTAGGGTAAAGTCACTGATATTCAGGTATTTTGGGGACTGCATTATCGTTCTCAGCTGAGATTGAGATTGGTAACAGAAAGTGATTTTAATAAGAATAAAACTCATATTTCTAGTGATTGCTGTTTGATTAATTAATATATTACTATTTATATTGTGAGCTTCTTCAGGGTAATAGTCACATTTATTTTGTTCAAAGAACCCAACACAGTGTCCAGCACATAGTAGATGCTTTGATTTACCAAATGTGTGAATGAATAAGTAAATGAAATGCTCACTTTGACATTAAGCAAAATGTTGTGTATACAGTGGTGAAAAAAATAGGCATGGACCTATTTTTGTTGTGAAGATTGCAGCCAAATGGGGAAAGAAGGGAATAACTAAAACTGACCTTCTCTCAACAGTTCTTGCCAACTTTTCCATCTTTGAACATGGTGTTTTCTCTGCCTGGACTGCCCTTCCCCAAAATGTGCTTCTGGTGAAAAGCTCAATGATTACAAAATTACATGTTGAAATGATCCTATGAGTAGGTTCACCAGTCTTCTTTCAGATTGTAAGCTCCTTGAGGATAAGAGATGAAACAGTTCCATTTTTGGAAGTTCTAGTGCTCAGCACAGTGATTGGAAAACAATAAGCAATTAATATTGTTCGTTGAATGGATGAATAAATAAATACATTTCACAAAAGGATAATGAGTGGGTTATTTCAAGAAATATATGTAAAGATAACAGGTCAAAGAAATGAATCAATATTTATTACATATTCCCCTGGTTTCCTCTCACCACAGACCACACCAAGTGTCTTTTATAGACCAAGGAAGAGAAAAGAAAGTCTTTCTTTTTCAGACATTTCTCTTTCAAAAGCCTAGAACCAGACATTAAAAGCCACAGACTGTATGATTCCATTTTTATGAAACTTCCAGAATAGGTAAATTAATGGAGACAGAACACAGGGTAGTTGTCACCAGGGGTTAAGGGGTTGTCACCAGGGGTTGAGAATGGAAAGTAACTGCTTAATGGGTATAGAGCTTCATTTTGGGGTGATGAAATGTTTTGAAACTAGATAATGTAGTGATGATTGCAACATTATCAACATAAAAACTGCTACTGAATTGTACACTTTAAAATGTTAATAGTTAATTTTATCTTACATGAATTTTACTTCAATTGAAAAATATTATAGGGTCCAAGGTTGAGAGTGCTGTGCAAAACTAGGTCAGGCAGTGGTTTGAGCTTTTGGATGGTTGGGGACACTTGTACTATATTTTCTGTCTCCTCTATTCCTTTATTCAATAAGTATAAGCAGAGACTCTGAACTGGGCACTGTGCTACTTTCTCAGAGGAGTGGCATGAACCTAATTGATATAGTCCTTATCCTCCTACAATTTAGAGCCCAGTCAGGATCTATACATTAAATTACTTTAATACAGTCTCATCATTATCTTTACATGATTGTACTAAATGTTACTTTAAAAAATATATGTAAAGATGTCGTTTTGGGAGAAGGTACTCTGATAAGTTCTGGTTAGTAACTGTTTGTACCAATCCTATTGGAGAGTTAAATATATTTTTCCCTTTGTAAGTACAGACTTACCTTTAACTTTTGCTTAAATTAAGAAACTTGAAGCCAAATATCTCAAATATTATATTTTAATTTAATTTTTCTCAGTATTGAACTTATTTTCATGAACGTATTAAAACAAATAATTACATTGTGATAATTTTTCCACTTCCCAATTATGAAGAAACAGTAGATAATCTAACTTGTGCTATCTGAAATCTGTAGCCTTGATTGTAATTCCAGTACTTTTAAAATATTTGAACTGTTCAGAAAAAAAAAACTTGGAATTTTAAGAGAATGAAACTCAATATAGATTTATTAAGCACATATTAAGTGATAGGTATAGCCCTAGGCCCTAGGGTAGAGATTTTAAGAATAAGATTTAATCCTGTACTAGATGACTTTACAAGCTTACAATTAAGTAGGAGAAATAAGATAACCACATAAATAAATATAATAGGGAATGCAGGAAACAAAACATCTTAAAAATATGTAAGCCTGAAATACAGGCTGAAAAGAGAGAGACAGTCATTCAGTGACATGACAGATTTCATGGAAGGAGTGATGTTTGGTGGCTAGTAATAGAATTTTGAGAGGAGGTTTAGTTCAGAAGAGGCTATTACAGCAGTAGAGAACACAGTGAGGAGATGCAGTGATGAGAAAAATAAAGATGTGTATGGGGAACGAAGAGTAATTCAGAAGGCTGCTACAGTATTTTTGAAATGTAGGTCATATGTGTCCTTCCTTAATAATTTTGTCATATTTTACAATATTTTTCATGTTTGCATATGCATATTTGCCATGTTTGCCATTACTTCTTTTTAAAACTTTTTCAATATTATTGCACTATACACTTTCTTGCTTAAATATATTTACTTTTGAAATGTAGTTCTTATAATGATTTTCAAAATCTCATGAATAGAATATAATTTTAAATATTTAACATAATTAAGAAAACAATGTTATTAGCTTAAAAATAGTAAATTTAGAGTAAATGACAAGCAATAATCTACAAATAATTACCAAACCTAATTTGATACTGACGAGGGTTCTTGGCCTTCACCAGTCAATAGAAATTTACTAGAGGCCATACAAGAAATTCAGGCAAGGCTTTATTGGGGCCCCTGCTGCAGCAGGGGGAAGCAAGAACAAATAACAAGCTCCCTTGCTTGCTCGCTCCCCGGGGTGGGGGCGGAGGGAGCTTGTTCCTTATATGGGGTGATGGAAGGTGTATGTCCAGGGGTCAGACCTGAGGGGTGGCTTATGTCTTTGGCCCACCCCTTACGTGGTGCTGGGCGCAGTACCCTGTTTTTGCTCCAGGCTCTTCAAAAGTGGCAGTTGAGCTTTTTTGGTCTCTTGGTATCTCTTGTCAGTAATTTTGCCCCAAGTGCACGCAGGAAATTTTAGTCTCATACAGTTTATTTGTATTTTCTTGCTCGAGGAGAGGTGTGTCCATGTGCAAGCACTGCAACATTGCAGCATTGCAGCACCGCAGCAGTGGGTTCCAGGTCCCAGCCTGTCTCACACTGATTTATAAAAATGCATATATGAACTCCAGTTCTTTATGAAAATAATGGAAGGTTTTATGGTTAGTTAGAAACAAAACGGTATTTCATAATGCTTAGTTTAGATGGGGAGTCTGGGGTTGACATGTACACACTGCTATATTTAAAATAGATAGCCAAGGAAGACCTACTGTATAGCGACAGGGAACTCTGCTCAGTATTCTGTAATAACCTAAATGGGAAAAGAATTTGAAAAAGAATAGATACATGTATACATATAACTTTTTGAATCACTTTGCTGTACACCTGAAACTAACACAACACTGTTAATGAACTATACTCCAATATAAAATAAAAATTAAAACAAAATAAAAAACAAAATGTAGATAAAATTTCTATATAAATAAAATGACTCAGTTGAAAAGGGCACAACATTTCAATTATCTCCCCTAAGAGCCTGGGATACTGAGTATTGATTTTTAATGAAAATATTTATGGAGCACATTTTCCAAAAAGGGCATCTTTTCAATGATTTTTATGAGCTGATATGTCAATGTAATTGATATTAAGACAGATAGAAAGGCATTAGAGCTGTGTAAAGTATGACTGAGGGAAATATTGAGAGAGTCATCAAGGTTGGTACCTTTTTCTTGGGCTCCTTACAACCAAAGATTCAGGCCCCAGCTTGGCCCTGTCTCTCAAAATTCTCACTTTGAGGTGAGAAACAAGCTAAATCTTTGATAAAGGGGTAGGAGAGGGTAAGGGCAGGAGGGAGAAAAGAAGCTAATTCTTTGGTTTCTGGATCATTCTGATAGATGGTTTCTCAGGTTTTAAACTCAAGAGCAAACCCTAAGAGCAGAATAAGTGCTAACACAAGATCAGAATATGATACATGGAGTTAAAGCACCATATACATACATACATACATACATATATATATATATATATCTATATCAGTATTTGCCAAAATTCTTATGTTTATTTCCCATGTTCTGCACACTCACAGATATTTGAAATAATAACTTCTATCTCTACATATGCCTTTAATTGCATTATATAATCTCATAATTGACATATTAAAATAGAATTCAATAATATTTTTTTAAATTTATTTAAGGGTAGTTGATTTACAATGTTGTGTTATTTTCTGGTGTATAGCAAAGTGTGGGATTCAACAATCTTTATCTGTGAAAGAGAAGGGACAAATTAAAGTGATAGTCACACACTACTAGCTATTGTTCAGAGTGGGATTGGGAGGCAGGGAGAGTGAGTCAGCACTGGTCATTTTTCAGCTTGTCCCTCTTGCTGCTGATTTTCCTATCTCAGTCTCTCCCTCAACTGGATTACATGAAAAAAACAATGTGTGGTTATTAGAACTAGCATACCTATTGATATAACAGATCAGACAGTGAGAAAATCTGGGATATTACCCAGGCAGGAGGCAAAGGAGGAAGCAAGTGAAGGAGGAAGAATGTTAGGATGTAGCTGGCATTCCTTAAGCATCTTGAGAATAAGGGAGAAGCATACCACACCAAATGTGTATTTAAATGAATATTTATTCTTCATTCAAATTCTGGACTGAAGAGTGGAGGCTAGAACAGTTGTATGATCTTCTTCTATCCCCTCAGAATTATATAACTGGTATCAAGTTTTGTATCTGAAACTAAATGGACAGTAGTCTAAGCATTAGCCCATCTTTTGATCTTGTTACATATTGATTTGTTCCAATGATCCCTTTGACTATATTTCACCTTCACATGTGGTGTCTTCACCAGGATTCCTCACCACAGGATGTTGATAGTATATTTATAATCTCAAATAATTTCCATTCCCCATGATACACAGACTCTAAGTATAACAGAGAAGAATTATGTAAATAAATAGATTCTGCATAAATTTGTAGTTACAGAAACTAACATAGCATAATGGCAACTACTAATTTTATGTCACATAAATATTTACAAATCATATTCATGTTATCTCATATGAAACAACGACCCTGTGAATAAGATATTATTAATGCTATTTTACATTAATCATCTGAGGATCAGAAAAAATAATTGAACTGTCCAATATGGAACAACTTGGTAGTCCAGGGTCTAATTTCCAGCCCTATGCTTTTTCTTTTCCAATGTATTTCAGGTCTGAACTGCACTTTAGATAACAGGAGACAACTAACACATGCATGTTGGCAATGCAAACTATCACTGGAGTACTGATTATATGAACATTGTTTAAGTGAACACTATTTCCCTACTCAGTAATGCTTATCTGCTGTGGCTTGCTGACCTCTCAAAGAGGCCATCAAAACAGATATGTTCATCAAGGCAAGCTGAGTTTATTTCTTACTACAGTAAGGGAAGCCATAACCTTCACATTATTAGTAACTTCTTAAAAGGGGAAGTCAAAAGCAAGCTATTTATAAAATTTTTATTTAAGGCAGGTCTTTCACTATAACATATCTGACTTGGATTTGGTAAAGTTCATGTTATAATGCTAAGCATATCTTTGAAGAGTAATCATTTTCTTGATGGGACAAGTTGAGCTATTTACTATTCTGATAAGGGTACATTTATGTGATGAAAGCAAGTTGAGCAGGCTCTTCTTTGAATAAATTAATTTTCAGGAATTCCTGAAATGGCAGGTTTATTTGCAACTTTGTCTTCCTAAGCAAGAATTTCCTGGATGAGTAAAATCATATCAAGGTAGATTGTCAAACAGTAAGCTGAGTGTATATAGCTGTTTCATTTTTTTAATAAAGAGCACACAAAACTATCAGAGCACTCAAAAACAGAACAGAGGTAATTCATCTTTAGCTCATTATCTGGCTCAAAGTTGTATTTAATATTTGCTTTGAGTAAATTAAGGAACCAGTAAATTAATGCAAACTGATAAAATAGAGCTTCCTAAAATGGATTCCAAGGAATATTGGTTCCCACAAGATACTTTTGGACAAAAGGTTTACTTAGTTAAATAGGCTTGGAAAGTATTGTATTCTATATCATTTTATTAATGAGTCAAAATATCCATAAGACTGGAGTGTTTGACTGTAATGCCCTGCAGTAAAATGAAGCAGTCCTTTTCAGTATTATAGAGAGTGATAAGGCCAGTGGCAAACTGAAAAGTGCCTGGCTTTCAAATTTGAAAATATAGTGTAGGGTGAAACATCTAAGGACAGGAGAGAGAGGGAGAGAGAAAGAGAGGAGGTGGAGAAGGAGGAGAAGGAGAAAAAAGACAAGAAGAAAGAAGGAACCTATGAGCTAAATTCAGTTCTAGGAATAAGAAGAAGGTAGGTAAGATTGAGTCTTCTATTAAGTAAAATTATCTTTCTTTGCTAACCCTTTGTTTTCAAATTTGCTTGAATAGTGAATGAGATGACTATATATTTTATTATCTATACTAAGATATTTTGGAGTGTGAAAGGAGGTCCTGCCCAGTTATAACTGGACAATATGCATGAACTGGAACTATCTTGTGAAAACTTCAGTGTATGATCACCCTACAAGTTTTTGTACACCACATATTTGGAGTCCATATTATAAGTCACAACCATGAGGAATGCTGAGAATGATCAAAATCGTATCTAGAAGTGACCCCCATACGAATTCTATAAGGATTACTATCACTTTGAGGATCATGGGTCAAATTCTTGTCCCTAATACCAAATCACCTTAGCTGACTTAAGTTTCACCTGAAAAACTTCTAGAACACTTATTTAAGCATTCTATGTATCCATAGGCAAAGAAAAAGGAAGCACCAATTATGATTTCTTGACAATTGTATTATTTTATTATCTTCATAAAATGTAAGTTTTTAAAAAAAAACCTAATAGAGACTCATGAAATAACAATGAATGGCCAGATAGAAACAGTTAGGAAATCTAAAAGATTTGGGTCTCTATTGACATTTATCTTCTTTAGAGTCTCTTAGATAATTTAGAGTAAAGATCATCAAATCAAAAGGCATCAGAGCCAGATAGATAAGGAAATGAGAAAAGCAAGCAAGTAGAATATTAGGGAGGTGAAGAGACTAGAGCCATGTGTACAAGGGCAGCTACTATTTAGTTCCAGATTGCTGTTGTTATGCAGGAATATAGTACAAATACTTATAGATATTCTGAATTTTCAGAAAATATGAATATTTTCATTTTATTGCTATTACCCAATTTAAAAATATTAGCCCAATTTAATGTTTTAATTTATTTAAAATAAATTTTAAACATATTTATTGGAGTATAATTGCTTTACAATTGTGTGTTAGTTTCTGCTTTATAACAAAGTGAATCAGTTATACATGTACATATATCCCCATACCTCTTCCCTCTTACATCTCCCTCCCTCCCACCCGTCTAGGTGGTCACAAAGCACCGAGCTGATTTCCCTGTGCTATGTGGCTGCTTCCCACTAGCTATTTATTTTACCTTTGGTAGTGTATATATGTCCATGCCAGTCTCTCACTTTGTCCCAGCTTACCTTTCCCCTCCCCATATCCTCAAGTTCTTTCTCTAGTAGGTTTGCGTCTTTATTCCCGTCTTGCCTCTAGGTTCTTCCTGACCTTTTTTTTTTTTCTTAGATTCCATATATGCGTGCTAGCATACGGTATTTGTTTTTCTGACTTGCTTCACTCTGTATGACAGACTCTAGGTCCATCCAACTCACTACAAATAACTCTATTTCGTTTCTTTCTATGGCTGAGGAACATTCCATTGTATATATGTGTCATATCTTCTTTATCCATTTATCTGTTGATGGACACTTATGTTGCTTCCATGTCCTGGCTATTGTAAATAGTGCTGCAATGAACATTGGGGTAAATGACCCTTTTTGAATTATGGTTTTCCCAGGGTATATGCCCAGTAGTGGGATTGATAGGTCATATGGAAGTTCTATTTTTAGATACTAAGGAACCTCCATACTGTTCTCCATAGTGGCTGTATCAAGTTACATTCCCACCAGGAGTGTGAGAGGTTTCCCTTTTCTCCACACCCTCTCCAGGATTTATTGTTTGTAGATTTTGATGATGGCATTCTGACTCGTGTGAGGTGATACCTCACTGTAGTTTTGTTTTTCATTTCTCTAATGATTAGGGATGTTGAACATCCTTCCATGTGTTTGTCGGCAATCTGTATATCTTCTTTGGAGAATGTCTATTTAGGTCTCCTGCCCAATTTTGGATTGTGTTGTTTGTTTTTTTAGATATTGAGCTGCATGTGCTGCTTATAAATTTTGGAGATTAATGCTTTGTCAGTTGCTTCATTTGCAAATATTTTCTCCCATTCTGAGAGTTGTCTTTTCGTCTTGTTTATGGTATCCTTTGCTGTGCAAAAGCTTTTAAGTTTCATTAGGTCCCATTTGCTTATTTTTGTTTTTATTCCCATTTCTCTAGGAGGTGGGTCAAAAAGGATCTTGCTGTGATTTACATCATAGAGTGTTCTGCCTAGGTTTTCCTCTAAAAGTTTTAGAGTTTCTGGCCTCACATTTAGGTCTTTAATCCATTGTGAGTTTATTTTTGTGTATGGTGTTAGGAAGTGTTCTAATTTCATTCTTTTACATGTAGCTGTCCAGTTTTCCCAGCACCACCTATTGAAGAGGACATCTTTCTCCATTGTATATTCCTGCCTCCTTTGTCATATGTTAGGTGACATAGGTGTGTGGTTTTATCTCTGGGCTTTATATCCTGTACCATTAATCTATATTTCTGCTTTTGCACCAGTACCATACTGTCTTGATTAGTTTAGCTTTGTAGTATAGTCTGATGTCAGGGAGCATGATTCCTCCATCTCCATTTTTCTTTCTCAAGATTGCTTTGGCTATTAGGTGTCTTTTGTACTTCTATACAAATTGTAAAATATTTTGTTCTAGTTCTGTGAAAAATGCCATTGGTAGTTTGATATGGATTTCATTGAATCCATTGTTTGCTTTGGGTAGTAGAGTCATTTTCACAATGTTGATTCTTCAAATCCAAGAACATGGTATATATCTCCATCTGTTTGTGTCATCTTTAATTTCTTTCATCACTGTCTTATAGTTTTCTGCATACAGGTCTTTTGTCTCCTTAGGTAGGTTTATTCCTAGGTATTTTATTCTTTTTTGTTGCAATGGTAAATGGGAGTGTTTCCTTAATTTCTCTTTCAGATTTTTCATTGTTAGTTTATAGGAATGCAAGAGAGTTCTGTACATTAATTTTGTATCTTGCTACTTTACCAAATTCATTGATTAGCTCTAGTAGTTTTCTGGTAGGATCTTTAGAATTCTCTATGTATAGTATCATGTTATCTGCAAACTGTGACAAATTTACTTCTTTTCTGATTTGGATTCCTTTTATTTCTTTTTCTTCTCTGATTGCCATGGCTAAAACTTCAAAACTATGTTGAATAATAATTCTGAGAGTGGGCATCTTTGTCCTGTACCTGATCTTAGAGGAAATGGTTTCAGTTTTTCACCATTGAGAATGATGTTGGCTGTGGGTTTTTCATATATAGCCTTTATTATGTTGAGATAGCTTACCTCAATGCCCACTTTCTTAAGAGTTTTTATCATAAATCAGTGTTGAATTTTGTCAAAAGCTTTTTCTGTGTCTATTGAGGTGATCATATGGTTTTTATTTTTCACTTTGTTAATGCAATGTATCACATTGATTTATTTACATACATTGAAGAATCCTTGAATCCCTGGGATATCTCCCAGTTGATCATGGTGCATTTTCCTTTTAATGTGCTGCTGGATTCTGTTTGCTCATATTTTGTTGAGGATTTTTCATCTATGTTCATTAGTGATATTGGCCTGTAGTTTTCTTCCTTTGTGACATCTTTGTCTGATTTTGGTATTGGAGTGATGGTGGCCTAGTAGAATTAGTTTGGCAGTGTTCCTCCCTCTGCTATATTTTGGAAGAGTTTGAGAAGGAGAGGTGTTAACTCTCTTCTCTAAATTTCTCTAAATATATGATAGAATTCGCCTGTGAAGCCATCTGGTCCTGGGTTTTTGTTTGTTGCAAGATTTTTAATCACAATCTCAATTTCAGTGCTTGTGATTGGTCTGTTAATATTTTCTATTTCTTCCTGGTTCAGTCTCAGAAGGTTTTGTTTTTCTAAGAATTTTTCTGTTTCTTACAGTTTGTCCATTTTTTTGGCATATAGTTTCTTGTAGTAATCTCTCATGATCTTTTGTATTTCTGAGGTGTCAGTTGTTACTTCTCCTTTTTCATTTCTGATTCTATTTATTTGAGTCTTCTTCCTTTTATTCTTGATGAGTCTGGCTAATGGTTTACCAATTTTGTTTATGTTCTCAAAGAACCAGCTTTTAGTTTTATTGTTCTTTGCTCTGGTTTCCTTTATTTCTTTTTCATTTATTTCTGATCCTATCTTTATGATTTCTTTCCTTCTGCTAACTTTGGGTTTTTTGTTGTTGTTCTTCTTCTTCTTTCTCTAATTGCTTTAGGTGTAAAGTTAGGTTGTTTATTTGAGATATTTCTTGTTTCTTAAGGTAGGATTGTATTGCTATAAACTTCCCTTTAGAACTGTTTTTGTTGAATTCCATAGGTTTTGGGTCATTGTGTTTTCATTGTCATTTGTTTCTAGGTATTTTTTTGATTTCTTGTTTGATTTCTTCAGTGATCTCATGTTTATTAAGTAGTGTATTGTTTAGCCTCCATGTGTTTGTATTTTTCACAGATATTTTCCTGTAATTGATATCTAGTGTCATAGCACTGTGCTAGGAAAAGATACTTGACACGATTTCAATTTTCTTAGAAACACCAAGGTTTTATTTTTGATACCAGAGATAATCTATCCTGGAGAATGTTCCCTGAGCACTTGAGAAAAAAGTGTTTTCTGTTGTTTTGGGGTGAATATCCTAATAACTATCAATTAAGTCGATCTTGTTTAATGTATCATATAAAGCTAGTGTTTTCTTAGTTTCATTTTGGATGATCTGTCCATTGTTGAAAATGGGGTGCTAAAGTCCCCTATTATGATTTTGTTACTGTTGATTTCCCCTTTTATGGCTATTAGCATTTGCCTTAAGTATTGAGGTGCTCCTATGTTGGTTGCATAAATATTACAATTGTTATATCTTTTTCTTGAATTGATCCCTTGATCATTATGTAGTGTCTTTCTTTGTCTCTTGTAATAGTCTTTATTTTAAAGTGTACTTTGTTTGACATGAGAATTGCTACTCCAGCATTCATGTGCATGGAGTATCTTTTTCCATTCCCTCACTTTCAGTCTTTATGTGTCCCTAGTTCTGAAGTGGTTCTCTTGAAGACAGCATATATACAGGTCTTGTTTTTGTATCCATTCAGCCAGTCAATGTTTTTTAGTTGGAACATTTAATCCATTTTCATTTAAAGTAGTTATTGATATGTATGTTCCAATTACCATTTTCTTAATTGTTTTGGGTTTGTTATTGTAGGTCCTTTCCTTCTCTTGTGTTTCCCACTTAGAGAAGTTCCTTTAGCATTTGTTGTAAAGCTGGTTTGGTGGTACTGAATTCTCTTAGCTTTTCCTTTTCTGTAATGTTTTTTAATTTCTCCTTCGAATCTGAATGAGATCCTTGCTGGGTAATCTTGGTTGTGGTTTTTTTTCCCGTTCATCACTTTAAATATGTCCTGCCACTCTCTTCTGGCTCACAGAGTTTCTGCTGAGTGATCAGCTGTTAACCTTATGGGGATTCACTTGTATGTTATTTGTTGTTTTTTCCATGATTCTTTTAATATTTTCTCTTTGTATTTAATTTTTGACAGTTTGATTAATATGTGTCTTGGCATATTTCTCCTTGGATTTATCCTGTATAATACTATCTGTGCTTCCTGGTGTTGATTAACTATTTCCTTTCCCATATTAGGGAAGTTTTTAACTATAATCTTTTCAAATATTTTCTCAGTCCATTTCTTTTTCTCTTCTTCTTCTTTGACCTCTACAATTCGAATGTTAGTGCATTTAATGTTGTCCCAGAGGTCTCTGAGACTGTCCTCGATTCTTTTCATTCTTTTTTTCTTTATTCTGCTCTTCAGTAGCTATTTCCACTATTTTATCTTCCAGGTCACTTGTCTTTTCTTCTTCCTCAGTTATTCTGCTATTGATTCCTTCTAGAGAATTTTTAATTTCATTTATTGTGTTGTTTGTCATTGTTTGTTTGCTCTTTAGTTCTTCTAGGTCCTTGTTAAACGTTACTTGTATTTTCTCCATTCTATTTCCAAGATTTTGGAGCATTTTTACTATAATTACTATGAATCCTTTTCATGTTGACTTCTTATTTCTTCATCTTTTGTTTGATATGGTGGGTTTTTACCTTCATCTACTGTGTGTTTCTCTGTGTTCTCATTTTGCTTAACTTACTGTGTTTGTGGTCTTCTTTTCACAGCCTGCATGTCCATAGTTCCTGTTGTTTTTGGTGTCTGCACCCAGTGGTTTAGGTTTGTTCAGTCAGTTGTGTAAACTTCCTGGTGGAGGGCACTGGTGCGTGTGTTCTGGTGGATGAAGCTGGATCTTGTCTTTCTGGTGGACAGGACTGCATCTGGTGGTGTGTTTTGGGGTGTCTGTGACCTTATTATGATTTTAGTCTGCCTCTCTGCTAATGGATGCTGTTGTGTTCCTCTCTTGTTGCTTGGCATTTGGTGTCCAGCACTGTAGCTTGCTGGTCATTGAGTGGAGCTGGGTCTCGGCGTTGAGATGGAGATCTCTGGGAGAACTGTCACTGTTTGATATTATGTGGAGCTGGGACATCTCTGGTGGACTAATATCCTGAACACAGTTATCTCCGCTCAGAGGCACAGGCCTGACACCTGGCCTAAGCACCAAGACCCTGTCAGCCACATGGCTCAGAAGAAAAGGGAGAAAAAAAAAAGAAATAAAAATAAAGTAAAATAATGTTATAAAATAAAATATTATTAAATATAAAAATATTAAAATTAATTTTAAAAAAAGAAAGAAAGAAGACAGCAACCAAACCAAAAAAGAAATCCACCAATGATAACAAGCCTAAAAATTATACAAAAAAAAAAAAATCAGACAGACAGAATCCTAGGACAAATGGTAAAAGCAAAGCTATACAGACAAAATCACTCAAAGAAGCATACCCACCAGACTTACAAAAGGTGAAAAAGGAAAGCAATATATATATTTATATATAAAAAAAAAAGGAAGAGAGCAACCAAATGAATAAACAAATCTACCAATGAAAAGAAACTCTAAATACTAAACTAACATAAACATAAAACCAGAAACAAATTAGATGCAGAAAGCAAACCCCAAGTCTACAGTTGCTCCCAAAGTTCACCACCTCAATTTTGGGATGATTCATTGTCTGTTCAGGTATTCCACAGATGCAGGGTACATCAAGTTGTTTGTGGAGATTTAATCCACTGTTCCTGAGGCTCCTGAGAGAATTTTCCCTTTCTTTTCTTTGTTTGCACAGCTCCTGGGGTTTAGCTTATGATTTGGCCCCACCTCTGCATGTAGATCACCTGAGGATGTCTGTTCTTCACTTAGACAGCAGAGGGTTAAAGTAGCAGCTGATTGGGGAGGTCTGGCTCACTCAAGCTGGGGGGAGGGAGGGGTATGGAATGCGGGGTTAGCCTGTGGTGGCAGAGGCCAGTGTGACGTTACAACAGCCTGAGGCATGCTGTGTGTTCTCCTGGCAAAGTTGTTCCTGCATCACGGGACCCTGGCAGTGGTGGGCTGCACAGGCTTCTGGGAGGGGAGGTGTGAATAGTGACCTATGCTTGCACACAGGCTTCTTCGTGGTTGCAGCAGCAGCCTTAACATTTCATGCCCGTCTCTGGTGTCCGTGCTTATAACCATGGCTTACGCCCATCTCTGGAGCTCCTTTAGGTGGTGCTCTGAATCCCCTCTCCTCCCGCACCCTGAAACAATGGTCTCTTGCCTCTAAGGGAGTTCCAGACATTTTCCCAAACTCCCTCCTGGCTAGCTATGGTGCACTAGCCCCCTTCGGGCTGTATTCATGTAACCAACCTCAGTCCTCTTCCTGGGACCTAACTTCTGAAGCCTGAGCCTCAGCTCTGAGCCCCCACCTGCCCTGGAGGGTGAGCAGACAAGCCTCTCAGGCTGGTGAGTGCTGGTTGGCACTGATACTCTGTGCAGGAATCTCTCCACTTTGCCTTGTGTACCCCTGTTGCTGTTCTCTCCTCCATGACTCTGAAGCTTCCCCTCCACCCCCCGTCTCTGCCAGTGAAGGGACTTCCTAGTGTATGGGAACTTTTTCTCCTTCACAGCTCCCTCCCAGAAGTGCAGGTCTTGTCCCTATTCTTTTGTCTCTGCTTTTTTCTTTTTTCTTTTTCCCTACCCAGGTATGTGGGGAGTTTCTTGCCTTTTGGGAAGTCTGAGGTCTTCTGCCAGCATTCAGTAGGTGTTCTGTAAGAGTTGTTTCACATGTAGTTGTATTTCTGATGTATTTGTAGGGAGGAAGGTGATCTCCACAACTTACTCTTCTGCCATCTTGAGGGTTTCTCTGGCCCAATTTTAACAACAACAAACACATACCATTGGCCAAATAAAACATCTTTATAACCATCTGGGTTTGTGGGCCTCTAATTTTCAAACTCTTATAGAAACATTGAATAGTCTTATTAAATAAGTAATTAATCATATATAAAGTTTTTTTCAAAGTTAGTCTTGCTTCCTGTGAAGAGAGGTGATATCTGTCAACTGAATTTAGTGTGCTAATTATTTTTCAATATACACATAGATTAAATCATTATGTTTTACACCTTAAAGTTATACAATGTTATATGTCAATTATACCTCAATATAAGTGGAAAAAATACATCCAATCAAAAACAAAGTTAGTCTTGCTTCACATAACAGTTATATTCTTTTCAGGTTCAGGGAACTGGTCTTAAAACTACTTCATCTTTCACATTAATAGGTGGAAACATAGTAAGAACTGAATGAATATTCATCCTTTGATTAAGGTCAAGATGAAGAGTTGAAAATGTTCAGGTAACACATGATACAGATTGTCTCATTCAGGAACAGACCTGATCCCACTTCAGATTTCTCTATAATGATTACATGCTCATTGTCAAGATTGCACACATTTAAAAGACAAGTGGACAATTTAGTGTTTTAGGAAAAAATATACATAACACATCGTGCAGAATTATTATCTTTTAACTTACTTTCATGTTAGTTGTCACTTCTTGCCTGAGTTCACAAAAGTGCTAAGCTAACAGTATTTTGACTCACTTTGCATTTCTGTATAAGTTTATAGCTATTTGACTGAGAAGAAAGATTCTGAAAAATGCTACCATGTCTCAAAGTTTTGTTCACAATAACTTTTGGACATACTGCTGTTACTTGGCCTACTTTTATTATGTTCATTTTTGCCCCTAGAAACTGTCCTGTCCCGTGGCCACTCTCCTCCTTTTGTCCCCATGGAAGATGACCTAGAGTGTAATGAGAAAACCAGCAGAAAGCAGGGGCCTATATGGCAGCAGCAGGAGATGGTTGACAAATCACAAAGGTTTTGGAGAAAGTGTTTTTGCTCTTTCTTTGATTTTTAATAATATATTGCTGACATGTAATCTACCTTTAATAACAGAAGAAGAGTAAGTGTACACAAAAGTGGGGCAAAAAAGGAGGTTTTGTAAATGTCTCCTATTCTCCTCCTCAATCAGTTATCTCTATAAAATATGCAATAGCCAGGGTTCTTTGCATTTGAGACTAATTCCACCCAATGTTATTGATGGGGTCACAGCAATAATATTTGTTGTATGGTCATTTATTCACTTTTCCTTCAATAAAAAAAAAGCTCTCTAAAAGACAACTACAACCAGGCTAAAGGAACCAGAGGGATAAATTAAATATAAGAATAATAGCTGGAGTACAGAGAAATGGATGCTGTGGTAAATGGGGGCATCTGTCCTTTTTTTTTTTTTTTCCTGTGCTGCACCACATACAGGATCTTAGATCCCCAACCAGGGATTGAACCCAGGCCCTTGACAGTGAGAACATGCAGTTCAAACAACTGGACAGCCTGGTAATTCCCTAGGGGTTTCTGTCTTTATTTAAAAGTTTTAATTAATAGAATTAATAGCTGCTTCCTCCCTCTCTAAATAAAGAAGCAATTATAGTTTTGGAAAACTTTATTGAAATATCCTTATTCACAGCTTCACATTCCATAGGTATGCTTTATGTCATGTGTGTGCTCATGTGTATCAGAGTACAATGTTACTGAGCTGACATTTTTACACATGGTTGGGCCAGCTGAAGGGACTTTAGCCCTCACTTGACAAGTACTGTAAAAGTCCCACTTGCATCAGTAACTTGGTAAAAGGTGAAAGGCAAAGAAGTTAGAGGTTTTCTATTCTCTAACCAAAGCATCTTCTTTAAGCATTAGGGACCAACAGCCCAAAATTGTCTCCAATGGAGAAAATTCTAAGCACTTAACCAACTTGCTTTTAGTTCCAATGATTTTTCTTCTCTATTTTGTCCCTATTGTATCAAGGCCATATTTTGTTATATGATTCTGCATCTCAGTATTGTTGCAGTATATTCTATTATCCTCATCTATGCTCTTTTAACTGACTTTCCTTTTTCCTTATTTTACTATATATTACATCATATTGTTCTAATTTTCTTGCTTTTTACATATTCTTATCTTAATATTAAAAAATTATACTTTCAAAACATATTCCTTTATATTTAATGATTTTGAATTATTTTATTCTTAGTCTTTTGGGACTAAATTTTATTATTCATCATTCATCCAATTTATTTTTTAAATTTTATTTTCTTAAAAGTATTACAAATGTATTTATTTTATTTTATTCTCTCTTTATTTATATTTTTGTTTTTAACCTCTATTTGTTTTATTTCTCATTTTATTGATTTTATAATGATTTACAGCTATTTATACTTCTCTTAATTTTAATTCTTTTTTTAATTTGCTTTTATTTTTGTTCTATATTAAATTGCAATTGTCATTATATCAATTTAAACATTTTTAGTCTCTTATATCAAAACATATGTAATTTGTCATGCTTTCCTTTCTCATGCCAGCAAGAGGCTGTTTCAGCTATGTGGTGTTGTGGAGTATTTGGTAGGAATTACCACTAAAATAAGATGTGGCTTGGCCTTGTGGCCTTCCTCCTGGCTGCTGCTACCATTGTTCTGATTCTCCCAATGGATCTGGCATTCTTTATAAACATAAGATGACTAAAATTTTATTGTATTATGGTGTAATTAATAGACTCCTAACTAATAGTCATTCTCAGGACAAAAGGGACACTCTCTATGTAAATGACACAATGAATTACTTTGAAGGTGATGTTTCCAAATTTATGAGGAAATCTGTTTTCTAGATGTTAAGCCACATGGCAAGCCATGCAAATAAAATGTCACAGTACATGAGGAGAAAGTAGGTGAAAGTTACATCAGAGGCAGTGTTTTTCTCAGAAGTGTTCCTGTCCTTCAAATAGGCATTGGCTTTAGTACCAGATGGTGGTTTCTATCACTAAGTTTCACCAATATATAGGTGCTGGATATTTGTCTTACACCTCTGTCCCTCTGGATGCCCAGGACTCTAAATTCTGTTTCCGGGGGGACAATGTGTCCACATAGGGTAGTACTGATAAGACTCATCAAAGTCTTTTAGTGGAGGTGTGAGGATCCCTTCGACCTCACTTGAATAATCAATAGGTAGCAGTCATGGAAGCACTCATTATATAATAAGGAAAAGCATGTGGATGACTATAGATGATCTTCTGACTTTGATTGTCTTCAACACATTCCTCAGTGCTAGACTGATGATGCTGGGCTATATCTCTGTTGGACTCTGCTTCTCTTTATGTGACACTTCTATATTCATTCTCCTCATCTCAGTCTCAATAAATCTTCTCTAATGTCACTTTATTTTAATCTCTCCCTTACAGGCCCCAGCCTAAGAGGCATGATTGATATTGAGCTAATAATAATTCTGTGCTATGTCTCTACCAAGGGGACAGGATACCCTAATGACAAGTATGTGAAAAAAAGTAACTTGACCAACCCTCAGTAGTTTTAACATTTTATATGCTGACTTTAACTTCATTTCATTTTCTTCCACTACACCCCTGAGACCATAAAAATTGTCAAATGTGATTGATATACTTCCCAGGTAGTCTTATGAAGTGGTAACTGTTCTACTCTGTTGAATGAGGACTTTTATCTGTATGAAGTACTTACTTCTTTCAGAATACTCCCTTTTCTGTTAAAATCATCAGTGGATGGGCTTCCCTGGTGGCGCAGTGGTTGGGAGTCCGCCTGCTGATGCAGGGCACACGGGTTCGTGCCCCGGTCTGGGAGGATCCCGCATGCCGCAGAGCGGCTGGGCCCGTGAGCCGTGGTCACTGAGCCTGCGCGTCCGGAGACTGTGCTCCGCGACGGGAGAGACTACAGTGGTGAGAGGCCCATGTACTGCAAAAAAAAAAAAAAAAATCATCAGTGGACCCTATCTTAGAAAAGGGAGGTTTATCCAGACATCCTGTAGAGTCTTTCTATAACCAGATAATATATTGATGATATCCTGGTCTAGTGGAATTCATCTGCACCTTCAATTGATAGATATTATCCTACATGCTTAAGTATTTATCTAGATCTTGTACATTCCATGTAGTATGCCCTGCAATGAAAATGATTCATTTTTTTATATACAGCTCTTTCAATAAGGATCTTGATTTCTATTTTAAAACATAATGTTATATATTTAAAGGTAAAAATAACATTTGTTTAAATATAGAAAGGAAAAAGTGTACATATATATACATATATAGATAAATGTGCATAGTTAAGTGTAAGGTTCCACCAAGGCCTCTTCACACTTTGGCGAATAATCACTGAGGTCAGATATATGATAATACTCTCATATTTTGGTACTTATGCAGTTTCCTAGTAAGATGGGCATGATTTTATTAAGGTCTTTACCCTCAGTGAGTTGTTTTACTTGTTTGCTTTCTTTCTATCTTCTCTTTCATTTCTTATTCAACAAAATTAAGATATAACTGTATATATATGTATATATATATATATACATATATATACAGTTTAAAAACCCCAAATAAATGAACACCTATGTAACTAGCACTAAATTTATTAAACAGAAAATTACCACAGACCTTAAAACTTCTTCCTTAGGAGGTAACCAGTTTCCTGTATTAATTATTCCATAATGTTCTGTATAGGTTTACTGCATTTGTAAGTTTACCTAAATGATATATTTTCAGGTTTGCTTCTTTATAAACTTTTCATAAATAAAATGATTAATTTATTTTTTGAATACCACATTATTGTTGCTGCATATAATGTTACTCTACTTTTATCTTTACATAGTATTTCATTCTAAGAACTAATAATTTATTCTATTTTGGTAGGCATTTGGATTGTTTTCTAATTTTTTCTACAATAAATATTGCTGCAGAAAAGCATTTTTGTAGCTTCTTTAGAGAAAAATCTACAAGTTGAATGACTGAGTTGTAAAGTATACATATTTTCCATTTTCTGTCCCTAGGAATTTTATCAGTTCACACTCACATTAACATATTTACCATAAAAAAAAAGGAAATTGAGTTATTTGTAGTGAGGTGGATGGACCTAGAGTCTGTCATACAGAGTGAAGTAAGTCAGAAAGAGAAAAAACAAATACCGTATGCTAACACATATACATGGAATCTGAAAAAAAAAAAAAAGGTTCTGATGAACCTAGGGGCAGGACAGGAGTAAAGACGCAAATGTGGAGAATGGACTTGAGGACACGGGGAGGGGGAATGGTAAGCTGGGATGAAGTGAGAGAGTAGCATTGACATATATACACTATAAAATGTAAAATAGATAGCTAGTGGGAAGTAGCTGCATAGCACAGGGAGATCAGCTCAGTGCTTTGTGACCACCTAGAGGGATGGGATGGGGAGGATTGGAGGGAGACACAAGAGGAAGGTGATATGGGGATATATATATATACATATAGCTGATTCAATTTGTTATACAGCAGAAACTAACACAACACTGTAAAGCAATTATACTCCAATAAAAGATGTTAAAAAAAAACAACATGAAAACGTATATAATAGTTCCCACTGCTACATATGTATGTCAGGGTCCCAGCAAGTAACTGATGGCACACTCAAACTGGGTAATTTTAGGAGAGTTTGATAAAGGGATTACTTACACTGTTCAGGGTAATAGAGAAGCCAACCAGAGATAGTGAACTCTAAGGTCAGCAATAGCAATGAGCTATTACCATACCTATACCTGAAGGACAAAGGAGGAGAGGTTCCTGGAACTCAAAGGGAGTTGCTGTATGGAAAGGGTCATCTAATGTAAGTCATGGCCTTGAGCTTAAGTAGATGGACACAGACACACACAATGAAGTGACCTGAAAAGGAGCCAGCTAGGGAAAGAAGTATCCTGCCCCCATTTTTCTGCCCTCCAGTCTCATACTTGAAATTCTCATTGGCTGATGTCAAAGGAAGTTAAAGGGCATGGGAGCTTATCGGTGTTGTCTACATAAATTAGCTCCCAGGCACAAAGCCCAGAAGCACTGAGAAGTGAGTACATGTGATACTCTCATCTATACTTCATAGCTTCAGACATTTTACCAACTTTGTCATGTGAAATGGTCCCTGATAACTAATGACACTGAATGTCTTTTAATGTATTTATTACACATTGATTTCTTCTTTGATAAAATTCTTATTTTGTGACATTTGTTCACTTTGTTATATTTTCTCTTATAATTTATATAAATTATTTATGTAATCTGGATAATATTTCTTTGTTGGCATTATGGGTTGGAAATGCCTTCTTTCAGTAGGTGGTTTGAGTTTTCCTTCAGAGTTCTTGTGAAGAAGAAAAAGAAGATTTTATGTTTAAAGAAATATAATTTTTCAATATTTCTTATGGTTGTTGTACTTGAGGTCTTTATAAATCCTTCACATACCTTTATTTAGATGATAAATAAAATTTCCTGTTATTTGGTTTTAAAGTGTCCACATTCAACACTTAAATTTATCCAGAAGATAAAATTTCCTGTTATTTGGTTTTAAAGTGTCCACATTCAACACTTGAATTCATCCAGAAGTGACTTTTTTGTAGAATGTGATATATGATCCAATTTAATTTTTTTCCATGTAAATGACAAATCTTCTCACTACTATTTGTGGAATGGTCCTACTTACCTATATTACTAGTTTTTCCCTAGGTTGGTTTATGTCTGTGCTTCAGTCTGGTTGAGCTTTCAACTCACTTCCATAGATATATTTGTTCTTCTCTGAATAAATGGCATATTGTCTTAATCACTGCAATTTTATCATAAGAAAATAACATTTGAAAGGGCAAGTTCTGCTATTTTTTTTTCTTTAGCAATATCTTAGCTTTTATGGACCATTTGTTTTATTACTTTAGAATTAACTTTGTCAAGTTCCCTGAAAAACTCTACTGTGGTCTTCTTTATAATTGCATCAAACATATAGATCCATTTGGAAAGATTTGATTATTATAACCGTGCTATCTTTCAGTTTATTTAGATTTAGATTTTTTGAGTAGTTTTCAATAAAGATTTATAAAGCTCTACATATGTAGAAATTTGAATATTTTTGATAGGTTTATTTCTGTGTACTTTATGTTGTTATTGTGAATATCTATTTTATTGTACTTTCTGTTTGTTGCTGGTGTGAAGAATTTAATTAACTTTGTGAATTGACCTTATATCCAGCTACCTGATAAGCTCCTCTTAATTCTAATAATTTGATTGTTAATTTTATCAGATTTTCCATGCATGTAATTTTATCATTTGCAAATAATGATAGTTCCATTTCTTCTTTTCCAATCCTAATATCTCCCATTCCTTTTTCTTAAATTATTGTACTGACAGTAAAATGGTCAGTGAAAGGGTCAATAACAATGATGATAATGGGTAACACCTTTGTTTTTTAATAGTAAAGGGAACCATAGTAATGTTTTGCTATTGAGAACAATATTTTATATAGATATCTATTTACAAGTTAAGGAAGTTCACTTTTTATTACTTGTTTCCTAAAGTTTCTTTGCACAAGAATGTTTGCTTAGTGACGTCTAATGTTTGCTTAGTGACATCTATTGAATTGATCACCTATGTTTTTTCCCTTTAAACTGTTTAGTTAATGTTAATGTGTAAATTTTCTTAATTTTCTAATGGTGAACCTACTTTAGTCCTCAAATAAGTCTAACTTGTCACACTTGAAATTATTTTAGTGTCTTGCATAATTTTTATAAAAAATTAACCTTTAAAAGTCTAACATCATTCTATATTTTGAATGTTTTTCCACTTATCTGAAATAAGAGGATCTGAAATTATTTAAAATCAGACCACCTAGCTTGAAATTAAGTGCTATTGTTGTTCAAACTTATGGATACTTTATAAGCACCTGAATTATATATTATTATCATTAACTGGCAATGTTTGTTTATATTTACCCTGATATTTATAATTTCTCTGAATACCTTTATTTTATTTAAGGCAGTCTCATATCATTGTTTCTTTTGTTTGTTTATTTGTCTTTTTGGGGTACGCGGGCCTCTCACTGTTGTGGCCTCTCCTGTTGCGGAACACAGGCTCCGGACGCGCAGGCTCAGCGGCCATGGTTCACGGGCCCAGCCGCTCCGCGGCATGTGGGATCTTCCCGGACCGGGGCATGAACCCGTGTCCCCTGCATTGGCAGGCGGACTCTCAACCACTGCACCACCAGGGAAGCCCTATCATTGTTTTTATCTGAAATTAATCTTCTTGATGTTTTTAATGTGTTCGGTAGGTAGTAAACCTTATATGTGTTTTTTCAGAAAACATCTTGATTTCACCTTAATTACCGAGAGACGGTTTCATGAGGTTTACAGTACTGTGTTTTCATCTATTTTCTCTCAGAACTTTGAATTTAGAAAAAGGAATGATACCAGACTGTTTCATAAAGCAGTTTTCCTGAATTAGTCATCCTAGCATGTATAGGAGTTGGTTTTAATATTAATTGCGAGTCTTCCTGAACATTTATCAATAAATTGCTGCATAACAAATAATCATGTTGATTAGTAGAAGAAGCTGTTCATTGGATGGTGTACCTTAGCAGGTGTTTAGTCTGAATGAGAAAAATTCCCAACATAAAGAGAAACACAAGTTGAAACATTTTGAGTTAGTTTGCAAGGTTGTAATAACAATTGTTATAAAATTAAGCCCTGGAGATAAATGAGGAATTCTGCAGAATCTTGTTCTATGATCTTGGGCAGAAACTGTCTACATCATGCTGTCATCTGTTTCAGGGGAAGATATTTTTCCTGAAAAATCGTTAATTTTAAGTCAGTTGTAGGTTTTCAAGTCCAAGAGTCCTGAGAGCTCTCTTTAATCGAGAGACATGGATTCATGTTTTAATACCATATACTTTATTTTCTGTGTGAGGAATTGAAAGACCCTGGTAGGACCTTTTCTATTGAGGTTCAAGTGCTGTTTTTTGTTGATGTCTCTTCTAGAACAGCCTGTCTCCAGGTTCCAATATATGGGATACAATGCTCTTACTGGGTGGAAGGTATATGAAAGCCTCCTTGACCTGTTGAAAATAAATTTCTGAATATTGTATTAGTACCTTACACTATTGGGTCATATTAGAATTTACAAAGGCAGGATGTGCATGGGGTTCTATCATCATGGATATGGGTTTCCTGTGATGATTTCATAAGGTATCAATTTATGTTTCCCAAAAAAGGTATTGAACATGAAGTCATAAGGACTATGAGTAACACTTTGGGGCATGGTAATCTTGTGATTTCTGTTAGTTTTGACAATTTCAATTTCAGAATACCATTGGTACATTCAACTTTCCCTGAAGAATGTGGATGATAAGGACAATGATAGTGCCACAGTGTCTGAATAATTTTAACTGTTTTATTACCTGCCCCTTAAAGTGAGTCTCTTGATCAGTTGAAATTCAGCTTGAAATTCCCCATAGTGGAAAAATGTTTTCTAATAGTTTCTTTGCTACAGTTGTGGCATCAGTTTTCTGACAAAGGGAAGCTTCTACTCACGTAGAAAACAGTCATACCATTACAGTACATATGCATAACTAATAAAATGAATCAATTGAATGAATTACAATTTTAAAAGATTGAATGGTCTGGTTGGTGGAGGGGCAATCCCTGGAGTGACTTTAATAGTTTTACTTGTCTTTTGTGATTGACAATTTAAACACTGGTTATAAACTTACCATCCAATTTAGTACAGTCACTCCAGCAATATTTTTTTCATAATTTGGATTGTTTTGTAAATTCCATGTTGGGAAGTCATGTGAAGTGCTCATAAGTGAAAATGTGAGATTCAGAAAGCTCTAGATGGTTGTTTGGGCCTTCTGCTTTTTACATTAAATTTGCTTCTTTCTTGGTGTCATTTCTATTTTTCAGTATTGACACATTTTATTTTCCCCTTTGGTCTGTCACACAGGTTGTCATAAGTAACCTGATTTGTATCTATCTTATGAAGTTCATTTATTTTATGTTATGTTATGTTATTTTATTTATTTTTTCAATTTTTATTAGAGTATAGTTGATTTACAATGTTCTGTTAGTTTCAGGTGTACAGCAAAGTGAATCAGTTATACATATACATATATCTACTTTTTTTTTTTCCATATAGGCCATTATAGAGTATTCAGTAGTGTTTCCTGTGTGGTACAGGAGGTCTTATTAATTATCAAATTTACATATAGTACTGTGTATATATCAGTCTCAGTCTCCCAATTTATCCCTCCCCAACCTTACCTGCTGGTACCATAAATTGCTTCTACATCTGTAACTCTATTTCTGTTTTGTAGATAAGTTCATTTGTACTCTTTTAAGTGTCCACATATGAGTGATATCATATGGTGCTTGTCTTTCTCTAGCTGACTTACTTCATTCAGTATGATAATCTCTAGGTCCATCCATGCTGCAGCAAATGGCATTATTTCATTCTTTTTTAGGACTGAGTAATATTCCATTGTATATATGTACCACATCTTCTTTATCCATTCCTCTGTTGATGGATATTTAGGTTGCTTCCATGTCCTGGTTATTGTAAATAGTGCTGCAATGAACACTGGGATGCATGTATATTTTAAATTATGGTCTTCTCTGGAAATGTGCCAAGGAATGGGATTGCTGCATCATAAGGTAGCTCTATTTTTTTAGTTTTTAAAGGACCTTCCATACTTTTCTCCATAATGGCTGTACCAATTAACATTCCCACCAGCTGTGTAGGAGGGTTCCCTTTACTCCACACACTCTACAGCATTTATTGTTTGTAGATTTTTTGATGATGGCCATGCTGACTGGTGTGAGGTGATACCTCATTGTAGTTTTGATTTGTATTTCTCTAATAAATAGTGATGTTGAATACCTTTTCATGTGCCTCTTGGCCATCTGTATGTCTTCTTTGGAGAAATGTGTATTTAGATTTACTGCCCATTTTTGGATTGGGTTGTTTGGGTTTTTTTTTTTTTGATATTGAGCTGCATGAGCTGTTCATATACTTTGCACATTAATCCCTTGTCATTTGCTTCATTTGCAAATATTTTCTCCCATTTTGAGGATTCTTTTCATTTTCTTTATGTTTTCCTTTGATCTGCAAAACATTTTAAGTTTAATTAGGTCTAATTTGTTTATTTTGCTTTCTATTTTCATTACTCTAGGAGGTGGGTCAAAAAAGATCTTGCAGCATTTTATGTCAAAGAGTGTTCTGCCTATGTTTTCCTCTAAGACTTTTCCAGTGTCTGTCCTTATATATAGGTCTTTAATCCATTTTGAGTTTATTTTTGTGTATGGTGTTAGGAAGTGTTCTAATTTCATTCTTTTACATGTAGCTGTCCACTTTTTCAAGCACCATTTATTAAAGATACTGTCTTTTCTCCATTGCATATTATTGCCTCATTTGTCATAGGTTAGGTGACCATAGGTGTGTGGGTTTATCTCTGGACTTTCTATCCTGTACCATTGATCTATGTTTGTTTTTGTGCCAGTACCATACTGTCTTGATTACTGTAGCTTGGTAGTTTAGTCTGAAGTCAGGAATCCTGATTCCTCCAGCTCTACATTTCTTTCTCAGGATTGCTTTGGCGATTAAGGGTCTTTTCTGTTACCATACAAATTGTAAAATTTTTGTGCTAATTCTGTGAAAATTCCCACTGGTAATTTGATAGGAATTCATTGAAACTGTAGATTGTGTTGGGTAGTATAGTCATTTGCAAAATATTGATTCTTACAATCCAAGAACATGGTATGTCTCTCCATCTGTTTGTGCCATCCTTTACTTCGTTCATCAGTATCTTATAGTTTTCTGAGTATAGGTCTTTTGCCTCTTTATGTACGTTTATTTCTGGATATTTTATTCATATAAAATCATGTCATCTGCAAACAGTGACACTTATACTTCTTCTTTTCCAATTTGGATTCTTGTTATTTCTTTTTCTTCTCTGATTACCATGGCTAGGACTTCCAAATCTACATTGAATAATAGTGGCAAGAGTTGACACCCTTGTCTTGTTCCTGATCTTAGAGGAAATGTTTTCAATTTTTCACCATTGAGAATGAGGTTTGCTGTGGGCTTGTCATATGTGGCCTTTATTATGTTGAGATAGGTTCCCTGTATGCCCACTTTCTGGAGACTTTTTATCATAAATGGGTGTTGAATTTTGGCAAAAGCTTTTTCTGCATGTATTGAGATGATTGCATGATTTTCATTCTTCACTTTGTGGATAGGATGTATCACACTGATTGATTTGTGGATATTAAAGAATCTTTGCATCCTGGGATAAATCTCACCTGATCATGGTGTATGATCCCTTTAACGTGTTGTTAGATTCAGTTTGCTAATGTTTTGTTGAGGATTTTTACCTCTGTGTTCACCAGTGATATTGGCCTGTATTTTTCTTTTTTGCAATATCTTTGTCTGGTTTTGGTTTCAGGTTGATGGTGGCTTCATAGAATGAGCTTGGGAGTTTTGCTTCATCTGCAACTTTTTGGAGTAGTTTCAGAAGGGTAGGTATTAACTCTTCTCTAAATGTTTGATAGAAATTTCTTGTGAAACCATCTGGTCCTGGTGTTTGTTTGTTAGAAGATTTTTAATCACAGTTTCAATTTCAGTACTTGTGATTCATCTGTTCATATTTTCTATTTCTTCCTGGTTCAGTCTTATGAGGTCTTACTTTTCTAAGAATTTATCCATTTCTTCTAGGTTGTCCATTTTATTGGCATATAGTTGCTTGTAGTAGTCTCTTGTGATCCTTTGTATTTCTGTGTTGTCAATTGTAACTTCTCTTTTTTCTTTCTAATTTTATTGATTTGTATCCTCTCCCTTTTCTTCTTGATGTGTCTGGCTAAAGTTTTTATCAATTTTCTTTATCTTCTCCAAGAACCAGGTTTTAGTTTCATTGGTGTTTGCTATTGTTTTCTTCATTTCTATTTCATTTATTTCTGCTCTGATATTTATGACTTCTTTCTTTCTACTAAATTTGTGTTTGTGTCCTTCTTTCTCTAGTTGTTTTAGATGCAAGATTAGGTTGTTTATTTGAGACTTTTCATGTTTCTTGAGTTAGGATTGTGTTACTATAAACTTCTCTCTTAGAACTGCTTTTGCTCGTCCCATAGGTTTTTGTTGTCATTTGTCTCTAGATATTTTTTGAATTTCCCTTTATCCTTTTAGTGATCCATTTGTTATTTAGTAACATATTGTTTAGCCTCTGTGTGTGTGTAGGTTTTTTTTTGTTTGTTAGTTTGTTTTTTTTTTACATTGTTTTTTCTTGTAATTGATTTCTAATCTCATAGCATTCTGGTCAGAAAAGATGCTTGATATGATTTCATTTTCTTAAATTTACAGAGGCTTGGTATGTGACCCAAAATGTGATCTCTTCTGTGAAATGTTCCAAGTGAACTTGAGAAGAAAGTTTACTCTGCTGCTTTTGTATGGAATGCCCTATAAATATCAATTAAGTTTATCTGGTCTAATGTGTCAATTAAGGCTGTGTTTCCTTATTAATTTTCTTCTGGATGATCTGTCCATTGATGTAAGTGGGGGGTTAAAGTTCCCCACTATTATTGTGTTACTGTGATTTCCCCTTTCATGGCTGTTAGCATTTGCCTGATGTATTGAGGTGCTCCTGTGTTGAGTGCATAAATATTTACAATTGTTATATCCTCTTCTTGGATTGATCCCTGATCATTATGTATTGTTCTTCCTTGTCTCTTATAACAGTCTTTATTTTAAAGTCTATTTTGTCTGATATGAGTATTGCTACTCCTGCTTTCTTTAGATTTCCATTTGTATGGAAGTTCTTTTTCCATACCCTCACTTTCAGTTTGTATGTGTCCCTAGGTCTGATGTGGGATTCCTGTAGAAAGCATATATACAGTCTTGTTTTTGTATCCATTCAGCTAGTCTAGGTCTTTTGATTGGTGTATTTAATCCATTTACATTTAAGGTAGTTATAGATATTTGTGTTCCTATTGCCATTTTCTTAATTGTTTTGGGCTTGTTTTTATAGGTATCTTTCCTCCCTTCCTCTTTTGTTCTCTTGTAGTTTGATGACCATCTTTAGTATTGTGTTTGGGTTGCTTTTGTGTGTGTGTGTGTGTGTGTGTGTGTGTGTATGTGTGTATCCATTGTAGTTTTTGGTTGGCATTTCCCATGAGATTTTGATAAAGCAATCTATATATATACAGAGTTGTTTTAAGTTGGTGGTCTCTTAATTTCAAAGGCAATTCCCATTTCTTGCATTTGTACTTTCCTTTTCTCATGATTGCTTGTTTTTATATCATATTTGTTTATGGATGATTTCCTGCTTTCACTGTGTGTTTGCCTTTACCATTGAGCTTTCTGATTTTCTTGTTTCTAGTTGTGGCCTCTTTATTTTTTTCCCCTGCCTAAAGAAGTTTCTTTAGCATTTGTTGTAATGCTGGTTTGGTGGTACTGAATTGTCTTAGATTTTGCTTGTCTGTAAATCTTTTGATTTCTCCATTGAATTTGAATGAGAGCATTGCTGGATAGAGTATTCTTGATTGAAGGTTTTTCCTTTTATCACTTTAAATATAACATGCCACTCCCTTCTGGCCTGCAGAGTTTCTGTTGCAAAATCCCCTGATAACCTTATGGGAATTCCCTTGTATGTCATTTAATTCTTTTCCCATGTTGCTTTTAATATTTTTTCTTTATGTTTAATTTTTTTTATTTTGATTATTATGTGTCTCAGCATTTTCCTCCTTTGGTTTATCCTGTATAGAACTCTCTGCACTTCCTGGACTTGGGTGACTATTTCCTTTCCCATGTTAGCGAATTTTTTTACTATAATTTACATAAATTATAATTTATATAATTTATTTACTATAATCTCTTCAAATATTTTCTCAGTCCCTTTGTATTTTTTTTCCTTCTTCTAGAACCCCTATAATTCGAATGTTGGTGTGTTTAATGTTAAGAGGTCCTGGAGACTGTCTTCAATTCTTTCCATTTTTTTTCTTCTTTATTCTGTTCTGCAGCAGTGATTTCAACCATTCGGTCTTCCAGATCACTTATCAGTTCTTCTGTGTCAGTTATTCTGCTATTGATTCCTTATAGCATATTTTTCATTTCAGTTATTGTATTATTTATCTCTGTTTGTTCTTTAGTTCTTCTACGTCTTTGTTAAACATTTCTTGTATCTTCTCAATCTGTACCTCCATTCTTTTATGAGATCTTGGACCATCTCTACTATAATTACTCTGAATTCTTTTTCAGGTAGATTGCTTATCTCCTCTTCTTTTAGTGGTCATTGTAGGCTTTTATCTGGCTTCTTTGTCTGTAACATATTTGTCTGTCTTCTCATTTTGTCTAACTTACTGTCTTTGTGCTCCCTTTCTGCAGGCTGCAGGACTGTGGTTCCTCTTGCTTCTCATGTCTGACACCTGGTGGATAAGTTTGATCCAGAGGCTTCTTCCATTATCCCCTCAATAAGGGTAACTGGAGCCTTCCCTGGATATTGAGCAGAGCCCCCCTTTTTCTCTGTTGTTTTCACTGCTTAGACAGGGACAGGGTCTGCCCCCTAGTTATTGAAATGGGGGCCCCCACATCTGTGTTTCTGATCTGTGGTGCAAGGTAGGTGGTATTAGCACACACCCCTGGGTGAGAAACCACTGAGTATTCCTCCTCTGGAGCTATTCACCTGTGAATGTGCTCTGTTGTGTCTCCCTTTTCACCTGTTTTGCAGGCTTACAAAGTACCCTTTTGTTGACACTGGTCTTGGTCCCACCTTAACTGTGGGTATGCCGGCAATTGGCCCTGGTGACACTCAGGTGTTGCTTTCACAAGGCCACTGCCACAGATCCACTGAGATCAGGTCCCAGGACTTCAGTAGTCATGCAGCTGGACCCCCTGTGAGAACTATGGAGGCAGCTCAGACTCTGGCCTGACACAACCCCCATGTGTATGTGCCCACAAACCCACAGCTGCTAAAGCCAGACATGTCCCAACTGCAGGAGAACTTGTCTTCCTTTCACATGTTTCACAGGTGCTGAATTTAGGAAGCCATCTGCAAAAGTGTAACTCTGTGAGGAGAGATTTCAGCTGTGAGGAGATTTCAGCCCTTCTTCCTAAGTCACAAAGTCCCTGGTGCTCAGGTGTGGTTTCCGCCTCACCTCTGTGTGTGTTCCTCCTACCAGAGTCTGCTCTAGAGGTTGCCAGAGCACACAAGCCCATCAAGCAGGAAGGAGCTGAGGCAGCAATTGAGGCGAGTGGGCCACCCAGGCAGAAGGGTGCTGGGGAAGTGACTGGAATGCACGAGCTCATCAGGGGCAATCGGGACAAGTGGGTCAACCAGTTGGGGGGTTGGAGGAGGCAATGGCAGAGGTGAGCAAGCCAGCTCCTGTGGGAGCCCTCCTTAGTGCATATGGAGGCAGAGACCAGTGTGTGAGGAGAGAGGCTGCAATGGTGGCCCTGTCCTTTGCGCTTCACTCAACAATGATGCTTCACCTCTCTAGTGGTCAGGGCTTCCTCCTTGAGCATTCCCAGTTGTTGAAGTTCCTCACTCCCATCCCCTCAGGATGTCTCCTCACTGCTAACAGCAGTCCCTCCCTGGGTCTGCTCTCCAAACCCCATGTTCCAGTACCCAGTCCCTGTGCCCACCAGTGGACACCCATCTCAGGCTGGGGTGCACAGGGCTATGGCAAGAACCATCTGTGTAGGTCTCACTCTGTCCTGCCTGTCACAGACCTGTTGCTGGGCTCTCCTACAAACCCCTGAAGATCCCCTTCTGTCCCAGCTGATCTCCCCACCAGTGAGGGGGTTTCTGCAGATGCAGAAACATTTCCTCTCACCTTCAACTCCCCACCAGGAGTGCAGGTCCTGTCCTGCTTCCTCTCTTCTTTCTTTTCCCTTCTTTCTTTCATCCTACCCATTTATGTGGGGACCTTTCTTGTTCTTTTAGGTGTCCGAGGTCTTCTACCAGTGTTCAGCAGGTGCTCTGTGAGAATTGTTCCATTTGTAGATGTATTCTTGATGGGTTTGTGGGGAGAGAGACTAATGCAATACAATTATGACTTCTTCTTCATCAGGTAAGTGTAAGAGGGTAGAAGAGTATGCAGTTGCAGCAAGAATGTGCAGATGTGAATGAAACAGGAGTAGAGCCTCATAAGTTGTTAGTCTACTATCTAAGAAATGCTGAGAGTCCTCAATGTTTAGCTAACTTTCAACAGCATCAGGAATTTTCATGTTTAATATACTTCTTTGAACAAGTTCTGAAGGGGATTCTACAATTTAGCAGCTTCAGAAACTGCCTTTAAACAATTTGGATATTCCCTGACTGCTGGGTCTAATTGTAAGCTATACTAAGCTATGGGTCTAGTTTTTCCATGTTCTTCTGTAAGGACTCCAAATGCCTGATATTATGTTCACAACAAACAAAGTGAAAGGTTTGATATAGTCAGGGATCCTCAATGCAGGAGGATTTTATGAGGCTCATTTGAGTTCAATAAATATATTTTTTTGTATTTTGTTTCCCAAGGAAGAAGTTTCTGAGCATTACTTTTAGTCAGTTCATAGAGTGGAGAGGCCAATAAGGAAAAATTAGGGACCCAGGGTCAGCAATATCCTGCAAGTCCAAGACAATTATCTCTTAGTCATATGTCAGGGATAATTTTGGATAATACTTATTCTTTTTATGGACAGAAAGAATTCTTTTGCTGATAAATCATTACCAAGGTAATATAGTTTCTTATTTGTAAACTGAGTTTGATCTTGAGAGGGCCTATGGCCTTTATAAGCTAGATGTTGCAATAGATATTTTGAGTCAGTTTCTGAGTTCTCTCTGGATGAGGAGCAAATAAGTAAGTCATCTAAATATTAAGTCAAGAAAAAGTTTCAGGGCAATTGTAATGTATTTACTTTTTATTTGTTTTTATTAATTTATTTCATTGTAGTATAGTCAATGTACAATATTATTTTATAGGTGTACATTATAGTGATCCACAATTTTTAAAATTTATACTCCATTTATCATAATTATAAAATATTGGCTATAGCCTCTGTGTTGTACAATATATCCTTGTAGCTTATTTTATGCATAATAGTTTATACCCATTAATTCCCAACCCTTTATGGCACTTTCTCCTTCCCTCTCCCCATTGGTAACCACCGTTTATTCTCTATATCTGTGAGTCAGCTTCTTTTTGTTGTTGTTGTTATAATCACTAATTTGTTGTATTTTTTAGATTCCACATATAAGTGATATCATACAGTATTTGTCTATCTCTGTCTGGCTTACTTCACTTAACATAATAACCTCCAAGTCCATTCATGTTTTTGCAAGTGGCAAAATCTTATTAATTTTTATGGCTGAATGGTATTCCATTGCACAGTTATACCACGTCTTCTTTATTTATTCATCTGTTGATGGCCACAATGTTGTACAATAAGATTGCTTCCATATCTTAGCCATTGTAAATAATGCTGCTATGAACATTGGGGTGCATGTATCTTTTTGAATTGGTGTTTTTGTTTCCTTTGGATACATACTCAGAAGTATAATTGCTGGATCATATGGTAGTTCTATTTTTAGTTATCTGAGAAACCTCCTACTGTTCTCCACAGTGGCTGCACCAATTTACATCCCCACCAACAGTGTACGAGGGTTCCATTTTCTCCACATCCTCGCCAACATTCATTGTTTGTTGTCTTTTTGGTGATAGCCATTCTGACAGTTATGAGGTGATATCTCAATCATTGTGGTTTTAATTTGAATTTCCATGTTGAGTGAGAATGAATGAGTAATGCTGAGCATTTTTCATGTGCCTGTTGGCCATCTGTATTTCCTTTTTAGAAAAATGTCTATTGAGGTCTTCTGCCTATTTTTAAAATTGGGTTGTTTGGGGAGGTGTTGTTGTTGTTGTTGAGTTATATGAGTTGTTTATATATTTTGGATATTAACCCCTTATTGATAATATCATTTGCAAGTATTTTCTCCCATTGAGGAGGTTATTTTTTCATTGGTCAATGGTTTCTGTTGCTATGCAAAGGCTTTTAGGTTTAATTATGTCCCATTTGTTTATTTTTAGCTTTTACTCCCTTTGCTGTAGGAAAGAGATTCAAAAAAATATTGCTATGATTTATGACATGATTTATGACAAAGTGTTCTGCCTTTGTTTTCCTCTAGGAGTTTTATGATTTCTGGTCTTACACTTAGGTGTCTAATCCATTTTGAATTTATCTTTGTATATGGTGTTAGAGAATGTTCTAATTTCATTGTTTTACATGTAGTTGTCCACTTTTCTCAGCATTTTTTATTAAAGAGACTGTCTTTTCTCCCCTGTACATACTTCCCTCATTTGTTATAGATTAATTGACCATAAGTGTGTGGGTTTATTTCTGGGATCTCTATTCTGTTCCATTGATCTATGTGTCTGTTTTTGTTCCAGTACCATACTCATTTGATTACTGTAGCTTTGTAGTATAAAGACAGGGAGAATGATTCCTTCAGCTCTGTTCTTACTCGATTGTTTTGGTTATTCAGGGTCTTTTGTGTTTCCATAAAAATTTTAGGGTTATTCTGGTTCATTGAAAATGCCATTGGTATTTTGATAGGGATTGCATTGAATCTGTAGATTGTATTTTAAAATATCAATTCTTCCAATCCAAAACATTGTATATCTTTCCATCTGTTTGTGTTTTCTTCAATCTATTTCATCAGTGTCCTATAGTTTTGGGGATACAGGTCATTTACCTCCTTCCATAGGTATTTTATTCTTTTTGATGTGATGATAAATAGGATTGTTTCCTTAATTTCCCTTTCTGTAGTTCATTGTCAGTGTGTAGAATTGCAACAGATTTCTGTATATTAATTTTGTATCCTGCAACTTTATTGAATTCATTGATGAGTGCTAATAGTTTTCTGGTGGCATCTTTAAGATTTTCTATGTATAGTATCATGTCATCTGCAAACAGTGACAGTTTTACTTCTTTCTTTCCAGTCTGGATTCTTTTTCTTATCTGATTGCTGTGGTTAGAACTTCCAATACCATGTTGAATAGGAGTGGTGAGAGTGGCCTTTCTTGTCTCCTTCCTGATCTTAGAGGAAATGCTTTCAACTTCTCATTGTTGAGTATGTTGTTAACTGTGGGTTTGTCATACATTGCCTTTATTATGTTGCGGTATATTCCCTCTATGACCTCTTTCTGGAGAGATTATTTTATTATAAATGGATATTGAATTTTGTCAAAAGCTTTTTCTTTATCTGTTGAGATGATCATATTAATTTTATTCTTCAATAAATGAAGAATGTTAATGTGATGTATCACATTTATTGATTTGTGGATATTGAAAACTCATTGCATCCCTGGGATAAATCCCACTTCATTATGGTGTATGATTCTTTTAATATATTGTTGGATTCAGTTTACTAATATTTTGGTAAGGATTGCTGTATCTATGTTCATCAATGCTATTGGCCTGTAATTTTCTTTTTCTGTTATATTTTTGTCTGGTTTTGGAATGAGGGTGATGGTGGCCTCATAGAATGGGTTTGGAAGAATTTATTCCTCTTCAACTTTTTGAAATAGTTTGAGAAGGATAGGTGTTAACTCACTTCTCAATGTTTGGTAAAATTTACCTGTGAAGTCATCTGGTTCTGGACTTTTGTTTGTTGGAAGTTTTAAAATTACTGATTGGATTTCATTACTGGTAATTTGTTTGTTCATATTTGCTATTCTTCGCAGTTCAGTTTTAGGGATTTTATATTTCTAAGAATTTGCTTATTTCTCCTAAGTAGTACATTTCATTGACATATAGTTGATCTTAGTGGTCTATTGTTATCCTCTGTATTTCTGTAGTGTCAGTTGTAACTTTTCCTTTTTCATTTCTGATTTTATTGATTTGAGCCCTCTCCCTCTTTTTCGTGATGAATCTGGCTAAAGGTTTGTCAATTTTTAAAAATCTTTTCAAAAAAACAGCTTTTGTATTGTTTCCTTTGTCTCTATTTCATTTATTTCTGCTCTGGTATTTATGATGTTTTTCCTTCTGTTAACTTTGGTTTTGTTTGTTCTTCTTTCTCTAGTTACTTTAGGTGTAATGTTAGGTTGTTTATTTGAGATTTTTCTTGTTTCTTGAGGTAAGCTTGTACACTATAAACTTCCTTCTTAGAACTGCTTTTGCTGCATCCCATAGATTTTTGATCCTCATGTTTTCATTTTCATTTGTCTCTAGTATTTTTTGATTTCCTATTTGATTTCTTCAGTTATCCATTAGTTGTTTAATAACATATTGTTTAGCCTGCACCTATTTGTGTTTTTTTGCATTTTTCCTTGTAGTTGATTTCTAGTCTCACAGAGTTGTTTTTGGAAAAGATGCTTGATATAATTTCCATTATCTTAAATATACCAAAGCTTGTTTTGTGGCCTAGCATGTCATCTATCCTTGAGAATGTTACACATGTCCTTGAAAATAATATGTATTCTGTTGCTTTCAGATGGAATGTTCTCTATATTCTACTCCACCTGCTCTAATGTGCCATTTCAGGCCAGTGTTTCCTTACTGATTTTCTGTTTGGATGATCTGTCCACTGATGAAAGTGGGGTGTTAAAATTCCCTACCATTACTGTGTTACTGTCGATTTCTCCCTTTATATCATTACTATTTGTTTTATGTATTTAGATTCTCCTATGTTGGTTGTGTATATATTTACAGTTATTGTATCACCTTATTCAATTAATCCGTTTATCATTATGTAATGTCCTCCTTTGATTCTTGTTATGCTATTTGTTTTAATCATAATTTGTGTTGTGTCAGAATTGCTACCTCCACTTTCCCTTCATTTACATTTTCAAGGAATACATTCCCTTACTTTCAGTCTGTGTGTGTCACTAGATCTGAAGTGAATCTCTTGTAGGCAGCATTTAAATGGATCTTGTTTCTGTATCCATTCTGCCACTCTATTTTATTTGATTAGAGCATTTAGTCCATTTAGATTTAAAGTAATTATTGATATGTGCAATCTTATTGCCATTTTGTTAATTGCTTTGGTGTTGTTTTGTAGGTCTATTTTTTTCCCTTTCTTCTCTTTTGTTCATTTCTCTGTGATTTATGTTTAGTGTTATGTTTGAATTCCTTTTTCTTTTTTTGTGTATATCTATTATAGATTTTTGATTGTGGCTACCATTATATATATGCGTGTGTGTGTGTGTATGTATATATATACATACACACACACACACACACACATATATATATATGTAATTGTTTTGAGTTGCTGATCTATTAATTTCAAAGGCAGTTTAACAACTCTGCATTTGTACTCTCCTCCCCTCATGATTACTGTTTTTGATATCATATTTTACATCTAATTGTTTTGTGTATCCCTTAACTGCTTATTGTGGATATAGATGATTTTTACTACTTTTGTCTTTTAACCTCCCTACTAGCTTTGTGTGTGGATGACTTCCTACCTTTAGTGTATGTTTACCTTTACTGATGAGCTTTTTCATTTCATAATTTTCATGTTTCTAGTTGTGGTCTTTTATTTTTTGCTTAGAAAAAATCCTTTAACATTTATTGTAAAGCTAGTTTGGTGGTGCTGAACTCTTAGTTTTGCTTGTCTGCAAAGCTTTTGATTTCTCCATCAAATCTGAATGAGAGACTTGGTGGGTATGTTGCAGGTTTTCCCTTTCATCACTTTAAATATATTCTGTTACTCCCTTCTGGCCTGCAGAGTTTCTGATGAAAAGTCAGCTGACAGCCTTATGGGAGTTCCCTTGTATATTATTTGTTGCTTTTCCCTTACTGATTTCAATATTCTCTCTTTATCTTTAATTTTGCCATTTTAATTACAATGTATCTTGTTGTGTTCCTCTTTGGGTTAATCCTGTATGGGGCTCTCTGGGCTTCCTGGACTTGGATGTCCATTTTCATTCCCACGTTTTGTGAAGTTTTCAGCTATGACATCATGAAATATGTTCTCAGCCCCTTTCTCTCTCTCTTCTGCTTCAGAGACCTCTATAATATGAATATTATTACACTTAATGTTGTGTCAGAGGTCTCTTATGTTGTCCTCATTTTTTTCAATTCTTCTTTCTTATTTCTGTTCTGCATTAGTGATTTTCACTACTCTGTCATCCAGCTCACTGATCTGTTCCTCTTTATCTTTTAGTCTACTGTTGATTCCTTCTAGTGTATTTTCCATTTCAGTTCTTGTATTTTTCATCGGATTGATTTTTCTTTATATTTTCTCACTTTTTGTTAAAAACTTCTAACATCTCACTCTGTGCACCCATTCTTTTCCTGAGTTCCTTGATCATCTTTATGATCATACCCTGAACTCTTTCTATCTCCACTTCACTTAGTTCTTCTGGAGTTTTATTTTTTTCCTTTGTCTGGAAGCTATTCCTCTCTCACCTCATTTTGCCTAACTTGTTATTTGTATTTTATGCATCTGATTAATTACTTTTGCCAACCTTGGAGAAGTAGCTTTCTGTAGGAGATGCCCTATGCATCCTAGCAGCGCACTCCCCTCTTGTCACCCAAGTTATATGCTCCATGGGCTCCCCTTATGAGGACTGTGTTTTCTTCAGTTGTGGTGGGCTGACCATGTGTTTTGGTTGATGCTCTTCTGGGTCATTGCCAGGCCCTTCTTTGCCCAGAGGCTGCCAGCTGCTGGTTTGCAGGGCTGGGTCATGAGGTGGCTGACTGCAGAACCTCAGGGGACCCCAGAATAGTTCTGACTCACTGGTTAACAGAGTCAGTAACCAGAAGATTCTGAGGTTGTTGTCCATGTAGCGGTGGGTGAAGCTAAGTCTTGGGGTTAGTGCCAGACTGCTGGCAGGAAGAGCTTAATCCTGGAGTCTGGTTGCAGAGGCCAGGAGTCCCAGAGTTGGTGTCAGATTTCTGGTGGAAGTGCTGGTTTCTGACACAGTTGAGTGTGGGGTCTGTGGTGTCCCAAAGCTTATGTTGGCCTGCTAGTGGGCAGCAGTTCACTTCAACTGGCCTCAGGGAGAGATATGGCCAGCTGGGATTGTGGTTTTCTTGCTTCTGGTTTCTACTCCCTGGTGAATAAGTCTGGTCCAGAGGCTAGATCAGACTTCCTGGAGTGCAGGACCAGAGCCCAAGGGCTTCTGGGACTGATGTCTGCCAATTGGTTGGTTGAGCTGGGTTTTGGGCCCTCTGGTGGGCAGGGACATGTCTAGAGGTGTGTAGGCTCAGGAGACCTTTAGGCAGTTTGTCTGTTGATGGGTGGGGCTGTGTTCCTGCCTAGTTAGTTGCTTGGCCTGAGGGATCCCAGCACTGACACCTACAGGCTTTTGTGTTAAGGCAGAACTAGGTCCTGGGGCTAATAAACTAGAGAAAGGATTATGCAATGACATGAGCCAGAACCAGTGTCCATATGATAGAAGGAGTTCCCAGGAATGGCTGTCTCCAGTTTCTATGTCACCAAGGAGAGCTGTCATTGCCTATTGCCTCTCCAGGAGAATCTCAAGACCAGTCAGTAGGTCTGAACCATGCTCCTATCAAATTACTGCTTTTGCCCTGGCTCCCAGAGCATGTGAGATTATGTGTGCATCCTTTAAGAATGAAATCTCTATTTCTTCCAGGTCTTTGTCCTTCAAAGCCAGATGCTCTGGGGGAGGGTAGTCTTCCCACTGCAGGACTCCCATGCTGGGCAGCCTGGTGTGGGACTCAGACCTCTCAATCTGTGGGAGAACCTCTGAAATGTAATTATTCTTCAGTTTGTGGGTTGTCCACTTGGAGATGTGGGACTTGACTATATTGCAAGTCTACCCTTCTTACCAATTTCCTTGTGGTTTCCTCTTTATGTATTTAGATGTAGAAGACCTTTCCTGGTAGGTTCCAGTCCTTTTCATTGATGGTTGTTCTGCAAATAGTCATGATTTTGGTGTGCTTGTGAGAGGAGGTGAGCTCAGGATCTTTCTACTCCACCTTCTTAGCCGATCCTCTGTGTGGGAGTGTCTCTGCTTTGCCCTCTGCAACCCTATTGCTGCGCTCTCCTCTGTGGCTCTGAAGTTTCTCCCCTGCACACCCCTCCTCTCCACCAGTGAAGGATCTTCCTAGTGTGTGGAAAATTTTCTTCCTTCACAGCTCTTTCTCAGAGGTGCAGGTCCCGTCCCTACTCTTTTGTCTATTTTTTCTTTTTTCTTTTGTCCTACCAAGGTACGTGGGGATTCTCTTGCCTTTGGGAAGTCTGAGGTCTTTGCCAGCATTCAGTAGGAGTTGCTCCACATGTAGATGTATTTTTGATGTATTTGTGGTGAGGAAGGTGATCTCCACATCTTACTCTTCATCCATCTTTAAGGTCCCCCTGACCTTAAGTTTTGTTTATGATTGTCAGAGGCAAAAACAAGAAGTGGCCCAGGTCAAGTTAACTTTGCTTGTCTTGCAAAATAAGTTAAATTAAGCTTTTCTTGGTTGATCATCATTTTTTGCCTGCTCAGGGAATTTTTAAGCCTGATATCTGTGTTTGATTTTAACAGTTATAATATTTTATTGTCACAACCAAGATTAAGCCTCAATGGATGAATGTCTCTTTCTTTATTGTCAGAAATAAATGTTCAAAGAATTATTTATTAAATTCAAGTTACCATTTTTGAATGATGTATTTCATGATTAGGGTGTCTAAATAAAAAAAATTTGGTCTAGCAAATCAGATAATTCAATTATCTCATGGTATATTTTGCAACTAATATAGCTTGGAGGGTGTTTCAGGAAATCTCACAAATATTTCTGAAATTTGGGATTCCTTGAGTACTTATTTGGAATTTATAACCATGCTGAACTGTTGGCTTTATGTGGTTTTAGGATTATTTACGTTAAAATTATTTTGGACATGGCTTATGGTGTAGATTTTTTGGACCTTTGGTTACCCAATTTTATTATTTTAGAAAAGAACTATAAATGGCATCTGAAGGAATTATTGAGGCTGTCTGCAGTAATCCCCTTGAAGAAAGAGACTATGTCTTACTGTCTTACTCATCACTCATTACTCTGTCAAAGTCCACCTGCAATAAATATTGAATAAAGAAAATAATATAGGTACATCATAAATTTGGGTCTTTATCTGAGTAGATTTCTAACTTTTAAAGGAAATTCTTATACTTTTTTTGGTGTGTTATCTATATATAAGATTTTGTCCTCCTAGACTTTATAACCCAGCTTCTCTAACATATATTTGTTCATGCTTACCATGCTTTAAACACAATACATTTTTATTTATTGCTTAAATTGTAGTTATAACAGATGACTCTCAAGATTACCACACTCATACCCTACCAACCTGAAGATGAATAAAGCAAAGAGGAACCTGCCTGGGAGGTTTTTTTTTTTTTTAATGAATGAGACTTGGAAGTGGAATGCTTTAGTTTTATCCCATTCCATTCCATATAACTCAATCAGATGGCTACACTTCACTGCAAAGGAGGCTGGGCATGCAATCAAGATGTGTGTCCAGAAAGTTGAAGAGAATATGGATTTAAGTGAATATCTAACAGTCTCTGCTACATAATTAATCCTCAGACTATTCTAAATTGTACGTTTGAATAAATTCAAACAATGTAAAATCTCTGTGCTTGTATAGTATGATGTTTTAGTTTATCAAAGTTATTTTACAGAATCAGACTTTGTTATTTTTTCATCCTCTCTCAGTAAAGATTATTAAAAGAAACCATTGAAAGCAATTTACCATTTTATGTACTGTAAGAATATTGGGAAAGTGGCTCTGCACAATGTTATATGTGTCCACTATGACTCTATGTGAAAAATTTCTCTCAGTTTTCAGTTACAGAGAAAAAAAAATTTCTCTTGAGCATGTTGTTTAGTTTTACCTCACATATTTTGCACATCTTAGGACTGTGTTCTTCTCCCTTTTTATCATAGCTACAAAGAAATTAACATTCAAAGCTTTGATCTTTTTCTAACCACTCTACAGAATTTCCTTGCATTCATTCTCATATACTAGTTTTATTTATCTTTTTATTCTTATTTTCAAAATTTATTTCTACTTTGCAAAATAGTATAGCATTTATAATAATAAAGGTGCATTCTTAAGAAAATAACTTCTTTGAGCCTTATTTTGTCAAATATGAAATGTGGATATTAATTAGGTGATTGTGAATATAGACTTTGACTTAGAGAGAAAGCCATACTGGAGGAAAGAGGGTCTTTATGAGATGCTATGTTAATCAGACAGAGATGAGAGTGCCCTGTGATTGGACATAGAAAGTAGACAAGGCAGAAAACAATTCACTTTGGTTATTGTCAAGAGGCTGAATATAACATGAAGAACATGAAAAATAGCCAAGGATAATACTTAGGTTTCTCATTTGAACCTTTAAGCTGATGAAGGTATGATTTACTATGTTAGAGAACATTGGTAGGAGAGCAGGATTTGTATGGTAAGAACATGATAATTTCAAATATCATGCTGAGGGGAAAGGTAGAAATAGCAAATAACTATCTATTTCACTGACTTTAAGATATGTGTTTTGGAAATTTTTGCATTTTTGTTATTGGAATATATCTTAATCAATGACATCTTAGAGTCACAGTTACTCAATAAGCAGTTTCATTGGTAGTGTCATTCCTGGTATATTGAACTTAGATATTATTCCTGTTGCTATGGCATCTGCAATCCCTTAAGGTTTTAGGTGATAAACCATGTAAGGGCTACTTGTGAAAAGGATATGAATCCTGATCAGTATCTTAAGAACTGTTTAAAGACATCTTCTCTGAAGTTCTAGAAAGTGTCATCATCAAACTTGGCAGAGTGGTGTCAGCAGTTTGGAAACTTCTTTTTAAGACAATGCTGGAGCACTTAAAAATGCCATGTTGCCAACAGTTTTGATAGTACTGAAGATGATGTTACACAGAAAACTCAGTCATTGGTGACTATGTAAAACATGATTTCAGAAGTGCTTTAATATAAAGAAGATTTAGGATTCCTTAACCAATTTATTTCATCAGAAATTTTTGATACATGCTCAACGTTGATATGTAATAAAATATTTTTATAAATGAGTCTAAAATGTATATTAGTAAGTATAATAAATATTAAATAATAAAGCACTGGCTTGGTTATTTGGAAGACTTATTTTCTTTAGTTGTAGACAATACAACAGTGAATATTAAACTACATAGAATTTTGGATTCAATGAAATACAGCATATGAATGCAGAGCCCATGAGAGAAGTTTGGTCTAGACTTGAGGTTGAATAGCATATAAATAGTAATCTTTAGTAGGTGACAGGGGACATAGAGTAGAACTTTGAGGAACAGAGACATTTAAGGGATTGATAAGAAAAAATGATTAAAGTTGTCTCATGTAAAAGAGAACATAAAATGATGTTCAGAGAAGTCAAAAGAAATTAGGATAGTCATGAAAGCCAAGGAAACAGAGGAAGTAATCAACAATGTCAGATATTCCTGAAAGTTAAGAAGGATAAGGACGAAAGAAATTTGGTTGAAGTGATATAGAAATAAAAATCATTAGACGTGAAATTAAGAAACAAAAAGAACTATGTATTGGATTGATCATTAACTTGGACATTAAAGTCACCCAGGATGATGGTGGATTTTGGGGTAAAGAGGATGATTGTGAGTTATATGTCAGTGTCTTGAGAATTGATAAAGATGGGTTAAGATTCAACAGATGTATTTATAAGTTCAAACACTCCCCCAGAAGTGGTACTGAGGAAGTCACTGATCCCAACTCTAGACTCTGGTTGTAAATAATATTTAAAAATTTATTCTGCAACTTTATTGATGAAGCAGCCTATTGGGTTTGTGTTCATGTGTACCTGTGTGTGTAGGGGTGAGGTACATCTAATAGATACCAGTGTTGTATTCCATGTGTCTCAGGTTTTGTGATAGTCATGGCTTTTTATTAAAAAAAATGTGGCTGCATAGGATTTTTCTCCTTTTCTGAAAGATACTTCATTATGGCAAGAAATGAAGTGATCACAGGTAGAAACATCTTACCAACGTGTTTGAAATGTAGACAACTTTGAGTATATCCATTCTCCTTCATTAAAATATTCACTGAAGCTACCTTTCAAATATCACATTCCTTTGTTTTCAGTTGAATTCTTACATTATATAGGTATCTGTTTTATATAAATGGGAATGAGAATTCATTCATTCCTATTTACATCTATTATTTACAGCATATTTACTTTCCAAATTTACTTCCATCAACCTCCCAACACCTTCTCACAGAATATGTGTGTGCATGCATGCCCTCATGTGTATGCTGATACCTGCATATGTAATTCTCCATATAAATGTTAACTCTGTTAAAAAATTTCCAACATTTAAATGATGTGAACTCATTTGTGGTTTTGATTACCCACACATTATTTTCACCTACTGGCATTGATTATGATGAGTTGAATTTATTTAGATTTCTTTATTCTTTGAGATTTCAGTATAGTTGCCTTTTGCCTAACTAATTGAATTATTGTGGTTTCACTCAGTGAAGCATGAGAAAATCATTTTTTTTGCACATTTTAAATGTGTTTTGCTTTTTCAATAGCTTTGTGAAAGATTTGATGGTGGTGATGGTAGTAGCACTTTGACTTGCTCAACAGTTTTCTTTTTCTATCCACATTTACAATTTTCTTCAGAAAAGAAGAAATCATCATCTCACTTTAAAATACTTGATAAAGTTTACTATATGACAATGAAGTAAATGCTACTCTGTCTAAGCTGTCAACACATTTTATTGTGACATTTGTGAATGGTATAGGCAAGAAGCTGTCTCAGTGAATTTAATGGAAAATAAATCACCTGGAAAGTAACTCTCCATTGCTTGTACTTCATTGCCCCACCTCTAGTCCTGCTGTAAGATTCTGACATACATTTTGTACCATTCCAAAAATTATGTCTTGATTTTGGGGGTTACTTGTAGCTGCAGACAGGTTGGAATAGGAGAGTCTTCCTCCCTGTCTAACCCATTGCTATAGAAAGCTGTCTAGAGTTAAACTCCATTTTTTCCCTGTCAGGTTACATTACAGAACGTGGAGTCCAGACAACAGAGATGAGTGTGACAGCATGGACTGGAGATGGTGAAATATAAATCAAGTTCAATTGATCACTCTTATTCCAGAGGAAAAGCTAATCCCTCATAGAGGCAAACAACTGGCTCCTATTGCTCTAATATTTACAGAAATGTATAATGGGCTGTGGGGTGTGTGTATACATATTTGGTGTTGACTTAGGGCTCTGAATGTCTAGATTATTCATTATTTTGACATAGCTTAGAAATTTACTTGTGAATATGTATATCTGTCCAGTTTGATTTGGGTCCTTTCTTGAGGTAATGTGAATGTTGGATACTTTCTTTTGAAATCCATTACCTTTATTGAGCACTTTCACACTTCGAATATTTTTAATTCTTATTTCAAAATAATCTAGTTCTTCTACTTATATTTACAGACAGTGTAGAGATGCATATTCCACAAAACAACTGCTTTATTGTGGTTTTAGTTTTTATTGAAGTGTAATTAATGTACAATATTATATGTGACAGGAGTACAGTATAGTGATTCACCAATTTCTAAAGATTATAGTCCATTTGTAGTTATTATAAGATATTGGCTATATTCCCTATGTTGTAAAATATATGCTTGTAGTTCATTTTATAAATAGTAGTTTGTATCTCTTACTCCCTTACTCCTATATTGCCCCTTTTTATCTCATACTTTTCTTTCCCCCTCCACTACAGACAATTAATGGAAAGAGTCTGGTACATTTACTTCTACTCCATTTCTTAAAATCATGCTCAGATTATATTTTATATATACAAATTTATAAATATATAGATAGATTTCTTTTTTGCATTACTGTATGTAAATTGTTCCATATTACATACATTTATCTCCATCTTGCTTTTGTCATTTTAAATATATTATGGACATATTTCCAGCCAACTGGTATAGTTATAAACCATCTATGGTATGAAAATATCCTAATTTATTAAACCATTCCACTTTTGGTAGCTTTCAATTTATTCCTATGTTTTTTGTTCCGTTTGTTTGGCCCCTAAAACCTTACTGTGATACACTTCCTTATTCCTGTTTTTATGCCATTTTAATTTTATGAGCTAGATTCCAAGAATGATATTACTGGATTTAAAGTTATGTGTATTTTAACTTTAGTAGATATTACTAGATTTCTTTTCCCCAAAGCTGCAATGAATCATATTTTCATAGGCAATGTATGAAGCATAATTTTCCCTATATTCTGTTAGCAATGGGAGTTAACAATTTTATTTTTTATTTTAAAATCTTTATTGGAGTATAATTGTTTACAATGGTGTGTTAATTACTGCTTTATAACAAAGTGAATCAGCTATACATATACATATATCCCCATATCTCCTCCCTCTTGTGTCTCTCACCCACCCTCCCTTTCTCACCCACCCTCCCTTTCTCACCCTTCTAGGTGGTAAAAAAGCACTAAGCTGATCTCCCTGCGCTATGCAGCTGCTTCGCACTAGCTATCTATTTTACAATTTGTAATATATAGAAGTCCATGCCACTCACTCACGTCATACCAGCTTACATTTCCACCTCCCTGTGTCCTCAAGTCTATTCTCTACATCTGTCTTTATTCCTGCCCTGCCCCGAGGTTCTTCAGAACCTTTTTTTTTTTTTAGATTCCATATATATGTGTGAACATATGGTAATTGTTTTTTATTTTTTCTGACTTACTTCACTCTGTAGGACAGACTGTAAGTCCACCTACCTCACTACAAATAACTCAATCTCGTTTAATTTTATGGCTGAGTAATATTCGATTGTATATATGTGCCACATATTCTTTATCCATTCATCTGTTGATGGACACTTAGGTTGTTTCCATGTTCTTGGTATTGTAAATAGAGCTGCAATGAACATTGTGGTACATGACAATTTTTGAATTATGGTTTTCTCAGGGTATATGCACAGTAGTGAGATTGCTGGGTCGTATGGTAGTTCTATTATTAATTTTTGAAAGAAGCTCCATACTGTTCTCCACAGTGGCTGTATCAATTTATAATCCCACGACAGTGCAAGAGGGTTCCTTTTTCTCCGCACCCTCTCCAGCATTTATTATTTGTAGATATTTTGATGATGGCTATTCTGATTGGTGTGAGGTGATATCTCATTGTAGTTTTTTTGTTTTGTTTTGTTTTGTTTTTAATTTTTATTGCGGTATAATTTCTTTACAGTCGTGTGTTAGTTTCTCCTTTATAAAAAAGTGAATCAGTTATACATATACATATGTCCCCATATCTCTTCCCTCTTGCATCTCCCTCCCTCCCAAACTCCCTATCCAACCCATCTAGCTGGTCACAAAGCACCGAGCTGATCTCCCTGTGCTATGTGACTGCTTCCCACTAACTATCTGTTTTACATTTGGTAGCGTGAATATGTACATATATACACTACCACTCTCTCTCTCGGTCCCAGCTTACACTTTCCCCTCCCCGTGTCCTCAAGTCCATTCTCTAGTACATCCGTGTCTTTATTCCCGTCTTGCCCCTAGGTTCTTCATGACAATTTTTTTTTTTTTTAGATTCCATATATATGTGTTAGCATACGGTATTTGTTTTTCTCTTTCTGACTAACTTCACCCTATAGGACAGACTGTAGGTCCATCCACCTTATTACAAATAACTCAATTTCATTTCCTTCATGGCTGAGCAATATTCCATAGTATATATGTGCCACATCTTCTTTATACATTCATCTGTTGATGGACACTGAGGTTGCTTCCATTTCCTGGCTACTGTAAATAGAGCTGCAATGAACATTGTGGTACATGACTGTTTTGGAATTATGGTTTTCTTAGGGTATATGCCCAGTAGTGGGATTCCTGGGTCGTATTATAGTTTTATTTTTAGTTTTTTAAGGAACCTCCATACTATTCTCCATAGTGGCTGTATCAATTTACATTACCACCAACCGTGCAAGAGGGTTCCCTTTTCTCCACACCCTCTCCAGCATTTATTGTTTGTAGATTTTTTATGATGGCCATTGTGACCTGTGTGGGATGATGTCACACTGTAGTTTTGATTTGCACTTCTCTAATGCATTTTCATGTGTTTGTTGGCAATCTCTATGTCTTCTTTGGAGAAATGTCTGTTTAGGTCTTCTGACCATTTGTGGATTGGGTTGTTTGTTTTTTGATATTGAGCTGCATGAGCTGCTTGCAAATTTTAGAGATTAATCCTTTGTCAGTTGCTTCATTTGCAAATACTTTCTTCCATTCTTAGGGTTGCCTTTTAATCTTGCTTTTATGGTTTCCTTTGCTGTGCAAAAGCTTTAAAGTTTCATTAGGTCCCATTTGTTTATTTTCGTTTTTATTTCCATTTCTCTAGGAGGTGGGTCAAGAAAGATCTTGCTGTGATTTATGTCATAGACTTTTCTGCCTCTGTTTTCCTCTAAAAGTTTTATAGTGTCTGGCCTTACATTTAGGTCTTTAATCTATTCTGAGTTAATTTTTGTGTATGGTGTTAATTCTGAGTTAACTATTCTGAGTTAATTTTTGTGTATGGTCTAAATTCATTCTTTTACATGTAGCTGTCCAGTTTTCCCAGCACCACTTATTGAAGAGGCAGTCATTTCTCCAATGTATATTCTTGCCTCCTTTATCAAATATAAGGTGACCATATATGTGTTGGTTTATCTCTGGGCTTTCTATCCTGTTCCATTGATCTATATATCTGTTTTTGTGCCAGTACCATACTGTCTTGATTCCTGTAGCTTTGTACTATAATCTGAAGTCAGAGAGCCTGATTATTCCAGCTCTGTTTTTCATTCACAAGATTGCTTTTTCTATTCAGGGTCTTTTCTGTTTCCATACAAATAGTGAAATTTTTTGTTCTAGTTCTGGTAAAAATGCCATTGGTAGTTTGATAAGTATTTCATTGAATCTGTAGATAGGTTTGGGTAGTAGAGTCATTTTCACAATGTTGATTCTTCCAATTCAAGAACATGGTATATCTCTCCATCTGTTTGTATCTTTAATTTCTTTCATCAGTGTCTTATAGTTTTCTGCATACAGGTCTTTTGTCTCTTTAGGTAGGTTTATTCCTAAGTATTTTATTCTTTTTGTTGCAGTGGTAAATGGGAGTGTTTCCTTAATCTGTCTTTCAGATTATTCATCATTAGTTTATAGGAATATAAGAGATTTCTGAGCATTAATTTTGTATCCTGCTACTTTACCAAATTACTTGATTAGCTTTAGTGGTTTTCTGTTTGAGTCTTTAGGATTCTCTATGTATAGTACCATGTCATCTTCAAACAGTGACAGCTTTGCTTCTACTTTCCCAATTTGGATTCCTTTTATTTCTTTTTCTTCTCTGATTGCTGTGGCTAAAACTTCCAAAACTATTTTGAATAATAGTGGTGAGGGCAGGCAACCTTGTCCTGTTCCTAATCTTAGTGAAAAGTTTTCAGTTTTTCACAATTTAGAACGATGGTGGCTCTGGGTTTGTCACATATGGCCTTTATTATGTTGAGTTAAGTTCCCTCTATGCCAACTTTCTGGATGATTTTTACCTTAAATTGGTGTTGAATTTTGTCAAAAGATATTTCTTCATCTATTGAGATGATCATATGGTTTTTAACCTTCAATTTGTTAATATGGTGTATCATAATGATTGATTTACTTACATTGAAGAATCCTTGCATTCCTGTGATAAATCCCTGTTGATCATGGCTTATGATCCTTTTAATGTGCTGTTGAATTCTGTTTGCTAATATTTTGTTGAGGATTTGTGCATCTAAGTTCATTAGTGATATTGGCCTGTAGTTTTCTTTCTTTGTGATATCTTTGTTTGGTTTTGGCATCAGGGTGACAGTGGTATTGTAGAATGAGTTTGGGAGTGTTCCTTCCTCTGCTATATTTTGGAAGAGTTTGCTTGTCTGAAAAGCTTTTGATTTATCCATTAGATCTGAATGAGATCTTTGCTGTGTAGAATAATATTGGTTGTAGGTTTTTCTCTTTCATTACTTCAAATATATCCTACCAATCCCTTTTGGCCTACACAGTTTCTGCTGAAAAATCAGCTGATAATGTTATCGGGATTCCTTTGTATTCTACTTTTTGCTTTTCCCTTGTTGCTTTTAATATTTTTTCTTTGAATTTAATTTTTGTTTAGTTTGATTAATATGTGTCTTGGTGTGCTTCTCCTAGGGTTTATCCTGTATGGGACTCTCTGTGCTTCCTGGACTTGGGTGATTATTTCCTTTTCCATGTTAGGGAAATTTTCCACTATAATCCCTTCAAATATTTTCTCAGACCCTTTTTTTTTCTCTTCTTCTTCTGGGACTCGTATAATTTGAAGGTTGGTGCATTTAGTGTTGTCGCAGATGTCTCTGACATTGCCTTCAATTATTTTCACTCTTTTTTCTTTATTCCACTCTTCTGCAGTTATTTCTACCATTCTGTCTTCCAGCTCACATATTCATTCTTCTGCCTCAGTTATTCTGTTATTGATTCCTTCCTATGTATTTTTCATTTCAGTTATTGTGTTGTTCATCTCTGTTCTTTAATTCTTCTAGATCTTTGTTAAACATTTCTTGCATTTTCTCAATCCATGCCTCCATTCTATTTCTGAGATTCTGTATCATCTTTGCTATTATTACTCTGAATTCTTTTTCAGGTAGATTGACTATTTCCTCTTCATTTATTTGGTCTCATAGGTTTTAATCCTGCTCCTTCATCTGTGACTTATTTTTTTTCCATCTCATTTTTTTTTTTTTTGATATTTGGGATTTTTTTCCTGTCTTACTTGTTGTTTGGCCTGAGGCGTCAAGCCCTGGAATTTGTAAGCTGTTGGTTAGAGCTGGGTCTGGGTGCTGAGATGAGGACCTCCAGGAGACCTCAATCCAAAGAATATTCCCTGGGGTCTGAGGTTCTCTGTTAGTCCAGTTGTTTGGATTCAGAGCTCCCACCAGAGGAGCTTTGGCCTGATCCATGGCTCTTGAACCAAAATCCTGCAAGCCACACAGGATGGCAAAAAAAAAAAAAAAAGCAAAAAGAGCAGAACAATAAGAGTCAAAAATAAAACTAGACTAGGAAACTTACACATATGTCAGAAAGAATAAAAAAAAAATAAAAATGAAACAGCAACCAGAAGGTAAAACAGAAGCAGAAGAGTAAAAAGGGGAGGAAAAAAAAGGAGGAAAAGGTCTTTGCTGTGGGGGGTGGAGCTTAAGCAGGGGCTGGGTTTAGATGGTGGGTGGGGCCTATGTTTAGGACCCACAGGGCTGGAAAAGTCCCTGGGTGTGGTGGGGTGGGGCTTAGGGTCAACCCAATAGAAGGGTCCTGGGCTTGCCTCTGGTCTTGGAGGGTGGGGTACCTGGCCTGGGAGCCCAGCAGGTTTCATGGGCCCGAGTGTGTGGACAAATGCCCTCTGTGCCTTTCCTATGCCTTTCATCCTGGAAGACCTCTCCCACCCACCTCTCTTGTTCTCCCCTGGCCTCCTTCTTATGCCCCCAGGACCTCTGAATGCGTAGGACTCAGCTGGAGAGCCAGGCAGGTTTCCTGGGCCAATTGGGCAGGGGAAATGCCAAAGGTGCTCCCCCCTGATCCAAGCCATCATGGGTCCCTCCAGGCATGGGAGCCCTTCCCCCCTCCCAGCCACCTCTCAGAGACACCAGTCCTGTCCAGCCTTCCCTTCTCCTCCTCCCTCAGTTCCCCCATGACTTACCTGGTTGCTTGGGGGTTCCTCCCATCTCCTTGGGCATAAAGGACCCCCACCAGCATCTGGCAGGAGCCATAGCTGTGGGGAGACATGAACTCTGCATCTTCCCATGCTGCCATCTTGACTCCACCTCAATCATTAATTCTTGAGCCAGGTTTTTGTGACTCAGGGGAGACCTTGGAGACTATAGCTTTTCTGTAAATGAGAGGCAGACAGAGGACACAGTTGGAGGGGTTTGTCCCAGGAAGACCTCATAGGGTCTTGCTGGGTTACATAACCTAGAATTAGAAAAGAGAGAAAACTAAATTTTTATATTTCCACATTTTGAATTTTGTACTTTGTGCTTATATTATTTATTCAATGATAAATAAAAGTTTTCAACTGAGTATTGACTCTCAGGATGTCAGGGTGGTAGTAGTGTACCAACAGGGATAATTTCCTATTTTCAACCAAATGAGAGATTGAAAATATGTCTAAAAACAACAACAACAAAAATAGGAGGAAAGAAACTGTAATCAGTTTGTGTTTCTGAAGGAAAAAGGACAATGAACTGCTTTATTATATATCTGTATAGACTAGCCTATTCTTCAAAATTAGCCATCCCTTAATAATCCTTCCATGAGTAATCTAATTTTTTTCTCAGGCTTTTCATTTTTATAACACCAGTGAAATAGGTTAGCTCAACAACAATTTGTAATAGTTCTATTAAATATGAGGTATATTTCTTCTTTTTCTTTCCACCAAGATAGTAGGCATCTTAGAAGCAATGATTGTGTCACTGTGCTCCACCTAGAGTCAACATCTGGTCAGGGTTCCAGAGTAGTCAACAAGAAAGTTCACACTCATCTGTGGATACAGATATGAATTCTACATCAGAGTTGTATATTCCAAGGAAATTTAGACCCCATTTACATTTTTGTGTTTGATAGCTGGTCTTTGGTTGAACTTCTGTGGACCAATAACCAGGTAATATATATCTATCCAATTCAGCCCCTTGTGAATTAGTAACTGTAGAATTTAGAGAAGTTAGTAAAAAAGGATGCATTTTTTTGGGAATACAGATATAAATAAAAGGCATGACACACTACCTATTAACACAGCATTCTCTGACTTTCCCAAGTATTATAACATGCTAATAATTTGGCTTACCTAAAATAATTATCCAAGCAAAATAGATTCTAAGAAATAACAATTGTAGATGGATATTTAGGGCATTGTTTGAACTAGCTAGATTTTCTAAAAATTTCCAGTTATTCCCAGAAAATATTCTAGCAATTGAGTCTTTTTCATTTACAAAGATAATTTAGCATTACTTATAAATCAGAGACAGTCTGTAGAACTCCATATAGATTTATTACTATTAGCTGTTATGATAGTGATCTTATTTTTTATATTCCCAAACATCATGTGTGGGATGGAGCTGGGGACAGAGAAAAGAAGAAAGATGGAATAATGCCACTTCTCAACAGTCAAAAGTTTACTTTCAGCAGTGTCTCCACCCTCAATTAGTGACCTTCAACATGCTGAGAAAACTTAAGTATTACTTCTTAAAGTTTGTAAACTCCAGTCTAAAATGTGAAAATAAATAGGATTGCAAAGGTCATTCATTTTTGTTTCTGAAACTATTGTGTTTCAACAGTTATGTCAATACTGTCATTAGTAATGGGAGTACAGGAGAAAATGTGAGCCCAGGAGAACACAGAAAATGCAGAGTAGTGTAAAGTACATGGTTCCAGGCTCTATCACCTATTAGCTCTATGACCTTGACAAGTCAAGTTTTCTGAACAGTAATGTTTTAATCCTTCAAGTATATGAGGATACCTAACATACCTGCCGTTTCTTCTTTGTCATTAATTTATAGATATATTTAGAAGATAATTGCTCATAAAGAAAATATATCTTAAGATTATTCCCCCTAAAAAAAGATTAAAGTTGATCAAAGGAATAGATTTACTATAAGAACATATGTCTATGTTAATATGTTCAACTACTGAGATATTCCTTTGATCCAGTGGAGAATTGTTCTCTAGATTGCAATTTCTGTTGCTTTTATTTCATCTAATTCAAGGAAAAGTGACAGAAATTCTATTGTTAAAATTTTCAAATTGAGTAAAATGTTCAATATTATCCTGTCAAGCATTAAATAACATTGTCCAAGACCCTGGAAAATGATGGTAGGTAGATGGGACCAATAACCAAAATTCTGATTGTCCAGTTAGTGATTGAACCAGAGAAGGGACCCATGTTGATTGCCAAACTGTTAGCAATGACACAATAGAAAGAGAAAGAGCAAATGTGCTGTAAGTGCTCTCATTATCATTGGAATAGTTTTTTACACTTATCTTTATAATAGACATCTTGGTAGCTGAAAAAAACAGTTTGTGTCTAGAGGAAATATTTTAATAGTTTTTAATAGTCAAGTCATTTCAGTTTATATATATGTAACAAGAAAAATTTTAGAACTCTATGTTTAATTTTGATTTTCAGAAATAGTAAGTGATGAAACTAAGCAGAATTCAACTTCTTTAAAATGAAAAGTAGCAGTTAATGAACAGATTTTAAAATTTGAATCTGGGAAAGTGATTATTTGGGACACTTAGGATTATAAAACTATTTAAAATTGTCCCTTGGTATTCAGAAGGAATTGGTTCTAGACCTCACCCACCACTCCCTTCCATATCCCTTTTGATATGGATATCAAAATCCATAGATGCTCAAGGCCCTCATATAATGACATAGTATTTACATATACCCTGTGTCCATTATCCTGTATACTTTGTCACCTCTAGATTATTTATAATACCTAATAATACCTAATATAAATTATATGTAAATAGTTGTGAATATAATATAAAATGCTATGTAAATATTTTCTGGGTACCACAAACCCAAGTTTTGCTTTTTGGAACTTTATGGATTTTTTTTCCAAATATTTTTGACCTGTGGTTAGTTGAATCATTGAATGCAGACCTCATGGATACGTAGGGCCAACTGCTCTTGGCTTCACAAGTAATAGGTTTAGAATTAACTGGGATATGGGGTTTAAAATGGTACTATCTTCTCATTTGTCCCTTCCACTCTACTCCATTTCTAGTAAATAACAGAAAAAAAATTCCCTAAAGAGATAAAGTGAGTAGCATTAATGTGATAACCAAAATTTCTGAAATCAATCAGATACAATTCTAAGATTTCACAAATAATATTTGGGTAAGAAAAACCTGTATCTCATATTATTAAATCTGCTTTGATTGAACTTTGTGACAGAGAGAAGTATAGTGATTTGTTTTCTACCTGGAGTTTCTTTTTTTTCTTCTGGAAATGCTAATAATTGTGTCTTATAATAGATTAAATTAACTTAATAGATATCAAAAATTCATAATTGTCTTTCTTTGTAATATTTGATACATTATATTTTCTGGAAATTTTGCTATTACATATAAAATTTCAAATTTATTGCCTTAAAACCATGACAGTGTGTACCAACAGACTCTGAAGCTATCCTGGGTAACATGCCTAGCTCAAACAAATTACAATAGCCATGGACTTTTAAAGAATCTATTTTTATAGAATGAGAAATGAGGAGGGGAATTAGAACTAATTTTCCTCCAGAAACTTGGTACTCTTGAAGAGCATGACTTCATAACAGAGATGATTCACTCTCATCCTGGACTCTGTAAGAAAACATTTCCCCTGATAATTTGCAATCCCTGGACCATTCTGTTGTCAATTAAATAAATTTACATTTGAGTTTACACTACTTGTAGCTTAGGAACTGCTACATGAAGAGACTGACTTACAAAGTAATCTTGAGTTGCTACTATCACTGGAGTAACTTAAAAAAGAAAAGAAATATGCCCTCTTGCAAAATCAGCATGCAAAAAAATGGACCTAATTTTAGTTAGTATAGTGACTGAAAATCAGAATCTATTATCAATTAACAGATATTAATGAGCATTTTTAAACATAGTTCCCACTTTCTCAGATCTTACAGCTAGGACAGCAAAGGGTTTTGAAGAATGTGATATAAAGGAACACACTATAGACTCTTAAGGAGCTAATTTGGAGAACTTTTTTTTTGGGGGGGGTGGATAAATTAAGAGTGTTCCAAGCAGAACTAATAGGATGTTTAGAGATCTCAAAGTAGAAGTCACCATGGCTCAAAGTGTTAGAAAAAAGTCTAGTAGAACCACAGTAGAGATAGAAATTGGGATAGTGGTCTGAGATGAGGCTGGAAAGGTAGGCAAAGGCAAAAATATACAGGGCTTTTAGACTCAAATGTATGTGCTGAAAATGCTCAAATTTAATAGTGTTTAATTAGACTGTTTCTTCATGGACTTTACAACTGTAAAAAACAAGAGTGAAAACAAATAGGGATAGAGAAATGTAGTTGAGAGGTAAAATCATGGACTTATATTTTCAATGTTTTATACTTTCTACCAAGTTTATGGTTTTGAATACTGAGCTGTCAATATTGGAGATAAGCCAGATTGAAGCTATGACTGTGCATTGGTTTACTAAGGATTACCATAGATATGCGTGTGGTGTATGTCTATGTCTATGTAAGGACATCTATTTGTCATTACCTCAGATATCAATGGACTTGGGTGCACTTATGATGGATGATGTGGTAGTTAATGATCTCAGATGGGTGAGACTTAAAAGAGTACTAGTCACCCAAATGTTGCCCTTTTAACATTAAGAAAGAAAGAAGAAGGAAAAACACAAAACAAACAAACAAAAAAAACTACTACTCAGAGACCAGCTAAAAATAAAACAAGACAAAGAAAACAAAGAGAAAATGTAGAGTGATGTCTCCTTTTTTTGGAAGGTAATGACATCTTTTTCTGGATGGAGTCCTTTTATTCCATTCCCTGTCACTTTTCCTGAATGAATGTTCTGTGCTGTTTGCTTTCAGAAATAAGAAACAGCCTTTATTTAGCCTAAGCCTTAAGCACTCATCAAACCTCTTGAGTATCCTGATAGAGTCATCTGACATTCTGCTTCTTCTGATACTTCCATAACTCTGTAAATAGCTCATGCTTCTCTAAATTTCTGACTGGAAAATAACTGAAGGGTCTCTAGGTATAAATCTTGGCTATTTCTTGACATTCCTAAGAGAAGTTTCTGGACTCTAAATTTTCAGCTTTCTTCCAGTAAAACTAACTGGAACACTTCACACATAATGGAGAATAACCACCATTTTCAGGTCTGGGATTCAGTGAATTGCTAAGGGTACTAAGGACAACTATGTTTTAATACTTTTTCCACCCAAATCCCTTCTATCATGATGAGGCATAAGTGGTCTTTTACCTTTCAATTTAGTGCTTACCCTTATTAAATTTACCGGTCAATTGGCTAATATTTAGAGAAAGAACATCTGCTCTATGTATTACCAGAGATGTCACCAGATCCTTCTCAAAACTCACCAATCCCTCCTTTGAACAGGAACTAACATATATCTTTAGGTCACAGGGTCTGGACACAAAGGAAGTTATAGGAAGAGAAAAAAAAACTGGATAGAACAAGCTGAAACCAAAATGGCTATGAATCTGACCTCCAACAGACCCTGAGTCTCATTCTTTGCTGATTTTACTATATAGTATACTAAATGACACACCTACAGGTGACTATGACCGGATGTCACAAACCAAAAAAGGACAGAAAAGGGGTGGTACCCCATTTCCATGGAAGCCCTGCTTCTTTCCCAGAAAACCAATGCACATGCCGCACCATCATTAGTCTCACTCCTACTCCCATCGCCCTTATCCCTTAAAAGGAAATCCCTCTCACCATTAAGGTGAGAAGCTGATTTGTGAACTAAGTTTCTACTTCTCCATTCTCTGACCATTGAATAAAGCTGCTTCAATCTAAGCTTTGGTTTTATTTTGGCTGCATGAACTCAAATAGAGAAAGAACCTTCCCCACTGAGGCAGAGGGCCTCAGCAGGGCTAGGGAGAAAGCAGGGGTCCATAAGACTTAATTTGGTAAAGTATACGTAACAGTGCTTTGGGAAAATTCCTTTAAGATAGTCAAGTAATAACATGAATGTTCACAGAATGCATATATCTGTAAGTTATTCCATTCATAGAATCTTTTCAAGAAATAATACTTATTCTGATAATACTATTATTACTAAAAAATATTTTTGAACCATTTGTTTGGAGATGTCTTTAGACTCAATTTACAATCTCATGTTTGCACAGTTATAGCTAATATAGATTAGCAAATAAGAGATGATAAGTCCACCATAGTTTAGAGTAGGAAAAAATCATTTCAATAGAGATTGACTAAGGAATGACAGGACATATGCTCCACACAGAACAATCAGCTCACTGTTTTAAGGAAATATTTTTAAAATAACTTGTTCATTATAAAACTATATAACAGAATATGTGCATCCATGAATGATTTTCTTTACAGAATTATCTAGGTAAGCAATATAATACTATGATTGCTAAAATATTCTTAAATTAGCCATTTAGTGTGCCTTTAGACTCAGTTTACAAGTAATGTGAAAGACTTAATCTCATTTTTGTTTGGTTATAGTTAATGCAGGACACTAAATGAAAAGATAAATCCTAATATAATTCAGAGCTAAGAGATAGCATTTCAATAGACATTGGCCAAGAAATTATCTATGAAAGAAGTAAGATTTAAATTAGACCTTGAATACAAGTACCATTTGGAGATGTGTAGAGAGATAAAGATAGCACTCTATGCAGAAACAACTGTGTAAACAAAGGCATCAATACTGGACAACTCAGATTCTGCTCATGAGAGAGTAAATAGATGTAACTGAAAACAAATATGTAAGGGAAGACTGAGAAACAAAATTAGGGTAATAGTTTGTACGAAATTGTGGAGAGCAGTGGGCATACATGAGTTTTGATTAGCATGATGCCACTGGTAGCCATACACCACATTTAAAAACCATTTTTATTATTTTGCTATAAGGCTTTCCATTAGCCGTTTGATGGGATTCATGGTTTGGTAATACTTCAGTCTTTATGCTGCTTTCATTGGCTAGTATAAGCAAGATTCCTATTAAAGATTTTTTTATTTCCTATAACATTTCTATTTTAATTTGTTAGATATTTATAGTTTAAAATATTTGATGAAGACCCTATGACCATTGGAAGGTCAGAATAGGAGAGGTATGAAAAAGAAGTGACTCCATTCCTTAAAATGTTTATTGTGAAAAAGTAGCTTATTTTCCCAAGAGTGTTACATGAAAGGCCATTGTGTAGATTACATAATCCTGTAAAGAAAAAAGCAAGCCTGTTTTTCACCAAAGCAGATCTGATGGAGTTTTCTTCTAGTTCATACTTCATTCTTTAATTCACAATTGTATGACTTCTTTATTCTTCTTATTTTACATTGTTTACTATTTTTCCCTGTCTTCACTCTTATTCCACTAACTTGTCCTAAAGCCTCAAAATGTCCCACCTACACCATTATGTTAGTCACCACGGCAATGCTTAGGGCAAATTATAATATATAGGCAGATATTGCCTTTATCTGGCATATTCCCTTTGTGAGTACTTTTCAAACATCTTTCAGTGTTTGGTACTTTCTTCATTCCTGATCTTTCAGTATGTCCATGACCTCAAGTGAAATCACTGTTACACTTTTACTAAGTATTATGAGAAATTGGACGTGATAATATTATGGGACTCTCTAAAGGAAATAACAAATCTGAACTAGAAATCATTATACAAGGCTTCCTAGTGGAGAAAAAACCTAAGGTTAGACAAAGTGATAATCAGGAGCTACCCAGGCAAAATGTTGAGGTAAATAAATGCTGTCAGAAAGCATGGAATAAGCAAGTATTCAGAGGAGAAAGAGCTGACGGTTTTGAGGGAACTGCAGGTGACTTGGCAAAGGTGGCATATGGGCAGTGAATCTGAGATGGGCGTGAGGAATGAGGCTGACAGGGTAATCAAGGCCTGGGTTGTGAAAGAACATGGATGCCGTAGGATAGATGATGTCTTTCATCCTTAAGGTAAAAATATGTTACCGACAAATTTTAAGGAGGATTATTTCATGAAAACATGCAAAGTTTTAGGAAGAATTTTTCTAGCTTCAATGTAGAGAATGTGTTAGGACTGCTCAAGACAAGAGATAAGGAGTTTCACTAAGAAGATGTTTTAATATTCTGAATGAGAGATGATAGAACCCTGACTTGGAAATATGGTAGAAGGAATGGAATGAAAGGGAATACTCTAGTGACGCTATGGGGGTAAAATCAACAAGATTTTGTGCTTAATTGAATGTGAGTACTGAGTGAAAATAAAATTTAATCTCTGAGAATTAAAAAGTATAATATGCGCTTCCCTGGTGGTGCAGTGGTTGAGAGTCCGCCTGCCGATGCAGGGAACACGGGTTCGTGCCCCGGTCCAGGGGGATCCCACATGCTGCGGAGTGGCTAGGCCCGTAAACCATGGCCACTGAGTCTGCGCGTCCGAATCCTGTGCTCCGCGACGGGAGAGGCCACAACATTGAGAGGCCCGCGTCCGCAAAAATAAAAAAATTTAAAAAATTTATAATATTTGTAATGTTTTCTTCAAGCTAGTGTTCAGAAATATTAGTTTTGATTTAAATTCTGTTTATACCATAGTGTTCTGTCCATTATAGGGATAGAATTTTGTGTAATTTTATAAAATTGACTTCCACTTAATCTGTGTTTGTTTCTAGTACATTTTTAAAGATTCTTAATTATGTGTCTAGTTTGATGAATTCCTACGATAATGTCTATTAGCTGTCCTTATCCAGGTATTACTAGACTGGCAACGGCTTCTATTTTTGTAGCTTGAGAGTCTCTCTCTCTTTTTCTTTCTCCCCTCTCCTTCTTCTTTCTCTCTCTCTCTCTCTCTGTCCCTCTCTCTCTGTCTCTAATTACTTTCATTACTTTCATTTCATCTCTTCTCATTGCTTTCTTATTTCCAGGTGGTAATGAGTGGGATTTAATCCTAACTGGATCCAAGCTGAGGCCAGATCATTTCTTTCACAAATTATGGGCCTTTTTCATACCAATTCACTTTGGTGGGTGTGTACATGTGTGTGAAGTGGTGGTATTTTTGAGCCCCTTTTATGGTGGGCTACATAGATACAGTAATATAAATTTTTTTAAGTAGAATTTTTATGAAGAAATAACAGCAATTCATATCCTATAAGAAGCCCATAAATAACATTTTCTTTCTCCTTCAGTCTTTGCCAGACTGGCTAAGCTGCCATGACTTAAAAGAAGGGTCTGAAAAATGATCTGAGACAGCAGAAATAAGCCTGTTTCTTATACTGAGACACAGGATTTATTAGATCCACTTTAGAGATTCTATGAAAAGTTTTAATTTTAAATGGATTTTTAAATGTCCTCCCCCTTTTCTTCTTTTAAAATCAATATTTTCTGCCTCTTGTCTGTATTTTTTAAGTGTTAACCTGCAAATTGAATATACCCTGTGCTTGGCAAGTGAATATTAAATGATTTTTCCTGGAAAATGTGTTTGCTCTTTCAATTTGACAGTCATTGCTTATGTGACAAATGTTGTCATTGCCAAGAACTATCTGGCATGGCTGCCAGCTACAGGTCCATTATTTTCATTGCCTTTAACCTATAATAAATATTTACTGCTTTCCATAGAAAGAGACTGCATAGGTAAGCAGTATGAAAAGTAAGTTTATTCTTCTGAACCTTAGTTTCTGCTTTCACATCTAAAAGATAATATTAAATGCTTCCTCTGTGTACTACTGTCTTTACAAAACTGTTTCTTACCACTTATTTTGTGAAATGCTCACATCAGCCAAATCATGTCTATTTGAAATGAAAGTGAATTTATGACTAAGTGAGACCCAAATTCTGCTTCATCGTGGAGTTATCTACATTTTTTGTTTTGTCATTAGGAGAAGGTTCTGAATTTTAATAGAATTTTTTTGAGGAATGTATGCCTCTAAGTATAAAATCACAAGGATTTGCTCCGGGAATTTAGAGAAGAACTAAGCGTACAGGTAAAAATGAAGAGATCCTAATTGGGAAGAGGCAGAATACAAAGGCTAGGAGGATGCTTTGATCTTTTATATATGCAAGCTGTCAATGGGGACCCACTGAAAATTATTAAACTGAGGCATGGCATACAAATGTCATTGTGAATTGATTACTCTGATGATATGTGGAGACTGAAATGGTAGAATCAGAAAAAGTGGGGTTTAATATAAACACATATAGTAATTGAAAGAAATACAACAATATTGTACATCAGGAATATTATAATAGTGTGTGTGTATAAATACCTAGGTACATGGATTTTTATTGTGAGAATTTTTATAATAACAAATATTTGGAAAGAGCTTAAATTGTCATAAATCAGGGATTGGTAAAATAAATATGCTACTCTCCACTCTAATGAAACCACTGAATTTGATTTCTAAAAAGCATATTAAGTACACAATGTTCATGGTACATGGTTGACATAGAATAATGTTCATGACACATTAAGTGAAAAATCGCATATCTATAAGACAGATTCATATTATATGTAAATAAACACATCTAGATGGAAACACTCAAATGTTATATCTAAATGATCAAGTTATAGTTGATTTTATTTTCTCCTTTTATTGATATTTAGATTTATTTTCTAAATTTTTATAACAAGTGAGCACTGTATGCATAATTTCTGCACTTGTCCACATGATAAAATATTATAATGCAGCACTATGGATGTGGTCATGAAATTTGAGAGAAGGGCACAGTTTTGGAAGTCAGTGTTAGATTTAACTGGAATTTGATGACATTGAGTTCATCTAGAATTCTAATAAATTTTATGTGTTGACCAATGTCACCACCAATGAAGCTCTACAATGTAGTCATTTCCCAAATATTAACTTTATGTGTATCACAACCTTACTTCATGGGAGAGAAAATGTGTGAAGAAAGAAAACAGCTTTACAGTCAAGGAACTTTTGTATGGTAATATCTTATAGTATAGTCTCTAACTACATGGGATAATTATATCGGGCAAGGATAATCTACCACTAGCAAACCTTTGAAGTTTTCAGATACAAAGAAATTATGTCTCTTTCCAAATAAAAGTTTAAACTCCCTTATATTCTAAGAGAAAATATTTTCAGTTAAAATAGACAATGAATTAAGTGAAAATGTATGGCATCAGCCAAATGCCATGTATGCTTAGTATAAAAAATATTTTTCAGTCACAGAAAAAATACTCCAACCAGTGCATTATGATTTACTTCATTCAAAAAATATTTTCATTATCTATCTTGTGCAAGGCACTGTGTTAAGCCCTGAAGAGCATACAAAACTTATGAAATATAGTATTATCTCAAGGAGGTAATAGTCAGATGAAATGACATAAGTATTGATAGCCAGAAAGCAAGGTAAATATAACAAGGTAACTATAACAACAATAAGAATCATACAGACAACTAGTTTAACTGAATAAGAAACAGAACTCTTTAAGTTTTAGATTTTCATAAGAAGCTGTGAACAATACAATAGGTATTGAGTACCCTGCCGCTTCAGAGGGTGGTAGTAGATGCAAGACTTTCCAAGAAACTATGAGACCTGTTATGCCATCATTAGCCCACCATGTTCCTATAGACAAAAGTAACCCATTTTACTGAATGGAAAATGTTCAGCTCAAAGGGAGGTTGTATAAAGGAGGATTTTGAGAAACTGAAAGAAGTGAATTATGTTCTCAATTATTAAGTACGTAACTGGCAACAGATAGCTACCAAGAAAACCTGATAGATCAGCTCCTCAGCAGTCGTAGGTCTTGAGTGAGTAGCAGTAAGAATCTACACACATAATTTTAATTGTCATAAGAAAATATTAATTTCTAATTTTGACTATGGAGTATATATTCACAGTGCCAAAATCAAGCAATTGCTGATGGTTTCAAAATACTGCTTCATTCAGTAGATATAAAGTTTAGAGCTACATGGATCATATAACTAAGTCCTTAAGAGTTTAAGTCATATGATACATGATGGCATAATCTATCTATCTATCTATCTATCTATCTATCTATCTATCTATCTATCTATATATATATATATATGATTTAGAACAATGATTCGGTGATATGAAGAGTTAGATTTTTTTTTCAGAACAAGCTTTGTTCTCACAGGTTATACCTATTTTATAATAACAAGAAATCACAAGGATTTGAGGAGCAATCTATTTATTTTTAGTAGAATGGGGTAAAATTCTGCCATTGTGCATTTCAAATCAGGGAAAGGGAAGCTGAATTATTTAATACATATTTTTGAGACAAGTAGCTCACTATTTTGATAAAATAAAGCAAAATCCCTACCTCATTCTTTGTAACTTCCAAATTGCTCAAATGGGTAAAATATTTAAATACAAAAATAATCCATAAAAAATAGCAGAAGAAACCTTCCTAGGGTTTAATTTTTTGAAATTACTCTAAGAATGGGGAAGGCCTGAGTACAGTAATAACTTCAGACAATATAAAAGATAAATTTGAAAATATAAACATTTTAAAGAGTTTTTATGGGACACACACTCCAAGTCAAATACATAGAAAAAGTTGTTCTATATCCATCATAGGTACACAGTTCTGGAGGTGGCTCCTAATGATGCTTATCCTCATATATTATCCTTCTCTTAAATGTGGGCTGGATCTGGTGACAGTTTCCAACAAATAGAAAAAGCAAAAATGTGGATGTTATGTTCATGATTAAATAATAAAGGACTGTATCTTCCTTTCTCTGGCTTCAACACCTTAGACTGCTGCCATGTCATGAGGACACTCAGGGAGCCAGTGGAGAGTCCTATGTGACAAAGAAACAAGACCTGACACCAACAACATGAGCAATCTTGGAAAGGGACTCTCCCGCAGTTGAGCTTTGAGATGACTGTAGCCCCTGCTAATATTTTGATGGCAGCCTGCCTGAGAACTGGAGCCTGAGGCTTTGACACTCACAGCTAAGTTGCACCTGTTTTGCTATATCTGTTTCCACAGAAACTGTGAGATAATAAATGTCTGTTCTAAGCTGCTAAATTTTTCGGACTATTTGTTACACAGGAATAGGTAATTAATAAACCTCTTAATTCTTTTTTTTAAAAAACATCTTTATTGGAGTATAATTGCTTCACAATGGTGTGTTAGTTTCTGTTTTTTAACAAAGTGAATCAGTTATACATATACATATGTTCCCATACCTCTTCCTTCTTGCATCTGCCTCCCTCCTACCCTCCCTATCCCCCAACTCTAGGTGGTCACAAAGCACCAAGCTGATCTCCCTGTGCTATGCGGCTGCTTCCCACTAGCTATCTATTTTACGTTTGGTAGTGTATATATGTCCATGCCACTCTCTCACCTTGTCCCAGCTTACCCTTCCCCCTCCCCATATCCTCAAGTCCATTTTCTAGTAGGTTTGCATCTTTATTCCCGTCTTGCCCCTATGTTCTTCATGACCGTTTTTTTAATGGATTTTTTTTTTAACATCTTTATTGGAGTATAATTACTTTACAATGGTGTGTTAGTTTCTGCTTTATAACAAAGTGAATCAGTTATACATATACACATGTTCCCATATCTCTTCCCTCTTGCATCTCCCTCCCTCCCACCCTCCTATCCCACCCCTCTAGGTGGTCACAAACCACGTAGCTGATCTCCCTGTGCTGTGCGGCTGCTTCCCACTAGCTATCTATTTTACGTTTGGTAGTGTATATATGTCCAAGCCACTCTCTCACTTTGTCACAGCTTACCTTCCCTCTCCCCACATCCTCAAGTCCATTCTCTAGTAGGTCTGCGTCTCCATTCCCGTCTTACCCCTAGGTTCTTCATGACCTTTTTTTTTTTCTTAGATTCCATATATATGTTTTAGCATACGGTATTTGTTTTTCTCTTTCTGACTTATTTCACTCTGTATGACAGACTCTAGGTCCATCCACCTTACTACAAATAACTCAATTTCGTTTCTTTTTATGGCTGAGTAATATTCCACTGTATATATGTGCCACATCTTCTTTTTTTTTATTTTTATTTTTTTTAACATCTTTATTGGAGTATAATTGCTTTACAATGGTATGTTAGTTTCAGCTTCACAACAAAATGAATCAGTTATATATATACATATATTCCCATATCTCTTCCCGCTTGCGTCTCCCTCCCTCCCACCCTCCCTATCCCACCCCTCCAGGCGGTCACAAAGCACCGAGCTGATCTCCCTGTGCTATGCGGCTGCTTCCCACTAGCTATCTACCTTACGTTTGGTAGTGTATATATGTCCATGTCTCTTTATTGCTTTGTCACCGTTTACCCTTCCCCCTCCCCATAGCCTCAAGTCCATTCTCTAGTAAGTCTGTGTCTTTATTCCTGTTTCACCCCTAGGTTTTTCATGACATTTTTTTTTTAAATTCCATATATATGTGTTAGCATACGGTATTTGTCTCTCTCTTTCTGACTTACTTCACTCTGTATGACAGACTCTAGGTCTATCCACCTCATTACAAATAGCTCAATTTCGTCTCTTTTTATGGCTGAGTAATATTCCATTGTATATATGTGCCACATCTTCTTTATCCATTCATCCGATGATGGACACTTAGGTTGTTTCCATCTCTGGGCTATTGTAAATAGAGCTGCAATGAACATTTTGGTACATGACTCTTTTTGAATTATGGTTTTCTCAGGGTATATGCCCAGTAGTGGAATTGCTGGGTCATATGGTAGTTCTATTTGTAGCTTTTTAAGGAACCTCCATACTGTTCTCCACAGTGGCTGTATCAATTTACATTCCCACCAACAGTGTAAGAGGGTTCCCTTTTCTCCACACCCTCTCCAGCATTTATTATTTCTAGATTTTTTGATGATGGCCATTCTGACTGGTGTGAGATGATATCTCATTGTAGTTTTGATTTGCATTTCTCTCATGATTAGTGATGTTGAGCATTCTTTCATGTGTTTGTTGGCACTCTGTATATCTTCTTTGGAGAAATGTCTATTTAGGTCTTCTGCCCATTTTTGGATTGGGTTGTTTGTTTTTTTGTTATTAAGCTGCATGAGCTGCTTATAAATTTTGGAGATCAATCCTTTGTCAGTTGCTTCATTTGCAAATATTTTCTCCCATTCTGAGGGTTGTCTTTTGGTCTTCTTTATGGTTTCCTTTGCTGCGCAAAAGCTTTTAAGTTTCATTAGGTCCCATTTGTTTACTCTTCTTTTTATTTCCATTTCTCTAGGAGGTGGGTCAAAAAGGACCTTGCTGTGATTTGTGTCATAGAGTGTTCTATGTTTTCCTCTAAGAGTTTGATAGTTTCTGGCCTTACATTTAGGTCTTTAATCCATTTTGAGCTTATTTTTGTGTACGGTGTTAGGGAGTGATCTAATTTCATACTTTTACATGTAGCTGTCCAGTTTTCCCAGCACCACTTATTGAATAGGCTGTCCTTTCTCCACTGTACATTTCTGCCTCCTTTGTCAAAGATAAGGTGACCATATGTGCGTGGGTTTATCTCTGGGCTTTCTATCCTGTTCCATTGATCTATCTTTCTGTTTTTGTGCCAGTACCATACCGTCTTGATAACTGTAGCTTTGTAGTATAGTCTGAAGTCTGGGAGCCTGTTTCCTCCAGTTCCTTCTTTCGTTCTCAAGATTGCTTTGGTTATTCGGGGTCTTTTGTGTTTCCATACAAATTGCAAAATTTTTTGTTCTAGTTCTGTGAAAAATGCCAGTGGTAGTTTGATAGGGATAGCATTGAATCTATAGATTGCTTTCGGTAGTAGAGTCATTTTCACAATGTTGATTCTTCCAATCCAAGAACATGGTATATCTCTCCATCTATTTGTATCATCTTTAATTTCTTTCATCAGTGTCTTATAATTTTCTGCATACAGATCTTTTGTCTCCTTAGGTAGGTTTATTCCTAGATATTTTATTCTTTTTGTTGCAGTGGTAAATGGGAGTGTTTTCTTGATTTCACTTTCAGATTTTTCATCATTAGTATATAGGAATGCCAGAGATTTCTGTGCATTAATTTTGTATCCTGCCACTTTACCAAATTCATTGATTAGCTCTAATAGTTTTCTGGTAGCATCTTTAGAGTTCTCTATGTATAGGATCATGTCATCTGCAAACAGTGACAGCTTTACTTCTTCTTTTCCGATTTGGATTCCTTTTATTTCCTTTTCTTCTCTGATTGCTGTGGCTAAAACTTCCAAAACTATGTTGAATAAGAGTGGTGAGAGTGGGCAACCTTGTCTTGTTCCTGATCTTAGTGGAAATGCTTTCAGTTTTTCACCATTGAGGATGATGTTTGCTGTGGGCTTGTCATATATGGCCTTTATTATGTTGAGGAAAGTTCCCTCTATGCCTACTTTCTGCAGGGTTTTTATCATAAATGGGTGTTGAATTTTGTCAAAAGCTTTCTCTGCATCTATTGAGATGATCATATGGTTTTTCTCCTTCAGTTTGTTAATATGGTTTATCACATTGATAGATTTGCGTATATTGAAGAATCCTTGCATTCCTGGAATAAACCCCACTTGATCATGGTGTATGATCCTTTTAATGTGCTGTTGGATTCTGTTTGCTAGTATTTTGTTGAGGATTTTTGCATCTATGTTCATCAGTGATATTGGCCTGTAGTTTTCTTTCTTTGTGACATCCTTGTCTGGTTTTGGTATCAAGGTGATGGTGGCCTCGTAGAAGGAGTTTGGGAGTGTTCCTCCCTCTGCTATATTTTGGAAGAGTTTGAGAAGGATAGGTGTTAGCTCTTCTCTAAATGTTTGATAGAATTCGCCTGTGAAGCCATCTGGTCCTGGGCTTTTCTTTGTTGGAAGATTTTTAATCACAGTTTCAATTTCAGTGCTTGTGATTGGTCTGTTCATATTTTCTATTTCTTCCTGATTCAGTCTTGGCAGGTTGTGCCTCTCTAAGAATTTGTCCATTTCTTCCAGATTGTCCATTTTATTGGCATAGAGTTGCTTGTAGTAATCTCTCATGATCTCTTTTATTTCTGCAGTGTCAGTTGTTACCTCTCCTTTTTCATTTCTAATTCTATTGATTTGGGTCTTCTCCCTTTTTTTCTTGATGAGTCTGGCTAGTGGTTTATCTATTTTGTTTATCTTCTCAAAGAACCAGCTTTTAGTTTTATTGATCTTTGCTATTGTTTCCTTCATTTCTTTTTCATTTATTTCTGATCTGATTTTTATGATTTCTTTCCTTCTGCTAGCTTTGGGGTTTTTTTGTTCTTCTTTCTCTAATTGCTTGAGGTGCAAGGTTAGGTTGTTTATTCGAGATGCTTCCTGCTTCTTAAGGTGGGCTTGTATTGCTATAAACTTCCCCCTTAGAACTGCTTTTGCTGCATCCCACAGGTTTTGGGTCGTTGTGTCTCCATTGTCATTTGTTTCTAGGTATTTTTTGATTTCCTCTTTGATTTCTTCAGTGATATCTTCATTATTAAGTAGTGTATTGTTTAGCCTCCATGTGTTTGTATTTTTTACAGATCTTTTCCTGTAATTGATATCTAGTCTCATGGCATTGTGGTCAGAAAAGATACTTGATACAATTTCAATTTTCTTAAATTTACCAAGGCTTGATTTGTGACCCAAGATATGATCTATCCTGGAGAATGTTCCATGAGCACTTGAGAAAAATGTGTATTCTGTTGTTTTTGGATGGAATGTCCTATAAATATCAATTAACTCCATCTCGTTTAATGTATCATTTAAAGCTTGTGTTTCCTTATTTATTTTCATTTTGGATGATCTGTCCATTGGTGAAAGTGGGGTGTTAAAGTCCCCTACTATGAATGTGTTACTGTCGATTTCCCCTTTTATGGTTGTCAGTATTTGCCTTATGTATTGAGGTGCACCTATGTTGGGTGCATAAATATTTACAATTGTTATATCTTCCTCTTGGATTGATCCCTTGATCATTATGTAGTGTCCTTCTTTGTCTCTTCTAATAGTCTTTGTTTTAAAGTCTATTTTGTCTGATATGAGAATTGCTACTCCAGCTTTCTTTTGGTTTCCACTTGCATGAAATACCTTTTTCCATCCCCTTACTTTCAGTCTGTATGTGTCTCTAGGTCTGAAGTGGGTCTCTTGTAGACAGCAAATATATGGGTCTTGTTTTTGTATCCATTCATCCAATCTGTGTCTTTTGGTGGGAGCATTTAGTCCATTTACATTTAAGGTAATTATCGATATGTGTGTTCCTATTCCCATTTTCTTCATTGTTTTGGGTTTGTTATTGTAGGTCCTTTCCTTCTTTTGTGTTTCTTGCCTAGAGAAGTTCCTTTAGCAGTTGTTGTAGAGCTGGTTTGGTGGTGCTGAACTCTCTCAGCTTTTGCTTGTCTGTAAAGGTTTTAATTTCTCCATCAAATCTGAATGAGATCCTTGCTGGGTAGAGTAATCTTGGTTGCAGGTTTTTCTCCTTCAACACTTTCAATATGTCCTGCCACTCCCTTCTGGCTTGCAGAGTTTCTGCTGAAAGATCAGCTGTTAACCTTATGGGGATTCCCTTGTGTGTTATTTGTTGTTTTTCCCTTGCTGCTTTTAATATGTTTTCTTTGTATTTAATTTTTGACAGTTTGATTAATATGTGTCTTGGCGTATTTTTCCTTGGATTTATCCTGTATGGGACTCTCTGTGCTTCCTGGACTTGATTAACTATTTCCTTTCCCATATTAGGGAAGTTTTCAACTATAATCTCTTCAAATATTTTCTCAGTCCCTTTCTTTTTCTCTTCTTCTTCTGGAACCCCTATAATTCGAATGTTGGTGCGTTTAATGTTGTCCCAGAGGTCTCTGAGACTGTCCTCAGTTCTTTTCATTCTTTTTTCTTTATTCTGCTCTGCAGTAGTTATTTCCACTATTTTATCTTCCAGGTCACTTATCCGTTCTTCTGCCTCAGTTATTCTGCTATTGATCCCATCGAGAGTACTTTTAATTTCATTTATTGTGTTGTTCATCGTTGCTTGTTTCATCTTTAGTTCTTCTAGGTCCTTGTTAACTGATTCTTGCAATTTGTCCATTCTATTGTCCATTCTATCTCCAAGATGTCGGATCAACCTTACTATCATTATTCTGAATTCTTTTTCAGGTAGACTGCCTATTTCCTCTTCATTTGTTAGGTCTGGTGGGTTTTTATCTTGCTCCTTCATCTGCTGTGTGTTTGTCTGTCTTCTCATTTTGCTTATCTTACTGTGTTTGGGGTCTCCTTTTTTTTTTTTTTGGCAGGCTGAAGGTTCGTAGTTCCTGTTGTTTTTTGAGTCTGTCCCCAGTGGCTAAGGTTGGTTCAGTGGGTTGTGTAGGCTTCCTGGTGGAGGGTACTAGTGCCTGTGTTCTGGTGTATGAGGCTGGATCTTGTCTTTCTGGTGGGCAGGTCCACGTCTGGTGGTGTGTTTTGGGGTGTCTGTAGACTTATTATGATTTTGGGCAGCCTCTCTGCTAATGGGTGGGGTTGTGTTCCTGTCTTGCTAGTTGTTTGGCATAGGATGTCCAGCACTGTAGCTTGCTGGTCGTTGAGTGAAGCTGGGTGCTGGCGTTGAGATGGAGATCTCTCGGAGATTTTTGCTGTTTGATATTATGTGCAGCTGGGAGGCCTCTTGTGGACCAGTGTCCTGAAGTTGGCTCTCCCACCTCAGAGGCACAGCACTGAGTCCTGGCTGCAGCACCAAGAGCCTTTCATCCACAGGGCTCCTTAATTTGGGATGATTCGTTGTCTATTCAGGTATTCCACAGATGCAGGGTATATCAAGTTGATTGTGGAGCTTTAATCCGTTGCTTCTTAGGCTGCTGGAAGAGATTTCCCTTTCTCTTCTTTGTTCTCACAGCTCCCAGGGTCTCAGCTTTGGATTTGGCCCCGCCTGTGCGTGTAGGTCGCTGGAGGGCGTCTGTTCTTTGCTCAGACAGGACGGGGTTAAAGGAGCCGCTGATTCGGAGGCTCTGGCTCACCCAGGCCGGGGGGTAGGGAGGGTCACGGAGTGTGGGGCGGGCCTGCAGCGGCAGAGGCCGGCGTGACGCTGCAGCCTGAGGCTCACCGTGCGCTCTTCCGGGGGAGCCGTCCCCGGATCCCGGGACCCCGGCAGCGGCGGGCTGCACAGGCTCCCCGGAAGGGCGTGTGGCTAGTGACCTGCGCTCGCACACAGGCCTCCTGGCGGCGGCAGCAGCGGCCTTAGCATCCCATGTCCGTTTCTGGGCTCCGCACTCTTAGCCACGGCTCGCGCCCGTCTCCGGAGCTCTCCCAAGCAGCGTTCCCAATCCCCCCTCCTCGTGCACCAGGAAACAAAGAGGGACGTGAAAGTCTCTTGCCTCTTCGGCAGGTCCAGACCCCTCCCCAGACTCTCTCCCGGCCAGCCGCGGCGCACCAACGCCCTGCAGGCTGTGTTCACGCCGCCAACCTCAGTCCTCTCCCGGTGCTCCGACAAAAGCCGGAGCCTCAGCTCCCAGTCCCGCCCGCCCCGGCGGGCGAGCAGACAAGCCTCTCGGCTGGTGAGTGCCGGTCGGCCCGATCCTCTGCGCTGGAATCTCTCCGCTTTGCCCTCCGCACCCCTGTTGCTGTGCTCTCCTCCGCGGCTCCCAAGCTCCCCCACTCCGCCTCCCGAAGTCTCCACCCGCGAAGGGGCTCCTAGTGTGTGGACACTTTTCCTCCTTCACAGCTCTCTCCCGCTGGTGCAGGACCCGTCCCTATTCTTTTGTCTCTGTTTAGTTTTTTCTTTTGCCCTAACCAGGTACGTGGGGGGTTCCTTGCCTTTTGGGAGGTCTGAGGTCTTCTGCCAGCGTTCAGTAGGTGCTCCGTAGGAGTTGTTCCACGCGTAGATGTATTTCTGGTGTATCTGTGGAGAGGAAGGTGATCTCCGCGTCTTACTCTTCCGCCATCTTCCCGGAACTCCCTTAATGGATTTTTAATACTCTGAATAAAACTCTTCTTTCTTTGATATATTTCAAGATCACTACTCTTAAATTTCAAGGTTTCCATATACATGTGTTAGCATGTGGTATTTGTTTTTCTCTTTCTGACTTACTTCACTCTGTATGACAGACTCTAGGTCCATCCATCTCACTGCAAATAACTCAGTTTCGTTTCTTTTTATGGCTGAGTAATATTCCATTGTATATAGGTGGCACATCTTCTTTATGCATTCATCTGTTGATGGACACTTAGGTTGTTTCCATGTCCTGGCTATTGTAAATAAAGCTTCAATGAACATTTAGGTACATGACTCTTTTTGAATTATGGTTTTCTTAGGGTATATGCCCAGTAGTGGGATTGCTGGGTCATATTGTAGTTCTATTTGTAGTTTTTTAAGGAACCTCCATACTGTTCTCTGTAGTGGCTGTATCAATTTACATTACCACCAACCATGCAAGAGGGCCCCCTTTCCTCCACACCCTCTCCAGCATTTATTGTTTGTAGATTTTTTGATGATGGACATTCTGACTGGTGTGAGATGATATCTCATTATAGTTTTGACTTGCATTTCTCTAATGATTAATGATGTTGAGCATTCTTTCATGTGTTTATTGGCCATCTGTATATCTTCTTTGGAGAAATGTCTATTTAGGTCTTCCGCCCATTTGTGGATTAGGTTTTTTCCTTTTTTTTTTTTTTTTTTTGATATTGAACTGCATGAGCTGCTTGTATATTTTGGAGAATAATCCTTTGTCAGTTGCCTCATTTGCAAATATTTTCTCCCATTCTGAGGGTTGTCTTTTTGTCTTGTTTATGGTTTCCTTTGCTGTGAAAAAGCTTTTAAATTTCTTTAGGTCCCATTTGTTTCTTTTTGGTTTTTTTCCATTTCTCTAGGTGGGTCAAAATGGATCTTGTTGTTACTTATGTCATAGAGTGTTCTGCCTATGTTTTCCTCTAAGAGTTTGATAGTGTCTGGCCTTACATTTAGGTCTTTTATCCATTTAGAGTTTATTTTTGTGTATGGTGTTAGGGAGTGTTCTAATTTCATACTTTAACATGAACCTGTCCAGTTTTCTCAGCACCACTTATTGAAGAGGCTGTCTTTTCTCCACTGTATATTCTTGCCTCCTTTATCAAAAATAAGGTGACCATATGTGCATGGGTTTATCTCTGGGCTTTCTATCCTGTTCCATTGATCTGTATTTCTGTTTTTTTGTCAGTACCATACTGTCTTGATTACTGTAGCTTTGTGGTATAGTCTGAAGTCAGGGAGCCTGATTCCTTCAGCTCTGCTTTTCTTTCTCAAGATTGTTTTGGCTATTCAGGGTCTTTTGCACTTCCATACAAACTGTGAATTTTTTTGTTCCAGTTCTGTGAAAAATGCCAGTGGTAGTTTGATAGGGATTGCATTGAATCTGTAGATTGCTTTGGGTAGTAGTCGTTTTCACAGTGTTGATTCTTCCAATCCAAGAACATGGTATATCTCTCTATCTTTTTGTAGCATCTTTAATTTCTTTCATCAGTATCTTATAATTTTCTGCATACCAGTCTTTTGTCTCCTTAGGTAAGTTTATTCCTAGATAGTTTATTCTTCTTATTGCAATGGTAAATGTGAATGTTTTCTTAATTTCAGTTTCAGATTTTTCATCATTAGTGTATAGGAATGCTAGAGATTTCTGTGCATTAATTTTGTATCCTGCTACTTTACCAAATTCTTTGATTAGCTCTAGTAGTTTTCTGGTAGCATCTTTAGGATTCTCTATGTATAGTATCATGTCATCTGCAGTGACAACTTTACTTCTTCTTTTCTGATTTGGATTCCTTTTATTTATTTTTCTGCTCTGATTGCTGTGGCTAAAACTTCCAAAACTATGTTGAATAATAGTGGTGAGAGTGGGCAGTCTTGTCTTATTCATGGTCTTAGTGGAAATGCTTTCAGTTTTTCACCATTGAGGATGATGTTGGCTGTGGGTTTGTCATATATGGCCTTCATTATGTTGAGGAAAGTTTCCTCTATGCCTACTTTCTGCAGGGTTTTCATCATAAATGGCTGTTGAATTTTGTCGAAAGCTTTCTCTGCATCGATCGAGATGATCATATAAACCTCTTAATTCTTAATATATGACCTTAGAAATAATTATTCACACATCCTATTGACAAAGACTGAAGGTTAATGATGCCCATTCTTGATAAAGTGTGGGAAAAGAGACTTTTGCTTACTTTTTATAATGTATAAATTCGTTCACTTTTAAAGTTAAGATTATTAATGTGTCTAAGGTTTTAAATGTTTATACCCATTCACCCAGCAATTTATTTGATTGAGTATGTATGAAAGTACCCAAACTATGTGTCCCTCAATAGATGACTGATTATATTAATCATGATTCAGACATGTGATGGAATATTTTGTGAAGAATAAGGTATATCTAAATGTTAAGGTCTAAATTTGCCAAGGAAATGATGCAGTTACCTTTCCTTTATTTTCTCTTTCATTTTGCTCAGTTTTCTAAAGATTCTTTCCCCTTACACTAACATTGTTTTCAGCAGTGTTTATTCTAACTTGTAACAGGATAGTTTCAAGACTAAGATGTTGACTTTGGAACCAGATTATCTGAGTTCAAATCTCTTCTCTGTCACTTCTTTTGTGACCTTGGAAAGGTTACTCTGTGGCTTCTTCATCTGTTAGTAGTAACTCTTTTGTACATATATTGTGAAAATTAAATGAGTTAATATAAGTCAAGACTTACAACAGTACTTGGAACATAGTACAAACTGCATAAGTGTTGATTCTTTTCTAAATTGTAGTTTTGTCTAAGTTAGATATTTCCTACAAATTAATTTCAGGATGTTTTAGGGGATACATGAGCAGCAGGCACATTCAAGGATGTGGTCTTAGAGTAGTCTCATCAGGTTTGCTCTTGGTACATCTCTTATTGGTGTCCTCTGGGTTCAATGTTTTTCTCCTTCTTGGTTACCAGGAAACCTGTGGATTGAGTTAAACCCCCTACTTTAGAAGATTTACATGAGTTGCTTTGGATATTAAAATTATTTTCACTGGTACTGGCAAAATATGCTACTACATTCACTTTTTAAAAAAAGAAACAGAGTGTCCTTTGACCCACAAATGACCTCATTCCATTTCCAGATGAAACCACCATTACCAAAATGCTGGTATCCAGGCACCACCCTTAGTCTGGAGACCAACTTGGAAATGCCCATGGAATTCTACAGCATTAAGGATGGAATGGACTAAGACTAAAGTACAAGGGGAACATTGTTGATGGGGCAACTGCTTCTGTGCACAGGAGTGAGAAATTTATCACAGAATGAATCACATGTAAGATAAGATATTAAGAAAGTGTCTGGTAGCCATAGAGAAACTGGAAAGAAAGACTTGACCTCAGTCAAACTTAAATATTAGAAAAGATTCATATCTAAAAAAGAAAAGTGTTATTAATAATACAATTTTTAGATGATAATTATGAAACTGGTATACAAGTTTGTTCAAATTGCATAGAGGTTGATGGTGGAAAGCCAGCCAAAGGAAGAGGAAGGCCTAAATCAAGGCAGTGGCAAGGAATGGAGTTGGATTTCAGAAACACATCTGATGTGAATAAGAGGCTATATAAACGAAATGAGGGTCTGGTTATAGATATATATGAATGTGGAGAGTTTTACTATAAACCTAAAGAAAGGAATTTATTTAATTTGTATTTGAGACCTGTGAAAACACCTGTCAATCATGGTTACATCTACTTATAATACAACTTTTACTGTGCAAGATAAGTGTATGGATGACAAAATGCAGGTTGATCTTCATTATCTAGTCTGGAATCATTTTAGAATAAATTTTCTAGCCTAATCTTAAAAAAATAATATGTAATGTATATCTATTTCAATATTAAGATGGATCTATATTGCTAGCACATTTATATCAGCCCAGATGTAACACTATTAAATTTATTTTATGTAATGTTAAAAGTAAGTTAAGCATTTCTAATTTTATGGCATGTTTGTGTAATTTCCCCTTGCCCCAGAGTTCCACAGGGATGGTGTGAATGAGGTCAGATGAATTCCTGCCCATGCAGTAGCTTTAGTGCAGGAGAGGAGCTCTGAGCTAACCGAACCTGAGTGTATTTGAATGGGCAAAGAATGCTCCCCTTTTCTCTGGAGGAAGACATTCTCTTTAACCCACTGCAGAGTAAGCATGCTTGTTTTTGCCCCAGCAGGAGACACTATTTCTCTCTATCAAGGTATACCAAAATCCTTGAAAATACAGTTTGTTAACAAAGGACAGTTAATTACAACACAGGTTTGGACTGCTAGGGTCCACTTATACACTGAGTTTTTTCAACAATAAATAACGTAATACTACATGATCCACACCTGGGAGAATCCACAGTTGTAGAATTACAGATACAGAGAGCAGACTATAAGTTGTCTGACTATAAGTTACATGCAGATTTTCAACTGCTAGGGGGTTAGGGCCCCAACACTTGTGTTATTCAAGGATTGATAATATTTGTTTGCAAAACATGCAGAAATGTGAGCCACCCATGGAGAGTTGTCTCCAACAGACAGCATAAAGCAAAACCACAATATCACAGTTGGTAACCATAAGTTTGTCTTCTATGTCTGTGAGTTTATTTCTGTTTTGTAAATATTTTAATTTGTATCAATTTTTTAAGATTCCACATATATAAATGATATTTGTCTTTCTACATCTGACTTCACTTGGTATGATCATCTCTAGGAACTATATATCGGAATAACCTATAATGGAAAAAAATCTGAAAAAGAATATATATACATATATATATATATACAATATATCACTTTGCTGTACACCTGAAACTAACACAACATTGTAAATCAACTATACTTCAATTTTAGAAAAGCACAGTATCACACTGCCAATTTCACAAATGTTGTTCTAGTCATGTAACATTAAATCCCCAGTGATGATAGCAATCACCTAATGATGATAGTTTGATTCAGATCAATATTGTGAACAACAAAACAGTATTCTAAGTTGGTGATCTCTAGTGGACATTATTTATTTAGATCATACCACCCCAAAAGTTTTATTTAGTTGCTATATTTAATATAAGAGCATTCAATAAAAGTCAATTTATAAAAATAATTCAGAAAATTATTTTCAACTGACATCTATGCAAATATGGCTTAGCATGAGATGCATGATTCCTGAAAATTAAAAATAAACTATCAAATAAAATATGGCACTGATATACAGGAAAATTTATACTTCCCAAATTATTGAAGGAGCAAGGGAAAATGTACTATCCAAATTATATGGATTTACCTGGATATATCGATAAATGCTTGGCTTATTTTACCATTCTATCTTGGTATGATTATATACAATTTCTGAGCACCTTTCTGTGATAAGCTCTTAAAACATATATCCACCGTCTTCCTTTCACAAAACACAAATAATATTTGCAAAATATTTCATTTAAAAAACGAATTTACTTAAGACACCAGGTTTATGCCATTCTGTGGCCTGGTTAAAATAGGTCCAAATCAAGAAAGCTACATTTAGACATTTCTTACTTTTCATTTCTTCTAACATTCTATTATAAAAAAATCAAATAGAAAATTGAAAGAAATGTACAATGAAAACCTGTGTACCTTTCACTGGAACTAGTATCCTCTTTTTTTCAGAACAATTTGAAAGGAATTTATGTATATTAAAATACTTAACTCTTACATACTCCAATATGATTTCATGTTTTTCTTTTAAACTGAAAAATATGTCAGTTCTCCTTGTACTAACACATTTACTTATTTTATTCATCTTTACAATAATCACAAAATAGTTTCAAAATTACCAATACAAAATTCTATGAAAAATAAACCTACTAATTAGAAGTTCAAGATTTTTTTTCACATCTTTTTAGTCTTAAAATATATCCTACCATGAATATATAGTCAGATTATTACTTAAGTTACTTGAATATTTTTTCTCTATGTGTATCTAATATCAATTTGCTATATAAATAAGTTAATTTGTTTCTGATGTTTTTCAGTTTTGGGGGTTTTCTTTCTAACAACCATTTTTATGTCTTTATTTTAAACAATAAATTGTTCTTTCTTTCCCTTTTCAACCATTCCTGAAGGGTGACTATTTTTTATTAGTTTCTGGTTGACACATCCTTACTGGGTTACCCCCTACTGCATTTAACTTTGCAAAAATAAGCAAAAAGGAAAATAGATAGATACAGATATAGATAGATGATATAGATATAGATAGATGATAGATGGATGGATGGGGAGAGAGAGAGGAGTCCTTTCCTACATTAGGGGCAGAATACTGTATAGAGAGTCCTATAACTATTTTTAAAAATTTGTTAACTATAAATAACTTACAATCAGTTTATGATGTTTTCTTTTCAGTCACATGGAAATCACTTGGGTGGATTGTCCATAGATTATTCAATCAGCCTCCTTTAATAGATATTTGGATTATTTCCAATATTTTACTATAACAAATGCCACAATGAAAACTTTGTATATAGAGATTTTTGTTTTTATGGAAGAATATCTTCAGGGTAGAGTCCTAGAAATGTGACTTCTGAGTCAAAAAGTAAATGAATAGGACATTTTGTTGAATATTTCTAAGTCTCCCTTCATTAGTGGTGCAATATCTGGACCTCACACCAAAAATATTTGAGAGTGACAATTTCCCTGCCTCATTACCATCAGATTCTATTTTCAAGCTTTTAAATTCTTGCCAATCTAATATATAAGAAAACAAATTTTTAAAAAAATTTTCCCTCAAACTTAAATACCCAGATATGTGTACAAATCTTGTATTTTCCCTATGTTTACCCAATATATTCTTAAAATATATTAAGTACAAAAATAATTTCTATATTGATCAGAATTTCAAGGGCAATGCATTTTGGGGAACAACTTTTCGTGGCACCATATTGGTGGGAAATTCTTAACTGTGTAACCTGCTCAATTTTTCTGTTTAAACATCAGTTTATGCCACTGAATAAATGAATAAAAGTAGTAATTGAGGTCCTTATTAACCACAATGATTGGTCCAGCAAAATATAAAGTAGCAAAAATTGGGGGATTGTCTATTATAAGTAATTAGGCACAGCAATTGTTTGAGATATCTCCATGGCTTTAAACTGAGGGAGGATGAATATGTGAAAAGATAAATTTACTTCTTTTATGTCATCATTTGGAAATTTTATCAACTCTTTTACTATTAAACCTAATTAAATTAAACTAAAATCCACTTTCAGTTTAGTTTTTGTTATTGTTTTGTGTTTTTTTAATAAAGAAGCCATTTTAAAATGTCTAAAAACTTTTAAACATAGTCAGTCTCTGTGATCCAACTGTCTAAGCCATATTTGAACTTTGTAGCTTCATTTTATTCATATAAGTGTGTCTAGAGTGAATGTCATGATGAAAATCCAGACTTGAAAATTAATCCTCTTCTATGATTCTTTCCATTTACTGCCTGAGCCTCTGTGGCAGCCAGCTGGAACATTAGCTTATTCCTAATGCTGATAAGGATTTGGAAAGAGGGACAATATTCATAATAGCAGGAAAAATTTCACGGATTTACAGATCTGAGTCAAACTGTAACGATCATAAAGTTTAAATTCTTGGTTTTAGATTAGTAAACTGAAACATGGAAAAGTGAATTATTGCTCAAGGTCCTAGATCAAGAATATCTCAGAGCAGCACCTGGAGCTCTACTTTTCATACTTCTATTCCCTTATGCTTTCTATTACACCAGCAATAGTGAAAGGAGTTCCATCCTCATTCAATAATTTCCGTTTTCAAATATCAGTTTATTTACATATATATGTAAATATATATGTATGTATGTGTGTAAATATATCTATCTATCAATCTATATTTCCTAAATTTTGTGAACTTCATATAGCAATATTTTAATAATGGTTTTGTGTTTGTTTTGATTCCCTCATAGTTATAAAATATTTTTTATTTAGTGAAGTATAATACACTGAAGCATAAAGTTTATTCAAACCATCTGAGTATTGTTTCCAAGCCGCTTTTAAGAGTTGGGTTGTGTAGTTATAATTTTTCCATTAAGGGAAAAATATCTTATTTTTACTACCATCTTCATAAATTACTGAGATATTATTCTATTTTTTATTCCATGATATATTTTGTAAATATAATCTAGTAAACTATACTATGTAGTTATTATGAGGGCACAGGGGGATGGAAATGGACCATCACCTCCTAATTTCTAATAACTACTTTTATGCATTATACAGTCATTAAAAGCTAAAAGCCTTACTTGGGATAAGAACAGAAAAGTTCCATGTTTGGTCATATTAAGATAAAATTGATATGTAAGCCAATTGTATTTCATTCCATTTTTCCTTCAAGATTCAAAGAATAATGTCTGTTTCTAATATTTAAATATTAATAGTTACTAAGAACTTAAGTCCAGTTTGGTCACTTCTTGCATACCTGATCAAGTTATATCACCTTTCTTAAACTCCATTTCTTCATCTATAAAGTGGGAATAATCACAATTCCTTTGTACTATTGTTTTTTGGAACATTCTGAGGAAGTGTATATAAAGTAACTAATTCAGATCTACTTAATGTTATTTACTTTCTCATTCCATGCTCTGCAATATTTTATAGACACTGAATGTATTCACTTTATTATCTACCCTAAATGAATCTCAACCCTTCAACAACAAACCTCCAATATTTTCTGAAACTTACATAGGTTTATTGTAACAGGACATCAGAAATGCTACATTGAACAGCTAATAAAGATTTTTATAAATTTTAATCCTATGAATATTTTCATGTACCGCCAGGATTCCCTGTACTTTACATGCTACCTCCTCCTTTTCTTCCACAGCTAATTTATCACTGATGATAGAAATATATCCATTCTGTTTCCAAGGAGAGAAAATACTTAGTTCAGAGGTTGAGGGTTGTGTTGATAAAGTTTTCCAAAGACAAGTTAAAAATAGTCAGCAAGCACAGTGTTCAGGGTATTTTCTCTGTGGAGTTCTTGTCCTGCGTTAACTGGTTGGACTACCCACAGTTTAATTGCAAAATCTTCATTTCCCTAGGTGATGCACTGTGATGTCAACTCTAAGTGGGCCCATACAGCTTTTGAGACTGAGATGCAAAGAACTTGCTTTGCAAATGAGATCTTTACCTGCAAGTTGTTCTTAAACTGTATCTGCCTAGCCAGGAGTAAAGTGGAGATTTGACATTTTCTTCTTCGTTTAGTTGTTGTTTTTAAGTTGTATGAGCTGTTTGTATACTTTTGAGATTAATCCCTTTTCTGTTGCATCACTTGCAAATATTTTCTCCCATTCCGTATGTTGTCTTGTTTTTGTTTTCTGTTTTCCTTGGCTGTGCAAAAGCTTGTAAGTTTGGTTAGGTCTCATTTGTTTATTTTTGTTTTTAATTCTATTATCTAGGGAGACTGACCTAAGAAAACATTGGTATGATGTATGTCAGAGAATGTTTTGCCTATGATCTCTTCTAGGAGTTTTATGGTGTCATGTCTTATGTTTAAGACTTTATGCCATTTTGAGTTTATTTTTATGTGTGGTATGAGGATGTGTTCTAACTTCATTGATTTACATACCACTGACCAACTTTCCCAGCATAACTTGTTGAAAAAACTGTCTTTTCACCATTGTATAATCTTGCCTCCTTTGTTGAAGGTTAGTTTACCGTAAGAGTGTGTGTTTATTTCTGGGCTCTCTATTCTGTTCCATTGATCCATAGGTCTGTTTTTGTACCAATACCACATTGTTTTGACTAATGTAGCTTTGTAGCATTGTCTGAAGTCTGGGAGAGTTATGCTTCCTGCCTTTTTTTGCTTTTTTGTTTTTTCCTCGGGATTGCTTTTACAATTCTTAATCTTTTATGGTTCCATATAAATTTTTGGATTATTTGTTCTAGTTCCATGAAAAATGTCTTGAGTATTTTGATAAGGATCACATTAAATCTGTAGATTGCTTTGGGTAGTATTGCCATTTTAAGCATATTAATTCTTCCAATCCAAGAGCATGGGATATCTTTCCATTTCATTGAATCCTCTTTAATTTCCTTTATTAATCATTTATAGATTTCAGTATATAAGTCTTTCACCTCCTTGGTCAGGTTCTTTTTTTGGTGCTATTTTAAAAAGCATTTTATTTTACATTTCCTTTCTGATATTTCATTGTTAGTGTAAAGAAATGAACCAATTTTTGAATGTTAATTTTTGTATCCTTCTATTTTGCTGAATTCATTTATTAGATCTAGTAGTTTTTGTGTGGAGTCTTTAGGGTTTTCTATACATAACATTATGTCATCTGCATATAATAACAATTTTACCTCTTCCTTTCCAATGTGGATAAATTTTATTTCTTTTTCTTGTCAGATTACTGTGGCTAGGACTTCCAATATTATGTTGAACATAAGTGGTGAGAATGGGTATCCTTGTCTTGTTCCAGATTTTAGCAGGAAGGTTTTTAGCCTTTCACCATTGAGTATTATCTTGTTTGTGGGTTTGTCATAAATGGCTTTTATTATGTTGAGATATGTTTCCTCTATTCCCACTTTGTAAGAGTTTTTATCATGAATGGATGTTGAATTTTGTCAAATGTTTTTTCTGTATGTATTGATGTGGCCATTTGATTTTTGACTTTTCTTTTTTTAATATGGTGTATTATGTTGATTGATTCACGAATGTTGAACCATCCTTGTGAACTTGGGATGAATCTCACTTGGTCATGGTGTATGATCTTTTTTTATGTGTTGTTGGATTTTGTTTGTTAAAATTTTTTTTGAGAATTTTTGTATCTGTATTTATCAAAGATACTGGCCTGTAATTTTCTTTATTTTGGTGTTGTCTTTGTCTGGTTTTAGTATAAGGGTCAGGGTGGCTTCCTAGAATTTCTTTGGGAATGTTCTCTCCTCTTCAATCTTTTGGAAGAGTTTGAGAAGAATTGCTATAAGTTATTCTTTGCATGTTTGGTAGAATTCATCTGAGACATCATCTGGTCCTGGACTTTTGTTTGTAAGGAGTTTTTCTTTTTTTATTACAAATTCTATTTCACTTCTATTGACTGATCTGTTCAAATCATCTATTTCTTCTTGATTCAATTTTGGTGGGCTGTATATTTCTAGAAAGTCGTCCATTTCTTCTGGGTTGTCAAATTTGTTGGCATATAATTGTTCATAGTATTGTATTAGTTTTTTTTTTTCTCTTTCCTGTAGTATCAGTTGAGATTTTTCCTTTTTTATATCTTATATTCATTTGGCTTCTCTGTCTTGTCTTCTTGGTGAGACTGCCCTAAGTTTACTTATTTTGTTTACCTTTTCAAAGAACCAGTTTTTGGTTTTATTGATTTTTTTCAATTTTTAATATCTATTTTATTTATTTCCTCCCTGATATTTATTATTTTCTTCCTTCTGCTGACTTTCAGCTTGGTTTGTTCTTCTTTGTTAATTATTTTAGGTGGTAGATTAGGTTGTTGATTTGAGATATTCCTTGTTTTTGATGAAGGCCTGTATCACTATGAACTTCCCTCTAAGAACTGCTTTTGCTGCATCCCATAGATTTTGTAAGGTTGTATTTTCATTGTCATTTGTCTCAAGGTATTTTTTTAATCTGTATTGTAGTATAATTGCTTTACAATGTTGTGTTAATTTCACTGTGTAATAAAGTGAATCAGCTATATATATATATATATATATATGTATATAAATATACCCCATATCCCCTCCCTCTTTTAATTTCCTTTTTGACTTCCTCGTTGATCCATTGGTTTTTTAGAAGCATGTTGTTTAGCCTCCACATAGTTGTTTTTTTCTCATTTCTTTTCCTGTGGTTGATATCTAGTTTCACACCATGTGATCAGAGCAGATGCTTGAAATAATTTCTATACTCTTAAATTTGTTGAGGTTAGTTTTGTGGCCAAGTATGTGGTCATTCCTAGAGAATGCTCTGTGTGCTCTTGAAAAGAATGTGTATCCTGGTTTTTTTTTTTTTTTTTCCTGGATGTAATGTCCTGAATATATCAATTAAGTCTAACTTTTCTATTGTATCATTTAGGAACTTTGTTGCCTGATTGATGCTCTGTCTAGAAGATCTGTCCACTGATGTGAGTGGGGTGTTATAGTCTTTTACTATTATTGTATTCCCATCAATTTCTACCTTTTTGTCTGTTAGTATTTGTTTTATGTATTTGGATGCTCCTATATTAAATGAATATAGGTTGATGTTTGTAATATCCTTTTCTTGTATTGATCCTTTTATCATTATATAGTGCCCTTCTTTATCTTTCTTTATAGCCTTAAAGCCTATTTTATTTGATATGAGTATTGCAACTCTTGTTTTCTTGTCATTTCCGTTTGCCTGAAATATTATTTTTTTTCATCCCATCACTTTCAATATATGTGTTTCCTTTGCCATAATATGGGTCTCTTATGGACAGCATATTGTAGGCTCTTGTTTTTTATCCAGTCTGCCACTCTATGTCTTTTGATTGAAACATCCAGTCCGTTGACAATTCAGGTAATTATTGATGCATATGTATTTATTGCCATTTCAAACCTTGTTTTTCAGTTGATTCATTTCTTCTTTATTCTTTTCTTTGCTTTTTGTTTTTCTTTTTGTGGTTTCCTCTTATTTTGTGCTTGTGTTCTTTTCTTTTTGGTTTTTCTGAATCTATTGTTTGTTTTTGATTGGTGGTTGCCCTGTTTTTCAAGTATGTTAACCCTTTCCTATATCTGCTTGCTTTAGACTGATAACCATACAGGCTCAAACACATTCTAAAGAAAAAAAAATTTCTGCATTTTCTTACTCTCCTCCACATTTTATTATTTTGATATTCCTTTTTACATCTTTATGTTTATCCTTTTGCTATTCCTTGTGTTTATCATTGCTTTCACAAATAGGTTTGTTTTGTTTTGTTTTTTGACCTGTGTACTGGCTAATTTAAGTGATTTAGTTTCCAACTATGATTTCCTCCTTCCTATATCTTTTTGCTTCTTTTCTATTTAGAGATGACATTTCAATATTTCTTTTAACATAGGTTTAGTATTGCTGTATTCCTTTAGTTTTTCCTTGTCTGCGATATTCTTTATTTCTCTTCCTATTCTAAATAATAATCTTTCTGGGTGGAGTATTCTAGGTTGCAGATTTTTCTGTTTCAAGACTTTGAAAATACTTTGCCACTCCCTTCTGGTCTGCAGTATTTCTGTAGAGAAATAAGCTGATAACCTTACAGGGATTCCCTTGTAAAGAGGGAATCCTGCCTTTAGAATCCTCTCTTTATCCTTAACTTCTGCCATGCTTATTATAATATGTCTTGGTGTAGGTCTGTTTGGGTTCATCCTGTTTGGGACTCTCTGTGTTTCCTGTATCTGGATATCAGTTTCCTTCATTAGGTTTGGGAAGTTTTCAGCCATAATTTCTTCAAATACGTTTTCAGTCCCCTTTTCTCTTTTTTCTACTTCTGGAATCCCTATTGTGCATAGATTGGTCTGCTTTATATTATTCCCTATGTCTCTAATATTGTTTTCAATTTTTAGGTGGGTGGGAATTTTCTGTCTGCTCCTTTTGATTGGGTAATTTCCATTATTCTATCTTCAAGGTCACTTAGTCTTTCTTCTGCATTATTCATTCAGCTATTCATTGCCTCCAGCTCAGCTTTTTTCTCAGCAAATGAATTTTCTAATTGTTCTTGGCTTCTTCTCATAGTTTCTAGTTCCTTTTTAAAGTAATTTGCATTTCTATCAATAGCCTTTCTTAATTCTTTCAGTATTTTCAGTATCTCCTTTTTGAAATTGGACTATTGGACTATTAGACCATTAGACTGAAGAAGTCTGTTGCATTGTTTGTTCCTTCAGGGGAATTCTCTTGGTCTTGGTCTTTTAACTGAGAGCAGTTTCTCTGTTTCTTCATTTTGCTTATATTTCTCTTACACTCTGAGTTTAGGAGAAACAATTATCTACTGTAGTCTTGGAGGACTTTATATGCGGGAGCATCCCTGCATAGCTTGTGTGGGTTTTAATATATTTTTTTGGCATGAGGGTTGTTTTTGGTTTGGATGCTTGCCATCTTTCTTCAGTGTGTGCTGGCTGTTATCCCATTGATGGGAGTGTGCAGGTACATGTGCATGCTCAAAGGAAGGTGTGGGCAGCTGTTGGTTCCCAATTGTAGGTCCCTTGGAAGAAGTCACTTCCTGCATGTACTCCCAGGGAAGCAGGGGCAGTATTTGTCTTTGGGTCATGGACACTTGGTGTTGGTGGGCCCCACACACTCCTGGGAAGTTGGGGACAGTGCCCTGAACCCACTCACAGGACCTTCAGTGACAGCAGCAGACTGCACCTTCCTCTGGAGTCCAAGATGGCAGTGGCGGCTCATTCTTGCCCCTGTAGCTTGTATAGGTGGTGCCCTGCCACCTGAGATTGTGCAGAGAAAGAAATTCCTATGATGGGCCAGCCCCTCTCCTTGCTTTCTCCCCCAATAATGGTGCCTTGCCTCTCTGGCAGGCCCAGGCTTCTTCCTGGACTCCCTGCGTTTTGGCACACCATACCCTAGCCCCCTCAGGCTGTCTTCACACAGTCAATACTAGTTCTCTCCCCAGGGTCTGACCTCCAAAGTCCGAGCCTCAGAACCCAGCTCCTGCTGACCCCAATGGACGAGCATCCCAGGCTGGGGTGTACCAGTCATCACTGGTTGTCGGTGTAAGTCCTTCTCTGCTTTGCCTTCTGCAAACCTGTTGCCACACTCTCCTCTGAGGCTCTGAAGCGCCCCTTCTGCCTTGGCCAAACTCCCTGACAGTGAGGGAACTTCCCCATGTGTGGAAACCTTTCCTCTTTCACAGCTCCCTCCCAGGGGTGCAGGTCTCATCCCAATTCCTTTCTCTCTCTTTTTTTTTCTTTCTTTTGCCCTACTCAGTTACATGGAGATTTTCTTGCTTTTTTGGAGGTCTGAGGTCTTCTGTTAGTGTTCAGTGTATGTGCTGTGATAGTCATTCCACATGTAGATTTTTTTTGCGATACGCGGGCCTCTCACTGTTGTGGCCTCTCCCGTTGCAGAGCACAGGTTCCGGACGTGCAGGCTCAGCGACCATGGCTCACGGGCCCAGCTGCTCCACGGCATGTGGGATCTTCCCAGACCGGAGCATGAACCAATGTCCCCTGCATCAGCAGGCGGACTCTCAACCACTGTGCCACCAGGGAAGCCCGTATGCGTACTCTTTATTAACAGGTAAGTGAGCTTCATAAAATGTCATCCAAAGAGATAAACTTCCTCTTTTGGTCAGCCAGAAAGTTTTCCAAAATGGCATGCAAATAAACACCATTCTTTTTGGTTGATTCTGATAACTTTTGGCCTAAATTTATATGTATCCATTAGCATTCTTATAGTCTTTTCTAACTAATGTGATACTGTGGTGGCTAATTTTATATGTTAGGTTGACTGGACCATGGGATGCCCAGATATTTGATTAAACATTATTTCTGGGTGTGTCTGCGAGTGTGTTTCCAGAAGAGGTTAGCATTTAATTGGTAAACTGAGTAAAGCAGATGACCCTCTCCCATGTGGGTGGGCATTATCCACATAGTTGAAGGCCTGAATGGAACTTAAAGGTGGAGGAATGTTGAATTCACTTTCTGCCTATTTGAACTCAAACATGATGTTTGTCTGTCTTCAGAACTTTTGGGTTTCAGTCCTTCATATTCAGACTGGAATCCACACCACTGGCTCTCCAGCTCTCAGGACTTGGATCTACTTCACAGACTTTCCTGGATCTCCAGCATGCAGACAGCAGATAGTGGGTTTTCTCAGCCTCCTAATCATATGAGCCAATTCCATATAATAAATCTTATTCTCTTCTCTCTATAGATAAGTAAATGATAGATAGATTCGTAGATAAATACATAGATGATAGAGAAAGAGAGATATATAGTAGAGTTAAGTTATAGATATAGATATGGTTACAAAGTTATATCCAATTATATCTGTTTCTCTGGAGAACCCTGGTTGATATACATACATATAAATATATGTCCAAAAAATTAGAAAATTGGATGTGCCTTAATCGTGAAATTTACTTAAAAGTAGTATTATAATCATTAAACATTTATTGGAAAATTGATTATATTGCTGCTGATTAAAAAAAAACCTGTCAGTATTTTCCAGCTGGGTTCCATAAAACACTGACTCCATATATTAGTCCTTTGCCTGTTTCCTTTCAGATTCACCCCCTCTCCTTCTCATAATTTACTTTGTAACATAAGGGCCTTCATTTCTCAGCACGTTTGTCAACAGGCTTCTGGCTATAGGATGTCTGGTAAGGATTGGAAAGTGTTAGGATGGGAGAGACCAGGGTATTTCTAGCCCTCTATCTCTGTGAACATGGTATTTCCAGCCTCAAATGGAACTTTCCTTTAGTTGCAGGCTTTAACAGGAGAGACATGTTCTCCATAGTCTCAGTTCTTTAGGCTGGTCTCACATACTTCTGAATTTTGTCTGGTGACCTCTGATCCTGGCTCTAATGATGCCACCCACCTAGAGGTGGTAGTAGTTTTCTGAATTGCTAACTTCTGGGTTGCCTCATTGTCTCATGTTAGACTTATTAACTTTTCTCTCACCTATGCAAAGATTTCTTTGTAAAATACTCCTCACATTTAAAATTGGTAGGGTGGCTTTTATTTTCTTGATTGTATTTGATTCATAAGAATTAAAATGTGTTGATTTTTTCCATATTTCTTGAGGCATAATTGACAAATAAAATTAGAAGTTATATAAAGTGTACTACATAATGATTTGGTATATGTATACATTGTGAAAGGATTTCTCCCATCAAGCTAATTAACACTAACACATTTACTTTATTTACTCTGAAAACATTTAAGCCTTTAAATACTACTCTATTAGCAAATTTCAGTTATAAAATACAATATTATCAACTACAGAGACCATGTTATACATTAGATTTTCAAACCTTATTCATCTTATAACTGAAAGTCTTTTATACCAAACTCTGTCAATTTCCCCAACCCCCAAGCTCCTAGCAACCACTTTTCTATTCTGTTTTTATAAATTTGACTGAACTAGTCAAAAACTATCTTAGAAAGAGAAATCTCAGCAAGAATTTCTTGCCTATAGGAATTCACATAACCCAAGAGAGAAATATTGTGTGCAACATTTCCCTAACTTATTACTCCAAATAAACTTTTTTTCCCCTCATAGAATATCTACAAGTACCTTGTAGAAGCTGTGTTACACAGAACATAATTTGGAAATGCTGATCAAAGTAAAATGTTGGCAGTCTCAAATTTTTGTATTTATAAAACATAATGAACTACTTTTTATACTTTTTATCCATGGTTGTTTGACACATTCCTGGCTGTGAAAACCTAAAACAAATATCTTAATATTTAAAGAAAAGATGTGTGGTCTCAGATGCACAAAAAATACCTCCTTCATTTAAAGTCCATTTGAAATATTATCATGGGTAAACTCAAGTTATTTCATGCTAAAACACCGTTTGCAAATTTGGTAATTGGATCCATTTTGTGGTGTTTACACCCTGGAAATGCCACTACATTTCATTTATAATCAAACTGATGGGGTTTGAAATGGTATTAAATGTGCCAGATTGAGGGGAAAATCTAAATGAATTCATACAAAGTGTTATTAACTTGGAAATGCTTCAATGGGCATTTGGCATTTTTACATTGGTGGGTTTAATTTGTTGAGAGAGAACAATGAGTTAGAGAGATATTGAACTCTATACTTTTTGCCATTTTAACATTTATGTTTGTCATTTACGAACCTGGGCTGAGAATTGATTAAATTTCTGCCTTGTAACTTCTGAGTTTTATAACTATGGAAGTTTTGTTATATTCACCTATTTCTCTTGTAGATGGTCAGTTTAAACATAGACTTCCCATAAGAACAGTCAAGATATGGTCAACGAAAAATAAACTCAGTGCTCCACACTTAATGGTTTAGCGTGGAGTGTCTGAGGTTTAAGACTTTAAGATACTTTTACAAAGGCAAGACAGCATATGTTATATAAAGATGAAATAGCCATTTTCATTAATGAAGTAAAGCAAAAAAAAAAGGAACAAGAATAAACATCAGGAAAAAGTGAAGCAGTACAGATACAAATGAGCTTAAAAGCATGAAGAATTTTAATGAACAAAGGACTATATACATGGTAAATATGATATTGTAATATCTGAATTTCCCATAATGACTAACAAAATGCCTTGTACATAGCAGTGTTTCATAAATTTGAGTGAATTCTTGTTAAGTAAGAAGTTGTAGGAAACAAAACACTGAACTGGGAATTAGATTCAAATAGCAAATGACCAAGTGGTTCTTTAGTTGAGTAGCCATTTACAGCTTCTGTGAGTTCAGCATTCCAAGAGGAGGAAATGTGCTTGACAGGTTCCAGCAGCCAGTATAGTTGGATCATAATGGGAAAAGGGAAGGAAGGAAAGCAGGAGACAGATTACGTCAGGATTCATAATCTTTGCAGAACTCTCTTTTCTCATTTACAAAGTGAGGAGTTTGGGGAAAATGGATTTCACAACCTCTTCGAGTTCGAAAAGTCTCTTACATCCATGATTAATGCAAAATTCCATGAATACATTAGGAAGAATAAGAGAATAAACCAAGGAAAACACAAGATGATTAATGGAGTATCTGGGAGGGAAAACAATAAAAATTCAGTTGTAACTGTGATTTTAAATAACTGTCATCAAAATAGTGATTTAACTATAAAACAAAAATGTAGTAGAAAATGCAATGTATTCGTTATTAGCAACTTAAATGAATCAGCTTTGCTATATTTCTTTCCTTGGAATTGTTACATGTGATATTATATTTTATTCACAAAAGATCAAGTTGATTCTTCATCATTGTATATTCTAAAGTGCAAGTCATTTTGGTTCAATTACTTATTCATCTTTATTACCCAATCTCCTAGATAAAGATGAACAACTATCAATAAATACCATGAAACTTCCATTCCATAATTTCCTTAAGTGTTCTCCATAGAATTTAGATATCTGGGATGTTATATTACATAGAGAAAGTAACCTATTTTTGGTCAGTTCAGTGAAAGTACACTCAAGGGAACAGCAGCTATAAGGAAGTAAGGAAAACATTATTATGCAGAAGAAATTCTACTACAAATTGTAGTGCTATGTTTGCAACAAAAGCTTCAGCCAATTGCACTGGGAGCTCTGAGCTGAGAGGTTCATTCATTCAGTGTCCCAAATTAAAACACGGGGCAAAGTCTTTGTATATAAATCCTTGACCAATCAGTGGATGTAGGCTGGTCTCACCCAGGGGCCATAAAGGCGAGGGAGTTTCCTTTATCTGAGTACAAATATAGAAAGAAATAGCTCTGAGCCATCACCAACAAACACTCCTTGCAGTTGAGGGAATGAGGGCCAGTCCTGAAAAGTGTGCCATACCTCTGCTACACCTGTCCACAAAGGGTGTTAGAGTTCAGTACAGCAAAGAGAACACAGACATTGGAATTACTGAACTGGGTGGGAAATGTTACTCTTACTTGTGTGATTTTGAGTCAGTTTTTAACTGACCTGATCTATTTTATGGTCTACAAAATAAAGTTTGTTGCCTGTAAGACAATTTATTCAAAGATCATCTCCACTCCTTTCTTGTTTATGTCACAATGGAAAGCCAGACATGACAGATATTTCTTAAATTCCATGATACTTACTGGAGTCTTCAGAAGTATCTACATACCTCACACAAAGGTATAACCTCCATCTTTCTTTCCACGCCAGAATGGTGAAAAGTCCAGGGTTAACTCAGTCACTCTCTCTTCCCCCATACAAAATCATTTTTGGTGCTACTGCTCTCACCTAAAAAGACCTGTGGAGTACCAGACCAGCTCTGGAACAGGAATTGATGCAAATGCTATCTTCATTGCTGTTGGCACAGGTAAGATATTTTGTGCCCATGCTGATGTGAGTACTAAAGTAGGGTTTAAGACTTTAGGAGGGAAATAGAAAAATCAGACCATTCTAGGCTATTAAGAAAAATCTTGCTCCAGAAAAGTATCTCCATTTAAATTAGTCTAGCCTATTTAAATTTTCTAAAAAGCTAAACAGATGATTCAGCTATATAGAAAAGTTAAGATATATTTTATCTGTACTTTAGTTTCTTCTAATGTGAATCACTGAATCTTCTGTTAAACTTTGAAGCTGTTTCTACGGTTATGTCCCACTCCTTTGATTTTACTCATTCAGAAAACTTTTGTCAAACGTTTTTTTCATACCAGACCCTGAACTGAGGGGAAGACACAATGATGAATCAGACAGAGTTCCCGTCTTCAAAATCCTCAGGTTTAATTATGAAAATAGACAATTTTTAGCAGATAATTACAACAGTGTGTGATATATGTATGTAGAGATAGTCATAAGCTGTGGTGGTAAAGGTACATAACCTAGCCTCGGAGAGAAGAAAAACCTTCCCAGAGAGATAATGTTTTAAGTTTAATCTTTTTGCATGAGAAAAAGTTATTGAGATAAAAAGGGGTCAGAAAAAAAGTGAATAAGGTAAGAGAATTTCAGATGAAAGGACCAGCATGTAGCAAGGCTTAAGAATGAGAAAATTGACTACTTGGAACTTCCCAAATGGCTGTGACTGAAACTAAGAGTGCACCTCTTTTAGGTGTCAAAGTAAGGAGTTATGACTATCACCTGATGATCTTCTTGAGCCATTGGTAATACTCAGTGATGTAACAAGATCAATTAGTCTTTTTAAAAACTTTAATTTTTAAAAATATGATGTTAACAACAACATTAATAATTAATACTTATGTTTATTTATATTTACTCTGTGCTAAGCATTTTATATTTACTATCTCAATTACTCTTCACAAGAGTTTTCTGAGGACAGGACTATTAGCATTCCCATTTTACCTATATGAAATATGAGATTCAGAAAGGTAGCTGGTATGAAGAATGAATTTTCAGGGATCTGGTCTGGAGTCAGGCAGAACATTTAGAGAACTACTAAAGTAATTAGGTAACAAATAGTGATATGGAAACACATAGAACACAAATGAAAGCTGTAACAGTAAAGAAAAGGAAAATGATATGGAAATTAAGGAGGTAGAATCTATATGATTCAGATCATCTTGTGTTGGATGTGGGAAATGGATCAGTCTAGGATGTCTAACAAGGCTTCTTGCTATAAAACTGAAGAATGATGATGCCATTTGCTGAGTTGGTAAGTTAGGTGGTTTCTCTCTGCCTAGACTGTACAATGTGTTGATGATGAACATCTGCTTTCCTATTGGGACTCTGGAATTTTCCTAGTTGCTACGCAGAGAATGCCTACATGGCCAGTCCTCAATAAAACTCCTAAACCCCAAGTCTCAAATGGACTTCCCCGGGCAAGAATGCTACACACATGTGGCTGCTCTGTCACTGCTGGAGGGAGAGTATACTCTAGTAACCCTTTCTAGGAGGGGGAGAACACAGGAAGCCTATACATGGATTCCTTCAGACTCCACCTGTTTCTTTTCTCCATACTGATCCATCTGCAGATCCTTACTCTGTCATGGTAGTAAAGTCAGCAGTGAGTACATGTTTAACCCTGTGAATCTTTCTAGTGAATTACTGAATGTGCATGTGGTCTTGGGAAGCTTTGAAACAGGAATATACAAGATGACCCCAGGAGGTCACAGATAACTTAAGAATTCATGGGGGGTGAATTTGGTGTGGACAGCGGTCTAGATTTCTCTTCTGAGGGCTTGACCTTAAAACAAACAAAAAGGAACTATATAGAGAAATGCAAGAAATGCGGTTTAGAAGAATATGAGTTGGGAATGACTTAAACATGTCTATATGCTGAAGAAAAGAACAAATAAGGAGGGAGAACATAAAGATGTGGACTAGGGAAGAGATCCATTAGTGGAGGTAGGAAAGATGCAAAACAACAACATCATATTTTACCCTAGATCCAAGGAGGGACAATACCTACACAAAGATAAGAAAGAAGAGGAAAAGAATATTTAAGAATGTAGATAAAGTGGTGAGCAGAGAAAGGAACTTGAAGGTATTTTTGTCTCATGGATTTCTCCTTATTTTTTGCCCTTGTTTTGCTTTGTTTCCCTGTGAATTAGAAGATTAATTGAGCAGTAATATGCAACATAACCCAAAAAAATCAAATGAATTTAATTTTCACTGAATTGACATACACTAGTTGCCCATAGGTACCTGGATTTATTTCTGGGCATTCTGTTCTTTTCCATTGATTTATGTGTCTGTCTTAGTGCCAGTACATGCTGCTTTGATTACTGTAGATTTGTAGTATAGTCTGAAGTCTGGGAGGGTGATGCCTCCACTTTGGTTCTTTTTTCTCAAGATTGCATTGGCAATTCAAGGTCTTTTGTGGTTCCATATAAATTTTAATATTATTTGTTCTAGTTCTATGGAAAAGGTCATGGACATTTTGATAAGGATTAAATTAAAGTTGTAGATTGCTTTGGGTAGTATGGAATTTCAAAAATATTAATTCTTCCAATCTAAGAGCACAAGATATCTTTCCATTTCTTTGTATCATCTTCAGTTTTCTTCAATAAAGTTTTATAGTTTTCAGAGTATAGGTCTTTCACCTCTTTGGTTAAGTTTATTCCTAGATATTTTGTTGTATTTGATGTGATTTTAAAGGGGATTTTTAAACTTTCTGATAGTTCATTATAGTGTAAAGAAATGTAACAGATTTCTATTTATTAATCTTGTATACCACAATTTGACTGAATTTTTAAATTACATCTAACAGATTTTTGGTGGAGACTTTAGGGTTTTCTATATAATGTATCATGTCATCTCCAAATAGTGACAGTGTTACTTCTTCCCTTTCAAGTTAGATATATATTTTTTGTAGGTGAGAACCTCATTTGCTCTTGCCTGGTTTTACTGAAATAACCTCTTAAAAATTTTTTTTATATTGTAGTATAGTTGATTAACAATGTTGTGTTAGTTTCAAGTGTACAACAAAGTGATTCAGTTATACATATACATGTACCTATTCTTTTTCAAATTATTTTCCCATTTAGGTTATTACAGATTATTGAGCAAGGTTTCCTGTGCTGCACAGTAGGTCCTTGTTTGTTACCTATTTTATATATAGAAGTGTGTATCTATCAATCTCAAACTCCCAATCTATCCCTCTCCACACCCCTTACTCTCTTGTAACCATAAGTGCAATTTCTAAGTCTGTGAGTCTGTTTCTGTTTTGTAAATTTTTCATTTGTATGTTTTTTAAAAAATTCTGCATATAAGTCATATCATATGATATCTGTCTTTCTCTGACTTACTTCTCTTAGTATGATAAGCTTTGGGTCCATCCAAGTTACTGCAAATTTCATTCATTTTAATGGCTGAGTAATATTCCATTGTATATATGTACCACATCTTCTTTATCCATTCATCTGTAGATGGACATTTATGTTGTTTCTATGTCTTGGCTATTGTAAATGGCAGTGCAATGAACATTTGGGTGCATGTATCCTTTTGAATGATTGTTTTCTCTGGATTGGGGGATGATATGGTAGCCCTATATTTAGTCTTTAAAGGAATCTCCATAGTGGCAGCAATAACTTTTTTGATCCATTTTCTAGAGTAATGTAAATAAAAACAAACAAAAAAAAACAAATAGAACCTAATTAAACTCAAAAGCTTTTGCACAGCAAAGGAAACCATAAACAAAATGAAAAGACAACCCACAGAGTGGGAGAAAATATTTGCAAATGATGCGACAGTCAGGGGATTAATTTCCAAAATTTATAAACAGCTCATGCATACAAATATGAAAAAAACAAACAACCAAAACAATAAAAAAATTGGCAGAAGACCTAAATAAATATTTCTTTAAAAAAAATACAGATGGCCAAGAAGCACATGAAAAATATGCTCAACATCACTAATTATTAGAGAAATGCAAATCAAAACTACAATGAGATATTACCTCACACCAGTCAGAATTGTCATAATCAAAAATTATAAAATAACCTATTAATGGTACTATCCTAAATTTTCCTTTCTAATTCTTACTATAGACTAAATTGCAAATATACATAATAATTTTCAATGATCATTTATCATCTACAGAATAACTCCAAACTAGTTAAAAGGCACATGTGACTCTTACTGTATGATTTCCTTCCTTCTAGCATCATCACTACTCATTCCCTTTCTCAAAAAATATATTTCAGAATTTTGTAATATTTGGAGTACTTAATCACTCCACACCCTGCACTTCCATATCTCTGCACAAGTTTTGACTCTACCTGGAATGCTCTGCCCTTTATTTCTACCAGAAACCAATTACCTTTTTGGAGAATTTATATTCATCTTTGAAGCCTTAGATTAATCATTACCCACTCTACCAAGGATTCTTTGATTTTTGTAGGCTAAGGTGATCATTTCCTCCTTTGTGCAGCCTCTGTGTCTTACCTATACTTCCATTTTTAAAAATGTTTTGTTAAATATGATAGTCTTTAAGGTTATCTTCTCCTCTAGACTCAGAGTACCTTGGTGTAGGGTTTATGTGTGTGTGTGTGTGTGTGTGTGTGTGTGTGTGTGATCTTATTTGTATCCCCAATGCCTCACCATCATTGTTGCTCAGCCAATATTTGCACAATCAGGATGTGAATGAATAGATGGATAACTTTAGAGTAAATTTTACCTTAGGGATATAGGTAAATTTGACAATTATTCTGACAAAGACAACAAAACAAGCATAGGTTTTTACTTTATAGAGAGGAAGATAATAAATAAAATATGATTATGAATACCTGTACCATAATAATGAACTTGATAATTAAGAGAATAATCATAGAATTCCAATAATATATCCAGGAATTTACATAAAAGAAACAGAATCAATCAAGATGTAGTCCTTCAATATAGAGGAAAATTTGTGATGGAAAATGAGCTTGAATATTTTTGAGGAATAGAAACCAGTCAGGGTAATGTGACATGATATTTTTAAATAGATGAAAGCTTATATTTCTGTAATCCTTATATGGTCACAAGTTCTTTATCCTTTTCATTTAAAAGGAAATTATGATTGTTAACTGACTTGATAGTAAGTGAGCAAGGAAAGTTTTAGTTTAAGGGCATTCCCAAAACAATATCCAAATAAAAGCTTGCATATCAGCTTTAAAATAATCTTTTATGAAACTGCAAAATAATCCTCTTTTACAAATAGTCAAGATATCAAAAGAAAATTGAAGATAGAGCTTTGAACTTTTCTTTATATGCACCAAAGTTAAAAATGGAGATAAACTTATAATTGGCTTTAAAACATATGACTTTAGTTTAAAATATTACTTCAAATCAGGAAAGCTCATATCACTTTTTAAAAGATTCAAGATACTACCCATAAAGGGAATATAGCATGATCTCCATTCCATTCTGCTTCAAGGATTATCAATGCACACACATTTACTTCAAAATTGCATCTTCCCTGTAAATCCATTCAACAATATATTTAATTAGCATTTTTCATCAAGTCAAAGGTACACATTTTAGTATTTTAACATTACTGAATTAGAAATTCATATAAAATTGTCAATATGTCATAGTTTAATTGACAAAATGTATTAAGTTTAATTGTGAAAGAACATAATAGCACAGATCACCACTGGAGATCTTAGAGATTTGAAGACATAAGGTTAAATGCCTAGACTGCCTATTTTTCCAATGTCAATCCAAGTTGTAATAACTGAACTAAAAAGAAAGTTCCAGTTTTTTTCTACTCTAGTGTCACAGAGTATTTCATCTCTTCTAGACATACCAAAAAAAAAAGAAAATCAAAGGGAAACAAAAATTTTCCACCCAGAAGAAAACGTGAGTAAATTCCTACATCTGAATTTCTAATTGCTATTTAAATAAATGCAAAACTGATATATATTTTGATCCTTCAACATGACATAACAATCATTAAGCACAGAAAAAAACATCTGGATAATAAATTCATTGCCACCTTAAACACAGTATAACTTCTGCTCAAAACCAATATTGGCTTGCAGGAAACATATTTAGATTGAGAATTATACACTAGCTGACTTTCTTCACTCTCATCCCTATAAACATGACTGGTTTTCAGGATCATTCTCACATTCTTGCTGCTAATGATTTGCATTCACTCTGTTAGCTCTCAGAGCCACTATAGTTGTTTGATAAATAGCATATCATTTAATGCCTTAGTTTTCCAGCTCCTTGATTTGAACTCTGAAACTTGCTCTATTCAGTTCTATTCTCCTCCCACTCCTTCATGCCATCTGTTCTTTTATGTCATTACCTCCAGTCTACTGGAACTTCCCTATTATTTCAGATCATCCATGTTTTTCTGTTTATGAGCCCATCTCTACATATTATTGATCCCATGATCCCCAATGCCTTTAAGTTATTACTAAAATGTTTCTGATTATGATTCCTCTCCTCTCACCCCTCATAACACCTTTCTGTTTGTCCTTCCCAGCATATATCTTGGTGCTTGTTTTGCACCATTTTTATGATTGTTTTATGAATCTTTTACTCCCAGCCTGGACTTAACCATCATGAGAACAAAGGCTGCTTCTAGAATGGAATATTTTTAAAGACTGCTTAATAATCTGAAGTTTATTTCTGCTCAATCAGATATATGAGTTGTTTATTTTTGTGTTATTAAAAATATCTTAAATAAAATCTATCTTACTACTTTAGAATTTTCTTTAGAAAGAAATTTCTAAGACTGTGCTTTGTAAAAATTAATGTTCTAAAAGACATTGATACATATTTCCAGATTGCTTTCTTAAAAAAATGAATAAAATTTTAGTTTCTCACTAATAATATATGAGGCTCTGCTGTATTCTATCATCAATATCATTCAATATTTAAATTTATAAAGACTGATAATTTAACAGGCTCAAAAATATATTTTTGTTTTTAACTTGTAATGCTTAATTTAAATTTGGTTTGAAATTATATCTTAATTATAAATACATATTTATATTTATTAGGATATAATCAGTTATAATTCTACTTCTGTCAGTAGCCTGATCTTATGCTTTACTCATTTTTCCAATTAAATTTAATATTTATAATTTGTATAAGCCCATATTATCATAACATTTTGGCTGGACAGGAAAATGGGGGAAGAGTAAGACATGAAGATCACCTTCCTCCCCACAGATACACCAGAAATACATCTACACGTGGAACAACTCCTACAGAACACCTACTGAATGCTGGCATAAGACCCCAGACCTCCCAAAAGGCAATAAACTCCCCATGTACCTGGGTAGGGCAAAAGAAAAAAGAATAAACAGAGACAAAATGATAGGGACGGGACCTGCACCACTGGGAGGGAGCTGTGAAAGAGGAAAGTTTTCCACACACTGGGAAGCCCCTTCGCGGACGGAGACTGCCGGTGGAGGAGGGGGAAAGCTTCAGAGCCACGGAGGAGAGCACAGTAACAGGGGTGCAGAGGGAAAAGCTGAAAGATTCCCACACAGAGGATTGGTGCTGACCAGCACTCACCAGCCCGAGAGGCTTGTCTGCTCACCTGCCGGGGTGGGTGGGGATGGGAGCTGAGGATCGGGCTTCGGTCGGGAGTGCAGGGAGAGGACGGGGGTTGGCAGCGTGAACACAGCCTGCAGGGGGTTAGTGCACGGTTAGCCGGGAGGGAGTCCGGGAAAATGTCTGACCTGCCGAAGAGGCAAGAGACTGTTTCTTCCCTCTTTGTTTCCTGGTGCACGAGGAGAGGGGATTAAGAGCACTGCTTAAAGGAGATCCAGAGATGGGTGTGAGCCACGGCTAACTGCTCGGACCCCAGAGACAGGCATGAGATGCTAAGGCTGCTGCTGCTGCCAACAAGAATCCTGTGTGTGAGCACAGGTCACTCTCCACACCTCCCTTACGGGGAACCTGTGCAGCCCGCCACAGCCAGGGTCCCGGGATCCAGGGACAACTTCCCCAGAAGAATGCATGGCGTGCCTCAGGCTGGTGCAATGTCATGCTGGCCTCTGCCGCCGCAGGCTCGCCCCGCACATTGTACCCCTCCCTCCCCCCGGCCTGAGTGATCCAGAGTCTCTGAAGCAGCTGCTCCTTTAACTCCGTCCTGTCTGAGCGAAGAACAGAAGCCCTCCAGCGACATACACGCAGAGACGGGGCCAAATCCAAAACTGAGCCCTGGGAGTTGTGAGAACAAAGAGAAAGGGAAATCTCTCCCAGCAGCCTTAGAAGTGGCAGATTAAAGTTCCACAATCAACTTGATGTACCCTGCATCTGTGGAATACATGAATAGACAATGAATCATCCCAAATTGAGGAGATGGACTTTGAGAGCAAGATTTGTTATTTTTTCCTATTTTCCTCTTTTTGTGAGTGTGTATGTGTATGCTTCTGTGTGACATTTTGTCTGTATAGCTTTGCTTCCACCATTGTCCTAGGGTTCCATCCGTCCATTTTCTTTTCTTTAAAATAATTTTTTTTCTTAATAATTATTATTTTAATTATTTTATCTTACTTTATTTTATTTTATCTTCTTTCTTTCTTTCCTTCTTTCCTTCCTTCACTCCTTCCTTCCTTCCTTCCTTCCTTCCTTCCTCCATCCCTCCCTCCCTCCATCCCTCCCTCCCTCTCTCCCTCCTGTCTTTCTTTCTTTTTTCTTTCTTTCTTTCTACTTTTTCTCCCTTTTATCCTGAGCCGGGTGGATGAAAGGCTCTTGGTGCGACAGCCAAGAGTCAGTGCTCTGCCCCTGAGGTGGGAGAGCCAACTTCAGCACACTGGTCCACAATAGACCTCCCAGCTCCACATAATATCAAATGGTAAAAATCTCCCAGAGATCTCCATCTCAACACCAGCACCCAGTTTCACTAAACGAACAGCAAGCTACAGTGCTGGACACCCTATGCCAAACAACTAGCAAGACAGGAACACAACACCACCCATTAGCAGGGAGGCTGCCTAAATACATAATAAGTCCACAGAAACCCCAAAATACACCACCAGATGTGGACCTGCCCACCAGAAAGACAAGATTCAGCCTCATCCACCAGAACACAGGCACTAGTCCCCTCCACCAGGAAGCCTACACAACCCACTGAACCAACTTTAGCCACTGGGGAGAGACACCAAAAATTACGGGAACTACGAACCTGCAGCCTGCAAAAAGGAGACCCCAAACACAGTAAGATAAGCAAAATGAGCAGACAGAAAAACACACAGCAGAGGAAGGAGCAAAATTAAAACCCAAAACACCTAACAAATGAAGGGGAAATAGGCAGTTTACCTGAAAAAGAATTCAGAATAATGACAGTAACGATGATCAAAAATCTTGCAAATAGAATAGACAAAATGCAAGCAACACTTAACAAGGACCGAAAAGAACTAAAGACGAAAGAAGCAACGATGAACAAAACAATAAATGAAATTAAAAGTACTCTAGATGGGATCAATAGCAGAATAACTGAGGAAAAAGAACGGATAAGTGACCTGGAAGAAAAAATAGTGGAAATAACTACTGCGGAGCAGAATAAAGAAAAAAGAATGCAAGGAACTGAGGACAGTCTCAGAGACATCTGGAACAACATTAAACGCACCAACATTCGAATTATAGGGGTTCCAGAAGAAGAAGAGAAAAAGAAAGGGACTGATAAAATATTTGAGGAGATTATAGTTGAAATCTTCCCTAATATGGGAAAGGAAATAATTAATCAAGTCCAGGAAGCACAGAGAGTCCCATACAGGATAAATCCAAGGAAAAATATGTCAAGACACATATTAATCAAACTGTCAAAAATTAAATAAAAGGAAACATATTAAAAGCAGCAAGGGAAAAACAACAAATAACACACAAGGGAATCCCCATAAGGTTAACACCTTATCTTTCAGCAGAAACTCTGCAAGCGAGAAGGAACTGGCAGGAAATATTTAAAATGATAAAGGAGAAAACGGTGAAAACAAGATTACTCTACCCAGCAAGGATCTCATTCAGATTTGATGGAGAAATTAAAACCTTTACAGACAAGCAAAATCTGAGTGAGTTCAGCACCACCAGATCAGCTTTACAACAAATGCTAAAGGAACTTTGACAGGCAAGAAACACAAGAGAAGGAAAAGACCTACAATAACGAACTGAAAACAATTTAAAAAATGGGAATAAGAACATACATATCGAAATTTACCTTAAATGTAAATGGACTAAATGCTCCCATCCAGAGACACAGATTGGCTGAATGGATACAAAAACAAGGCACATATATGTGTTGTCTACAAGAGACCCCCTTCAGACCTAGAGACACATAGAGACACAAAGTAAGGGGATGGAAAAAGATATTCCATGCAAATGGAAACCAAAAGAAAGCAGGAGTAGCAATTCTCATATCAGACAAAAGAGAATTTAAAATCAAGACTATTAGAAGAGACATAGAAGGACACTACATAATGATCAAGGGATAGATCCAAGAAGAAGGTATAACAATTGTAAGTATTTATGCACCCAAAATAGGAGCACCTCAATACATAAGGTAAATACCAACAGCCATAAAAGGGGAAATTGAGAGTAACACATTCATAGTAGGAGACTTTAAGACCCCAATTTCACCAATGGACAGATCACCCAAAATGAAAATAAATAAGGAAACACAAACTTTAAATGACACATTAAACAAGATGGACTTAATTGATATTTATAGGACATTCCATCCAAAAACAACGAAATGCACTTTTTTCTCAAGTGCTCAGGGAACATTCTCCAGGATAGATCATGTATTGGGTCACAAATCAAGACTTGGTAAATTTAAGAAAATTGAAATTGTATCAAGTATCTTTTCCGACAACAATGCTATGAGACTAGATATCAATTAAAGGAAAAGATCTGTAAAAAATACAAACACATGGAGCCTAAACAATATACTACTTAATAACGAAGAGATCACTGAAGAAATAAAAGAGGAAATCAAAAAATACCTAGAAAAAAATGACAATGGAGAAACGATGACCCAAAACCTATGGGATGCAGCAAAAGCAGTTCTAAGTGGGAAGTTTATAGCAATACAATCCTACCTTAAGAAACAGAAAACATCTCGAATAAACAACCTAACCTTTCACCTAAAGCAATTAGAGAAAGAAGAACAAAACCCCCCAAAGTTACCAGAAGGAAACAAATCATAAAAATCAGATCAGAAATAAATGAAAAAGCAAGGAAGGAAACAATATCAAAGATCAATAAAATTAAAAGCTGGTTCTTTGAGAAGATAAACAAAAGTGATAAAATACTAGCCAGACACATCAAGAAAAAAAGGGAGAAGACTCAAATCAACAGAATTAGAAATGAAAAAAGAGAAGTAACAGCTGACACTGCAGAAATACAAAGGATCATGAGAGATTACTACAAGCAACTCTATGCCAATAAAACGGACAACCTGGAAGAAATGGACTCATTCTTAGAAATGCACAACCTGCCAAGACTGAATCAGGAAGAAATAGAAAATATGAACAGACCAATCACAAACACTGAAATTGAAACTGTGATTAAAAATCTTCAAGAAAACAAAAGCCCAGGACCAGATGGCTTCACAGGTGAATTCTATCAAAAAATTAGAGAAGAGCTAACACCTATCCTTCTAAAACTCTTCCCAAATATAGCAGAGGGAGGAACACTCTCAAACTCAATCTATGAGGCCACCATCACCCTGATACAAAAAGCAGACAAGGATGTCACAAAGAAAGAAAACTACAGGCCAATATCACTGATGAACATAGATGCAAAAATCCTGAACAAAATACTAGCAAACAGAATCCAACAGCACATTAAAAGGATCATACACCATGATCAAGTGAGGTTTATTCCAGGAATGCAAAGATGCTTCAATATACGCAAAGCAATCAACGTGATACACCATATTAACAAATTGAAGAAGAAAAACCATATGATCATCTCAATAGATGCAGAGAAAGCTTTTGACAAACTTCAACACTGATTTATGATAAAAACCCTGGAGAAAGTAGGCATAGAGGGAACTTTCCTCAACATAATAAAGGCCATATATGACAAACCCACAGTCAACATCGTCCTCAATGGTGAAAAACTGAAAGGATTTTCACTAAAATCAGGAACAAGACAAGGTTGTCCACTCTCACAACTCTTATTGAACATAGTTTTGGAAGTTTTAGCCACAGCAATCAGAGAAGAAAAGGAATTAAAAAGAATTCAAATCGGAAAAGAAGAAGTAAAGCTGTCACTGTTTGCAGATGACATGATACTATACATAGAGAATATTAAAGATGCTACCAGAAAACTACTAGAGCTAATCAATGAATTTGGTAAAGTAGCAGGATACAAAATTAATGCACAGGAATCTCTAGCATTGCTATACACTAGTGATGAAAAATCTGAAAGTGAAATCAAGAAAACACTCCCAGTTATCATTGAAACTAAAATAATCAAATATCTAGTAATAAACCTACTTAAGGGACAAAAGACCTGTATGCAGAAAACTATAAGATACTGATGAAAGATGTTATAAATAGATGGAGAGATATACCATGTTCTTGGATTGGAAGAATCAACATTGTGAAAATGACTCTACTACCCAAAGCAATCTACAGATTCAATGCAATCCCTATCAAACCACCACTGGCATTTTTCACAGAACTAGAACAAAAAATTTCACAATTTTTATGGAAACAAAAAAGACCCCGAATAGCCAGGGCAATCTTGAGAAAGAAAAACAGAGCTGGAGGAATCAGGCTCCCTGACTTCAGACTACAAAGCTACAGTAATCAAGTAATCAAGACATTATGGTACTGGCACAAAAACAGAAATATAGATCAGTCGAACAGGATAGAAAGCTCAGAGATAAACCCACGCAAATATGGTCACCTTATCTTTGATCTAGGAGGCAGGAATGTACAGTGGAGAAAAGACAGCCTCTTCAATAAGTGGTGCTGGGAAAACTGGACAGGTACATGTGAAATATGAGATTAGAACACTCCCTAACACCATACACATAAATAAGCTCAAAATGGATTAAAGACTTAAATGTAAGGCCAGAAACTCTCAAACACTTAGAGGAAAACATAGGCAGAACACTCTATGACATAAATTACAGCAAGATCGTTTTTGACCCACCTCCTAGAAAAATGGAAATAAAAACAAACAAATGGGACCTAATGAAACTTAAAAGCTTTTGCACAGCAAAGGGAACCATAAGGAGGACAAAAAGACAACCCTCAGAATGGGCGAAAAATTTTTCAAATGAAGCAACTGACAAAGGATTTATCTCCAAAATTTATAAGCAGCTCATGCAGCTCATTAACAAAAAAACAAACAACCCAATCCAAAAATGGGCAGGAGACCTAAATAGACATTTCTCCAAAGAAGATATACAGACTGCCAACAAATACATGAAGCATGCTCAATATCATTAATCATTAGAGAAATGCAAATCAAAACTACAATGAGATATCATCTCTCACCAGTCAGAATGGCCATCATCCACAAATCTAGAAACAATAAATGCTGGAGAGGGTGTGGAGAAAAGGGAACACTCTTGCCTTGCTGATGGGAATGTGAATTGTTACAGCCACTATGGAGAACAGTATGGAGGTTCCTTAAAAAACTACAAATAGAACTACCATATGACCCAGCAATCCCACTACTGTGCATATACCGTGAGAAAATCATAATTCAAAAAGAGTCATGTACCAAAATGTTCATTGCAGGCCTATTTACAATAGGCCAAAGATGGAAACATCCTAAGTGCCCATCATTGGATGAATGGATAAAGAAGATATGGCACATATATACAATGGAATATTATTCAGCCATAAAAAGAAACGAAATTGAGCTATTTGTCGTGAGGTGGATGGACCTAAAGTCTGTCATACAGACTGAAGTAAGTTAGAGAGAGAAACACAAATACTGTATGCTAACACATATATATGGAATTTAAGGAAAAAAATGTCATGAAGAACCTAGGGGTAAGACAGGAATAAAGACACAGACCTACTATAGAATGGACTTGAGGATATCGGGAGGTGGAAGTGTAAGCTGTTACAAAGTGAGAGAGTGACATGGACATATATATACTACCAAATGTAAAATCGATAGCTAGTGGGAAGAAGTCACATAGCACGGGGAGATCAGCTCGGTGGTTTGTGACCACCTAGAGGGGTGGCATAGGGAGGGTGGGAGGGAGGGAGACACAAGAGGGAAGAGATATGGGAACATATTTATATGTATAACTGATTCACTTTGTTATAAAGCAGAAACTAACACACCATTGTAAAGCAATTATACTCCAATAAAGATGTAAAAATAAATAAATAAATAACATTTTGTGAATTTTTATAATTTGTTTGATTTTTATTTTTGAGTATTTTCACATGGAAGTCTTACATTTATATGATAATTTTCTTAATTATATAATGATTTTTAGGTATTAAAGTGTTTCCAAATCCAGAGATATAGTGAACATTCCTATTTTACTCAATATGGCTTTATTTGCGAATATTAACTCTAGAATTTGCCTAAAATTTATTTTGTTGTATTGTATAAGATGATGATTCTTTTCAAAAAAAAATCAAACTAATTGCAGCTCAGTTAAAGATGGATGTTGGATTGAATACAGATCCTCATATCCTTCTGACACCCTTCCAAAGTGAAAACAAAGGGATATAAATCTATCGACAGGAAAGGGAAGGAAAAAAATTTTGGAATCTAGAAAGCAGATCAGATTTGTTAATTAAATTAGCAAGTCTGAAAGGCTGAAACCCAGATGTGCAATTGGGGATCTTTTGATGTAAATCTCACTTTACTCTTAAACCCCCTCAAAATTTTTAGAATGTTATCAGGACATAGTACCAAGCAGTGACCAGGGAAGAGATACATAAACTAGGATAAAATGTTTAAAGCTCTATATTAGGTAATAATTAAATTTCCAGACAACTTGGATAACTGCTTGTTTCCCTACCACAACATTTTCTGTTTGGTAAGAGTGAATCAGAGGGAATCTATACTGGGGTTCATGTAGCAGAACTGGTGATAGATACTACTCTCATGAAAACATGGGATTGTATTTTTTGGGTTCTCAAGAGAAACAGAACCAACAGGATGTATACATATGTACATATGAGTTTTATTATAAGGGACTGTCTCATTCAATTATGGAGGCTTAGAAGTCTCGAGACTGCAGTCAGCAAGCTGGAAACCCAGGAGAACTGATGGTATAGTTTCAGCCTGAGTCTGGAGGCTCAGGAGAAGACCAGTGTCACAGCTAAAAGACAGTCAGGGAAAGGGAAAGAGGGAGAAAACAAGGAAAGGAGGGAGAGAAAGAGTGTACAATTCTCCACATTTTGTGGAAGCCCTCAACTGATTGGATGAATCCAACCCACATTGAAGAGGGCAATGTTAATCACATCCAGAAGCATGCTCAAAGACACACTCAGAATAAGGTGTAAGCAAATACCTAGGCACCACATGGCCCAGTCAACTTGACACATAAAAATAACCATGATCAAGGTTATGGGATTTTCTATATATCAAGTGACAAGACCCTAGCCCACTTCTACCACATAGTTCCCCAAATTTTGGCATACTGTTTTAAACTCTCCAGACAGGAAACGGGAAAACTTTCCTCTGATGAATCTGACCAGCTGAGGAGACCAAGACTTAAAAATACTGAAAGTAAAACTTCTCTCATTTGAACCAGCTAATACTACAGGGAACATCATTCTCAACAATCTCCTGTTACAAAAAGCTATTCAGTAATTCACTCTTAAACATGAGCCCATAATCAGTAATCATGAGGATTAAATGGAACACCTCTAGATTTAAAGAGGAGATAAAATCAAAGAGGAAATTTATAGACAATGCTAAAAATTATTAAAATCCATTATTAGCATCAATAAAAAGATAAAGTAGTACATATTAAAATAAAAGAGTGAGTGAGCTGTGGAAATTGAAAACATAATGGTAAAAATGTAATGGAGGGAAGATAAAACTAAGAAAATGTCCTAGTAAGTATAACTAAAAGATTGTAATAGTGAAAAAAGCTATTAGAAAATCAGTCTAGAGGTTACATCTTTTAAGTAACAGAAGTTTTAAAGAAAGAAAGAAAACAAAACCAGAAAAATAAAATGTCAAAAAAATAGTATAGTGGCTGTCCCCCACACCCCCACAATTTATATGTTGAAGTCCTAACCCCTAGTACCTCAGAATGTGATGTATTTGGAGAAAGAGCCTTTAAAGAGGTATTTAAGGTAAAATGAGGTTGTATATGTGGGCCCTAATCCAAAATGATTAATGTCATTTTAAGAAGAGGAGATTATGTATTCTTTGGAAAAATATCTATTCAGGTTCCCCACACATTTTTTAATCAGATTGTTTTTTCAATACTGATATATATAAGTTCTTTGTATATTTTGGAAATTAACATTTTATCAGGCATAGAGCTTGCAAATACCTTCTTTTATTCAATAGGCTACTTTTATCTTTTATTGATAGTTTCCTTCCCTATGCAAAAGCTTTTAGTTTGACTTCATCCCATTTGTTTATTTTTGCCTTTGTTTGCCTTGCCTGAGGAGACATATTCAAAAAATATTCTAAGACAAATGTCAGAGTGTACTACATATGTTTTCTTCCCAGAGTTTTATGTTTTCAAGTCTTAAATTTAAGTCTGTAATCCATTTTTGAGTTTATTTTTGTATATAGTGTGAGAAAAGGGCCTAGTTTCATTCTTTCACGTGCAGCTAGCAGTCCAGTTTTTCCAACAACAGTTATTGAAGAGACTCTCTTTTCCCCATTATATATTCTTGCCTCTTTTGTTGTAGCTTAATTGACCATAGGTGGGTAGATTTATTTCTGGCCTCTCTATCCTGTTCCATTGATCTATGTGTGTGTTTTTGTGCCAGTACCATACTTTTCTAATTATTATAACTTTGTAGTACAGTTTGAAGTCATGGAGCATGATATCTTGAGCTTTGCCCCTTTTTGTCAAGTTTTCTTTGGCTGTTTGAGTCTTTTATAGTTTCATACAAATTTTAGGATTATTTGTTCTAGTTCTATGAAATATGCCATGAGTATATTGATAAGGATTGCATTCAATCTGTAGATTGCTTGGGGCAGTATGGAAATTTTAACAATATTAAATTATCCCAATCTATGAACAGAAAATATCTTTTCCTTTATTTGTATCATCTTCAATTTCTTTCACCAATGTCTTATAGTTTTCAGAACACAGGTATTTCACCTCTTTGATAAATTTATTCCTAGGTATTTATTTTTTTCATTGAATTGTAAATGGAATTGTTTTCTTGATTTTTATTTCTAATAGTTCATTGTTAGTGTATAAGAATGCAACAGAAAAGAAGATGCACAGATGGCCCACAGGCCGTTGGAAAGATGCTCAATATCACTAATCAACAGGGAATGCAAATCAAAACCACAATGAGCTGTCAGAATGATTATTGTCAAAAAGACAAAAAATAACAAGTGTTTGTGAGAATGTGGAGAAAATGGAACTCTAGTACACTGTTAGTGAGAATGTAAGTTGTTACAGCCACTATAAAAGCAGTATTGAGGTTCATCAAAAATTTTAAAATAGAACTTTCATATGATCTAGCAATTCCACTTCTGTTTATTTGAAGAAAAGAAAACACTGATTTGAAAAGACACATTCACCCTAATGTCAATAGCCAAGATATGGAAGCAAACTAAATGCCCATCAACAAAAGAATGTTAAAGAAAATGTGATGTGACATATATATATATATATATATATATATATATATATATATATATATTATTCAGCCATAAAATATGAGGAAATTTTTCCATTTGTGTAGACATGAATAGACCTGAAGGGTATCATGATTAGTGAAAAAAGTTAGACAGAAAAAGACAAGTACTCTATGTTTTCAATTATATATGAAAACAAAACAAAACAAATGAACAAATATAATAAAACAGAAACAGACTTGCAGATACAGTAGACCAACTCATGGTTGCCCAAGGGGAGAGGCGTGGGGTGGTGAAATAGATAAAGTGGATTAAGAGATACAAACTACCAGTTATAAAATAAATTAGTCACAGGGATGTAATGTACAGCACAGAGAATATAGTCAGTATTTTATAATAACTTTGTATAGTGTGCAATCTATAAAAATATTGAATCACAATGCTATACACCTGAAACTAATATAATATTGTAGGTGAACTATTCTTCAATGAAAAAAAAAAAGAGATTAAGACACAGAAGAAGGACCATGTAAAGACACTGGAAGAATATGGTCATCCACAAACCAAGGAGAGTGGCCTTAGAGGAAACCAACCCTGCTGACATCTTAATCTTGGACTTCTGGCCCCCAGAATTGTGAGAACATACATTCTATTGTTTAAGCCACCCAGTCAGTGGAACTTTGTTATGGAAAGACTAAAAACACTAATACCATTAGCTCAAGAACATTTTCTCATATCTGAAAGATATGACTGTCCAAATTAAAAATTCACCACTGCTGGATCTTCCCTGGTGGTCCAGTGTTTAAGACTCCATGCTTCCACTGTGGGGGCATGGGTTTGATCCCTGGCTTGGGAACTAAAATCCTACATCCTGCACAATGTGGCCAAAAACAAACAAAATATAAAAAACAAAACACAAAAATTCACCATTGCCAACACTGTGGATGAAAAAATTTAAAAAAGATTATGACAAGGGACTTCATGAACCTTCATAACACTTTAAATAAAAGAGAAACTCCAAAAGCTACCTGAGTGAGAGCACATGCAAAGGATGGGTTAGGAATTAGAATTTCACATGACTTCTGAAAAGTAATACTGGAATCAAGAAGACAAGCAAGAAACACCTTTAAAATCTGAGAGACAGGGCTTCCCTGGTGGCGCAGTGGTTGGGAGTCTGCCGGCCAATGCAGGGGGCGCGGGTTCGTGTCCCAGTCTGGGAGGATCCCACGTGCCATGGAGTGGCTGGGCCTGTGAGCTATGGCTGCTGGGCCTGCTCGTCTGAAGCCTGTGCTCCATGGCGGGAGAGGCCGCAGCAGTGAGAGGCCTACGTACCGCAAAAAAAAAAAAAAAAAAATCTGAGAGACAGTGATATCTAAATAAGAATTCTTTATCAATCCAAGTTAGTAGTCAAGTATGTGGGCAAAATAAAAATATTTTAGCTGTGCAAAACCTCAAGAAATTCACTTTCAATACACCTTTTATACATAAATTACTAGACACTCCATCAGAAACAGAAGTAAACTAAGAATAAGAATGCTGTGGGAGGTATGAAGTAGAGAATTAAACAGAAAAAATGAATATATTGCACAAATGCTAATGAGGCATGCAATGTTCTCAGCAGGCCTAGGACAAAAGCAATCTAGGTCAAAAGAAAATTTGGAGGACATTAGTAAAGTATCTAATAGGTTTGAATATATTGAAATGATCTTGTACTATAAGAAGAGAGTTTAGAAATTAAGTGATGATAGTTCATTAACAAACCAAACAAATGAAAATAATATCAGTTATTAACTGCAGGTAAAATCATCAGTTGTAAAAGAAAGAAAATATGACCATGATTCTGTTCTGAATAGTATTTACATAATCATGATCATGTAAGAACTCATTATGATACAAAGATGTTGAGAGGATAGGGGAATAGGTGGGGGAAGGTTGTTTGTGTTTAGGGGTAGGATGCCATATGAAAGCTTATTCTTATGGACTGTAAGAAGAAGCTGACAGACAAAATGCAAACCTGAAAAAATTGAGGAAAATAAAGAATTTAATTTAGTGGAGGTGGGATGGGACCAGCACCCCTGAAGGGCAGCTGGAGGAGTGGAGGGGTTCCCACACTTGGAGGGGCCCACTCATGGTAAGGGGATCAGCAGGGATGAGGACAGACCTTAAGAGGATCAGGAGATCAGAGGTGAATATTGCCAGTGTCTCCCCCACCTGGTTGGGTCCCAGTGAGCCTGCTTGGGTCCCAGGCCTGAACCTTCACACTCTGGGGTCCCCTTAAACCACATGGTTCCTAAGCCTAAGCTCCCTTGGGCCTTTTCCAGCTGCTTGGGCCCTGAGCCTAAGCACTCCCACACCCCACATCCCCCACAACAAGGGACTTTTCTTACCACACGGGCCCTGAGCCTAAGACCCCACACACAGGCAAGGTCTTTTCTGCCCACATGGGTCTTAAGTGTAAGCCCCTCCCCCCAGGGCCTTTTCTGGCAGTGCAGGTCCTAAACCTAAGCCCAACATTCTCCCCACTCCAAGGCCTTTTCCAGCTGTAGGATCCTGAGTCTAAGCACCACCCACCCAAAGGCCTTTGCTGGCAGTGTGGGTACTGAGCCTAAGCAACCCCAAACCAAGGCCTTTTCCAGGCCTGAGCTCCATCCCCTCCACCACTGCTGCCAAGGCCTTTTCCAGCCTTTATTTTTCTTTCTGTTTTTTGGGTTTTTTTTTTTTTTTGCTATTTGTTGTTCTGTTCTGCTTTATTGTTGTTGTTTCAATTTTATTCTTATCTTTTCTAATATATATTTTATTTTTCTAATTTTATTTTATTTTTATTCTTTGTTATTGTTATGCTCCTTTTAGTTTGTTGCTTTTTTTTTTTCTTTTTCTTTTTGGCCATGCCACATGGCTTGCAGGGTCTTGGTTCCCAGGCCAGCTGTCTGTCCTGAGCTCCTGTGGTGGGAGCATTGAGTCCAGACCAATGGATTAACAGAGAACCATAGACCCCAGGGAATATTAATTTATGTGAGCACTCCTGGAGGTCCTCATCTCAGCACCAAGACGCAGCTATACCCAACTGTCTGCAAACTCCAGTGCTGGGTGCCTCAGGCTAAATCAGTAAGACAGGAGCACAGCCCAAACCATCAAAAAACTGAGAACAACAAAAATATGTTACACATGAAGGAGAAAGGTAAAAACCTACAAGACCAAATAACTGAAGATGAAATAGGTAATCTACCTGAAAATAGGTAATCTACCTGAAAAAGAATTTTGAGTAATGATAGTAAAGATGAACCTAAATCTTGGAAATACAATGGAGGCACCAACTGAGAAAATGCAAGAAATGTTTAACAAGGACATAGAAAAACTAAAGAACAAACAAACAGTGATGAACAACTCAATAACTGAAATGAAAAATACACCAGAAGGATTTAAGAGTAGAATAACTGAAGCAGAAAAGTGAATAAGTGAGCTGGAAGATACAATGGTAGAAATAACTGATGAGGAGCAGAATAAAGGAAAAAAAAAGAAAACAAATGAGTACACTCTCAGAGATCTCTGTGACAACATTAAACACACCAAAATTCAAATTATAGGGGTATTAGAAGAAGAAGAGAAAGAGAAAGGGTCTGAGAAAATACTTGAAGAGATTATAGTCAAAAACTTCCCTAACATGGGAAAGGAAATAGCCACCCAAGTCCAGAAAGCCAAGAGTCAAATACAGGTTAAACCCAAGGAGAAACATGGCATGACACATATTAATCAAACTAACAAAAATTAAACACAAAGGAAAAATATTAAAAGCAGCATGAGAAAAAACAAGAAATAGCATAAAAGGGAATACCTATAAAGTTGTCAGCTGATTTTTCAGCAGAAACTCTGCAGGTCAGAAGGGAGGGGAAGGATATATTTAAAGTGATAAAAGGGAAAAACCTAAAACCAAGATTACTCTACCCAGACAGAATCACATTCAGGTTTGACTGAGAAATCAAAAACTTTACAGACTAGCAAAACCTAAGAGAATTCGGCACCACTGAACCAGCTATGCAAGAAATGTTAAAGGAATTTCTATAGGTGGAAAACACAAGAGAAGAAAAAGACTCACAAAAACAAACCCAAAACAATTAAGAAAATGGTAATAGAAACATACATATCGATAATTACCTTGAATGTAAAATGATTAAATGTGCCAAACAAAAGACACAGACTGGCTGAATGCATACGAAAACAAGATACATATATTTACAAGAGACCCATTTAGGACCTAGGGACACATATAGATTAAAAGTGAGGGGATGGAAAAAGACATTGCATGTGAATGGAAATCAAAGGAAAGCTGGAGTAGCAATACTCACATCAAGTAAAATAGATTTTAAAATGAAGACTGTTATAAGAGACAAGAAAGGTCACTACATAATGATCAAGGGATCAATCCAAGAAGCTATGACAATTATAAATACTTATACACCCAACATAGCACCTCAATACATAAGGCAAATAAAAAGAAACAAAATTGAGTTATTTGTAGTGAGGTGGATGGACCTAGAGTATGTCATACAGAGTGATGTAAGTCAGAAAGAGAAAAACAAATACAGTATGCTAACACATACATATGGAAGCTTAAAAAAAAAAGGTTCTGAAGAACATAGGAGCAGGTCAGGAATAAAGACACAGACATAGAGAATGGACTTGAGGACACAGGGAGGGGTAAGGGTGAGCTGGGAGGAAGTAAGAGAGTGACATTGACATATATACACTACCAAATGTAGAATAGATAGTTGGGGGAAGCAGCCACATAGCACAGGGAGATCAGCTTGGTCCATTTCGACCACCTAGAGGGCTGGGATAGGTAGGGTGGGAGGAAGGTGCAAGAGGGAGGGAATATGAGGATATATGTATATGTATAGCTGATTCACTTTGTTATACAGCAGAAACTAACACACCATTGTAAAGCAATTTTACTCCAATAAAGATGTTAAAAAAATATATAAGGCAAATGCTAACAGCCATAAAATGGGAAATTGACAGTAACACAGTGATAGAGAGGGACTTTAACACCCTACTTACAGCAATGGACAGATCATCCAGATAGAATATTAATAATGAAACAAGCTTTAAATGACACAATAGACCAGATAGACTTAATTGATATTTATAGGATATTACAACTGAAAGTGGAAAAATACACTTTCTTCTCCAGTGCAAACAGAAAATTCTCTGGGATAGATCACATATTGGGTCACAAGTCAAGTCTCAGTAAATTGAAGATAATTGAAATCATATCAAGCATCTTTTCTGACCACAACACTATGAGATTAGAAATCAAATACAGGAAAAAAAAAAACTGCAGAAAAACACAAACACATGGAGGCTAAAGAGTACACTGCTAAATAACCAAGAGATCACTGAAGAAATCAAAGAGGAAATGATAAAATACTTAGAAACAAATGACAGTGAAAACATGATGACCCAAAACCCATGTGATGCAGCAAAGGCAGTTCTAAGAGGGAAGTTTACAGTAATAAAATCCTACCTCAAGAAACAACTAAAATAAACAATCTAACCTTACACCTAAAGCAGCTAGAGAAAGAAAGACAAAACAAAATATAGTAGAAGAAGAGAAATCATAAAGATCAGAGTAGAAATAAATGAAATAGAAGTAAAGAAAAACAGAGCAAAGATCAATACAACTATAAGTTGGTTCTTTGAGGAGATAAACAAAATTGATAAACCTTTAGCCAGACTCATCACAAAAAAAATGGAGAGGATTCAAATCAATAAAATTAGAAATAAAAAAGGAGACATTACAACTGAAATACCAAGGATCCTAAGAGACTACTACAAGCAACTACATGTCAATAAAATGAACAACTTGGAAGAAATGGACAAATTCTTAGGAAAATACAACTTACCAAGACTGAACCGGGAAGAAATAGAAAATATAAACAGACTAATCATAAGTAATGAAAATGAAAATGTACTTAAAAGTCTTCAAGGAAAAAAAGTCCAGGACCAGATGGCTTCACAGGTGAATTCTATCAAATATTTAGAGAAAAGCTAACACCTATCCTTCTCAAACTCTTCCAACAAATTGCAGAGGGAGGAACACTTCCAAACTCGTTCTATAAGGCTGCCATCACCTTCATATGAAAAGGAGACAAAGATATCACAACAAAAGGAAAATTACAGACCAATATCACTGATGACCATAGAGGCAGAAATACTTACCAAAATATTAGCAAGCAGAATACAACAATACATTAAAAGGATCATACAATATGATCGAGTGGGATTTATCCCAAGGATGTAAGGATTCTCCAATATACACAAATCAATCAAAGTGATAAACCATATTAACATATTAAAGAATAAAAACCATATGATCATAACAATAGATGCAGAAAAATCTTTTGCCAAAATTCAACATCATTTATTAAAAAACTCTCCAGAGAGTGGGCATAGAGGGAACCTACCTCAACATAATAAAGGCCATATATGACAAACCCACAGCAAACATCATTCTCAATTGTGAAAAACTGAAAGCATTTCCACTAAGATCAGGAAAAGACAAGGATGTCCACTCTCACCACTCTTATTCAACACAGTTTTGGAAGTGCTAGCCATGGCAATCAGCGAATAAAAAGAAATAAAAGGAATCCAAATTGGAAACGGAGATGTAAAACTGTCACTGTTTGCAGATGCCATGATACTACACATAGATTATCCTAAGGATGCCACCAGAAAACTACTAGAGCTAATCAATAAATTTGGTAAAGTTTCAGGATACAAAATTAATGCACAGAAATCTCTTGCATTCCTATACACTAACAATGAAATATCAGAAATAGAAATCAAGGAAGCAATCCCATTTACCACTGCAGCAAAAAGAATAAAATACCTAGGAATAAACCTACCTAAGGAGACAAAAGACCTGTACTCAGAAAACTATAAGATACTGATGAAGGAAATTAAAGATGATACCAACAGATGGAGAGATATACTATGGTCTTGGATTGGAAGAATAAATATTGTGAAAATTACTATACTACCCAAAGAAATCTACAGATTCAGTGTAATCCCTATCAAATTACCAATGGCATTTTTCAAAGACTAGAACAGAAAAATTACAATTTGTATGGAAACAGAAAATACCCCACATAGCCAGAGCAATCTTGAAAAAGAAAAATGAACCTGGAAGAATAAGGCTCCTTGACTTCACACTATACTACAAAGCTACAGTAATCAAGACAGTATGGTACTGGCACAAAAACAAATATAGATCAATGGTACAGGATAGAAAGCCCAGAGATAAACCCACACACCTATGGTCACCTAATCTATGACAAAGGAGTCAAGAATATACAATGGAGAAAAGACAGTCTCTTCAATAACTGGTCCTGGGAAAACTAGACAGCTACATGTAAAAGGATGAAATTAGAACACTCCCTAACACCATACACAAACATAAAATCCAAATGGATTAAAGACATAAATGTAAGACTGAACAATATAAAACTCTTAGAAGGAAACATAGGATAAGCACCCTTTGACATAAATCAGAGCAAGATCTTTTTTGACCCACCTCCTAGAGTAATGAAAATGAAAACAAAAATAAACAAATGGGAACTAATTAAACTTATAAGCTACAGCACAGCAAAGGAAACCATAAACAATTTGAAAAGACAACCGTCAGAATGGGAGAAAATTTTTTCAAACAAAGCAACTGACAAAGGATTAATCTCCAAAATATACAAATAGCACATGCTGCTCAAAATCAAGAAAAAACAAACAGCACAACCCCAAAATAGGCAGAAGACATGAATAGACATTTCTCCAATGAAGACATACAGATGGCCAAGAGGCACATGAAAAGATGCTCAACATCTCTATTTATTACAAAAATGCAAATCAAACTACATTGAGGTATCACATCACACAGGTCAGAATGGCTATCATCAAAAATTCTGCAAAAAATAAATGCTAAAGAGGGTGTGGAGAAAATGAAAACCTCTTGCACTGTTGGTGGGAATGTAAACTGATACAGCCACTATGGAGAACAGTATGGAGGTTCCTTAAAAAACTAAAAATAGAACTACCATATGACCCAGCAATTGTACTACTGGGTATATACCCTGAGAAAGTCATAATTCAAAAAGACACGTATCCCAATGTTCATTGCAGCATTGTTTACAACAACCAGGACATGAAAGCAGCCTAAATGTCTACCCACAGACAAATGGATTTAGAAGATGTGGTACATATATACAATTGAATATTACTCAGTCAAAAAAAGGAATGAAATTGGGTCATTTGTAGAGATGTGGATAGCCCAGAATCTGTCATACAGAGTGAAGTAAGTCAGAAAGAGAAAAACAAATATCGTATGTTTATGCATATATGTGGAATCTAGACAAATGGTACAGATGAACATATTTTCAGGGCAGGGATAGAGACTAAGACATAGGGAATGGATGTGTGGACACAGGGGTGAAGGGGAGGGTGGGATGAATTGGGAGATTAGGATTGACATATATACACTATCATGTGTAAAATAGTTAGCTAGTGGGAACCTGCTGTATAGCACAGGGAGCTCAGCTCTGTGCTCTGTGGTTACCTACATGGGTGGGATGAGGAGTGGGAGGGAGGTCCAAGAGGGAGGGGATATATGTATACATATAGCTGATTCACTTCATTGTACAGCAGAAACTAACACAACATTATAAAGCAATTATACTCCAATATAACTAACTAAATAGAATTTAATTTAGAAATTGAAGTTAAATACCAAATAAAAAAGAGCATCGATATTTTAAAATGTTAACCACTTAGGAAATGGATCATGATGAGGAACAGGCAGAAGATAATTCATTTCCATTTAAAAATTCTTAAAGAACTATTTGAATTGTTAAATATATACATGCATAACATTGGTAAACAATTAAAACAACAAACCTAATTGTTCCAATACCATTTACCGAATATTTTTTCTATTCTCTACTGTCTTTGATGTAGCCAATCACATATTATGTTATTGTTTAGAATGTTATTTTTTGGGTTATTTATACTGTTTTATTATTATCTTTTATTATTATACCAATATCAAACTATATTCAATATCATGATTTCACAAAACAGTTTAATATTGGACAAAACTAGGGCTCAATCAGAATTTTCTCAAGTTCTTATCTGATATACCTAGGTAAAACAATTTGTCAAATTTTTTTTTTTTAAAGAAGAAGAAAATCAGTTAATCTAGTGATCATTTAGCTGGAACCCTAATATTCTCTGATTTTTTAAACCTTATGTACATTGCTGATTCTTGATTTTTCCAAGGATAAGACATCAATTTTCATCCATTTTCTCTGTTCCTGCCTTCAAATTTTGGTGTACTATAAATATAAGTTGCCACAGCTTCATCAAGTGGTTATACCCAAATGCACAATAGTCACCTTCAACTAGTGCTAATGACTAAGTAATTTTATTTGTTTAATAAAATCCCTGCATCACTTATTCCAATCATTTACCAACTTCTTAATTCTCACAAACCATATCTTTTCTCTGTTACTCAATGTTAATGGCACTTCCCCATACTCATCTATATCTTTGAATGATCAACTGTTTTCCACTTTTTTTTCATATGTATGCTACCTCTCTTCTCAAAGATTGACCCTTTTACTTTTCACTTTATTCTCCTACAATTAATGTCAAGTAAATGTTTAAAACATTTAAATATCAATGTCCTTCTATTTGCTATATAATTTATTTCAGAAAATAAACAGCAAAAATCAAATCTATGAAAGTTGAGTAACAGATCCAATATTTAGAAAATGAATTTGTCAAAGAGCAAAACAAATTATAAAATCCTAAATGTGGCTTCTACAGTTCTGCAACATTTGGACCATGGCAACTTGGCAGGTGATGAGAACACCTCACCTTCATAGCACTGCCAGCAGGCAACATTAGCCTACAATAGCTTGAAATCAACAATTTCACACTTGTTGTATGAAAGACTGAATTCTGCACATGAAAGGTAATTTAGAGCTTGGATGAAACATATAAAGGCTAGAATTGAAATATGTAATATGAAAAAAAAAGAAATTTGTAATATGGGAACTCACTGGGGTTTAAAAGTAAGATGGAAATATGGATGATAATATGGTTATAATGAGTAATAATTATTATTATAAAATATGCCTTATATATCTACATTTAACCTTTAATTTCTTTCTCTTTGATAATGTCAGCCCCATCATGTGAATGTATTTGAACCTTCTCACTGAATCTACCATGAAGAAGTAAATATCTCTGGTTTGACATTGCACTAGAATTCCACTTCAATGACACGTTGAACTGAGGGTTCTTATGGCAAAATTAAAGTGGGCCTAAAATATTGGGTTGAACACTAAGAGCAAAAATCATACATATAGTTATTTAAACACGAGTGTAAAAACAAGGCAGGGCTTCAAGAAATGCTTCTTGCCATTCAGATACTAAGACACTGGTTCTCAAGAATACTTTGACAATTTATCCACATCAAAAATGTTCATTTGAACTCATGTAAACATGGACTTTAGTTCTCTTGCAAAGATTCCAGTTAAATTTTCAGAAAAGGAGAGAGTAAAATAATAGAGCAGTACAACTTTCATATATTTTAGGACCTTACCTGCAAGGCTTTTCTTTGGGCCTATTATCAGATCTTTACTAGGGAAAACTCATTTTACTCAAGACCCTAAAATATAAGGCTGTGCTATTTTCACAGTTGATTTATAAGGTTCCTGTGCACTAAGAGCTGAGATTGCCTGTCATATTTACTCCACTTTTAGCTAGAAAAGCTCAGGTTAGTCAGTAGCTCTATCACTCTCACTGAAGTAAAGTAGCTCAAAATTTGCTTTCTATGTTTATTTTTACTCTCCCATCTTTATTTTTCCCTTTAAATTCTTCCAGGGTCAAAGTCTAGACCTACCTTACACAATGTAAGTAAGTTTAAAATGTTGCTTCACAAACATCTCCAACACATAGGGTTACTTTCTGTCATTATGAACTAAAAGCAGATGAATAGGAGGTTTTAAGTTTCTTCATCATATGTACTCTAAAAGGCTTACCTCAAAAATCTTGTCCTGATACAAAGAATAATGTCTTGGCACATGTGAATCATGACCATATCCACAGATGTTTGTGTATAATTGGATTTAAGTAAAATTATTAAACTGAGCACATGAATGGAATAAATATCACAGAGACACCCTGAATATTACTTTAAGCAAAGTAGCACTGTCCTGATATGTTGGGAACTACAGCTGATAAAGAGTATGAGGTAATCTTTATAACAAAGCTTTATGCAGCCCTTTATTTATCAATTATTTATAGGCTTCCTACTTCCAGAGACTGCTTATAAAAAAGACCTATACCCTGAGAAAACCATAATTCAAAAAGAGTCATGTACCAAAATGTTCATTGCAGCTCTATTTACAATAGCCCAGAGATGGAAACAACCTAAGTGTCCATCATCAGATGAATGGATAAAGAAGATGTGGCACATATATACAATGGAATATTACTCAGCCATAAAGAGAGACGAAATTGAGCTATTTGTAATGAGGTGGATAGACCTAGAGTCTGTCATACAGAGTGAAGTAAGTCAGAAAGAGAGAGACAAATACCGTATGCTAACACATATATATGGAATTTAAGAAAAAAAAATGTCATGAAAAACCTAGGGGTGAAACAGGAATAAAGACACAGACTTACTAGAGAATGGATTTGAGGCTATGGGGAGGGGGAAGGGTAAACGGTGACAAAGCGATAAAGAGGCATGGACATATATACACTACCAAACGTAAGGTAGATAGCTAGTGGGAAGCAGCCGCATAGCACAGGGAGATCAGCTCGGTGCTTTGTGACCGCTTGGAGGGGTGGGATAGGGAGGGTGGGAGGGAGGGAGACGCAAGCGGGAAGAGATATGGGAACATATGTATATATATAACTGATTCATTTTGTTGTGAAGCTGAAACTAACATACCATTGTAAAGCAATTATACTCCAATAAAGATGTTAAAAAAAAAAGACCTATAGCAGTAAAAATATTAAAATAAGATAATGAAGAATAGGAATGCAGTGAAAACATATCTGGGTTATGAAGATTTGTAAAGAGAATAAAAAAAGTCAGAGAGGATCTATTGTGCTAGAAACCCTAGGCTAAATGTATGGAATCAAATATTTAATTCAGGGTCTCTTGGCAGCTAGTGCAAAAATTGAACAGATATTTCTCATACTTTTCATTGTCTATTTGTAGGAAGTATGCCTATTCCTTAAGCAAAACAAATGAACTAAAACAAACTCCCAAAACAAACAACAACACAAAAAGCCTTTTTCCTGGCACTTTTAAGAGGAATTCGATTCAGAATATTCATATAAGGAATATTGAACATAAATGACAGACTTTTAATAGAAGTATTATAAAATACTTAGACATAATTTTTATATGTATTGTCATCATGTGAAACTTCAAAAACAAAGAAAACAATGCAATAAAAGTAGATGTTGAGACTAAATAAAAGGCATGTTTCAAGCATTCATTATGTGGCTATAAATGTTAGGATCACACCTTACTTTTCATTAACAAAAAACTCAATCCAAATTTTGGCAAATGACCTAAATAGACATTTCTCCAAAGAAGATATACAGATTGCCAACAAACACATGAAAGGATGCTCAACATCACTAATCATTAGAAAAATGCAAATTAAAACTACAATGAGGTATCACCTCACACAGGTCAGAATGGCCATCATCAGAAAATTTATAAACAATAAATGCTGGAGAGCATGTGGAAAAAGGGAACTCTCTTTCACTGTTGGTAGGAATGTAAACTGATACAGCCACTATGGAGAACAGTATGGAGGTTCCTTAAAAAACTAAAAATAGAACTACCATATGGCCCAGCAATCTCACTACTGGACATATACCCTGAGAAAACCATAATTCAAAAATTGTCATGTACCACAATATTCATTGCAGCTCTATTTGCAATATCCAGGACATGGAAGCAACCTAAGTATCCATTGACAGATGAATGGTTAAAGAAGAGATGGCACACATATACAATGGAATATTACTCAGCCATAAAAAGAAATGAAATTGAGTTATTTGCAGTGAGGTATATGGACCTAGAGACTGTCATACACAGTGAAGTAAGACAGAAAGAGAAAAACAAATAACGTATGCTAACACATATATAGGGAATCTAAAAAAAAATGGTTCTGAAGAACCTAGGGGCAGGACAGGAATAAAGATACAGACGTATAGAATGGAGCTGAAGATACGGGGAGGGGGAAGCATAAGCAGGGACAAAGTAAGACAGTGGTATGGACATATATACACTACCAGATATAAAATATATAGCTAGTGGGAAGCAGCCACATAGCACAGGGTGATCAGCTTGGTGCTTTGTGTTCATCTAGAGGGGCGGGATGGAGATGCAAAAGGGAGGAAATATGGGGATATATATGTATATGTATAGCTGATTCACTTTGTTATACAGCAGAAACTAACACACCATTTTAAAGCAATTATACTCCAATAAAGATGTTAAAAATAAATAAATAAATAAAAGAAACATCACTAAGACAGAAAGTCCTGATATTCTTTCATACCCTTTTCTGAACCACTCACTTTTCTACTCTGCCAGTAAACTTCTCTCATTTTGCCAGGCCCTCACACTCTGCCTCATCTGTACCTAAAGTCACTCTCATAAAACTAAATAATAGAATCATCAACATTAAAGGAGAGATTTGTAAACAATGCTTCCAGAGCCCAAGGTCCCACATATTACTTCAAGGGATACTGTGAATAATGAGAGTGAAAGCAATAGTAAGAGGCTTCAGGCTTTCCATCCTGACTCAAACAGAGCTGTTCAACTTTCATCTGCTATGTATAGAGAGGGTACACTTATAATCTTCTGAGGGGTGAGGTGGGGAAAGAGGAGGGTGATTCTACTACAGCTGCTGCTGCTGTTAAAAAAAAAAGTTGTAAAACCACTACTTAAAGACAAGTTCATGGGATGTGACATACCATACTACTGTATATGGAATCATCCACCATATTTTAAGAGTAGAAATCATTTTTATCCAAAGCAATTAATTTTCAGTGGTGAAATGTTGACATTATTGAAATGAGAAAAAGTAGGGTTTATCTTTCTCATACTGTTATCAAACCAAAACTTGGGTCCACTTGCCTACTTGCTGTAAAGCCAAACTACTGACCCTGGGTTGTGGTGAAGGAAAGTGCAGTGTTTATTTTGAGATGCACTGAAGTGCAAGGAGTCCTGGATAGTTAATACTCAAAAAGCCCAAACTCCCTTAGGGGATTCAGCAAAGCATTTTTAAAGGTCAGTTGAGAGAGGGGAGTCCCAGGGTATGTGAACAGCTCATGCACAATTCTCTGATGGGTTGATGGAGAGTTAACAGGACAGCATCACAGGGGTTAACATTAGCAATCCACAGGCTCCAGTAGGTCTGGGGGCTATGTGCTCATGTTCGTAAAGGAGTTAATTTCTTCCATTTGGTGGGGGGTTTAACATATGTAAAATGACTCTGGAAATACTTGTGGCTATGTAGGTCTTAAAATCAGAGCAACCTTTAGAGATTTCAATACTGCTCAGTACTATGGACTTGGATGATAGAGTCTTCAGGATAAACATCTCTTCTGCTGGTGCTAACTCATTCTATGCAAATTTAAGACATAATTTGTATTTCCTAAGGTAGTAAGCTATCTTGGCACTGGATTAGGAAAAAAAACTGAAGAAATATTCTCAAAAATTGGAATATTCTAAGGCCCTGTGGGTTCATTGGACACACAGAATTGAGTTTCTCACCCTTGTTACAACTACACACACACATCTTTTTATTTTCAGGTAACATTTATTAGCAGCATGCATATATAGGAACTAGAAACTTGAATGAGCCCTAAGATAAATTCAATCATAATAATTTCAGACATTTGTTGAGTATCCTTATGTTTTATTCTAAGTGACTTACATGAATGATCTCACAGCAATTGTATATAGTAGGCCTTATTATTACCCCCATTTTATAAATTAGGAGACTGAGATCTCTGAATTGGCTGAAGGTCAGGGCAGAGTTAATATTTACCCCAAAGACCTTGCTCATAACATTATCATTTGTAGAGACAAATTATACCTTCTGGAGGTAATCCATAGCCAACAAGTAGAGGGCTTTTATTCACCATATGAGGACTCTGAGTACAAAGAATAGTTTAATCACCTCTTGAGATTTCACAATCCACACAGGTAAACCCTTGGTACCAACACTTAACCTTTCTGCATTGAAGATAAACTGTTTTCAGCAAATCAAGTTGGAATTTTATTAGAAATTAAATTACCTCTACATGAGACTGAAATCAACTGGCACATTTGCCTCGATATTAATTTGGAGTATAAAATAGTACATTTCCTAATTATAGAACTATCTTCATCTCACACTGATTGAATTAAAATACTACTGAATTAAGTGATTTTAATTAAATGTAATGTAATATTTAATAATAGTGACAGACTTGTTTAATCTTTTGACACTGGATGAGTAAAACTTTGAATTATATATAAATTCTTTGAATTATATATAAATATGACTTGTGATTAAGTTACAAATAATTTTGAATATTTACCATAAATATAATAAATTTTAATCATATCTAGTGAGAATCATACAATTTAGCAATATGAATATAATGACATATAGCTCACCTTCTTTCTTACATGAATATGCCATTCCAAATGAAAATTTCTCTTTCTTAACTGGTATTTCCTATTATCAGTTTTGGAAAAGCTTCAGGAACTTATTTATAAAATAATTTGTTTAACAATTAACCCAGTTGGTCAAACCACTGAGTCATTCTTTTCAAAACTTTATTCTCAAAGACTGCATGCTATTTGAGAGTAACTAAGTACAAAGTTAATAATGAAAGTTTTTGGAGAAGTATAAGGAATACAGAAAGGTCTCACAAATTCTGACTAGTGTGAAAGGATGTGTGATATAGGTGACACAAATCATTTCTAATAGTTTTCTTTTTAAGAAATGTTTTTCATAATACGATTATACAAATGCAAACTACCCTCATCCAATTACAACTCAAAAAATTCTGTTAATTCTGGAGAAGTCCTCAGAAACAGATCTTCATTGAGATAGAATCAGTTCTTATCTATGGAACTCTCAATGTGTCTTGGGGAGATGTTACTCTCTCCATAAGAAAAATGGTAATGAACAATTTAGTCTGCTCCTCAATTCCTTCTAATATTCTTAGAAGGAGCCATCACTTCAAGAAATACTGCCAGATAACCCAGAAGATATTAGAAATTTTAATATGTGTTGAGTACTATTTTATGGTATTATATAAATTTGTGCATGTATGTGTATATATGTACATAAATATAAACATGCTCCTCCTCACTTGATCCTTACAATAATCCTGGAAATAATACATCACTCGACATTAAAGAGGACAGAAAGAACTTAGAATCAGTTTTCCCAAGAGCAAGGAGATTGATATTATTTGGAAAATTCGCTAGGCTCCAGTGAAAAGACTTCAGAGTCCTTCCCAAAATAGGTTTGAACCCCGTCTCTACCACTTCCTAGCTGGGAGGCTCAGGCCAGAGAAAAAGTAATTTTAGGGAAGGATGCCCAGAGAAATTGACATTTGAGAATAGCAGATCACAGAACATCTGTTCAAAATAAATGTGCATAACATCTGGCAGAAAAATTCACTGGGGATTAAAATCCCTTTAGAAAAGTTTCAACAAAATGTCATTTATGAGCTGTTTTCCTCAATCACAACTCCATGGCAATAGGGATTCTGGAATTGTGAAAATAAGCACATCTTTCAACCAAAATTAAAATTGAATTTTTTGTCAATTACACATAATTGTAAACTAGTATATTTTACATGGCTTCTGACCACAGTAGCAGCTCCTTCACTGGTAGATGAACGTATTCAGGAAGAAATTTCTTTGAAATCTTTGCTTTTCTATGGTCTAATCTATCTCCAATTATCATTTTCTTTCCAAAAATGCAGAAGATGGCATGCACTTGGTCTTAATTGTTGACAATTTTATTTCAGGGGTTTCCCTATGAATTCTAGCCACTCAGTACACTAAATATACATCACAAATTGTTAGAATCTATCTGCTATTCCAAAATAGTTCATTGTTCCTTCCTGAGTTGGTTTCTGGAATATTCCTATTGTGCCATTGTCACCACTATGGACAAAAGGCAAAAATACAATGCTTCTTTTCCAGTAGCTCTGAGTAATTTGAGAACAATGACAATTTTGACTCATTTCTAGGCTCTCAATAATTGTTATATAAAAACTGCTAAATAAACGTGTCCTGAATGAATAAATAGCTCATAAATATTGAAGCTGATGAAGGTCACCATCAAATTAAATTATTGATGGTTATCTATTAAATATAAAATAATCTAGAAAACAGTATAAGAGAGCACCAACCACTGAAAACTGCAACATCAGGCTGTAAGCACACTTGGGCAGTTGGCATAGATTTGAGGGGTGTGTGTGTGTATGTCTTCCACTTTTCTTATCAGCACCCTTCTATTTCATGGCATCTCTACCTTTTTCCCCTGAGAAGAAATCATGTTGTAATCTTAGAGTCTGGCCTTGGTTATCCTGAGAAATTACTACATTTGTTAATATTTGTTCGAAGTCCTTGTACCTAAGTACTGTAAGAAAAATATAATCAAATTCATGTTGAAATTTTAACAGTAAAAACTAATCTTAGTTTATCTTCACAGAGTTAGTACATGTATTCATCATTGAACTTAGAAAACTTAATCCCTTTTAAGTGAGAATGGAATTTTTAATAATGAAATTTCTGGCAGTAAACAGCTGCTCATTCTCTCTACCTCAATGGAGCATATTCCAGGAGGGGTAAGTACAAATATTATACCTTAATTGCTTATCTGGTGAACAAAACGTTTGCAAATAAAGACTTTAAATAGTGTAAGTAATTTTTCTAGATTCAACCTATTTTCACTATAGATATTCATTGTTTACAAGTAGTAATTGCTGTTAGCCACTATGAAAAAATCATATTAGAAAAAACTAAGGATCTCTGAAAAGAGAGAGATGTACATATTACATATAATACAGTACAAATAAGAATGAGCAACAAAAGTAGGAGAGACTAAAAATTTGCTGAGACCTATCTGTAATCAGTATTTTGTATTATGTCTTGTGAAGTAGATATTATTCTGATTTTAGACTGGAAACACATACTATTGAAAAGGCTAAATAATCGGTCTCATTTCTTTGGATTAAGAGAGTATAAATAAGTGTTGTATGTTTTCTAGTGTTACTTTGAAAATTAAGTGGACAATAAGGATAGTTTGTAAGCTATAAGAATATGCAACTGTGATATAATATATATTTTTAATTTGATTCAGTTATTTCCTAAAAGGAGAATAGAATAGAGAATGAAATATACAAGTCTGGAGTACTCTACTGCATACCCCATGGTTTGGACAGCTCATGACCGAATGTACATTGATGTGGTTAAAAACACATGACACAAAGTTAAATGGCTTGGGTCAGAACCCCAGGCCTGGTTACCACTTATATGTCCTATTGCCCATGTATGAGTTACTCTCTACCTCAGTTGTATAATGTTAAATGATGATGGCAAAACCTCTCAGATCATTCCTCTGAGGAATTAATAAAATATAGAGGATTAATAAAATAAAATATAGGCATTAATAAAATATATATAGAGAATTTGGTATGTGGTAATTGCAAAACAAAGAATAGATCTTAATTATCTTAAGTGTATACCTGCATTGCTTAGTAAATTTTCTTGGCTCTAATTTCTGTGTGCATTTTTTAATATATATATATATATATATATATATATATATATATATTCAATATAAAATAGTCATCTTTTGACTCACTAAGATATTAATGCTAAAAACTTTAAGGAAATCTATATCTTAGGAATGGCCATGGTGTGTATGTGTGTGTGTGTGTATGAGAGAAAGATCACTGTATAATAAATGCATAGGCTTAATGATATTCAATAGAATAAAAATATAATGCAATGGATTTTTAATACCAGCTTTAGATTATAAAGTGACTTTTTCACAACTGAGGGAATGTTTCACAATAAATTACAATTGATGGTTCCTGCCACAACTGAACAGGTCACTGAAACACAAAAGAGGGAGAGACTCCTTCCAGAGGGCAGTGATATTCCTATGTCTTTCCTGTGACACATGTCACTTCTAGTCTTATTTTATATTTTCCTTTATACCTCTGTGACTATAAGTTCTCTGCAGCTTTGGTTTTTATCTTATTTGCCTTTGTATCTGCCACAGTTCTTAGCCCATTGAGAATATCTATAAATATTCGAAAAGTAATTGAGAAATCAGAGCACTATTGACTTGTTCTTTTACTGTAGAGCTTCTTAAATAGAGAAAAGAGAAAGAGACCTTACCTCTCAATAAGCTCCTTTGAAAATAGGATATAAGAGTTAAGAACCAAGGAAACCTTTTGAAGCAAAACAGAATAGGAAATGTAAGGCTGTAACAGAAAGGAGAAGGCACATTTTCATTAAAAAAATTGAATTTTTGGTATGGCAAAACACACAACTAGCAAAAAAATTAGAAGAGTGATCACTGGAAAAATATTTAAATCTGATAAATTTGTATCTGTAATATAAAAAATGGCCTTAAATTGTACAGAAATAAAAGGCAGTGAATCAGGCGAAAAAGCTAAAAGGATTCATGGATTAGGAAAGGATTCAGATATTTAATAATTGTTTTAATAATTGAATAATTCAATTAATTATGCAATAATAATTAGTAAAATACACATCAAAATAATTATGAGATAGCATTTTACCATAGAGATTGGTAAAATTTAAAAATGTTAACTCAGAGAGACCTTCAAGATGGCAGAAGATAAGACATGGAGATCACCTTCCCCCCCACAAATATATCAGAAATACATTACATGGGGAACAACTCCTACAGAAACCTACTGAACACTGGCAGAAGACCTCAGACTTCCAAAAAGGCAAGAAACACCCCACATACCTGGGTAAGGCAAAGGAAAAAAGAAGAAACAGTGACAAAAGAATAGGGATGGGACCTGAACCTCTGGGACAGAGCTGTGAAGGAGGAAAAGTTTCCAAACACAGGTATCCCATTCACTGGTGGGGATGGGAGGTGCTGGGGGGAAGCTTCGCAGCCATGGAGGAGAGTGCAGCAACATGAGTGCAGAGGGCAAAGCAGAGAGATTTCTGCACAGAGGATTGGAGCCTACCAGCACTCACCAGCCTGAGAGTCTTGTCTGCTCACCTGCTGGCCAGGATGGGTTGGGGCTGGGACCAGAGGTTCCGGCATTTTTGAAGGTCAGATCCCAAGGAGAGGACTGTGGCTGGCTGTGTGAACACAGCCTGAAGGGGACTAGTGAACCACAGCTAGCTAGGAGGGAGGCCAGGAGAAAGTCTGGACCTGCCTAAGATGCAAGAACAATTGTTTCAGTGTGCACAAAGAGAGGGGATTCAGAGCACCACCTAAAGGAGCTCCAGAGATAGGCGTAAGCTGTGGCTATCAGCGTGGACCCCAGAGACGGGCATGAAACACTAAGGTTGCTGCTGCAACTACCAAGATGCCTGTGTGCAAGCACATGTCACTACCCACACCTCCCCTCCTGGAAGACTGTGCAGCCTGCCACTGTCAGGGTTCCATGATCCACGCACAACTTCCCCGGCAGAACACACAGCATGCCTCAGGGTGTTGCAACATCATGCTGGCCTCTGCTGCTGCAGGCTCACTCCGCATGCAATACCCCTCCCTCCCCCTGGACTGAGTGAGCCAGAGACCCCTAATCAGCTGTTACTTTAACCCCATCCTGTCTGAGCCAAGAACAGAGGCCCTCAGCTGACTTACATACAGAGGCAGGGCCAAGACCAAAGCTGAACAGCAGGAGCTGCACGAACAGAGAAGAGAAAAGGAAATATCTACCAGCAACCTCGGAGCAGTGGATTAAATCTTCACAATCAACGGGATGTACCCTGCATCTGTGGAATACCTGATTAGACAACAATCATCCCAAAATTGAGGTTGTGAACTTTGAGAGCAATGATATATATACTGTTTTCCTTTATCTCTTTTTGTGAGCGTGTATATGTGTGCTTCTTTGTGTGATTTTGTCTGTATAGATTTTCTTTTACCAATTGTCCTAGGGTTCTGTCTTTCTGGTTTTTTGTTTTTGTTTTTTATTTAGTAATTTTTTTTTTTACTATAGATTTTAGGGCTTGTTATCATTGGTGGATTTCTTTTTTGGTTTGGTTGCTCTCTTCTTTCTTTCTTTTTTTATTTTCTTTTGTTAATTACTTTTTAATAATTATTTTTATTTTAATAATTTTTATTTAATTTTATTTTTTCCTTTCTTTCTTTCTTTTTTTTCTCCCTTTACTTCTGAGCTGTGTAGCTGACAGGGTCTTGGCTCTCAGATAGGGTGTCAGGCCTGTGACTTAGAGGTGGGAGAGCCAAGTTCAGGGCATTGGTTCACCAGAGACCTCCAAGCTCCACATAATATCACATGGCAAAAGTTCTCCCAGAGATCTCCATCTCAACGCTAAGACCCAGCACCACTCAATGACCAGCAAGTTACAATGTTGGACACTGAAGGCCAAACAACCAGCAAGACAGGAAGACACCCCCACCCATTATCAGTGAGGTGGTCTAAAATCATAATAAGATCACAGATACCCCCAAAACACATCGTCAGATGCAGTCCTAACCACCAGAAAGACAAGATCCAGCCACATCTACCAGAATGCAGGCACTAGTGTCCCCTCCACCAGGAAGCCTACACAACACATGGAACCAACCTTACCCACTGGGGGAAGACACCAAAAACAACAGGAACTATGAACATGCAGGCTGTGTAAAGGAGACTCCAAACACAGTAAGTTAAGCAAAATTACAAGACAGAGAAATACACAGCAGATGAAGGAGCAAGGTAAAAACCCACCAGACCAAACAAATGAAGAGGAAATAGGCAGTCTACCTGAAAAAGAATTCAGAGTAATGATAGTAAAGATGATCCAAAATCTTGGAAATAGAATGGAGAAAAGACAAGGAACATTTAACAATGACTGAGAAGAACTAAAAAGCAAACAAAACTTAATGAACAACACAATAAATAAAATAAAATTCTCTAAAAGGAATCAATAGCAGATAACTTGGAAGAAGAATGGATAAATGACGTAGAAGATAAAATAGTGGAAATAATTACCACAGAGCAAAATAATGAAAAAAGAATGAAAAGAATTGAGGACAGTCTCAGAGACTTCTGGGAAACAATAAATGCACCAACATTCTAATTATACAGAGCCCAGAAGATGGAGAGAAAAAGAAAGGGACTGAGAAAATATTTGAATGGATTATAGTTGAAAACTTCCCTAAAATGGGACTGGAAATAGATAATCAAGTCTAGGAAGTGCAGACAGTCCCATACAGGAAAAATCCAAGGAGAAACATGCCAAGACACATATTAATCAAGCTATCAAAAATTAAATACAAAGAAAAAATATTAAAAGTTGCAAGAGAAAGACAACAAGTAACATAGAAGAGAATCCCCATAAGGTTAACAACTGATCCTTCAGCAGAAACTCTGCAAGCCAGAAGGGAGTGGCAGGTAATATTTAAAGTGATAAAAGGGAAAAACCTACAACCAAAATAACTCTTCCCAGCAAGGAACACATTCAGAATTGACAGAGAAAATAAAACCTTTACAGACAAGAAAAAACTAAGAGAATTCAGCACCAGCAAACCAGCTTTACAACAAATGCTAAAGGAACTTCTCTATGCAGGAAACACAAGAGAAGGAAAAGACGTACAATAACAAACCCCCACAAATTAAGAAAATGGTAATAGGAACATACATACCCATAACAACCTTAAATGTAAATGTCTTAAATTTTCCAACAAAAAGATATAGACTGACTGAATGGATACAAAAACAAGACCCACATATATGCTGTCTACAAGAGACCACTTCAGACCTAGAGACACATACAGACTGAAAGGGAAAGAATATAAAAGGTATTCCATTCAAATGGAAATCAGAAGAAAGCCGGAGTAGCAATTCTCATATCAGACAAAATAGATGTTAAAATAAAGACTATTATAAGAGACAAAGAAGGACACTACATAATGAACAAGGGATCAACACAAGAAGATATAGCAATTATAAATATGTGTACACCGAATAGGAGCACCTCAATACATAAGAAAAATGCTAACAGCCATAAAAGCGGAAAATGACAGTAACACAATCAAAGCAGGGTCTTTAACAACCCACTTTCACCAACGGATTGGTCATCAAAAATGAAAATAAAAAAGGAAACACAAGCTTTAAATAACACATTAGACAAGATGGAGTTAATTGATATTTATAGGACATTCCATCCAAAAACTACAGAATACAACTTCTTCTCAAGTACTCATGGAACATTCTGCAAGAAAGATTATATCTTGGGTAACAAAACAAGCCTTGGTGTATTTAAGAAAATTGAAATGTTATCAAGTATCTTTTCCAACCACAACACTATGAGACTAGATCTCAATTACAGGAAAAAACTGTAAAAAATACAAACACATGGAGGGTAAACAATACACTACTTAATAACCAGGACATCACTGAGGAAATCAAAGGGAAAATAAAAAAAAAACCTAGAAACATATGCCAATGAAAACACAATGACACAAAACCTATGGGATGTAGCAAAAGCACTTCTAAGAGGGAAGTTTATAGCAATAGAATCCTACTTCAAGAAACATCTCAAATAAACAACCTAACCTTACACCTAAAGCAATTAGAGAAAAAAGAACAAAGTTAGCAGAAGGAAAGAAATCATAAAGATGAGATCAGCAATAAATGAAAAAGAAATGAAGGAAACAATAACAAAGATCAATAAAACTAAAAGCAGGTTCTTTGAGAAGATAAACAAAATTGATAAACCATTACCCAGACTCATCAAGATAAAAAGGGAGAAGACTCAAATCAATAGAATTAGAAGTGAAAAAGGACACTGCAGAAATACAAATGATCATGAGAGATTACTACAAGCAACTCTATGCCAATAAAATGAACAACCTGGAAGAAATAGACAAATTCTTAGAAAAGCACCACCTTCTGAGATTTAACTAGGAATAAATAGATAATATAAACAGACCAATCACAACCACTGAAATTGAGACTGTGATTAAAAATCGTACAACAAACAAAAGTTCAGGACCAGATGGCTTCACAGGCAAATTCTATAAAACGTTTAGAGAAGAGCTAACACGAACAAATGCTAAAGGGACTTCTCTAGGTGGGAAACAAAAAAGAAGATAAAGACCCACAAAAACCCCAAACAATTAAGAAAATGGTAATAGGAACATACATATTGATAATAACCATGAATGTAAATGGATTAAATGCTCCAACCAAAAGACATAGACTGGCTGAATGGATAAAAAACAAGACCCATATATATGCTGTCAATAAGAGACCCACTTCAGACCTAGGGACACATACAGACTGAAAGTGAAGGGATGGAAAAAGGTATTCCATGCAAATGATAATCAAAAGAAACTGGAGTAGCAATACTCATATCAGATGAAATGAACTTTAAAATAAAGACTGTTACAAGAGATAAGGAAGGACAATACATAATGATCAAATGATCAATCCATGAAGAAGATATAAAAATTATAAATATTTATGCACCCAACATAGGAGCACCTCAGTACATAAGGCAAATGCTAACAACCATGAAAGGGGAAATTGACAGTAACACAATAATCGTAAGGGACTTTAACATCCCACTTACACGAATGGACAGATCATCCAAACACAAAATAAATAAGGAAACACAAGCTTTAATGGCACAATAGATCAGATAGATTTAATTGATATTTATAGAAAATTGCACCTGAAAGTGACAGAATACACTTTCTTCTCAAGTGTGCATGGGACATTCTCCAAGATAGATCACATCTTGGGTCACAAATCAAGCCTCAGTAAATTGAAGATAATTGAAATGGTATCAAGAATCTTTTCTCACCACAATGTTATGAGATTGGAAATCAATTACAAGAAAAAAAAACTATAAAAACACAAACATATGGAGGCTAAACAGTGCACTACTAAATAACCAAGAGCTCACTGAAGAAATCAAAGAAGAAATTAAAAAAAATACAAAGAAACAAATAACAACAAAAACATGATGACCCAGTTCTAAGAGGGAAGTTTATAGCAATTCAATCTCACCTCAAGAAACAAGAAAATTCTCAAATAAACAATCTAACCCTACACCTAAAGTAATTAGAGAAAGAAGAGCATAGAAAATCCAAAGTCAGTAGAAGGAAAAAAATATCATAAAGATCAGGGCAGAAATAAATAAAATAGAAATGAAGAAAAAAAGCAAAGATGTATAAAACTAAAAGTTGGTTCTTTGAGAAGATAAACAAAATTCATAAACCCTTAGCCAGAGATAAACAAAATTCATAAACCCTTAGCCAGACTCATCAAGCAAAGAAGGGAGTGGGTGCAAATCAATAAAATTATAAATGAAAAAGGGGAAATCACAACTGACAATGCAGAAACACAAAGAATTAAAAGAGACTACTACAAATAAGTATATGCCAATAAAATGGACAACCATGAAGAAATGAACAAATTATTAGAAAGATACAATTTTCCAAGACTGAACCCAGAAGAATTAGAAAATATAAACAAACCTATCACAAGTAATGCAATTGCAACTGTAATTAAAAATATTCTGACAAACAAAAGTCCAGGGCCAGATGGTTTCACAGGTGAACTCTAATGAACATTTAGAGAAGAGCTAACACCAATCCTCAAACTCTTCCAAAAAATTGCAGTGGGAGGAACACTACCAAATTCATTCTACAAAGCCACCATCACCCTGGTACCAAAACCAGAAAAAGATATCACAAAAAAAGAAAATTATAGACCAATATCACTGATGAAAATAGATGCAAAAATCCTGAATAAAATATTAGCAAACAGAATCCAACAACATATTAAAAGGGTCATACAACATGACCAAGTGGAATTTATCCCAGGAATGCAAGGATGTTTCGATATCCACAAATCAATCAATCTGATATATCATATTAACAAATTAAGGAATAAAACCCATATGATCATTTCAATAGATGCAGAAAAGTTTTGACAAAATTCAACACCCATTTATGATAAAAGCTCCCCAGAAAGTGGGCAGAGAGGGAACCTACCTCAACATAATAAATGCCATATATGGCAAACACACAGCAAACATCATTGTCAGTGGTGAAAAACTGAAAGAATTTCCACTAAGATCAGGAAGAAGACAAGGATGTCCACTATTGTCACTCTAATTCAACATAGATTTAGAAGTCCTGGCTGTGGCAATCAGAGAAGAAAAAGAAATAAAAGGAATCCAAATTGGGAAAGAAGAATTAAAACTGTCATTGAGTGCAGCTGACATGATACTATACATAGAAAAGCCTAAAGATGTCACCAGAAAACTACTAGAAATAATCAATGAATTTGTTAAGGTTGCAGGATACAAAATTAATGCACAGAAATCTCTGATACTCCTATACACTAACAATGAAAAATCAGAAAAAGAAATTAAGGAAACTATCACATTTACTATCGCAACAGAAAGAATAAAATACCTTAGAGTAAACCTACCTAAGGAGGCAAAAGATTTGTACTCAGAAAACTATAAAACACTGATGAAAAAATCAAACATGACATGAACATTTGGAAAAATATACCATGTTCTAGGATTAGAAAAATCAATATTCTGAAAATGACTACACTACCCAAAGCAATCTACAGATTCAATGCAATCCCTATGAAACTACCAATGCTATTCTTCACAGAATTAGAACAAAAAATTTTACAATTTGTATGGAAACACAAAAGACCCCGAATAGTCAAAGCAATCTTGAGAAAGAAAAATGGAGCTGGCTCCCTGACTTCAAACTATACTACAAAGCTACAGTAATCAAGACAGTGTGGTACTGGCACAGAAACAGAAATACAGATCAATGGTACAGAATAGAAAGCCCAGAGATAAACCCATGCATATATGGTCACCTAATTTATGACAAAAGAGGCAAGAGGGCTTCCCTGGTGGCGCAGTGGTTGAGAGTCCGCCTGCCGATGCGGGGGACACGGGTTCATGCCCTGGTCCGGAAGGATCCCACATGCCGCGGAGCGGCTGGGCCCGTGAGCCATGGCCACTGGGCCTGCACGTCCGGAGCCTGTGCTCCGCGGCGGAAGGGGCCACAGCAGTGAGAGGCCTGCGTACCGCAAAAAAAAAAAAAAAAAAAAAAAAGAGGCAAGAACATACAATGGAGAAAAGACATGATCAACAGTTTTCGAAGACCTTTTGCACTTTGTAGCATATGCATTCAAAAATGCATTAGAATATAGACATTTGTTTTTATAATTCTATACTAGTTAAAACCCTCTTTTATAAAAAATCTAATGTACTCATATTTACTTGTGAACATTTTTTGTTCAATTTGAGGTGCAGTATACTTCAACTTCAAGTCACTCTTATTAGCAGTTATTAGGAACAGAGGTTTAGAAATGAAATTAGAAAAGATAAGGGAAGAAATAGTGAGGAGGAATAGAGATTTTCAAGCAGAGATTGAGGAGAAATAAAATAAAATGAGGAATAAATAAACCTAGACCCAAAAACAGTACTGCTGAACCTGGAAGGAAAGGAGCTGAAATACAAGGGCTTTGGCACCGGGTTTCCTTACAAATACAGTGGGGCCATTGATAATGAGCAAAGATTGAAAAACATACACTGAGCTATGTCAGATCATTTACATAAAGGTTATCTTTGGTCTTTTCTATCCATATTATTATTATGTCTAATTCTGAAAATTGGAGATCTAAATCTCTGTATTGTAAACTCAGAGAGGTATTGGACATAACAGACCCGTAAACAAAATGCTTACTATACTAAATAAAACAACACAAAAATTTTCTTTGTTGAACCTGTAAGATGTGAGTTTGAGTAACAAGGTATAAAAAACCTGTGATGGTTAATTTTATGTGTTGACTTGACTAGGTTAAGTGATGTGCAAGTAGCTGATAAAACATTATTGCTGAATGCATCTGTGAGGATGCCTCTAAAAGAGATTAACATTTGAATCAGTAACTGAGTAAAGAAGATTCCCCTTCACTAAATTGGCAGACGTCATCCAAACCCTCCAGGGCAGGAACAGAGCAAAATGGCAGTGGAGGGGCAAATTCTCTCTCTCTCTCTTTCACCCTCTCTCTTTCTCTCCCCATCCTCCTTCCCCCACCCCTGCCCCCTCTTTGAGCTGGGAAGTCCATCTTCTCCAGCCCTTGAACAGTAGAGCCACTGGTCCTCTGTCCTCAGACTTAACACCAGTGGCTCCCTAGTTCTTAGGCCTGCAGACTCTGAATTATACCACCAGCTTTCCTGAGTCTGCAGCTTGCAGATGGCTGATTGTGATAATTTTTGACCTCTGTAGCCCCGTGAGCCAACCTCTATAATAAATCTCCTCTTCTATCTCTCTGTCTATCTATTTATCATATATCTATAACTTACTGATTTTTTTTTTCTGGAGAACCCTGACTAATACAGAACCTATAAAGCTTTTAAGAAGGAAAGAGTGACTCTTACTGAAGAGTCCCTTTTACTGGCTTACAGACCCCAAAATATATATAATGTAAAGACATTTTTTCTTTGTTGACTAGCTCCTGAATTTGTTGAAGCCTGTAGGCAATGAAATGAAATGACTGATTTAGCTTTCTGGATTATAACTTTTGGGAATTGGGCATGATATCTATGTTTAACTGGGAATTGTGAGGTTGGAGGCTAGTTGGGTGATTATTATGACTGGAGAGCCCTGTTTTCTGGCAGTCTCTGTTCCCAAATCATACCCTGGTCACACACCTTCTCCCTTGATTCATTTGATTAGGTCTGCCTTCCACTTACCTGTACACTTCCATTAAGAATCATACCCAGTTTGTTCCAGGGGCAGTGTCAGGTGTGGATGAGACTTTTTCTCCCAGATACATCCAGAGACCACAGGAAATGCTCTTTTCCCACTTTACTAGAATGGACTTGAAGGAAGTTTTGTCTGTCTTCTGGACCACTGCACCTGGCCAGCATTCTGATAACCTATTGTCCTCTGAGTTATGTCCTTTTCCCTTCTTTACCAGCATTCACCCATCTACCAGTAGGGACTAGAACTTGTAACACTTTGCCTTGAGCTTCCCTTCATTTATTTTCCTTTGTGGTTTGGTAGAAAAGAAGAAGGTATTATAAAATATGCCTTTGTTTTTGTCATACTCTGTGAATCTAAGTCTCTCTGTAAAGGTGCACTGAACTAAAGGGAATAGATTATTTTTTAAACTCTAACTTTGGAACCAGAAAATTCAAATTTAATTAAACCAACATAGATGCCAAATATAGAATACCATTATTACACATTTAAAGAATTATATTTGTGTAATATTTAAGAACATATAAAACATTTTTTCTAAGGCTTTCATATGTTTGCTGGGGATATCTGTGTCTCTTACTATAATTTCTTATAAGGTTTCTTTACTTTTTTTTTCTTGTAGTAGAAGAATTTTCAAAAGCCTAGCTCTCTTGATTGGGGTGGGACTTTTGTTTTCATTTCTTACTGGATCAGGTCTAATTTACAAATGTTAGAGACAGTGCTTACTCTGGCAGTCAATACAGTTGTGTAATTAAAAGGAACTTCAGTTAACAATTTAACGCATTTACATTAGGTCATTAATGCACACCAAGAATTGTAGTATTGCTTAGAAATAAAATAATAACTATGGCATACCCCTCTTTTAAAATGATTTAGAGTCCATGGAGGATATAGATGTAAAAAAAATACCAGCAACACTATGGATACATAGCTGGGGTATTTGATAGAATCTAGAGGAGTCAGATGTCAGGGAGTCCTTTTGGAAAGTAACATGTGCTCTTAGCTTTCCTGTCCAAGCAACAGTAGCAAGAAGGAGGTGCACATGAAGGACATTAGAGACATAAGAAATAGCACAAGTTAGATATTTGTATGTATTTAGAATTCCAAAAAGAGTTTGATAGTGTTTGATCAAAAACAAATGAGTGAGATCTGCTCTTATAAAATATTAAGAGATAAACCTGGGTCAGTTCATGGAAGACTTCACATTGATTTTATTATTTATATATCCCACTGGGAGAAATGAAATGAAAGTTTTATTCAGGTCAGTTTCAAAGATAGATTTTTTTGTGGACTGGCTGAACGATGGACTAAGACTGAGGGAGGAAGTGACAGGTGCTAATGAAAACCTGTGAGTTGTGTTTACCAATAACCCATAACAGGGATCTTTAACTACAAGTAGATGTGAACATTACTAAAACAATATTTTCAGCATTAAAAGATTCATCTTAATTTCTAGAAAATGTATCAAGAACAATTTCCACAAATGTCAACAAGATTAAATAAAGCAATGTTTTTGAAATTATTTACAGCCCTCAAGTCACTGTTTTAGAATGTAAAATATTAGTTTGAGTGTCAATATGTAAATTCAATGAAATGCCTTTTAAATGAAAGAAAAATAAACCATTTTTGTTTAAGTAGAATACAAATTGCTACCTCAAGCTCAGCTTATAGAAAAGTTTACAAAATAAAATAACACAGTAGTTTACCTAAGGATAGCATACATTTTCTAACACTGTGCAGATATAGCTGAATATAAGAGAGGCGGCATTTTGTTTAAACTGATTCATGTATATCTCTACCTAATACATTAAACTGGAGAAAAATAGCCATTTCTGTTTTTTCCTTCTTTAATTACTCTTTTTTTTTTTTTTTTACTGTAACTTCATTTTCTATACTGAAAACTTTGAATATTTACTTCAAAGAAGAACTAATGTGCTTGGAAGACAGCCTTATAACTAACACTGAAACTTTTCTAGGTATAATTCAAATGTTTTAATGCCACTATATATAGGACAAATATTTTAGTGATGTGTTTGCATGGAAAAGAAATAGTTATGTTAAAATGTGTATACAATAGATTGTAGTTTTCTTCACTATTCTATTCAACCTTTCATTATGAAGTGATTTTGTATGAAAATAAAGCACATATTTAATTTTAAAATGCTTTTTGGGCAATCTGATAATAGGTTTCTGGCTTTGAATAAGAGCTGTGCAAAGAAACAGAATTATTGAGTAATTCCAATTTAAATACTACCAGGCAGTTTGTAACTATAATCAGAAACACAGTAGCATTAGCATTGTTGAGCCTAGTGCAGTGCAGATAGAACTGTGTAGAAGCAGTAGCCAGGGAGATAAGTGGGTCAGTACTATATAATATAACTTGACAGATGAAAAGTACAAAAAAAACCTGCCAAGTTAAAAGAATAGGTATATTACATGGGTCAGGATCCTATCTAGGACACTCTTAAACTATAATAAAATCATGAAATCATGATCAGATTATGAGGAAAATACCTAGATATTGTAGACCTGAAGATATACCTATTTATAAATAGAACAATTCTGCTCAAGCCATCTTTAGCCTAGTGTTATATCTAATGTGCTGTTACCATTTTAATATACCACTGGGTATCTTAAATGTGCTCTGTGGTTTCTGAAAATTATTTGCTAAAGTGTAAATGTTACTTTTCCACATTTAAAAGTCCAGGTTTGGGAATGATTTAATTGTTCTAATTCAAATGCTTTTCTTATAAGATTACAATAAGTTAGCATAGTATATAGAACCATTACTATTCACCAAGCACTACACCAAAGTGTTTCAAGGCATTACCTAATTTATTATTCCCAATAACCCTTGCAAATAGGTACTCCTGGAGGAAGAGAAGTTATTTCTACAAGGTCATAAACCTCATGGGTGACAGAATTAACATGAAAATCAGGTCTAGCAAAATTAAGCAAAATAATTTAACTACCAAGATTTTGATACTCTACTAAATCTTATCCCTTAGGAAATAATATTCTGAAGTAATTTCAAGGTTTCCTTTAATTGGGATGTTTGAAGTACTAAATAGGGGACAGAAAAAAATAGAGAGCCTCAAGGAGAAACTTTAATAATATATATATGTGGTCCTTTTTTTTTAGTAATTACATTGTAAACACATATGGTAAACATAAATGAGTTTTCAACATTTGTAATTTTACCTATAAGGCAATGGGCAGGCTTCCAGTCCAAGATTGTAATCCAGTGGTTGCATTTGCTGCCTTTGATTCACTAAATCACTTTGAAATGAAATAGATGTGGGAACAAAACTATAGCAGTACTAGAAAATAGGGGAGAGATATCCATAGAAAATATTTCAAGATTTGTGTGTGTGTGTTTTACAGTAGTTATGGGGTCGACCTGAAAAAAAAGGCAAAGAACCAGCATCATAGTGCTTGTGTAGGAGCAGGCTGACACAGAAGTGAGTATCAGAGGTCAACTCAAATAAAAACTGGAAAAAATCCAACGTCACAGTCAGCAAGAGCTGGAAGTAAGGGAAGGCTTTAGAGCAAGTAACTGGATAATTAATTGAAAGACAGCTGGATCTGGGCCAGCACAGGCTCAGGGTATACAGCAAAACTTCTGAGGTATTTGTTTCAGGAAGAACTTAGTAAACCCTGCTGTATAGTAAATGACTGGATGCATTTTACCTTCAGGGCATCTTAGGATGTGCATTAGATGGGAAAGGGAAAAGACTAGGGTGTTAGGCACTTGAGAAACACATATTGGGATTGAGAAATGGAATATTTCCTGCCATAACAGTAAACAAAGGATGTCACAGTCATCAGTGCTTTCAGCCCTCCAGTGTGAGCTGGTGAGCCCTGAGGGAACTCAGGAAGGAAAGAATACCTGCCATCTAGCAACCATCAGACTGCAGCTACCCCTCAAGGTGACCCCTGAGGAAACTCTGCATGTGGAAACACAGGGTACTGGCCCCAGATAGCTGAGCTGCATATCAAAGGAACGATTTCAGTGAGCCCAGACTCTTTCATCTTTCCATACGTAGAAAAGTGTTAAATTCCTTAACTTGGGTTATGTGTTTTTCTTTAACAATAATCTTTTGATGTTCCCAGCTACCTGCCCTTTGTTGTGAAACTTCTATATAACCTGACACCCCCTCGCTTCTTCAGAGAAATTTTCTCAGGGTTACCTGAGGTGCTGCCTCCTGAGCTTGAAGTCCTAAAATTTCTCACTGAATATAATATAACTCTCAACTTTTAGGTTGTGAATAATTTTTAAGTCCACAGGATAGAGAAGGAGAGATGCAGTGAGGAAAAAGCAGTTTCACCTAATTACACTGAAAAAAATAAAATGTACACTAAAGTACTGTCTCTATGTAAGAACTTTTCTTAATAAGACAACTGTAAGAGGATCCAATTTTGCTTTGGTTATCTCAATGCATTTATTCTAAAAGAAAGCCACCCTGTTGGTACAACATGTCTGTATATCCACAGAGCCATATGGTCTGAAGAGAGAAACAGAAGAGACCTGAAGGAGAAACAGACCCTCATTACTGGTCAGTAGTTACATGTTAGTTACCCATTCAAACAAGTTTTATCTATCTATCTATCTTTGTCTATCAAATATCCCTAGATTCCGACATTAATTGAAAAACAAGCATTTACATTGATGTGTATATATAAATATGAATATATACACACAAAAGAAAACAAAATTATCAGAAACATATGTGAATATAATATAGTGAGAGGAAAGAATCTCAGAAAAAAAATTAGTAGAAAAATAGAGCTCATGTTAAAAAAAAAAATGAAAGCTTTAAAAAATTCAAGTTAGTATCCTCCGAGAGATTTAAGGGAATGTTATTCCCATAAATATAAGGGAAAGTGCTGATCTAAAATAGAAGTCATATAATTAAAAAGAATTATCAGAATTAAAAGGTTTACCAAAATCACAAATAATAATAGTAATTGAATAGCAGAAAAAGAAAGAAAATATGACTGAGAATTCAGTAATCCAGAACATAAACTCTTCTCTGACCTTGCTAAAAGGTTAGAAAGATGGAAATTATGATACAAAAGCAAAAAGAAAAGAAAGATTCATAATAATCAGTACTTGCTAGTAGTTAGAAATTAAAAAAAATATCTATGGATAGGTAGTAATAATTCCATAAAGCTATAATGTGAATTGCACAAAAAACTACTTTTTCCATGCAAAGCGACTCAGAGAAAACCAAGATAGAATACATTTTGAAAAGAAATAAATATATTCCTATGCTCTGCTGAAGACTATAAATAATAATGAAAAAAATTTATTAAGATTCCAGAAAATAAACACTATAAATCTATTAAATAATAGAAATTGGATTGACAGTGGATTTCTTCTTATAACATTAATTCTAAGGTATGATGGACTGTCTGTAAAGTTTTGAAAGCAAATAAACTGAACCTGGAAATTCATACCCATTCAAGCAACTATCCAAATATAATATAATTGAGATATTTTTAAACATAAAAAAAAACTTGGAAAGAATTCCACATACACACAGTTTCTTAGAAATAAATAAATAAGTTCATAGATATATCCAAGCAAGCTTGAAATACAATCCAATAAAGAAAAAATACTGGTGGGATTGTGGTCAAGAAAGCAGAATAGGAGGACCTGGGGTTCATCTCTCTCCACATGTACATAAAGAATACTCCTACAAGTGGAACAGTTCACACAGAGCACCTGCTGAACACTAGCAGAGGACCTCAGATACCTAAAAGAACAAGAAAAAAAAGAAAAACAAATACATAACCAGTTAGTATGAAAGAGAGAAAAGGAAGAAAAAGAAAAGAGGAGATGGAATGGGACCCACACCCCAGGGGGTGAGCTGAAGGAAAGGAGAAGTTACAGCACCAAGAAGGCCCCCTCACTGGCAGCAAGATCTGCTGAAATTGAGGGGAGCTTTGGGGGCTATCAGAGGAAAGTGCAGTGGCCAGTCTGTGGCAGGCAGGACAGAGCAAGACTTGCACAGACTGTCTATGCCACAACACTGTGTGCCCCAGACTGAGATGTGTAACCACCAGTGCTGGTGGGGGCTGAGTGCTGAAATGTGGGGTTAGGATAGTGGATCTGGGGAGAGTTTGGCTATTGACCATGTGGAAACCTCCTGAAGGGATGGGAGTGAGGAGCTCTGCTGCACGGAGACAGCCTGAGGAGACAGGAGTGAGGAGCTCTGCAGCCGGGAATGCTTCTGGAGGAAGCATGATCTGCCTTGGAATTGAGGCACCATTGTTGAGTGGTGTGCAAGGGGTGGGGTCACCATCATGCCTCTCTCCCCACACACAAGCCTCTGTCTCCACAGGCACTGAGAGGGACTCCCCCAGAGTGAGTGTGCACACTCCAGTCATTGCCACTTTGTCTCCCTCATGCCTGAGTGAGTGCACGCACCCCAGACTGTTGCTGCCTTCTGCCAGCCCCTGCAGCCAACGCACTAGAAGAGGATCACATCAGAGTGAACCCATGAGCCCCAGTCATTGCCACCTTATCCCTCTCCTACCTGAGAGAGCACGTGCACCTCAGTCAGTCACCAACTCTTGCCCCCCCACCTAAGTGAGAAATTGTGCCCACTCAGTGGCAGCCTTCCCACCCTCTTGCCTGGGCAAGGAGCAGAGCCTGATGGTGGCCCACATGCAGAGGTGGGCCCAGAACAAAAGCTGAGCCCCAGGAAGCTGAGCCCCAGGGGCTGTACTACTAAGGAAGAAGAACTGAAACCTCTCTGTGCAGCTGCACAAGCCATGAATTAAATCCCCATGATCAGATTGGTAAACCCAACATCTGCAGAACATCTGAAAGGACAATGAGTGCTCCTACAACTGAGATGGGTCTAACTTTAGCAGCTGTGGACTTGGGAGGCAAATACATGTAGGATTTGGACCAGGTAAGACTCTGATCTGCCCCACTGTGCCAACAGTGGGTCCAGAGGCCTAGCTAAAGGTCTTGGAGGACCCTCTAGGGATGTGGGCACTGGTGTGGCTCACTGTGGGGACAAGGACACTAATAACAGATGTCCCAGGGAATTTGCTTTGTTTTGTTGTCACAGTTGATTTATTTTATTTTATTTTTAATTTTTAAAATTTTAAAATATTTTTTACTTTGCTATTTTATTGTATTTTTTTCATTTTGTTATGTTTTGTTCACTTTTTTCCTGTATCTTTTTGTTGTCATCGTTTTTCTTTTTTTCTTTTTTGTATTCTTTGCTATTTTTTGTTTGTTTTTGTTAGTTTTGTTTTCATTGCTTGTTATGGTTTGGAGGATTTTCTATTTGGTTGGTTGTTTTCCTGTTTTCTTTGTATTTTTTCTTTTTTTGTTTTTATTTGTTTCTGTTTTTATTCTTTGTCTTGACTTTTGTGTGTTTGTTTTCTATTCTTTTCTTTTTTTGGCCATGCTGCAGAGCTTGTGGAGTCTTGGTTCCCCAGCCCGGGTTGGGCATTATCCCCTATGGTGGGAGTGCTGAGTCCTGGGTGCTGGAACACCAGAGAATTCCTGGCCTCAGGGAATATTAATAGGCATGAACTCTCCTGGAAGTCCCCATCTCTGCACCAAAACCCAGCTTCACCCAACAGCCTGCAAGTTCCAGTGCTGGAATGCCACAAGCCAAACAACCAACAAGAGCAGAACACAGCACCACCCATCAGCAGACAGGCTGCCTAAAGTCATATTAACCTAACAGACACACCCAAACACAAAGTTTGACATGGCCCTGCCCATCAGAGGGACCAGCTTCCACCAACCAGATTTCAGGCACCAGTCCCTACCACCAGGAAGCCTAAACAAGCACGTGAACCAACCTCACCCCTCATGGGGCAGACACCAAAAGCAAGAGGAACTAACCCTGCAGCCTATGGAAAGGAGACCACAAACACATTAAGTTATATAAAATGAGATGACAGAAATATGTTGCAGATGAAGGAGCAATGTAAAAACCTACAAGACCAACTAAATGAAGAGGAGATTGGCAATTTACCTGAAAAATAATTCAGAGTAATGATAGTAAAGATGATCCAAGTTCTCACAAAAAAGAATGGAGGCATGGACCAAGAAATAAAAACAACAAGGAATTAGAAGAACTGAAGAACAAACAAAAACTGTGATAAACAATATAGTAACTGACATGAAAAATACACTAGAAGGAATCAATAGCATAATAACTGAGGCAGAAGAACGGAAAAGTGAGCTGGAAGATAGAATTATGGAGATCACTGTCACTGATCATAATAAAGAAAAAAGAATGAAAAGAAATGAGGAGCGTCTCAGAGACTTTTGAGACAACATTAAACACACCAACATTTGAATTATAGGGGTCCCAAAAGAATAAGAGAAAGAGGAGGGTCTGAGAAAATATTCAAAGAGATTATAGTCAAATACTTCCCTAACATAGGAAAGGAAATAGTCACCCAAGTCCAGGAAGCACAGAGAGTCCAACTCAGAATAAACTGAAGAAGAAACACATCAAGACACATATTAATCGAACTCACAAAAATTAAATACAAAGAAAAAATATTAAAAGAAGCAAGGGAAAAGTAACAATAGCATACAAGGAAATCCCCATAAGGTTATCAGCTGAGTTTTCGGCAGAAACTCTGCAGGCCAGAAGGGAGTGTCAGAATATATTTAAAGTGGTGAAAGGGAAAAGCCTACAAGCAAGAACACTCTACCTAGCAGGCTCTCATTCAGATTCAATGGAGAAATCAAAAGCTTTTCAGACAATCAAAAGCTAAGAGAATTCAGCACCACCAAACGAGCTTTAAAACAAATATTAAAGGAACTTCTGTAGGAGGGAAACAAAAGAGAAGAAAATGACCTACAAAAACAAACCAAAACAATAAAGATTGCAATAGGAACATACATATGAATAATTACCTTAAATGTAAATGGATTAAATGTTCCGCCCAAATACACTGACTGACTGAATGGATGCAAAAACAAGACCTGTATATATGTTGTCTACAGCAGACCCACTTCAGACTTAGGGAAACATACAGACTGAAAGTGAGGAGATGGAAAAATATCTTCCATGAAAATGGAAATCAAAAGAAAGCTGGAGTAGCAATACTCATATCAGATGAAATAGACTTTAAAATAAAGACTGCTACAAGAGATAAGGAAGGACAATACATAATGGTCAAGGGATCAATCCAAGAAGAAGATATGACAATTATAAAAGTTTATGTACCCAAAATAGGAACACCTCAATACATAAGGCAAATGCTAACAACCATGAAAGTGGAAATTGATAGTAACACAGTAATAGTAGGAGACTTTAACACCCCACTTACAGCAATGGACAGATCACCCAAACAGAAAAGAAAAAAGAAAAAAAACCTTAAATGACACATTACATCACATAGGCTTAATTGATATTTATAGAATATTCCATCTGAAAGAGCAGAATACACTTTCTTCCCAAATGCAAGCAGAACATTCTCAGTGATAAATCACATCTTGTGTCACAAATCAAGCCTCAGTAAATTTAAGAAAATTGAAATCATATCAAGCACCTTTTCTTTTTTTTTGGATTTTTTTTTAATATGGACCATTTTTAAAGTTGTTATTAAATTTGTTACAACATTGCCTCCATTTCAGGCTTTGGCCTTTTGGCCATGAGGCAGGTGGAATCCCAGCTCCCAGACCAGGAATCAAATTCACATCCCCTGCATTACAAGGTGAGGTCCCAAAGACTGAACTGTCAGGGAAGTCCCAAGCATCTTTTCTGACCACAATGCTATGGATTAGAAATCAATTAAAGGAAAAAAAGACTGTTACCAAAAAAAAAAAACCATGGAGGTTAAACAATATGTTACTAAATAATCAATGGATCACTGAAGAAATCAAAAGGGAAATAAAAAAAATACCTGGAGACAAATAACAACAAATACATGATGATCCAAAGCCTATGGGTTGGAGCAAAAGCAGTTCTAAGAAGGAAGTTTAGAGCAATACAATCTTACCTCAAGAAACAAGAAAAATCTCAAATAAACAACATATCTTTACACCTAATGCAAGTAGAGAAAGAACAAACAAAACTCAAAGTTATAGAAGGAAAGAGATCATAAAGGTCAGAGCAGAAATAAATGAATAGAAACACAGAAAACAATAGCAAAGATCAATGAAACTAAAAGCTGGTTCCTTGAGAAGATAAAGAAAATTGATAAACTTTTAGCCAGACTCATCAAGAAAAAAGGGGAGAGGACTCAGATCAATAAAATCAGAAATAAAAAAGAAGTTACAAAAGACACCACAGAAATACAAAAAATCATGAGATTACTACAAGCAAATATACAAAAATAAAATGGACAATGTGGAAAAATGGACAAATTCTTCAAAAGGTACAACCTTCCAAGACTGAACTGGGAAGAAATAGAAAATATGCACAAACAAATCTGATCCTAAATGGAGGGAAGAATGAAATGTCTCCCAACTGCAGCAGTAATCCTAAAACCTAATGACGACAGCAATAAAAGCAAAATTATAGTCCAATGTTCTTTTAAAGATGAAAAATGCAACAGTCAAGTAAGATTAGAGAAAACTGCAATTAGAAACACTGTAATGAAGACTTCAGGAAAGTAAAGCAACTAGCTTGTTATAAGGGAAAACTTAAATCATAATATTATATATCAACATAATTAGTCAGGATAAGTATATAATTTTTGCAGTGTCATTTAATATCTCTCATTTAATTAATTTAATTTTATTTCTTATTATAAACTAAGAAACAGCAATATATATATATATATATAACCATAATCTCACTACCCAGAGATAAATATAATACACAAATATGTGTGTATTATATCCTTCCAGATTTTTATCTATAGTATATAATATGTAATAATATATACAGTGTATCATTATGTCCTGCATCTTGCATTTGCCCACCAAATTCCCTCTATTGTTCTGCATCCTGCTGTCTAAAGCTAGGAGATCAGCTGCAGGGAGGAAAGTGAGGTGAAGAAATTGTTTACTCTGATTATTTCGCTGTGTGGACTTGACTGTATCCCACAATAGTTGGTCACTGCTCCTCTCAAGGTGCTCTGCTCTACATAACTCTATTTCTTTAAGGGATCAGGTTATTTCTTTGCTAATATTTCTGCATAATGAATTACTCAAGTTAGCATCTGAAAACGATAAACACTTATTAACTCACAATTTATGTGAATCAGGAATCCAGGATTGTTTTGCATGGGTGCCTCCGGCTCAGAGTCTTTCATGAGGTTGAAGCCAATCTGTTGGCCAGGGTTTCAGTCATCAAGACTTAAATCCTCTACCAAGTTCTCTCTTGTGGCTGTTGTTATCCTTCAGATCCTTGCCTGCTTTTGAACTGAGGTTATCAGTTCCTCAGCATGACATGTGGGCCTCTCCACAGGGCTGATCAGAACATGGTAGTTTGCTTCCTGCAGATCACGTGATAAGAGAAAAAGAGTGAGAGTGAGCAAGAGAGAACCAAAATGAAAGCCACAGTCTCTTCAAACCTAATCTTTGGTATGATAACCCCTCACTTCTTCTGTATTCATTCATTCAAGTGAGCCACAAAGTATAGCCCACATTCATGGGGAAAGGGATTAATTACATAGGGTGTGAATACCGGGGGTAAGGATTATCAAGTGTTATTTCAGAGGCTAACTACCATTCCTCTCTTTACATCCCACCAGGACAGTGCGTGGTGACCACTCAGGTGATGCCATCCCTGGTTTCCTGTACTATTCCACCTGCCTCAGCTATATTTCACATATTTTTACATTAAATTCATTTGCTTTATTCAAATAGGAGGTGCCATCTATTTCCTGGTGGATCTTGACTGACAGAGTATTATATTGTATTTATACATGAGAATTTCATGTAGGATCTTGCATTTTATTAAATATACACATACAGTTTTATATAAAAAAGGATGATGTGGTAAAACAATTTACAAACTTTATTAAAACTGCTTTTAAGCTTATGTTTATTTCACTTAACTACATATTGTGAACTTTTTACATGTCAATATTCTTCATATTATTAAATAGCAGGATGATATTTCATAGATATTCAGGTATTAATTTAATTTAAACAATTTATTGACATATGCTTGATTTACAATGTTGTGTTAGTTTCAGGTGTACAACAAAGTGATTCAGTTATATGTACATATATATAAATATATTTATTCTTGTTTTACATTCTCTTCCATTATATGTAGTTACAAGATATTGAGTATAGGTCTCTGTGCTATACAGTAGGTCCTTGTTGATCATCTATTTTATGTACAGGAGTTTGTATATTTTAATCCCAAACTCCTAATTTATCTCTCCTCCCTTATCCTTTTGTTTTCTATGTCTGTGAGTCTCTTTCTGTTTTGAAAATAAGTTCATTTGTATCATATTGTTAGATTCCACATATAAGTAATATCACATGATATTTGTCATTGTCTGACTTACTTCACTTAATATGATAATGTCCAGGTCCATCCATGTTGCTACAGATGGCATTATTTCTTTCTTTTTATGGCTGAGTAATATTCCATTGCGCATATACACCACATCTTCTTTATCCATTCATTTGTCGATGAACACTTAAGTTGCTTCCATGTCTTGGCTATTGTAAATAGTGCTTCTGTGAACATGGGAGTGCATGTATCTTTTTGAGTTATGGTTTTCTCTGTATATATACCCAGAGTAGGATTGCAGAATCATATGATAGCTCTATTTTTAGTTTTTAAAGGAACTTCTATACTGTTCTCCATAGTGAGTATACTAATTTTCATTCCCACCAACAGTGTTGGAGGGTTCCTTTTTCTCCACACTCTCTACAGCATTCACTATTTGTAGAATTTTTGATGACGGTCATTCAGACCAGTGTGGGGTGATACCTCACTGTAGTTTTGCTTTGCATTTCTCTAATAATTAGTGATGTTGAGCAACTTTTCATCTGCCATTTAGTTACCTGTATGTCTTCACTGGAGAAATATCTATTTAGATCTTCTGCCCATTTTTTTTTTTGTTGTTGTTGTACGTGGGCCTCTCACTGTTGTGGCCTCTCCCATCGCGGAGGACAGGCTCTGGACGCACAGTCTCAGCAGCCATGGCTCACGGGCCCAGCTGCTCCGTGTCATGTGGGATCTTCCTGGACTGGGGCACGAACCCGTGTCCCCTGCATCGGCAGGTGGGCTCTCAACCACTGCACCACTAGGGAAGCCCTTCTGCCCATTTTTTGATTGTGGTTTTTTTTTTCTTTTTTTTTTTTATGTTGAGCTGTATGAGCTGTTCGCATACTTTGTATCAGGTAATAATTTAACCAATTCCTTCTACTGGACATCTAATTTGATTTCAGAATTTTTATCTTATATTAAGTAAAACATTTATCTGGTAAATATGGAAGTGAAATTTCTGGGTCAGAGGGTAATGCATATTTAAAGCTTATGGTATGTAGAACCAAACTGGCTTGAAAAAAGAGTTTTCTAATATACTTTTCAATTAATAGAGAGTAAGCATGATTGTTTTCATATATTATTCATGGTATTACATATTATCCTTCTTTAATATTTATCACTTTGATATTTCAAACATCTTATTGTTTTAATTATTTGATCTTAATTTCTTATTATTATGATGAACAATTTTCATATAAGGTATTTATATGTTTTATATATTAGTAAATTTTATGTAATTTATTTTATTAATTTTCAAAAGTTTTTATTTACTGACAATATTATATCTTTGTCACATTTTTTGATAATATGTTCCTCCAGGTTTCATTTTGTCTTTCCTCTTGATTTTATGTGTCTCTGTCAAAATGTCTTTGAACTTTTTGAAGTTCAAATCTGTTAATCTGTCATTTATAGTTTATACCTTCATATCTCTATTTCAAACTTAATAACTTTTGTTCTTCAAAAAATTATAAAAAATATTCACTTATGTTTCCTTCTAGTATGTTTATCATTTAATTTAGGGAAACTAAATCTTTAAGATTGGTCTTTATTTAAAATCATCACCAACTACCCCGTTACTGATGCTAGAGAACTGGGATTTTTGCAAAAACGTAATTCTCCCTCATCTCTCTTTCCCACATCTGATAAAGCTCAGATGTGCTCAAATCTGTAGTGGTTTTTATTTGTTCATTTTTGTTTGTTTGTTTTTTAGTAGAGATGATGTCATACAAAAAGCTAATGTGAAATGACTTTTTGACTTGTGTGGACTTTTAGCATGAGTGATGACCACTTATTGTGTTAAACTACTGAAATATCTGTGTTGATTGTTACTGCTACATAACCTTTTCTATTCTAATAGTAGCAATTTAATCACAGGGCAATTTAAAGCAAAGTCTCCTTAAATGTTCACATAAGAAAATGGGGATTTGTTTCCAAATATTTTTAGGAATGTAAAACATATGGCTGACTAATCAAAACTCTTCAGGCTACTAATAAATCAAAATGAATGTCACATCTTCCACTGAAGCAAACTGCTGAGTGACAACCTTAAGGAACATTAAGATTAATTTTATAAGTTTGTCAATCAACTCTATAAATATTCATATAGCAAAAGAGTATAATCAGTTATTTCTGGCACTCTACAGTGTCCTGAATTCATAACTTGCAGTTGAAGTCTGTTCACAGATATGCTTTAGGTAAGGTGAAGTTCAACTCTTGGCAGTTGTCGTTCTTTCCTGTTGCATGTACCTAAATTCACATTATCCATCTGAGAGACTGGGTTCCTGATGAGGGTAAAGAATTTCCTATCTGTGACCAAGAGAGAAAATTCTCCTCAGCTATTTCAGTGAAACGTGAAAATAAAGTTCAAGTTTGCCATCCAGAACAAGAACAGATTTAGAAGATCTAGTAGGTTTTGCTCAAGAAGAGCTCTGAGGTTAGTTGCTAGCATGGCTATCAAGTAGCCTGGGTCTCCTGTGTGGCTAGCTGCTGCTGATTTAAATGGTCATGATAAGTAGTGAGACTGGAGTGTTGGGTAATATTATGTCAGGGATACAGATATGATAAGAGTATCTAAAATATTTGGGCTTAACCAAATAATCAACATATGAGTGGGGATAGCAGAGTTTAATTTTCATGTCTACTTGTAAACATGAAATAGGGCAAATTTCTTATTTTTTATGCCTCCAATAAACAGCAGTTCAATCTAGTTAGTTTTCATCATACTATTTATTTTCAGATGGAGTATCTGAAAACTAGACAGAATCAGCATCTGATAGTAGTAACAGAGAAAGAAACTACTAATTAAGCCATCCTGTTTAATTTAATAAATTATGCTTTAAAGAAAATGCAGTAATGCTAAAGTATTACCCTGTATGGTCCCAAATGAGTCTATGAGTAGCTTAGATATTGTTAGTTTTGGTGAACTTTGCTGGACTATATTTTACTTAGATAATTGATCTAGCTGTTTATAGATACTTCTCCCATAATAACACTGTCCTTTATAAATGAAATATTAGCCACACATATAATATTATAATTTTAAATGTTCCATTAGCCATACTAAAAAATATAAAAAGGAAGTGAAGTTAATTTTCATACACCTGATTTAACTCAATACATCCACAATTCTATGTTAATACTTAATCAATATAAAACTATTAATAATTTATTTTATTATTTTAAAAAGTTTTGGGGGGTGGAGATCCATTGTATGTTTTACAACTGTAGCACAGCTAAATTTAGGCAGGCTGCATTTCAAGTGCTCAATAACCACACATGGCAAGCAGTTACCTTATTGGACAGTATAACCACATCTTTTCCTTTATTTTATTCCTTTCTTTATTAACCAATACTAGTCACCCTAAACTGACATTTATTTTCTACATTTTCCTTTATGCCATCAAGCTGTGACAATGTGAGAGAGTGTCATGGACATATATGCACTACCAAACATAAAATAGATAGCTAGTGGGAAGTAGCCGCATAGCACAGGGAGATCAGCTAGGTGGTTTGTGAACACCTAGAGGGGTGGGATAAGGAGGGTGGTAGGGAGGGAGATGCAAGAGGGAAGAGATATGGGAACATATGTATACATATAACTGATTCACTTTGTTATAAAGCAGAAAATAACACACCACTGTAAAGCAATTATACTCCAATAAAGATGTTTAAAAAAATAGTTTTCTTGTCTGTACAGCTGTCCTGGTCCACAGTTTTTATTGGAATATTTATTATTTTTTAAAATATACTTCTAGCATTATTGAAGAATTAACATGTAATAAACTGTACGAAGTGTATAATTTGACATATTTATATACCAGAGAAACAATCAAAAAATCAATATCTCCCCCCATATCATTCCCTCAAATCCCTTTGTAATCTCACTGTACGTGCATTTCCCATTTTCCCCTCTCCAGGCTCTGCTTCCTGTTAGTACACATCACTTTGCATTTCCTAAAGTGTTATGTAACTAGAAACATATGTTATATACTTGGGTTTTGTCTGCCTTATTTTGGAGTGAGTACCCTTTACACTTCTACTTTATAATATTTTTGGCTTACCAGTTATAATATACTTTTTGTTATTATTGTGATTGATATTGGTTTACAGTATATATTTTAAACTAAATTTCAGTGATATCATATCACTTCGTGTATATTTAAGAAACTTACAATATACTTCCATTTCTTCCTTCTTAACCTTTATACTTTTGTAACATACACCAAAGCATTGATATTATTTTGTTTAAATGGTCATCTTTTTGAAAGATTTCAACAATAAGAATAGAATTATATATGTGAAACCATGTCTTTGCCATATTTGTGCTCTTCATTTCTTTGGATAGATCTGTAGCTCCATTTAGTATCATTTAGGTTCTTCTAGAAGGAGTTTCTTTAACATTTCTTGTAGTGCTAGTCTGCTGATAGTGAATTCTTTCAGAACATATTTTTATTTTGCCATTGTTTCTGAAAGATATGGGTGTAGAATTCTAGGCTAACATTTATTTATTTCAGTGGTTTAATAATTGTTGCTCCAGTGTCTTCTTGCTTGAACTGTTTCTAACCAAATCTGTGTACATCTTGTGTTTGTTGAAAAGTATGCAGTGTATCTTTTCTCTGGCTGCTATTAAAATATTTCTCTTTATCCCTGGTTTTGAGTGATTAAATTATGATATTCTTTGATGAGATTTTCTTCACGTTTCTTGTGCTTGAGATTTGTTGAGCTTCTTGTATCTATGGACTTACATTTTTCATTGAATTTAGAGATTTTTGGCCAATATTTCTTCAAATGTTTTTTCCTCACTAATGTTCTAACTACCCCTCCACCCCCATATAGTTCACCTCAAGAAAGAGATGCTAAGTGGATTCATCTCTTCTAAGACATTCACTTACTGGACAGAATTTTTCAGGAGTGTAGGGTGAACATACAGAACCTAGCATTCTCACTGTCTTCCCCTCCCTCCCCCCACCCTGTCTCTTTCTCTTTCATTTTTCTTTTTTTGTGCAATATAGTGCTGTCATCCACAGGTGGTCAGTTAGTGGTAAGCCTGGGACTTTCAGATTAGAAGAAAATCTGCTTGGGTCTTGAGCCTAAATTAATGATCCAACTTAGTTTCACCAGTATTTCTTGCTTTAGGAGTTACTGCCACTCATTTCACAATACTATGGTGGTTTGATTTCCTATTTAATATTTCCTTTAGTGTGTATAACTTTATTGGGTATCTTGTGTGTAAGAAAGAAGCCATATTTGAGAATTCCTGAATTTTCCAGGTAAACATCAGTGAAAATCAATCAACATCTCAAGGAGAGGATAAAGCATCAATAGGAAGTAAGGGAGCATGAAAAAGTATATTAAATTTGGAACACTGAATTTACATTTTATGGTTGAGAAAAGGAATGTTTGGGGAGTTCTTGAAACAAAATTAAAGAGGTATTGAGGAAATTAATTTTATTCATAATGTTATGAGAACTATTAAATTAGTATCATGGTAAGGATATTGTAGTATTCAGATGAGAAATAATGATGAAACTAATAAAAGCAATAACAGTGAAAAATTTTTTAAAGAGGCACTATTTGAGATATGAGATATTAATGAATTAACATTTGCAAGTTTGATTTGTGTGGATAGTGACAGAGAATAATGCTCAGCTTACTGGCTTGGACATATGGGTGTATGTTGATACTATTGATGTTCAGAACTGGTACACAAATATTAGGCAACATTTGTGTGTGCTCCAGAGTCACGTGGATGTACAAAGGTTCGTGTGTAATTTTTATTTTGTTAGCTTTAATAATATCCATTTGATCCCTCTTAAGAAAACATATTATAATGTAAGTGAATTGAGGATTTTTATTATAAGGACTTCCTTGAATCTCTTCTAAACAATTTGTAAATTTTAGTACTTTATTGGTTACAAATTATTTGTGACATTTCTTGCACCCTATGGAAACAGACCAATATGTTATTTCATCACCAAATTCGAAGTTATGGTCTCCTCATTTGTCTCTTTACCTCAAACCTAAGTTGATTCAGTACTGACCTCTAATGTGGCCAGACTTATCCTAAAAATGCTGATGATGTATCTTTCTGCTGGATTTTTAGGCCAATAGTTTAAAATAATAACTTATCTAGGTATATATGTACCTTCAAACTATGCTCAATCTACAATTACAGCCTCATTTGGGGACATCTTCTTGTACGACATTTCCAAGATATTATAGATCCCTTTGCAACTCCATTCCTTTGCACAAGTTCTTGCTTTTGACTGGAAAAACGCATACTACTTTAATTTCCTTCATGAGAATGAAATGATCTACAATTAACCATTCACACTTATGCACAAGCACATATTAAAATATGCTTAAATTATTAAAATACACAGCAGCACATTTAATTGTAATTTATCTGTTTCCACCTGTATCTTGTGATTGAAAATTTGGGTTTCTCAAAAAGAATTTTAATCTTATTCATCATTACAGTTCAGTCATTGTAATTGTCAGGGTCAACATAGGCTCAATAAATTGAGTGGATGAAATACAATAGTAATTGAAAATGTTACAATTGTCTACATAATTTTTGATGCTTTTGGCTATGATATCTATGAATTAGTGAGGAATGTTCAAGTACCTAATGCTAATCATCAATTCATTCTATTACTTTTTATTTCTGTCAATTTTTACATTTTGGCACTCTGGTTATTAGTTCTTACATATTTTGAATGGTTATGTCTTCTAGAGTAATTGTCCTTGGCCCTTTTATAGTTTTGAAATATGTCTTCCTGCCTTAAACTATACTTTTTCTGAAAGGAATTCCAACTTTCTTATGATTTGAGTTTGCATAACGTATTTTCCCGTTGTATTTAATTTCCATATAATTCCACATACATTTACTTAATATTTAAAATACTTTTCTTACAAACTTCATAGAGTTAGGACTTAATATTTTATCCACTCTGACACTTTCTACATGTTAATTAACTTGCTTTTTCTTTTTATATTTAATATCAAATATGGTTGGGTTTGTTTACTATCCTGCTTTTTTTTGTATTGCCTTTATATTTTTTGTTCTATTGGCTTTTAGATATACCTCTGTGTTGTGTGAAAAAAAATTATGTAAAATATGCCTCATCCTTCCCTATAAAGCTAAACATAATTACTATCTTCACTGTTCTTGAAACTGTGGACAATTTCCTGACCCAAATGTTCTTTTGATTATAAATGCACTTCTCCCAAATAGCTTATAAACATGTCTCCAAGGAGATGAAAAGCATATTTTACCTCAAAGGCCTGAAAAATTGTAAACATGTAAGTCCATATACTGATAAGCAGTAAGTTGTTTGTGAGAGCTTGTTTGCTGGTGCTGAGATAACAAGTGGCTTCCTTGTCCAAAAGAGATAAGTGCACTGCTGTAACCCCAAAGTTACAGATGACTTACGAAACCTGTGATTTAATGTATGAGGTGACTGAGTATAACCAATCAGAATTGGATGATACAACTGTGAATTAATAGAATAGGAGGGTTTATTACTGCCCAAGCCTTCCAGTGAGCATGCAAACTCAGAGACCAGATCATATAGAACATTGATTTGGCATGGACTCCCAGAGTATCTCTCAAGTGCACTAAGCTGACTGATGGGCCAGTAAATAAAACCCATTAGATGACTGCAACTGCTGATGCAGATCTAGGTGACCTACATGCAAGCAGAGGTCTCTAGACACACCAGATATTATCAAGTAGCAAAAAAGGGAGACTTGCAGGAAAGGCAGCATGTGCATTCTTGCCCTCCCCCTTTTCTTGTTTGCAGTTGACATATAGCTTATTGAAGAGTTTATTTAAGCTAAGTGTTAGTGGGTTCAGTGCAAATTTTTTCAGTACTACTTTCTCAGAAATACCTTGAAACCAAGGTTTGATTTTGATCTTCATATGCTTTGACTCAGAATAAAAAGACCTGGTTTATATATCTACTTTTTAAAATGTTATAAGCAGTTGCTCTACTGATTACAGTATGCATCCTTAACCTATTGCTCTTATCCTGGAATTAATATTTACCACTTCAAATATAATGTAAGTCATTTACATTTGTTTTCTCCCAATTTTTGTGCTAGTGTGCTAAATATTTTACATCTATTTCGTGAGCACTGTAATACATGTTTAATACTTTTGCTTCAATTATATTTTTAAAACATCAATTTTTATGGTATAATTTACATACATTAAGACTTAAAGATAAGAACTGAGAAAAAAATAGTTTTTTATATTTGCCCATATTATATTTCTGATATTTTTCCTTCCTTCCTATAGACTTAAATTTCCACCAGGTATCTTTTCCTTCAGCTTGAAGAACTTCTCTAATATTTCTGCAGAGAAGATCTGCTAGTGATAAAATCTCTCAGCTTTCACTTGTCTACAATTTTTTTCATGTTGCACTTATTTTTAAAGAAGGTTTCACTGAATATAGAATTCTAGACTTAGTCTTTTTTTTAAAAAAAAGACCTTTAAAGATGCCATTCCACTGTATTCTGTTTAACATTGCCTTTAACGAGAAGTCAACACTCATTTTCATTATTGCTCTTCTTATTGTACTGTATTTTTCCTCTGGTACCTCTAAAACCTCTTTCTTTGGTTTTCAGGAATTTGATTATTATGTGCTTACATGTGGTTTTCTTTCTTTCTTTATTTTTTTTAACATGTTTACTGGAGTATACTTGCTTTACAATAGTGTGTTAGTTTCTGCTTTATAACAAAGTGAATCAGTTATACATATACGTATGTTCCCATATCTCTTCCCTCTTGCGTCTCCCTCCCTCCCACCTTCCCTATCCCACCCCTCCAGGCGGTCACAAAGAACCTAACTGATCTCCCTGTGCTATGCAAATGCTTCCCACTAGCTATCTACCTTACGTTTGGTAGTGTATATATGTCCATGCCTCTCTCTCGCTTTGTCACAGCTCACCCTTCCCCCTCCCCATATCCTCAAGTCTGTTCTCTAGTATGTCTATGTCTTTATTCCTGTCTTACCCTTAGGTTCTTCATGACTTTTTTTTTTCTTAAATTCCATATATATGTGTTAGCATATGGTATTTGTCTTTCTCTTTCTGACTTACTTCACTCTGTATGACAGACTCTAGGTCTATCCACCTCATTATAAATAGCTCAATTTCGTTTTTTATGGCTGAGTAATATTCCATTGTATATATGTGCCACATCTCTTTTATCCATTCATCTGATGATGGGCACTTAGGTTGTTTCCATCTCTGGGCTATTGTAAATAGAGCTGCAATGAACATTTTGGTACATGACCCTTTTTGAATTATGGTTTTCTCAGGGTATATGCCCAGTAGTGGGAGTGCTGGGTCAAATTGTAGTTCTATTTGCAGATTTTGATGGAACCTCTATACTGTTCTCGATTGTGTCTGTACCAATTCACATTCCCACCAGTAGTGCAAGAGTGTTCCCTTTGCTCGACACCCTCTCCAGCATTTATTGTTTCTAGATTTTTTGATGATGGCCATTCTGACTGGTGTGAGATGATATCTCATTGTAGTTTTGATTTGCATTTCTCTAATGATTAATGATGCTGAGCATTCTTTCATGTGTTTGTTGACAGCCTGTATATCTTCTTTGGAGAAATGTCTATTTAGGTTTTATGACCAGTTTTGGATTGGGTTTCTTGTTTTCTTGTTATTGAGCTGCATGAGCTGCTTGTAAATTTTGGAGATTAATCCTTTGTCAGTTGCTTCATTTGAAAATATTTTCTCCCATTCTGAGGGTTGTCTTTTGGTCTTGATTATGGTTTCCTTTGCTGTGCAAAAGCCTTGAAGTTTCATTAGGTCCCATTGGTTTCTTTTTGTTTTTATTTCCATTTCTCTAGGAGGTGGGTCAAAAAGGATCTTGCTGTGATTTATGTCATAGAGTGTTCTGCATATGTTTTCCTCTAAGAGTTTGATGGTTTCTGGCATTACATTTAGGTCTTTAATCCATTTTGAGCTTATTTTTGTGTATGGTGTTGGGAGTGATCTAATCTCATACTTTTACATGTAGCTGTCCAGTTTTCCCAGCACCACTTATTGAAGAGGCTGTCCTTTCTCAACTGTACAATCCTACTACCTTTATCAAAGATAAGGTGACCATATGTATGTGGAATTATCTCTGGGCTTTCTATCCTGTTCCATTGATCTGTCTTTCTGTTTTTGTGCCAGTACCATACTGTCTTGATTACTGTATCTTTGTAGTATAGTCTGAAGTCAGGGAGCCTGATTCCTCCAGCTCCATTTCTCTTTCTCAAGATTGCCCTGGCTCTTCGGAGTCTTTTGTGTTTCCATACAAATTGTGAAATTTTTTGTTCTAGTTCTGTGAAATATGCCAGTGGTAGTTTGATAGGGATTGCATTGAATCTGTAGATTGCTTTGGGTAGTAGAGTCATTTTCACAATGTTGATTCTTCCAATTTAATAACATGGTATATCTCTCCATCTATTTGTATCATCTATAATCTCTTTCATCAGTGTCTTATAATTTTCTGCATACAGGTTTGTTGTATCCTTAGGCAGGTTTACTCCTAGCTATTTTATTCTTTTTGTTGCATTGGTAAATGGGAGTGTTTTATTGAATTCACTTTCAGATTTTTCATCATTGGTGTATAGGAATGCCAGAGATTTCTGTGCATTAATTTTGTATCTTGCAAATTTATCAAATTCATTGATTAGCTCTTGTAGTTTTCTGGTTGCATCTTTAGGATTCTCTATGTATAGTATCATGTCATCTGCAAACAGTGACAGATTTACTTCTTCTTTTCCTATTTGTATTCCTTTTATTTCCTTTTCTTCTCTGATTTCTGTGGCTAAAACTTCCAAAACTATGTTGAATAAGAGTGGCAAGAGTGGGCAACCTTGTCTTGTTCCTGATCTTAGTGGAAATGCTTTCAGTTTTTCACCATTGTGGATGACGTTGGCTGTGGGTTTGTCATATATGGCCTTTATTATATTGAGGAAAGTTCCCTCTATGCCTATTTTCTGCAGGGTTTTTATCATAAATGGGTGTTGAATTTTGTCAAAAGCTTTCTCTGCATCTATTGAGATGATCATATGATTTTTCTCCTTCAATTTGTTAATATGGTTTATCACATTGATTGACTTGCATATATTGAAGAATCCTTGCATTCCTGGAATAAACCCCACTTGATCATGGTGTATGATCCTTCTAATGTGCTGTTGGATTCTGTTTGCTAGTATATTGTTGAGGATTTTTGCATCTATGTTCATCAGTGATATTGGCCTGTAGTTTTCTTTCTTTGTGGCATCATTGTCTGGTTTTGGTATCAAGGTGATGGTGGCCTTGTAGAATTACTTTGGGAGTGTTCCTCCCTCTGCTATATTTTGGAAGCATTTGAGAAGGATAGGTGTTAGCTCTTCTCTAATTTTTTGATATAATACGCCTGTGAAGCCAACTGGTCCTGGGCTTTTGTTTGTTGGAAGATTTTAAAATACAGTTTCAATTTCAGTGCTTGTGATTGGTCTGTTCATATTTTCTATTTCTTCCTGATTCAGTCTTGGCAGGTTGTGCATTTCTAACAATTTGTCCATTTCTTCCAGGTTGTCCATTTTATTGGCATAGAGTTGCGTGTATTAATCTCTCATGATCTTTTGTATTTCTGCAGTGTCAGTTGTTACTTCTCCTTTCCATTTCTAATTGTATTGATTTGTGTCTTCTCCCTTTTTTCTTGTTGAGTCTGGCTAATGGTTTATCTATTTTGATTATCTTCTCTAAGAACCACCTTTTAGTTTTATTCATCTTTGCTATTGTTTCCTTCATTTCTTTTTATTTATTTCTGATCCGATTTTTCTGATTTCTTTCCTTCTGCTAACTTTGGGGATTTTTTTGTTCTTCTTTCTCTAATTGCTTTAGTTGCAAGGTTAGGTTGTTTATTCGTGATGATTCCTGTTTCTTAAGGTGGGCTTGTATTGCTATAATCTTCCCTCTTAGAACTGCTTTTCCTGCATCCCATAGGTTTTGGGTGGTCGTGTCTCCATTGTCATTTGTTTCTAGGTATTGTTTGCTTTCCTCTTTGATTTCTTCAGTGATCACTTCGTTATTAAATAGTGTATTGTTTAGCCACCATGTGTTTGTATTTTTTACAAACCTTTCCTGTAATTGATATCTTGTCTCATAGCATTGTGGTCTGAAAAGACACTTGATACAATTTTAATTTTCTTAAATTTACCAAGGCTTGATTTGTGACCCAAGATATGATCTATCCTGGAGAATGTTCCATGAGCACTTGAGAAAAATGTGTATTCTGTTGTTTTTGGATGGAGTGTCCTATAAATATCAATTAAGTCCATCTTTTTTAATGTATCATTTAAAGCTTGTGTTTCCTTATTTATTTTCATTTTGGATGATCTGTCCACTGGTGAAAGTGGGGTGTTAAAATCCTCTACTATGAATGTGTTACTGTCGAATTCCCCTTTTCTGGCTGTTTGTATTTGCCTTATGTATTGAAGTTCTCCTATGATGGGTGCACCGATATTTACGATTGCTATATCTTCTTCTTGGATCGATCCCTTGATCATTATGTAGTGTCCTGCTTTGTCTCTTCTAATAGTCTTTATTTTAAAGTCTATTTTGTGTGATATGAGAATTGCTACTCCAACTTTGTTTTGGTTTCAATTTGCATGGAATATCATTTTCCATCCCCTTACTTTCAGTCTGTATGTGTCTCTAGGTCTGAACTGGGTCTCTTGCAGACAACATATATATGGATCTTGTTTTTGTATCCATTCTGCTAATCTGTGTCTTTTGCTGGGAGCATTTAGTCCATTTACATTTAAGGTAATTATCGATATGTATGTTCCTATTCCCATTTTCTAAATTGTTTTGGATTCATTATTGTAGGTCTTTTCCTTCTCTTGTGTTTCTTGCCTATAGAAGTTCTTTTAGCATTTGTTGTAAAGCTGGTTTGGTGGTGCTAAACTCTCTCAGCTTTTGCTTGTCTGTAAAGGTTTTAATTTCTCCATCAAATCTGAATGAGATCCTTGCTGGATAGAGTAATCTTGGTTGCAGGTTTTTCTCCTTCATCACTTTCAGTATGTCCTGCCACTCCCTTCGGGCTTGCAAAGTTTCTGCTGAAAGATCAGCTGTTAACCTTATGGGGATTCCCTTGTGTGTTATTTGTTGTTTTTCCCTTGCTGCTTTTAATATGCTTTCTTTGTGTTTAATTTTTGACTGTTTGATTAATATGTGTCTTTGTGTATTTCTCCTTGTATTTATCCTGTATGGGACTCTCTGCACCTCCTGGACTTGATTAACTTTTTCCTTTCCCATATTAGGGAAGTTTTCAACTATAATGTCCTCAAATATTTTATCAGTCCCTTTCTTTTTCTCTTCTTCTTCTGGAACTCCTATAATTCAAATGTTGGTGCATTTAATGTTGTTCCAGATGTCTCTGAGACTGTCCTCAGTTCCTTGCATTCTTTTTTCTTTATTCTGCTCTGCAGTAGTTATTTCCACTACTTTATCTTCCAGGTCACTTATCCGTTCTTCTGCCTCAGTTATTCTGCTATTGATCCCATCTAGAGTATTTTTAATTTCATTTATTGTGTTGTTCATCATTGCTTGTTTCATCTTTAGTTATTCTCGGTCATTGTTAAATGTTTCTTGCATTTTGTCTATTCTATTTCCAAGATTTGGATCATTTTTACTATGATTAGTCTGAATTATTTTTCAAGTAAACTGCCTATTTCCTCTTCATTTGTTAGGTCTGGTGGGTTTTTATCTTGCTCCTTCATCTGCGGTGTGTTTTTCTCTCTTCTCATTGTGCTTATCTTACTATGTATGGGGTCACCTTTTTGCAGGCTACAGGTTCATAGTTCCCGTTGTTTTTGGTGTCTGTCCCCAGTGGCTAAGGTTGGTTCAGTGAGTTATGTAGGCTTCCTTGTGGAGGGGAGTAGTGCCTGTGTTCTGGTGGTTAGACTGAATCTTGTCTCTCTGGTGGGCATTTCCACATCTGCTTGTGTTTTGGGGTGTCTGTGGACTTATTATGATTTTAGGCAGCCTCTCTGCTAATGGTGGGTTTGTGTTCCTGTTTTGCTAGTTGTTTGGCATAGGGTTTCCAGCACTGTAGCTTGTTGGTCCTTGAGTGAAGCTGGGTGCTGTTGTTGAGATGGAGATCTCTGGGAGATTTTCGCCATTTGATATTATGTGGAGCTGGGAGGTCTCTTGTTGACCAGTGTCATGACGATGGCTTTCCCACCTCAGAGGCACAACCCTGACTCCTGGCTGCAGCACCAAGAGTATTTCATCCACCCAGCTCATAATAAAAGGGAGAAAATTAGAGAGAAAGAATTAAGAGAAGTAGGAGGAAGGAAAGAAAGAAAGAAATGAAGGAAGTAAGGAAGAAAGAACGGATGAAGAGAAGTATGAAAGGAAGAAAGAAGGAAAGAAAGAAAGAAACAAAGAAAGAAAGAAAGAAAGGAGGGAGGGAGGGAAGGAGGGAGCATGGGAGGGACGTTGGGAGGATGGAAGGAAAGAGGGAAGGATGGAAAAAGGAAGGAAAGAAAGAAGGTAAAGTAAAAAAGTAAAGTAAAATATAATAAAGTTGTTAAATTAAAAAATAATTATTAAGAAAATAATTTAAAGAAAAAAAACCTGACGGATAGAACCTTAGGACAAATGGTGGAAGCAAAGCTATACAAGCAAAATCTCATAGAGAAGCATACACATACACACTCACAAAAAGAGGAAAATGGGAAAAAACCATAAATCTTGCTCTTAAAGTCCACCTCCTCAATTTGGGATGATTCGTTGTCTAAAGGAGGGAAGGAAGGAAAGAAAGAAACAAAGAAAGAAAGAAGATAAAGTAAAATAAAATAATTACAATTAAAATTAATTATTAAGAAAAAATAAAAAACAAAAATGGACAGATAGAACCCTAGGACAAATGGTGGAAGCAAAGCTATACAGACAAAATGTCACACAGAAGCATACACGTACACACTCACAAAAATAGGAAAAGGGGAAAAAATCATAAATCTTGCTCTCAAAGTCCATCTCCTCAATTTGGGATGATTCGTTGTCTATTCATGTATTCCACAGATGCAGGGTACATCAAGTTGATTGTGGAACTTTAATCTGCCACTTCTAAGGCTGCTGGGAGAGATTTCCCTTTCTCTTCTTTGTTCTCACAGCTCCTGGGGCTCAGCTTTGGATTTGGCCCTGCCTCTGCGTGTAGGTCACCGGCGGGCGTCTGTTTTTCACTCAGACAGGATGGGGTTAAAGGAGCCGCTGATTTGGGGGCTCTGGCTCACTCAGGCAGGGGGGAGGGAGGGGCACGGAGTGCAGGGCAGGCCTGCAGAGGCAGAGGCCGGTGTGACATTGCACCAGCCTGAGGCTCGCCGTGCGTTCTCCCGGGGAAGCTTTCCCTGGATCCCGGGAACCTGGCAGTGGCAGGCTGCACAGGCTCCCCGGAAGGGAGGTGTGGATAGTGACCTGTGCTCACACACAGGCTTCTTGGTGACGGCAGCAGCAGCCTTAGCGTCTCCTGCTCGTCTCTGTGGTCCGCGCTCTTAGCCGCGGCTCGCATCTGTCTCTGGATCTCCTTTAAGCAGTGCTCTTAATCCCCTCTCCTCGCGCACCAGGAAACAAGAGGGAAGAAAAAGTCTCTTGCCTTTTTGGCAGCTCCAGACCTTTTCCCAGACTCCCTCCCGGCTAGTCGTGGTGCACTAACGCCTTCAGACTGTGTTCACGCCACCAACCCTAGTCCTCTCCCTGCGCTCCAACCAAAGCCCGAGCTTCAGCTTGCAGCCCCGCCCACCCCGGCGGGTGAGCAGATAAGCCTCTCGGGCTGGTGAGTGCTGGTCGGCACCAATCATCTGTGCGGGAATCTCGCCGCTTTGCCCTCCGCACCCCGGTTGCTGTGCTCTCCTCCGCAGCTCCGAAGTTCCCCACCTCCGCCACCCGCAGTCTCCACCTGCGAAGGGGCTTCCTAGTGTGTGGAAACCTTTCCTCCTTCACAGCTCCCTCCCACTGGTGCAGGTCCTGTCCCTATCCTTTTGTCTCTGTTTTTTCTTTTTTCCTTTTGCCCTACCCTGGTACGTCTGGAGTTTCTTGCCTTTTGGGAGTTCTGAGGTCTTCTGCCAGCATTCAGCAGGTGTTCTGTAGGAGTTGTTCCACGTGTAGATGTAGTTCTGGTGTATCTCTGGGGAGGAAGGTGATCTCCACATCTTATTCTTCTGCCATCTTCCCCTTTTCTCCCCCTGGTTTTCTTTAGATCAATCTTACTTGGACTTAATTGAGTTGCTTTGTTCTATACTTACTGCTTTTGATCATATTTGGACCATATCTGTCCATTGTTTATTTTTAAAAATATATATTTATATATATATATATATATATAGTGCACCATTTAAACAGCCTATATTGCTAGACACTTTCACATTATCTCATGAGTCGTGGTGGTATGCTTTCAGGCAATCTGATCTCAGTACTCTTACTCCTAACTAGTATCTATATGTATTTTTTGTGGCAAATATATAGTATCTTGTAAAATAATTTTTACATAATTAAAAAATTTATCCTATTAGTCTGTGAGCTCATTGAGGGTAGAGGATTGCATCTTTTTTCTTTTAATCAGAGTTATTTTAAACTGTTAATATTCTATACAAACTTAAATGGCTATTCATATCAGGTGGGTTTCAGATTAAAAGTCATAAAAATTCAGACAGAAAATTTTCGATTTTTAGAATAAAATGCAGTAGCTAAAGAAGTAAAAATCTTATATTAAAAAATAAATCTAGAAATTACATCTCAAAATTATTTCCTTCTGTGGTTATACATAAATTAATATGGTAACTATTAACATTTTCTAAACCATATATAATAGAGACCCAGGGAAGAGATTTCCCCTCAAAGGATATTGTAAATAATGTGGATTTTTTTCCCAAACGAATCACATTTGCCACAGTGATCTATGATTTACACTCTCATGTCAGATAGGATCTCCATAGGTTTGAAAGACTTACTGAAAATATAGTCATTCATTGCCCACCAGTCATGAGCCTCAGAATCCTCCACCTGGAATTTGTTCTAAGTTATACAACTTGACAGTAACTTCAAGATGTATTAAAGTGACTGTCAGATGTTTGTCACTTTGAGTAAGTGTACTATTAGGGTGTAAAGTTAACAACAGTGATTTATTTGTAAGGAATCAACCTGGGAAATGCTCCCTTCCTTTCTTCCTGTTTTTGATTCTTGAGTTTTCTTTGTTATACCAACATATTTTCTTTAACATAGAATGATGGCATGCAATGTAAAAATGATACCTCTTAACACCAGGCCTATATTTTTTTTGTGCATTTATTAACAATGTAACAAATTCACTACTTATAGCATAAGCTTACATTTATTCTGTAAATTATAGATTCAAATCTTACAAATACTGAGGATTCTTTTTTTCACAAATTGTGTCTCTCTGGGGGAATCATGAATAATTGATAATGATGTGATGTAGTATGCTAATCTGACACATTTAAAAACATAATAGGAAAATTGAAGTTAAATGTATAAATTGGCTGAGAATGGGAACAGAGAAGGGCTTGGGTATATATTTTGATTGCTGTGTAAAAGCTACTTGAGGGTTTAAACAATAAATTCTCCAAGACATATTTTTTATCTCTGCTGCAAGAAAAAGGAACTCAGCTCCTTATGATACATTGAGAATTATTCTACTAGGCATTTTGAGATTCTTTGCACCCTGATATATTTTTAAAATTTTTGATTTAACATATTGGTACAAGTAAATCTATATGAGAAAAACTGAAAAATACGGGTATATTTCCTTTATAGTACTTATTCCTCTGAAATTATCTACCTTATTTGCTTATTTTACTCATCTTACTGCCAACTAGAATATAAACACAATGATTCAAACACATTTTAGTATTTTTATTAATATCTCCAAACTTAAAGTAGCTCTTGCAAAAAAAAAAGAATTTAAAATTATATGTTAAATGAATGAATAAACAAAATGACTGGCACTAATTGATTTCTTTTCAAAAGGGAGTAAATTTCTAAATCTGCATTATGATGTTACTTCTGGAATATTTGTTCTTCAAAAGCAAAACAAAACAAAACAAAAACTTTAAGATGATATCATACTGATCATACTGGTTTTTGTTGCTGTTGCTTTGATGGTTGTGCTGAGAGGGACATAAGAGGAAATAGAGTAAAATAACAAACAATATTGTTTGTAGAAAGTAAAGCTTTATTTACATTTCTCATGAAGCTCAGTTCTTATTCTTACTATGTACATTGCTCATTGTGTTTACTGCTTATATATTTTCTAAGCTTATATTAATCCATAAGTCACTAAGCTATCACTTAGTAAGTTGGTATTATGGTATATTTATCACATTGAATGGTATCATAACTTCTTAAAAGTACAAAATGCCATAAAATTAACACTATATATGTGTGTGTGTATCTGTGTGTCTTTTGTATATAACATATATTTAAAATTTAAATTGCATATTTGAAATATACATATGTAATTAAAAATTTACAGTGCTAATAAGTGTCCTAACAGTGTTCATCTAGAATGTAGAACCTGGGAGCAATGTGAAAAAATCCTTTTTGAATATGGTATGTTATGTTCAAATATTTGATAAAAGAAAATACTAGTAAATTGTTCTTTCTCTTTTCTTGTTCCTTTTTCAGAGTGAGTGGGAGAAGTAAATCTAATGCATGAATATCATATCCCTAAATCTGGGACATTTTCTCAGTTTATTTAATATTCAAAGAAATATTTAGAGGGAGTGAATTAAACCACTGCTTAGTCAAAGTCAGATGGCTTTGAGTTTAAACCCTCATTTTACTGTTTCGTAGCTCTTTGGCTTTGGGAATGTTTTGTGGACTCTTTCAATTTCAATTTACTCAATGCTTACAATGGAAATTATAATCACTACTTCAAAAAATTTTGATATGATTAAATGATCTTATGCATATAATGTAAAGCAACTGATATAGATACTTAATAAATATTACCTAATATACATTAATATAATAAAAACAATAGACTAATGATTAAGCCAGGGACCAAATGCCCAACAGTGAATAGACAACAGTGGTCAGTAGACCAACACAGCTGATAGATTAGTTAACTCTTTTTGGCTTCTTTTAGGCTGTATGCCACCAAAGGGAGACAGCATCTGTAGAATAAGTCAATTATGAAGTCCTTGCAAAGCTTAACAGAAAGGTCACTGATTACTTATGACCATGTGGCTTACAACAAATGAAATTTCGTTGCAGGTGACTTAATTCTCTAAATTCATGAAACTCAGCTTATTCCAAACTCTTAGGCATAAGCACAGTATGCTGGAACTAAAAGTTTTGAGATCAAAGTTTCCATATCTCACTACTAAACCCTGGAGCCATTTCATAGTCAGCAAGATCATAAATAATATACATATCCCTTGAATAAACTAAAAATAAAATTACCCCAGTTAAATACAACTGGAATCATAAATCTGTTACAAAGTAATACCATAGTAATTATTATAAAACCTAAGTGCCTGGGCCCTTCTCCCATCATAATTTCCTTGTCATTTAATTCAATGTAATATCACAAAATAAGTATGCACAGTTGTTTCTTAGCATAATTTCAGGTGCTAATATCCTAATTCAAAGTACAAAATAATTTTCGACTATGATGAAACAATTTTCATTTAAAATATATGTGATTGATCATATACTTGAATATTATATAGATACATTATAATTATATGGGCTTTGGTTACATTCTAATTATACAACTATGTTTTAGGGATATAATACAAAGTGTATAAACATTAGTGACATTTCATGGCAATTAGCATGTAAATTTAAATGTCTATTTAAAATTAAAATGGTTTTACAGGTGAATTCTACCAAACAGTCAAAAAAAAATGAATATCTATCCTTCCCAAACCATTCCAAAAAATTGCAGAGAAAGAAATGCTTCCCAACTTATTCTATGAGTTAAGCATTATTCTCATACCAAAATCAGAGATGGATATCAAACAAAAAAAGAAAGTTACAGGCAAATATCACTGATGAACATAGATGTAAAAATTCTCAATACAATATTAACAAAACTAATTTGATAATATAGTAAAAGGATCATACACCATGATCAAGTGGGATTTATCCCAGGGATGCAAGGATGTTTTGATATCCACAAATCAATCAATGTGATTCATCACCTTAAAATCTGAAGATAAAATGCATATGATCATCTCAATAAATGTAGAAAAAAGGTTTTGACAAAATTCAACATCCATTCATGATAAAAACTCTCAGCAACATGGCTACAGAAGGAACATATCTCAATATAATAAAATCCACTTATGACAAGCCCACAGCTAACATCATATTCAAGGGTAAAAATCTGAAAACATTTTCCCTAAGATCAGCAACAAGACGAGGATGTCCACTTTCCATTTTTATTCAACACAATATAGGAAGTCCCAGCCACAGCAATCAGACAAGAAAAATAAACAAGAGGAATCCAGCTGGAAAGGAAGAATTAAAACTATGATTGTTTGCAGATAACATGATACTACACATAGAAAACCTTAATGACACAACCAAAAAACTATGAGAACTCATCAATGAATTTGGTAAAATTGTAGGATATAAAATTAATGTACAGAAATCTGTTACATTTCAATGCACTAACAATAAACTATCAGAAATACAGATTAATAAAACAGTCCCATTTACAATCACATCAAAACGAATAAAATACCTAGGGTTAAATCTAACTAAGGAGGTAAAGAATTATACTTGGAAAGCTTTAAGATTAAAGAAATTGAAAAGGTGACAAACAGATGGAAATATACACCATGCTCATCAATTAGAATGATTAATATTGTTAAAACAACCATACTACTCAAAGCATCTATAGGTTCAGTGCAATCCTTATCAAAATATCAATGGTTTTTTTCATAAGAACTAATAATTCTAAAATTTGTATGGAAATGCAAAATACTCCAAACAATCAAAAATATTATGAAAGAAGAATAAAGCTGGAGGTATCACATTTCCTAATTTCAAACTATACTACAAAACTACAATAATCAAAATGGTGTGGTACCGACATCAAAACAGTCATATAGATCAATAGAAGAGAATAGAGAGCCCAGAAATAAACTCACACATATATAAGAAATTAATCCACAACAAAGGATGTAAGAATATCCAATGGACAAAAGACTGCCTCTTCAATAATCATGTTGGGAAAACTGAACTGCTACATGCAAAAGAATCAAACTGGACAACTTTCTCACACAATAGACAAAAATAAACCCAGATGCACTAAAGACTTACATGTAAGACCTCAAATTATAAAATTTGTAAAAGGAAACATAGGTAGTAAGCTCTTTGACCTTGGTCTTAACAATATTTTTTTGGATATGTTTCCTCAGGCAAAGGAATCAGTCAATCAATCAATCAATAAACAAATGAGATTATATCAAAACAAAAACCTTTTGCACAGCAAAGAAGAAAACTATCAACAAAACTAAAAGCTTCCTACTGAATGGGAGATAATATTTGCAAATAATATGTCCAATAAGCTGGTCAATATTCAAAATATACAAAGAATTCATATAACTCAACATCAAAAAATACAAACAACCTGATTAAAATATGGACAGTTTTCCAAAGAAGACATTCAGATGGCCATCAGACACATGAAAAAATGGTCAAAATCATTAATCATCAGGGAAATGCAAATCTAAACCACAATGAGATATCACCTCATACCTGTAGAATAGCTATTATTGGAAGACAACAAATAACAAGTGTGGGGAAAAGGGAACACTTGTGCACTCTTGGTGGGAATGTATATTTGTGCAGCCACTATTAAAAACATTATGAAGGTTCCTCAAAAAAATTAAAATAGAACTACCATATGATCCAGCAATTCCACACCTGTGTATTTATCCAAAGAAAACAAAAACACTAATTTGAAAAGATATATGGACACCCATATTCATTGTAACATTATTTACAATAGTCAATATATGGAAGCAACCTAAGAGCTCATCAGTAGATGAGTGGATAATGAAGATGTGGTGTGTGTGTGTGTGTGTGTGTGTGTGTGTGTGTGTATGTATATGTATGTGTATATATATATATACATACATATACATACACACACACAATGGAATATTACTCAGTCATATAAAAGAATGAAATCTTGTTATTTGTGACAGCACAAATTACCCTAGAGGGTACTATGATAAGTGAAATGAGTTAATTAGGCAGAGAAAGACAAAAACTGTATGATTCCACTTATATGTGTAATTAAAACAACAACAACAAATGAGTAAACATAACTAAACAGAAGTAGATCCATACATACAGAGAACAAACAGGCAGTTGTCAGATGGGAGGGGGCGTGGAGGGAGAAGGGGAGATATTAAGAGGTACAAACTTTCAGTTACAAAAATGAACACATAGAGAAAGAGATCATATTACCAGGGGCAGAGGGAGAGGAGGTGGAATTGGATGAAGGTAGTCAAAAGGTACAAATTTCCAGTTATAAGATAAATATGTACTAGGGACAATATACATGATTAATATAATTAGCACTGCTATGTTATATAAGAAAGTTGTTAAAAGGGTAAATTCTAAGACTTTCATCAAAAGGAAAATTTGTTTTTTTCTATTTCTTTAATTTTTAATCTCTGTAAGATGATAGATGTTCACTAAACATTGTGGTAATCATTTCATGATGTAAGTCCAATCATTTACTGTACATCTGAAGCTGATAAAATGCTGTATGTCAATTATATCTTAATAGTGGAAGAAAAATAAAAATATACATGTTTAGTCTTGGCTGCAGGGAATTTAAACTATATAAATGTCTATTCATCCCTTCCAAATGTTTAATGTTTCGATTATATGAATCAATAGAAAGGATAAAGCAATTTGTAAATGGTGGATGCAGACATGTTTCTTTTATTATTGATCTTGTTTGTGTCCAGAGTAGAAATTAGAAAGAAAAACTCACCACATTAAAGAGCACTCACATGAGCTCTGGAAGAGTATATAATGCAACATCCAAGAGGACTTGAACATAGAGAAACCAGGTAAAAGAGAATATTCAACTTCCCATAGGAAAATTAACTTTAGTTTTGAAATACATCTTATTAAATATTTTGGAGATGTGAATCACCACTGTTTAGCAGATATTACCTCAATCTTATTTTCCTGTCTTCTTAGCTCTTCCAAATACAGGGCTGACTGAATAGCTTAAACAAATTTTGTTATTTGTATTACCAAATTTAGCACCCTAAATGGGAAAGGTGTTGTTATTTTGTTTCTGTAATACCTGGAATATCTTTAGGGAAAATAAATTGCTTTCTATAAGGATAACTGCAGTGACCTCAATTTATAAGTGTTTATTAAATCATTTTTAGAGGACATAGTATGCATGCAAGATTCTGAAATCGAGTGAACTAGGATTCTAAAAACTTGGTATAACTATGTAGACCTATGCAAGCAAGTCTCCAATAGAATAATTCCCACTTTCTAACTTATTTTCTATTTTAATATTTCTGGCTGATCATCTAGACACTGAAGTTGATAGGTACCATAACATACATAAATAGATTTATTATCAGAAGTAGTGTAACAAATTTGTCACTACTCAAAGCAATTCAAAATCTAACTGAAAAGTTCTAGCCATTTTGTAAAGTGATTAAAAGAAAACTGCTAGTGCCAGGGAAATTTACCTAGGGTGGGGGGTGACACTGTCAGTTCACTGGAAGAATCAGTCTAAGCTGGCTCTAAATGAGAAATAAAGTTCTATTTCCTTGCAGTCTGGAAATGCTGAGCAAAAATGTCTTTGAGAAGGGTAGTTCTGTAGATTCTGTGTAATCACCACCAATTGCCTGAACAGAAATCTCACTTATGTGGAATTTCAGAAAAGGGCGAGAGATTCCCTCAAACTGCTTCCCCTCACAATCATTTCTTTTCTGTTGACATTCATAATGACAGCTTTGGAAAGGGGTCACTCATAATTTTTTCAAGGGAGAATTATATATTTTTAGTAATTTAGGGCTCATTTAGCTTAATTGAGCATTTTTTGTGTTCATTACATTTTAACATATATTTATTTTTAACCAAGGTCTACAGTCTTTAAAATGTCCCAAGAGCATTTGTAGGTAAGATAATTAAGTTAGCAACTTATGTACATGTGTTCTACACTTTACCAAATCCCCATTGCGATGACCAGGTGACATCAGTATAGGAGAAAACATGTAAGAATGCCAGGAACAAGGAAAGTGTACCATCTGCCTCACAGAAACTTTGAGGGATACCTGAGATTTAGGGCAGATGAGAACTGATTAGAAAAAGCACCCCTTACTGGGCCAACTCAAAAATTTGTCTCCTGATATTTCCTAGTTATTTTAGGAAATAAGTGGAAATTTCTGCAGCCCAGATTAAAATTTAATTTGCAGACATAAAGCCTAAAAAAATGATTTCTCATTTAAAAAATTAAGAAAATAGGCATTTAAAAATAATATTCTCATTTCAATTACAGGGTCTTGACAGAGTCCTGTATTGTTATTTTTCATCAGTACCTACCCAGGTTGAGAGTGGGTAATATGTGTGCCTACTGCCTTCCTTGGATGTGGTAGCCCTCTTTGGAATTGAATCCTGATTCTCCTCACACGTGGTCACCACAGTAGGCACCGAAACTACCATCAAAAGTTGATAGGGCAGATGATCAAATGGGTTGTCACCTCAATGGGGGACAGGCAATTGGCCCAAGGTTATCTAGAGTCACCAAAGCTGCCAGCACCCACCCCCTGGCTGGGGCTGGAGGGAGGCTGACCAGGTTGGTTTTGATCTGATAAATACAAGCATCACCCCTGCAAAAGGGGTCAGCACCCGTCCATATGTATTAGCTCTACCACAGTTACCCAAGTAGGAGAGGAGCAAGCGACCAAAGGAACCATAACTGAATTAATGAGCCATTTACAGATTCACTGTACTGGGGTGCATACTTAGACATGCATAGCTTAATCTTTGAGACAACACCTATGGTCACATAATCTATGAAAAAGGAGGCCAGAATATAAAATGGAGCAAATATAGCCTCTTCAATAAGTGGTGCTGGGAAAACTGGACAGCTACCTGTAAAAGAAAGTAATTAGAACACTTCCTAACACGATACACAAAAATAAACTCAAAATGGATTAAAGACCTAAATGTAAGGCCAGACTCTATAAAACTCTTAGAGGAAAACATGGGCAGGACTTGCTTTACATAAAGTACAGCAAGATCTTTTTTGACCCACTTCCTAGAGTAATGAGAAGAAAAACAAAAATAAACAATGCGACCTAATGAAACTTAAAAGCTTTTACACAGCAACGAAAACCATAAATGAGATTAAAATACAACCCTCAGAATGGGAGAAAGTATTTGCAAAGGAAGCAACTGACAAGGGATTAATCTCCAAAATATACAAACAGCTAATGCAGCTCAATATCAGAAAAACAAACAACCCAATCCAAAAATGGTCAGAAGACCTAAATAGACATTTCTCCAAAGAAGACATACAGATGACCAACAAACACATTAAAAGGTGCTCATTATCACTAATTATTAGAGAAATACAAATCAAAACAACAATGAGGTATCACATCACACCAGTCAGAATGGCCATCATCAAAAAATCTACAAACAGTAAATGCTGGAAAGGGTGTGGAATAAACAGAATCTTCATGCATTGTTGGTGGGAATGCAAATTGATATATCCATTATGAAGAACAGTATGGAGATTCATTAAAAAACTAAAAATAGAACTACTATTTGATCCAACAATCCCACTACTGGACATATACTCAAAGAAAACCATAATTCAAAAAGACATATGCACCCCAATGTTCATTGCAGCACTACTTACAGCAGCCAGGATATGGAAGCAACCTAAATGTTCATCAGCAGAGGAATGGATAAAGAAGATATGGTACAATGGAATATTACTCAGTCATAAAAAGGAACGAAATTGGGTCATTTGTAGAGGTGTGGATAGACCTAGAGATTGTCGTGCAGAGTGAAGTAAGTCAGAAAGAGTAAAACAAATATCGTATATTAATGCATATATGTGGGATCTGAAAAAAATGGTATAGAGGACGGTATTTACAAAGCAGAAACAGGACCCAGATGTAGACAGCAAACGTATGGATACCAAGGGGGAAAGGGGGTGGTGGTGAGATGAATTGGGAGATTGGTATTGACATATATACAGTATTGATACTATGTATAAAATAGATAAATAATAAGAACCTACTGTATAGCACAGGGAACTCTACTCATGCTCTGTGATGACATAAATGAAAAGGAAATCCAAAAAAGAGGGTATATATGTATACGTATATCAGATTCACTTTGCTGTACAGTATAAATTAACACAATACTATAAAGCAACTGTACTCCAATAAAAACTAAATAAATAAATAAGGACTTCCTTAGTGGCACAGTGGTTGAAAATCTGCCTGCCAGGGCAGGGGACATGGGTTCAATCTTTGGTCTGGGAATATCCCACATGTCATGGGATATTCCTAAGCCTGTGCACCACAACTATTGAGCCTGTGTTCTAGAGCCTGCAAACCACAACTACTGAGCCCACACACCACAACTATTGAAGCCTGTGTGCCTAGAGCCCGTGCTCTGCAACAAGATAAGCCACTGCAATGAGAAGCCCACATACCACAATGAAGAGTAGCCCCAGCTTTCTCAACAAGAGAAAGCCCACACACAGCAACAAAGACCCAATGCAGTCTAAATAAATAAATAAATAACAAAATTAAAAAAATAATATAATTTCAGAAAAGTGATTTGATATGACAGAATAATTTTGAACAAACCAATAACATGAGATACCTTTTAAAATCTTCTCCAAGTATTATTTCCAATGAAGATGCTAGAATAATATTCTTTTACTGGCAAGTTTATTTAAATGTGGCAGGGCAGGAATACAGACTCAGAACAGACTTGAGGAAACAGGGAGGAAGTGGAAGCTGGGATGAAGGGAGAGAATAGCACTGACATATATACACTACCAAAGGTAAAATTGATGGCTAGTGGAAAGCTGCTACGTAGCACAGGAAAATCAACTTGATGTGTTGTGATGATCTAGAGGGGTGGGATAAGGAGGGTGGGAAGGAGGAGATATGGATATATATATACACATATAGCTGATTCACTTCGTTGTACAGCAGAAACTAACACAACATCATAAAGCAATTATACTCCAATAAAGATGTGAAAAAATTATGTAAGGCTTCTAAACTTCTTTTATGAATCTAGCATAATTATAATGCTGAAACTTGAAGATGGTACCATAAATAGATCTATAGATTAATCTTACCAAGGAACATATATATATATTACTTTAAAAACATATATATATATATATATATATATATATATATATAAAATACTCAACAGCTAATAGAATTGATGCCATTAATCAAAGGATGATATACCCTTAAGCCTCTATCCATATGTTCTGTCACATTAAGACAAGGGAGGAAACCATATGATTTTCTTGATAATCTCTAATGAACAGTTAAACAAAGTCAGCATTATTTCTTTCATGTTTTTCCTCTCAAATTATATTTAATTGTGCATAGTTGGAATAGTTTTACTAAATGAAAGGCTAGTACAATTATATCATTTATCACCACACATAATTTTCGAGAAGTTCTAGCCAGTGACATAGGATAAAATGAAGGAGATGTATGAACTGTTATAAAAAATGTAATTATAACAAGCTCTAATGATATGATTATCTACTTAAAATGCCAAGAAAGTAATAAAAACTAAAAAAAAAATGTTATCATGACATGGCCTATTACCAAATCCCTATAAAACCAAATAGCTGTTTATATGCTATCAATAACTACTTGGAAAACATAATGGAAAAAGACTATCACAGTGACAATATAAAACACAAAATACTAAAAATAAATGTGCTAGGCTTATATGTAAAGAAAACCACAAAATTATAATAAGTATAAATTAAAAATATATATTTTCTGAAAGTAAGATAAAAACATAAAACATGCAAAATTTCCATATAACATAAATTTAGTATTGTTTAAACAAAATCTACAAAAGATAATTTTTTAACTTTATAAAATGGACTTTTAATATATAAGAAAGAAGACATGTTTAAATAAGTTGCTATACATTGCTTAAATCAAATAATGTATTCATCAAAAATACCACAAACAAAATTAAATTTCAAATATAAAAACATATTTATAACATCTACAATGTGAAGACATTAATATTCATTATATATAAAGAACTACTATTAAAAATCAATAGAAAAAGAGACCTTCAAGATGGTGGAAGTGTGAGACATGGAGATCACCTTCCTGCCCACAAACACATCAAAAATATAGCTACATGTAAAACAACTCCTACAGAACACCTATTGAATGCTGGCAGAAGACCTCAGACTTCCCAAAAGGCAAGAAAATCCCCATGTACCAGGGTAGGGCAAAATAAAAAAAGAAAAAACAGAGAGAAAAGAATAAGGATGGGACCTGCACACCTGGCAGGGAGCTGTGAAGGAGAAAACGTTTCCACACACTAGGAAGCCCCTTCAATGGCAGAGACAGGGGTTGAGTTGGGAGGAAGGTCTGGAGCCATGGAGGAGAGTGCAGCAACAAGGGTGCAGAGAGCAATGTGGAGAGAGTCTCTCACAGAGGATTGATGCCAACCAAAACTCACTGACCTGAAACACTTGTCTGCTTACCCGCTGGAGTGGGAGCGAGTTGAGAGCTGAGTCTTGGGCTTCGGAGGTCAGATCTCAGGGAGAGGACTGGGGTTGGCTGCATGAAGACAGCCTGAAGGGGGCTAGTGCACCAGAGCTAGCCGGGAAGGAGTCCAGGAAAAAGTCTGCACCTGCTGAAGAGGCAAGAGATCATTGTTTTGGGGTATGTGAGGAGAGGGGATTCCTTCCTCATGAGCTGACAGAAGGCAGAACACCACTTAAGTGAGCTCCAGAGATGGATGTGAACCACTGCTATCAGTCCTGACCCCAGAGATGGGCATGAAACTTTAATGCTGCTGCCACTGCCACCAAAAATCCTGTGTGCAAGGACAGATCACTACCCCTCCACACCCGGGTGCCTGTGCAGCACGCCACTGCCAAGGTCCCAAGATCCAGGGACAATGTCCCTGGGAGAGCACAGAGCACAACTCAGGCTCTTGCAATATCACAGTGGCCTCTGCCACTGCAGGCTCACCCCACATTCCAAATACAGCTTCTGTACTCTTCAACTCCCCAGGCTGAGTGAGGAAGACAGGTCTAATCAGAGGCTGCTTTAACCACCCCGTCTGGTCATGGAAAAGACACCTGAGGGCTACCTATGCACAGGAGTGGGGCCAAAACCAAAGCTGAACCCCAGGAGCTGGGCGAACAAAGAAGAGAAAGGGAAATTTCTCAGTGCAGCCTCAGGAGCAGCAAATTAAAACCCCACAATCAACTTGATAAACTCTGCATTGGTGGAATACCTGGATAGACAACAAGTGTTACCAAAATTGAGGCAGTGGACTTTGGGAGCAACTGGAGACTTGGGGTGTGCTTACTGTGACTGATTTATTTCTGATTTTTATGTTTACATTAGTTTAGTTTTTAGTGCTTGTTATTGTTGGTGGATTTGTTTATACGTTTGGCTGCTCTCTTCTTTTCTTTTATTATTGTTTTATCTTTAATTAATTTATTCATTTATTTATATATTTATTTTATTTTTATTTTTTACTTTTTTTCCTTTATTTTTCTCCCATTTCTTCTGAGCTGTGTGGTTGGCAGGGTATTGGTGCTCTGTTCGGTGTCAGGTCTGAGCCTCTGAGGTAGGAAAGCCAAGTTCAGGACATTGGGCCACCAGAGACATCCCAGCCCCATACAATAACACTTGGCAAGAGGTCTCCCAGAGATCTCCATCTCAACACTAGGACCCAGAACCACCCAACGGCCTGCAAGCTCCAGTGTTGTATGTGCCATGCCAAACAACTAACAAGACAGGAACAAAACCCCACCCATTAGCAGAGAGGAAGTCTAAAGTCATACTAAGTTCACAGACACACCAAAGCACAGCACCAGATGCGGACCTGTTCACAAGAAACACAAGTTCCAACCCCATCCACCAGAACACCCGCACCAGTCCCCTCTACCAGGAAGCCTATGCATATGCAACACACTGAATCCACTTTACCCACTGGGCGCAGACCAAAAAGCAAAGGGAACTACAAATCTGCAGCCTGCGAAAAGGAGACCCCAAACACAGTAAATTATACAAAATGAGAAGACAGAAATATGTAGCAGATGAAGGAGTAAGGTAAAAACCCAATAGACAAAACAAATGAAGAGGAACTAGGCAGTCTACCTGAAAAAGAATTCAGAGTAATGATAGTAAAGATCCAAAATCTTGAAAATACAATGGAGAAAGTACAAGAAACATTTAACAAAGACATTTACCATTTAACAAGAGAAGGAAAAGGCCTATAAAACAAACCCCCCAAAACTAAGAAAATGATAATAGGAACATACATATCTATGATTACCTTAAATGTAAATGGATTAAATGTTCCAACCAAAAGCCATACACTGGTTGAATGGATACAAAAACAAGACCCATATGTATGATGTTTACAAGAGACCCACTTCAGAACTAGGGACACATACAGACTGAAAATGTGGGGATGGAAAAAATATACAATGCAAATGGAAATCAAAAGAAAGCTGGAGTAGCAATTCTCATATCAGACAAAATAGACTTTAAAATAAAGACCATTACAAGAGACAAAATTGACACTACATAATGATCAAGGGTTCACTCCAAGAAGATATAACAATTCTAAATATTTATGCATCCAACATAGGAGCACCTTAATGCATAAGGCAAATGCTAACAGCCATAAAAAGGGAAATTGACGGTAACACAATCATAGCAGGGACTTTAACACCTCCCTTTCACCAATGGACAGATCAACCAAAATGAAAATAAATAAGGAAACACAAGCTTTAAATGACACATTAAGCAAGATGGACTTAATTTATATTTATAGGATATTCCATCCAAAAACAACAGAATACAATTTCTTCTCAAGTGCTCATGGAACATTCTCCAGAATAGATCATATCTATCTACAATTGCAAAATATAAAATAAAATGTATATCACAAATCAAGCCTTGATAAATTTAAGAAAATGAAATCAAATCAGCTATCTTTTCCAACCACAATGCTATGAGACTAGATATGAATTACAGGGGAAAAATGTAAAAAATAAATACAAACTAATGAAGGCTAAACAATACACTACTAAATAAACTGGAGATCACTGTGGAAGTCAAAGAAAAAAATCAAAAAAACACCTAGAAAAAAATGACAATGAAAACAAGATGACCCAAAATCTATGGGTTGCAGCAAAAGCAGTTCTAAGAGGAAAGTAGATAGCAATACAATCCCACCTCAAGAAACAAGAGAAACCACAAATAAATAACCTAAACTTACACCTAGAGCAATTAGTAAAAGAAGAACAAAAAAAAAAGAAACAAACCCAAATTTAGGAAAAGGAAAGAAATCATAACTATCAGATCAGAAATAAATCCAAGAGAAATGAAGGAAAATATATCAAAGATATATAAAATTAAAAGTTGTTTCCTTGAGAAGATAAAATTGATAAACCATTAGCCAGACTCATCAATAAAAAAATGGAGACTCAAATGAACAGAATCAGAAATGAAAAAGGAGAAGTAACAACTGACACTGCAGAAACACAAAGGATTATGAGAGATTACCACAAGCAACTATATGCCAATAAAATGGACAACCTGGAAGAAATGGACAATTTCTTAGAAAAGCACAACCTTCTGAGACTGAACCAGGAAGAAATAGAAAATATAAACAGACAAACCACAAGCACTGAAATTGAAACTGTCATTAAAAATCTTTCAACAAACCAAACCCTAGGACCAGGTGGCTTCACAGGTGAATTCTATCAAACATTTAGAGAAGAGCTAACACCTACGCTTCTCAACCTCTTCCAAAATATAGCAGAGGGTGGAACACTCCCAAACTCATTCTACTAGGCCACCATCATCCTGATATCAAAAACAGACAAAGATATAACTGAAAAAGAAAACTACAGGCCAATACCACTGATAAATATACATGCAACAATCTTTAACAAAGTACTAGCAAACAAAATCCAGCACCACATTAAAACGATCATACACCATGATCACGTGAGGTGTATCCCAGTAATGCAAGGATCCTTCAATATACGCCAGTCAAAAAATGTTATACACTATGTTAACAATTTGAAAGATAGGGCTTCCCTGGTGGCACAGTTTTTGAGAGTCCTCCTGCTGATACAGGGGACACGGGTTCGTGTCTTGCCCCGGTCCGGGAAGATCCCACATGTCACGGAGCGGCTGGGCCTGTGAGCCATGGCCTCTGGGCCTGCATGACCGGAGCCTGTGCTCTGTAATGGGAGAGGCCACAACAGTGTGAGGCCCATGTACAGCAAAAAAAAAAATAATAATAATAAGTAAATAAATAAATTGAAGGATAAAAACTATGTGATAATCTCAATAGATGCAGAAAAATCTTTTGACAAAATTCAACACCCATTTATGATAAAAGCCCTTGAGAAAGTAGGCATAGAGTGACCCTACCTCAATATAATAAAGGCCATATATGACAGACCCATAGCAAACATCATTGTCAATGGTGAAAATTGAAACCATTTCCTAAAGTCAGGAACAAGACAAGCATGACCACTCTCACCACTATTATTCAACATAGGTGTGAAATTTTTAGCCACGCCAATCAGAGAAGAAAAAGAAATAAAAGGAATCTGAATTGGAGAAGAAGAAGTAGAACTGTCACTGTTTGCAGATGACATGATACTATACATAGAGAATCCTAAAGATGCTACTAGAAAACTACTAGGGGTAATCAATGAATTTGGAAAAGTAACAGGATACAAAATTAATACACAGAAATCTCTTGCATTCCTATACACTAATGATGAAAAATCTGAAAGAGAAATTAAGAACCACTACCATTTACATTGGAACAAAAAAATAAAATTGAAAGGAATAAATTTACCTAAGGAGACAAAAGACCTTTATTCAGAAAACTATAAGACACTGATGAAAATAATTAAAGATGATAAAAACAGATGGAGAGATATACCATGTTCTTGGATTGGAAGAATCAATATTATGAAAATGACTATACTACCCAAACAATCTACAGATTCAGTCCAATCCCTATCAAGCTACCAATGGCATTTTTCACAGAACTAGAACAAAATATTTTACAATTTGTATGGAAACACAAAAAACCCCGAATTGCCAAAGCAATATTGAGAAAGAAAAATGGAGCTGGAGGAATCAGGCTCTTGGACTTCGGACTATACTTGAAAGCTACAGTATTCAAGAGAGTATGGTACTGGAACAAAAACAGAAATATTGATCAATGTAACAGGATAGAAAGCTCAGAGATAAACCCATGTCCATACAGTCACCTTATCTTTGATAAAGGAGGCAAGAATATACAATGGAGAAAAGACAACCACTTCAATAAATGGTGCTGGGAAAACTGGACAGCTACATGTAAAAGAATGAAATTAGAACACTCCTTAACAACATACACAAAAATAAACTCAAAATGGATTAGACACCTAAATGTGAGGCCAGACACTGTAAAACTCTTAGAGGAAAACATAGGCAGAACACTCTATGACATAAATCAGAGGAAGATCCATTTTTTACCCACCTCCTAGAGAAATGGGAAAAAAAACAAAAATAAAAAAATGGGACTTAAAGAAACAAAAGCTTTTGCACAGCAAAGGAAACCATAATCAAGATGAAAAGACAACCCACAGAATGGGAGAAAATTTTTGCAAATGAAGCAACTGACAAAGGATTAAGATCCAAAATATACAAGCAGCACATACAGCTCAATATCAAATAAACAAAAAACCCAATGCAAAAATGGGCAGAAGACCTAAATAGACATTTCTCCAAAGAAGATATACCAATTGCCAAGAAACCCATGAAAAGATGCTCAGTATCATTAATCATTAGAGGAATGCAAATCAAAACCACAATGAGGTATCACCTCACACCGGTCAGAATGGCCATCATAAAAAAATCTACAAACAATAAATGCTGGAGAGGGCGTGGAGGAATGGGAACCCTCTTGCACTGTTGGTGGGAATGTAAATGGATACAGCCACTATGGAGAACAGTATGGAGGTTTCTTAAAAAACTAAAAATAGAACTACCAACGACCCAGCAATCTCACTACTGGGCATATACCCTGAGAAAACCATAATTCAAGCAGAGTCATGTACCACAATATTCACTGAAGCACTATTTACAATAGCCAGGACATGGAAGCAACCTAAGTGTCCATCAACAGAGGAATGGACAAAGAAGATATGGCACATATATACAATGGAATATTACTCAGCCAAAAAGAAACAAAATTGAGTTATTTGTAATGAGGTGCATGGACCTAGAGAGTGTCATACAGAGTGCAGTATGTGAGAAAGAGAAAATACAAATACCATATGTTAACATATATATATGGAAGCCAAACAAACAAAAATAGTTCTGATGAGTCTAGGTGCAAGACAGGAATATATACACAGATGTAGAGAATGGACTTGAGGACACAGGGAGGGGGAAGGATAAGTGGGATGAAGTGAGAAAGTAGCATTGATATATATACACTTCCAAAGGTAAAGTAGATATCTAGTTGGAAGCAGCTGCACAGCACAGGGAGATCAGTTTGGTCCTTTGTGACCACCTAGAGAGGTGGAATAGGGAGGGAGGGAGGGAAATGCAAGAGGGCGGATATATGGTGATATATGTATACATATAGCTGATTCACTTTGTTATACAGTGGAAACTAACACAACATTGTAAAGCAATTATACTCCAATAAAGATGTTTATAAATATCCATAGAAATTGGGTAAATAGCAGTCCCTATCATATATTTTATATATATATATATATAATATTATATATATATATATTCAGTAAATCCAGTCTATTGGGTAAATAGCAGTCCTTATCATATATAATATATATTATATATATATATTATATATATATATTCAGTAAATCCACTGAAGTGTTAGTAGTAATATAAGACACCCACATGAAACAGTGCAGGGTTTCCAGTTTTGCTCATTAATTGCCAAATTATTTTAATAATAGTGTAGGTGAAGATATGATAAACTTTTGAGGTTGTTTTTGAAAATAGATATTATCAAGGCTTTGACTAAGCATGGGTGTCTTTTATCACTGAAAATTTTGTTTTTAAATGACTGCCCTGCCCGCTACTAAATTGTAATTATGAGCAAACAATTAATTTTTATTTTTCTTACTCTTCTTAACTGTACAATTTGGATAATAATGCCTAACTCACAGAATTTGGGACATTAAAAAATCTTGAATCACCTGGTAACATGAATATGAAGTAAACAATAATTGTTCATATATTGTTAGTATCATTACTATTATTTTTATTATCACTGTAGGTTTGTTTATAATCTAAGGACCTTCAAATTAGGCTTCAGTGTGTCTTCTTCCTCTTTTTTTTTAGTATCATTCTTTAAAATGTATGAATAACAAGCTCCTCTATTTTTGATCAGTTTTGTTTTAGTTGTTTTCATATTTTTGAGTTTTGCAGCATGTTTTGAACAGACAGGGAATCTGTTTAGAGGAAACTACTGTAAGTGTAACCTAAGTGTGTTCAATGAATACTAATCCACTGAGTTTTTCCAGTTGGTTTTGCCATAGTTAGACTAGTAATATAACCAAATCATGTTTAACTTTTTTTTAACATCTTTATTAGAGTATAATTGCTTTACAATGGTTTGCATGTTTAATTTTTAATAAATTGGTCTGCATTCTATTAGGAATAATCCCACCTCAGATATACCTCACTGACTGCCATGATGCCAATGTGCAAAGCTATGGTATGTGCTGTAAAAAGTCACAAGACTGAACCTTTATAATTTTAATATTAAATTATGCATAATGCTGGGAGTGTAAACAAATTCCTCTTTTGTGTATGCAGGCTACTAAATTTAGCTTTGACTAAGTTTATTGTCCTTTATTTTTGAATCTGCAATACATATTAACAGAGCCAACTCTTTACAGGATTTTGATGCAGAGATAATGTTTCCTCTTTACTTGTATTCCTCTTCCTTCACTATGCCTCCATTCCCTTTTTGCCTTCTCTTCCCACTGCTTCATGCTATTCCATTCTGCCTTCACTAGTTTTGCAATCATTGGAGAAGACCTATGCTGTATTTTCTTTAAAAATGTCTTCCTCCTGGGAAAACTGGGGGGCTCTCTGCTGGGCAGCTGCACTGTACATACCCTGTCTCCACCCCCAGCCCCAGGGAGAGGCTGACCAGACTGCCTGTCCTGCAAGGAGCTCCCTGCCCGCATTCTAGGACCATCCCAAGTCTGTGGGAGACAGATAATTATTCAGAGATTTAAATTTTAAAAAGATGATAAAATTTGAGAAAAAACCGAAAAAACAAAAAAACTTACCTGTCCTGCATTCCCTTTCTTCAGGTTCCTGCTAAATTACTGAAGTTAATCTGAATTAAGTTAAATTTAGTTGGCCTTCCTAGACATTAATGGATTTGTCTGTTACTCCATCTTGATAACATCCTATTTCAAGCATGACTTTTAATGACTAATGGTAGCATTTCAGCACCAGCTTGAACATTAAGGAGGGTCATTTGGATCACAGTATCTTCCATCACATTTTAAAAGACAGGGTTATATGAGTGTTTGTCCCAAGTATTAGTCTTCTACTGATGCCATAACAAGTTACCACAAACTTAGCAGTCTGTAACAAAAATTTATTGTGTCATAGTTCCATATGTCAGAAGTGTTAGTAGGCTCAGCTAGTTTCTTTTCTCTGATTAATCACAAAGCAGAGGTCTAGGTTTTAGTCAGCTGGGGTTTTATCTGAAGATTCTGGCAGGAAATTCACTTCCAGGGTCATTCAGGTTGTTGGCAGAATTCAGTTCCCTACTGATGAAGGACTGGGGTTCCCTATTCCTTGCTATCTGTCAGCCAGTAGTCATTCTTAGCTTCTAGATACCAGCCATATTCCCTGGCTCTTGACCTCCTCCATCCTAAAATTGAGCAATGGTGGTGGGCCAAGTCCTCCACATGCATTGAATCTCTCTGACTCCCCTTACTGCCATATCTTTTCAGTTTCCTTTTTGGCCATGTTCATTCTCTCTCACTCCAACTTTGGTAAAGGACCCCTGTGATCACATTGCACCCACCAGAATGACCCAAGATCATCTCTTTATCTGAAGGTCTATAACCTTAATTATATCTGCAAAGTGCCTTTTGCCATATAAGGTAACATATTGCAGGTTCCAGAGAATAGAATGTAGATATTTTGAGGGTCCATTTATTTGGTCAGCCACACTCCACATATGTGGGAATTTGACTAACAGTATTCTAGAGTTAGAAATGTGACCTAATTTGTAAAAATAGACCTTGAGGCACTCTCAAACATGAGACTCTTTGGCTCTCTTGTATAACTTTATACACAAGAACAGGAACTCACCTACTTTTTCCTTGGACCATAGGAAGTAGTTGTATCTACAGCTTTTGTGTGTTTGGTGAGGGGAGGAGAAGTCTTGTTTATACATCTTTACTTACCAAAGACTAGAAGGTGGATGTCTTGTGCCATATGGGTTACGACTTTCATGACTTTTAGACCTGTCAGTGGTAGGATCAAACTTGTTTCATACTCAGAAGCTTACAGCAGAGTGTTGAGGCCCAGGGTAGGCCACCCTAAAGTATACCTCAATGGCATATTAATTATTTTGAATCAGAGTTACTTAAGAAATGGCCAACACAAGAGGAACACTCTGACACTCCTTTTTGTCTTTCTGAAAGCAGGAGATAAATCTCTCCTGTGAAAGGTGCATTCCCTGCATCTGAAGGTAGAAAAACACCTTTATCTGCAAAGATAGGGGATTTGGGGCAAGAAGCCTGTATAGATAAAGCCTGTTAGTTTTTAAATTTACTACCTAAGCTCTGTTTAGATTCTTCACTAACTTGGTACCCCAAACCTAACTTTCTTTGTCCTGTCATTTCCTCACAAATTTATTATTTTTTGTATAAAATGTATAAAAGCTGCCTGCTTCGGCTACTTCTTAGGTCCCATTTCTATGAGACCTCTATGTGCATGAATTAAAATTTCTTTTTTTTTTCCCCCCTGTTAATCTGTCTGGTGTCAATTTTATTATTGGTCCAGTCACAAGAACTCAAGAGTGGTAGAGGAGAAAATTTTCCCCTCCCAGCTGTAGCAATCAAGGAAACCATCTATAAAAATGTTTTTATCTCTGGGATGGGGCCTCTTTTCCCAATATATTCTTCAGGGTCCTAACTGTCCATAGGCAGTCAAGTCATACATCAGTGAGGGTGGGGTTATACAAAAGCTGTCATTAGCAATGAGGAAAATTGTTAAACATCTAGGGAACAGATGCTTGTTCCTAACCATTCACCCCCATGCCCACAACTTTTGCTTCCTCATTCATTCATTAATTCATTCATCCCACAATAATCTGGGAAGCTTCTACTAAGTATCAGGCACTACTTTGCTGCTGAGGTTACATCTGTTAAGAAGTTAGACAAATTCCCATCTTTGAGAAGACTTTTTATTTATTATTGGAAGCAGTCAATAAACAAAACAATAGATAGGTAGAAAAACAGTATAGGAAATGTATTCATATTACATAGAGAGAATAATGTAATGGTTAAAGTGAGGGATAAAGATTGGCTATAACTTTATTTTCTTAAACATCTTTAGTGGAGTATAATTTTTTATACTGTTGTGTTTGTTGCTGTATAACAAAGTGAATCAGCTATACATATACATATATCCTCATATCACCTGCCTCTTACGTCTCCCTCCTACGCTCCCTATCCCATCCCTCTAGGTGGTCACAAAGCACCGAGCTGATCTCCCTGTGCTATGCAGCTGCTTCCCACTAGCTATCTATTTTACATTTGGTAGGGTATATATGTCCATGCCACTCTCTTACTTCATCCCAGCTTACCCTTCCACTCCTCATGTCGTCAACTCCAATCTCTACGTCTGCATCTTTATTCGTGTCTTGCCCCTAGGTTCGTCAGAACGATTTTTTTTTTTTTTTAGATTCCGTGTATATGTGTTACAATACAGTATTTGTTTTTCTCTTTCTGACTTACTTCACTCTGTATGAAAGACTCTAGGTCCATCCACCTCACTACGAATAACTCAATTTAGTTTATTTTTATGGCTGAGTAACATTCCATTGTATATATGTGCCACATCTTCTTTATCCATTCATCTGTCTATGAACAATTAGTTTGCTTCCATGTCCTGGCTATTGTAAAGAGTGCATCAATGAACATTGTGGTACATAACTCTGTTTGAATTATCGTTTTCTCATGATATACGCCCAGTAGTGGGATTGCAGTCTCATATAATAGTTTTATTTTTAGTTTTTTAAGGAACCTCCATACTGTTCTCTATAGTGGCTGTATCAGTTTACATTCTCACCAACAGTGCAAGAGGGTTCTCTTTTCTCCACACCCTCTCCAGCATTTATTGTTTGTAGATTTTTTCATGATGGCCATTCTGACTGGTGTGAGATGATACCTCAGTGTAGTTTTGATTTGCATTTCTCTAATGATTAATGATGTTCAGCATCCTTTCATGTGTTTGTTGGCAAATGATATATCTTCCATGGAGAAATGTCTATTTAGGTCTTCTGCCCATTTTTGGACTGCACTGTTTTTTTTTGATATTGAGCTGCATGAGCTGCTTGTAAATTTTGGAGATTAATCCTTTGTCAGTTGCTTCATTGTCAAATATTTTCTCCCATCTGAGGGTTGTCTTTTCATTTTGTTTATGGTTTAATTGCTGTGTAAAAGCTTTGAAGTTTCATTAAGTCCCATTTGTTTATTTTTGTTTTTATTTTCATTTCTTTAGGAGATGGGTCAAAAAGGATCTTGCTGTGATTTATATCATAGAGTGTTTGGCCTATGTTTTCCTCTAAGTGTTTTATAGTGTCTGGCCTTACATTTAGGTCTTTAATTAATTTTGAGTTTATTTTTGTATATGGTGTTAAGAAGTGTTCTAATTACATTATTTTACATGTAGCTATCCAATTTTCCCAGCATCACTTATTGAAGGGCCTGTCTTTTCTCCATTGTATATTCTTGCCTCCTTTATCAAAGATAAGGTGACCGTATGTGTGTGGGTTTGTCTCTGGGATTTCTATCCTGTTACCTTTATCTATATTTCTGTTTTTGTGAAAGTACCATACTGTCTTGATTACTGTAGCTTTGTTGTATAGTCTGAAGTCATGGAGCTTGATTCCTCCAGCTCTATTTTTCTTTCCCGAGATTGCATTGTCTATTCAGGAGCTTTTGTGTTTCCATACAATTTGTGAAATTTTTGTTGTAGTTCTGTGAAAAATGCCAGTGGTAATTTGATAGGGATTGCATTGAATCTGTAGATTGCTTTGGGTAGTATAGACATTTTCACAATATTGATTCTTGCAATCCAAGAAGATGGTTTATCTCTCAATCTGTTTTTATCATCTTTAATTTATTTCATCAGTTTCATAGTTGTCTGCATACAGGTCTTTTGTCTCCTTAAGTACGTTTATTCTGAGGTATTTTATTCCTTTTGTTGCAATGGTAAATGGGAGTGTTTCCTTAATTTCTCTTTCAGATTTTTCATCATTAGTGTATAGGAATGCAGGAGATTTCAGTGCATTAATTTTGTATCCTGCTACTTTACCAGATCCATTGATTACCCCTAGTAGTTTTCTGGTAGTGTCTTTAGGATTCTCTTTGTATAGTATCATGTAATCTGCAAACAGTGACAGCTTTACTTCTTCTTTTCCAATTTGTATTCTTTTTTATTTCTTATTCATCTCTGATGCTGTGGCTAAAACTTCCAAAACTATGTTGAATAATATATGTGAGAGTGGGCAACCTTGTCTTGTTCCTGATCTTAGTGGAAATGCTTTCAGTTTTTCACCTTTAAGAATGATGTTTGCTGTGGGTTTGTCATATATGGCCTTTATTATGTTGAGGTAAGTTCCCTCTATGCCTACTTTCTGCAGGGTTTTTATCATAAATGGGTGTTGAAGTTTTTCAAAAGCTTTTTCTGCATCTATTGAGATTATAATATGGTTTTTATTTTTCAGTTTTTTAATATGGTGTATCACATTGATTGACTTGTGTATATTGAAGAATCCTTGAATTCCTGGGATAAACCCCACTTGATCATATTGTATGATCCTTTTAATGTGCTGCTGGATTCTGTTTGGTAGTATTATTTTGAGTATTTTTGCATCCATGTTCATCAGTGACATTGGCCTGTAGTGTTCTTTTCTTGTGACTTCTTTGTCTCGTTTTGGTAACAGGGGGATGGTGGCCTCGTAGAATGTACTTGAGTGTTCCTCCCTCTGCTACAATTTGGAAGAGTTTGAGAAGGATAGGTCTTAGCTCTTCTTTAAATGTTTAATAGAATTTTCCTGTGAAGCCATCTCGTCCTGAGGTTTTGTTTGTTGGAATATTTTTAATCACAATTTCAATTTCAGTGCTTGTGATTTGTCTGTTTATATTTTCTATTTCTTCCTGCTTCAGTCTTAGAAGGTTATGCTTTTCTACAAATTTGTCCATGTCTTCCAGGTTGTCCATTTTACTGACAGATATTTGCTTGTAGTAATCTCTTATGATCCTTTGTATTTCTGCTGTGTCAGCTGTTACTTCTCTTTTTTCATTTCTAATTCTGTTGATTTGAGTCTTCTCCCTTTTTTTCTTGATGTGTCTGGCTAGTGTTTTGTCAATTTTGTTTATCTTCTCAAAGAACCAGCGTTTAGTTTTATTGATCTTTGCTATAGTATCTTTCATTTATTTTTCATTTATTTCTGATCTGATCTTTATGATTTCTTTCCTTCTGCTAGCTTTGGGGTCTTTTTGTTCTTCTTTCTCAAATTGCTTTAGGTGCAAGGTTGGCTTGTTTATTTGAGATTTTTCTTGTTTCTTGAGGTAGGATTGTATTGCTATAAGCTACACTCTTAGAACTGCTTTTGCTCTGTCCCATAGGTTTGGGGTCATCACGTTTTCATTGTAATTTGTTACTAGGTATATTTTGATGTCCTCTTTGATTTGTTTAGTGATCTCTTGGTTAATTAGTACTGTATTGTTTAGCCTCCATGGGTTTCTATATTTAAAGTTGTTTTCCCCTGTAATTGATATCTAGTCTCATAGCATTGTGGCCAGAAAAGTTACTTGATATGATTTCAGTTTTCTTAAATTTACCAAGGCTTGATTTGGGACCAAGATATGATCTATCCTGGAGAATGTTCCATGAGCACTTGAGAAGAAAGTGTATCCTGTTGTTTTGGGATGGACTGTCCTATAAATATCAATTAAGCCCAACTTGTTTAATGTATCATTTAAAGGTTGTGTTTCCTTATTTGTTTTAATTTTGGTTGATTCAACCATTGGTGAAAGTGGGGAGTTAAAGTCCCCAAGTATTATTTTACTACTGTCCATCTCCCCTTGTATGGCTGTTAGCACTTACCTTATGTATTGTAGTGCTCCTATGTTGGGTACATAAATATTTACAATTGTTATATCTTCTTCTTGGATTGATTCCTTGATCATTAGAGTGTCCTTCTTTCTCTCTTCTAATACTCTTTATTTTAAAGTCTATTTTGTATGATATGAGAATGCTACTCCAGCTTTCTTTTGATTTCCATTTGTACAGAATATCTTTTTCTATACCCTCATTTTCAGTCTGTATGTGTCCCTAGGTCTGAGGTGTGTCTCTTGCAGACATCATACATACAGGTCTGGTTTTTGTATCCATTCAGCCAGTCTATGGTTTTTTATTGGAGCATTTAATTCATTTATATTTAAGGTTATTATAGATATGTATGTTCCTATTACTATTTTCTTAATTGTCTTAGATTTGTTTTTGTACGTCTTTTCCTTTTTTTTCATTTCCTGCCTAGAGAATTTATTTTACCATTTGTTGTAATGCTGGTTTTATGGTGTAAATTCTCTTTGCTTCTGCTTGTCTGTAAAGATTTTAATTTCTCCATCAAATCTGAATGAGATCCTTGCTGGGTAGAGTAATCTTGTTTGTAGGCTTTTCCTTTTCATCACTTTAAATATGTCCTGCCACTCCCTTCTGACTTGCAGTGTTTCTGCTGAAAGATCTCTGTTAACCTTAAGAGATTCCCTTGTATGTTATTTGTTGTTTTTCCCTTACTGCTTTTAATATTTTTTCTTTGTTTTTAAATTTTGATAGATTGATTAATATGTGTCTTGGCATGTTTCTCCTTGGACTTATCCTGTATGGGACTCTCTGCACCTCCTGGACTTGATTGACTGTTTCCTTTCCCATGTTAGGGACGTTTTCATCTATAATCTCTTTAAATATTTTCTCAGTAACTTTCTTTTTCTCTTCTTCTTCTGGGACCCATATAATTTGAATGTTGTTGCATTTCATGTTGTCCCAGTGTTCTCTGAAACTGTCCTCAATTCTTTTCATTCCTTTCTTTATTCTGCTCTGCAGTAGTTATTTCCATTATTTTATCTTCCAGGTCATTTATTTGTTCTTCTTCCTCAGTTATTCTGGTATTGATTCCTTCTAGAGAATTTTTAATTTCATTTATTGTGTTGTTCATCATTGTATGTTTGGTCTTTGGTTTTTCTGGGCCTTTGTTGAACGTTTATTGTATTTTCTCCATTCTATTTCCAAGACTTTGGTTAATCTTTACTGTCATTACTCTGAATTATTTTTCAGGTAGACTACATATTTCCTCTTCATGTTTTTTGTCTGGTGGGTTTTTACCTTGCTCTTTCATCTGCTCTGTATTTGTCTGTCTTATCATTTTGCTTAACTTACTGTGCTTGGGGTCACCTTTTCACAGGATGCAGGTTCATAGTTCACTTTTTTTTGGTGTCTGCTCCCAGTGGGTAAGGTTGGTTCAGTGTGTTGTGTAGGCTTCCTGGTGGAGGGGACTGTTGCCTGTGTTCTGGTGGATGGGCTGGATCTTTCTTTCTGGTTGGCAGGACCTTGTCCAGTTGTGTGTTTCAGGGTATCTGTGAACTTAGTATGATTTTAGGCAGCTCCTCTGCTAATGAGTAGGGTTGTGTTCCTGTCTTGCTAGTTTGGCATGGGATGTTCAGCATTGGTGCTTGCTGGTCGTTGAGTGGAGCTGAGCCTTAGCGTTGAGACAGAGATGTCTGGGAGAGCTCTCACCAATTGATATTATATGGGGCCATGAAGTTTCTGGTGGTCCAATGTCCTGAACTCAGCTCTCCCACCTCAGAGGCTCAGGCATGACACCCAGCCAGAGCACCAAGACCCTGTTATCCACACGACCAGGTATGTGGGGAATTTCTTGCCTTTGGGAAGTCTGAGGTCTTCGGCCAGTGTTCAGTAGGTGTTTTGTAGGCATTGTTCCACATGTAGATGTATTTTTTATTTATTTGTGGGGAGGATGGTGATTTTTACATCTTACTGCTCCACCATCTTGTAGGTCTCCCAAAGATTGGCTATAACTTTAAATGGGATATTAGAATAAAACTCTGAAGGAAAAATTCCTAATGTAAACAGAAGAGATAACTCATGTTTCCAGATATCCTAAAAATTATAAAGCATCACCCCAGGTGAGATATATCTCGGGGCTATTTCAACAATACTAATAATAGTGGTAATATATTTATTATATGAAAAATCCTTTACTTTTTTAAAAAAGGGGATAAAATTATAAATTAGAAAAAGGGATAAAATTATGCAAAACAAAATGAAGCAGTATTTGGCATATAAGATAAGTTGAGGTTGCCATAATTCATACTGGTAAGAATATATATCATTATTGCTTGCTTTGACTTAGAGTCTGGAGGGAAGGAAATACAAAAATTTAAAGCTTCTGCCAGTTCCTTAGATCTAAAAGTTGAGACTCAGAGGAGTTGGTGTTCCTATTTCAGAAAAAAACATTCATAGATCTTTGGATATGTCAATTTGCAGAGGAGATCAAAATTCCTTTGCATAGAGCATGAAGGGGACTAGGAGTGTAGGAGTCTGAGAAAATGGAGGGGAAAATAGGATGATTATACCTGTTACATGAAAAAGAGTCTGAGCCAGATGGAAATATAAAACATGTCCATCTCACAGATATTCATTCAAAATAGATATTGGAAAAAATGAAGGCAAAGGAAATGGGTTCTATCTCAGGCATGATACAGTATGGGAGAAATGTGACAACAAGTTGTAGATGACATGGGCTATGAATCAGATTGATAGGGTGAAAGCTTATTAAGACACAGGAGTTAAAAACTAAAAAGAAAATTTAAAAGTCCTTTTCTCTCTGAATTACCAGGACTGAGAGATTCCAAGGCTCCCTGTGTCTATGGGATGGTGTTTACCAAACAGTTATTTTAAATTTGAGAAGACAGGCTACATCACCTGACACCAGCATTACACTCATCTCCTGTTCTGCATCTTCAAAACAGCCCAATGAAGTAGATTTGAAGTTAATTCATCTCTTTATTTAAGAGAAAATGAAAAAGTTAAAAACAAATTGGAGTTTATTTTCCTCTGAGGACAGAATATATGTTCTAGATATTGATTCTTGATTCTGTCTTACTTTGTTTAGGACTTCTAGGTTTCATTCTTTCCCTATCTACTCCTTCTTCTTCCCTTTTTCATGCTCTTTTCCTCCTTCTCCTTTGCTTCCTCCAACTTATTATTATTTTGGCATTCTCAGCATCCCCTAACCATGCTCTTGCATTTTTGGAATACAGAAAGGAGGCAGGAGGTATTATTCTTTTCTTTATCAGTGACATTGGATGTGTGAACTTCAATAAATGTGTGTTTTTCTCCTGCCAATTCCTTGCCTTGCTGCTGCAAGGCAGCTGTGGCAATTGACAGCAATTCCACTTCCTGATTTCTAGATAGCAGTAGCAACTTCTGGATTTTCTAGATCACACCTAAGTTGGTGACTCCAAAAGCCACTGACAGTCTCCCTTATCTTTCACCCCTCTAGTCATTTCAGAAGTTTTATAATCACCTAATTTCTGATATTAAATCTCTTTCTGCTTTATATACTTAAACTGGTTTCTGGTTTTTGAATGAAAATGGCTGATATAGTTATTTCTGATCTTTCCTTTCCAATCTTTTCTTTTTTTTTTCTTTTTTTTTTTCTTTTTTTTTTTTGCGGTACACAGGCCTCTCACTGCTGTGGCCTCTCCTGTTGCAGAGCACAGGCTCCAGACGCGCAGGCTCAGCGGCCATGGCTCACGGGCCCAGCCGCTCCGCAGCGTGTGAGATCTTCCCAGACCGGGGCACGAAGTCGTGTCCCCTGCATCGGCAGGCAGACTCTCAACCACTGCGCCACCAGGGAAGCCCCATAGATCCTATTTTTATACATACACACACAAAGAAAACTAAAATCAAAGTGAGAGTCTTGCCTGTAGAAGAGAGATCTTATAGCCTTCCCCAGGCACATTTTATGCTCTTTTTTGGCGGGCTAGACATCAAAATTATATTGCACTATTTTTAAAAATCCTATTTTATTTTGTAGCTAGAATCATTGAACAATAAATCTAGAAGGAATCTAATAGATCATTTGGTCCAATCTTATTTTGCTAATGAGTAAAATGAGATTCTAACATGTTAAAATGAAAAGTAGAATCCAGGTGTTCCAAGTCTCCTTTATATACTCTTTTCTATTTCAAAATTCTGTGATGTTTGATGTTGTTAAATGTGTCTCCATAACCGCATTCAATGCTTTCTACCTTATATTCTTCTACATCTCCCAGCATACTTGTAGCACAAAAATGGTCAACCAGCAGTTGACTAGTAATGTCAGGGAGAACACTCTGCCATTGACTGACCATCTTAGACGTGCTGACAAACCCCGAATACTTTGAGACTCTGATCAGGCACCTAGATACAGTCCAGGGGAATGATAATATGGATGTATAAAGACAGGGAACTGGAGGAATGGTGGCAATCAACATGGGTTGCCATAGAAAGGTGGTATGGATGTTTAGAGATATGGAAGAGATGTTATTGCTGGTGTGGGTGACAAGGGAAATGGTATGTAAAAAGGAAGAAATTTTACTGTTTGGGTTGCTTCTGACAGGATTTGGTAATCTATAGTTTTCTTCTTAATTCTGAGACTTTTCTTCTACATTCTATGTCTATCTTGTTAAAACTCAAGTCTGTGAAGTTAACTATCCCAACTGTTACTTATAAACTGATAAGTTTTGCATTGCAATACTGTTTTATGAATAAGGTTTAAAATGAAACAAGATCTCTGTTTATATATGTATGTCTTTTGTGTTTTGGGTAATATAGCTGAGGTTAATTTGTGAATGAGCTCAATTTAATTGGCTTTTTATAAAAGTAACTGCTTACAAAATAATACATTTCTAAATATAAGAGAAACTAAGCTAAATGGACTTCAGGCTCATGTGACCTGAGAAATATTTAATATTAAATTAATATCTGGTATTAAAGTTTGTTGTTTAAATCTGTTAATTAACACAAACATGTCTGTAGAGTCATCAACATTAAGTATAATACTTTATTCTACCTGGATTGACTAAAAGTCAATAAGTTTATATTATATTTGTTGTAAAATTTGTCAACAAGAAAAATTAACCCCTAATTTTCAGATTTTGCCATCCTGATGTTATTGTGGCATGGCAACAGTCTGCTCCTAAATGAGAAAAATTAACATAGATAAACAAAAGCTGTAAATTAATCATTCAGGGCTATGGGAAACCCAAGACAGCTACTTGTCTTTTCCTGGCTCCCTGGAAAACCCAATTTTTTATTTAATGGCTTAAAGACTTCCTTGACTGCAAGGCTGATGCTCTCACAGTAAAAAAGGAAATGGTTAAAAATGTGTTTTTCACTTGGGGTATATTTTTTTTTACAATTTTTAGCAATCAAGACACCTGCTTTATTGGACCAATTTTGCAAGCCTATGTGATCAATTAAGCAGACTTATTTTACAGACAAATCAATCTTAATTTGGCTATATTTGGTAAAATTGAGGGTTATTTTAGAGAAAAAGTATGCTTTATTAGAGATTAAATTTTGTTTTGCTACTTGAAGTCTGTATCTACTGTCTAAAACTCACTTTTCAAATAGCTCTTCGTTGCTGTGTTATATTATTGTAAAGCTTAATTGAGTTATTAAGAAGGTATTCTAAGCTAGTTTCTGAAGCTAAAAACACTGTAATCTATCTTCGGATAAAACTAGATGTCCATAATCCATAATTAGGGGATTATATATACTGGAAAAATAATTTAAATGATTGTGTCCAACCTAGATAAAAGGCCTCTTTTCAGGTATTTTGAAGTACATCATGCATAAGGAAACTGAAGGGAATCAAATTCCAAGACTTAAGGTACTTTTCCCTCAATTACTAGACGTACTAAAAGTACTTAAGGTACTTTTCCCTCAATTACTAGGAATTCCTGAGCCCTGATGTCTGTCTTCCCCTCTCTCTGACCCTTACAAGTGCTGATCCTCTGTTTCCAATTTGCAGGCAGACAAGTTCCTACTTATTGTCAACACCACTTGGGACACCTTCTGTACTATTCCTTTGTAGCAATTTCTCAGGCATTAACACCTCATTGAGAGACTACTTTGAGAGGGATAGCATCTAAAGTTGTAAGTACAAATCTTGATTAAATTGCACAGTGGATTTTCACACAGGGGAAAAACAAAACAAAACAAAACAAAAAAACCATTGGATAGCTAACTGTTGCTCTGGTGAAAGCTGCTATATCCATGGAAATGGCTGCTCCAACAAGGGCTACCTCAGAGGCGGGAGTGCTTGCTCCAGTTGAGGCCACTATCTCAGGGGAAAATGCACCCAAGAGTAAGAATGGACCTCCAATATATTCAGGAGCTCCTTTGTACCCTGTTACCCGAGGGACCCATTTTCGGCCTAGCTAGTACCTGCAACAGTGTAAGTTACCAAAAAACTACCCCCAAGGTTCTGCCTCTGAGAGAAATTTCTGATAGAAATCAAGGAACAATAAGAGCTCATGTGGTTTTTCAATGTCTGATCTAAGTCTTGTAGAGGATAAGTTGGAAAGTTTTTCTGAGGATCCTGAACTTTTCATAAGCAGTTTACTTGGTTGATGAGGTGTTTTGATCTCACCTGGGAGAATTATAGATCTTATCCCACTGCTGCACCCCTGAGAAAGAATAGCATATAATACTGGCAGTCAAAGCCCATGCTGACCAAGTGGCAGCCCAAGCCCAAGAAGACCATACAGTACACTGAGTGGGGAACAATGCTGTCCCCAAGGCAGATCCACAATAGAATCGGGTGATAAATTTTATGACAGGGAGAGGTGGGACCATATGATTAATTGTTTAATAGAGGGTATGAAAAAGCTTACAGTGAAACCTGTCAATTATGAAAAAAGTCCAACAAGGACCAGATGAAAGTCCTGCAGTTTTTCCAGGGAGATTAGTGGAAGCTTTTATAAAGTATATGAATGTAGATTCCTCCTCCCCCGAGGGACAGGCCCTTTTGGCTATGCATTTCATAACCCAGTTTGTACCAGATATCAGGTGCAAAATTCAAAAAGCAACTGCTGGTCCTCAGGCCACTATGAATGATTTACTCCAATTGGCTTATTCACTTTTCAAAAATATGTATATGGTTGAAAAAGCAGAGCACACTCAGAGAGACAAACAAAGGGCCCAAATGATGGCAGTGGCTTTGACCACTCGGAGACCACTGAAAGGGATGCTGGAATTTCAGGGCAAATTTTGGCCATGGTAGACCACAAGGCCCATGTGTACCCAGATAATATCAGTGTGCCCTGTGTGGACAGAAGGGATGTTGGAGGAAAGATTGTGATCAGTGTGCCCTTTGCAAACAGCAAGGATATTGGAAAAGGGAATGCCCCAGATTCCAGTGAGTGCTGGGGGCCCTTCAGCCATTGATGGTTTTGCAATCAGAAGACTGACTGGGGGGAGATAGCTTCAAGATGATGGAGGAGAAAGACGTGGAGATCACCTTCTTCTCCAGAAATACAAAAAAAATACATCTACATGAGGAACAGCTCCTACAGAACACCTACTGAAAGACTTCAGACTTCCCCAAAGGAAAGAAATGCCCCACATACATGGGTAGGGGAAAAGAAAAAACAGAGACAAAAGAATAGGGATGGGACTTGCACCTCTGGGAGGGAGCTGTGAAGGAGGAAAAGTTCCCACACACTAAGAAACCCCTTCACTGGCGGAGATGGTGGGTGGGTGGGGGAAGCTTTGGAGCCAAGGAAGACAGCACAGCAAAAGGGGTGCAGAGGCAAAGCGGAGAGATTCCCACACAGAGGATCACTGACGATCAGTGCTCACCACCCTGAGAGACTTGTCTACTCACCTGCTGGGGCGGGTGGGGGCTGGGAGCTGAGACTTGGGCTTCGGAGTTCAGATCCTAAGGAGAGGACTGGGGTTGGCTGCCTGAACACAGCCTGAAAGGGGCTAGTGTGCCACAGCTAGCCAGGAGGGAGTCCAGGAAAATGTCTGGAACTGTCTAAGAGGCAAGAGACAACTGTTTCAGGGTACGAGAGGAGAGGGGATTCAGAGCACCACCTATACAAACTCCAGAATTGGACATGAGCAGTGGCTATCAGCGCAGACCCCAGAAAGGGGCATGAAACATTAAGGCTGCTGCTGCAGCACTAAGAAGCCTGTGTGAAAGCACAGGTCACTCTCCATGCCTCCCCTCCCAGGAGCCTGTGCAGCCCGCCACTGCCAGGGTCCAATGATCCAGGGACAACTCTCCTGGGAGAACACATGTCATTCCAGAAGCTGGTGCAACATTACACTGGTCTCTGCCAGTGAAGATTCGCCCTGTATTCAGTACCTCTCCCTTCTCCTGTCCTGAGTGAGCCAGAGCACTCTAATCAGCTTCTACTTTTACCCCGTCTTGTCTGGGCGGGGAACAGATGCCCTCAGGCTACCTACATGCAGAAGCACGGCCAAAACCAAAGCTGAAATCCAGGAGCTGTGCAAACAAAGAAGAGAAAGGGAAATCTCTCCATGAAGCATCAGGAGCAGCAGATTAAATCATCACAATCAAACTGATGTACAATGCATCTGTGGAATACCTGAATAGAAAAAGAATCATTTCAAAATTGAGGCGGTGGACTTTGGGAGCAACTGTAGGCTAGGGGTTTGCTTTCTGCATCTAATCTGTTACTGTTTTTATGTTTTAGTGTTTAGAGCTTATTATCACTGATAGATTTGTTTACTGATTTGGTTGCTCTCTTCATATATATATATATATATTTTTTTTTCTTTCCTTTTTCTCCTCTTTTGAGTGTGTATGTGTATACTTCTTAATGTGATTTTGTCTGTATGGCTTTGCTTTTAACATTTGTCCTAGGGTTATGTCTGTCATATTTTGTTTGTTTGTTTTTGGGTTTTTTAGTATAGTTTTTAGTGCTTGTTATCACTGGTAGATTAGCTTTTTGGTTTAGGTGTTCCCTTCTTTCTTTTTTTATTACTTTTATTTTTTTTAATTTTAATAATATATTTTTATTTTAATAACTTTTTTTTCTTTCTTTCTTTCTTTCTTTCTTTCTTTCTTTCTTTCTTTCTTTCTTTCTTTCTATCTTCTTTTTCTCCATTTGCTTCTGAGCCATGTGGCTGACAGGGTCTTTGTTCTCTGGCTGGGTGTCAGACCTGAGCCTCTGAGGTGGGAGAACTGAGTTCATGACATTGGTCCACCAGAGACCTCCTGTACGTAGGTAACATCAAAAGACAAAAGGTCTCTCTGAGATCTCCATCTCAACACAAAAACCCAGACCCACTTAACGACCAGCAAGCTACAGTGCTGGACACCCTATGTCAAACAACTAGCAAAACAGGAACACAACCACACCCATTAGAAGAGAGGCTGCCTAAAATCATAATAAGTTCACAGATACCCCAAACCACACCACCAGCCATGGTCCTGCCCACCAGAAAGAAAGATCCAGCCTTATGCACCAGAACAGAGGCACCAGTCCTCTCCAACAGGAAGCTTGCACAACCCACTGAAGGAAACTTACTCACTGTGGGCAAATTCACACACACAAAATGGGAACTACAAACCTGCAGGCTGGGAAAAGGAGATACCAAACACAGTAAGTTAAGCAAAATGAGAAGACAAATAAAAACACAGTAGTAGAAACAGCAAGGTAAAAACCCACCAGACCAAACAAATGAAGAGGAAATAGGTAGTATACCTGAAAAAAAATTGAGAGTAATGATAGTAAAGATGATGCAAAATCTTGGAAATAGATTGGAGAAAATACAGGAAACATTTCACAAGGACCAAGAAGAACTAAAAAGCAAACAAACAATGATGTACAATTCAATAAACAAAATTAAAAATACTCTAGAAGGAATCAATAGCAGAATAACTGAGGCAGAAAAATGGATAAGTGAACTGGAAGATAAAATAGTGGAAATAACTACTGCAGAGCAGAATAAAGAAAAAAGAATGAAAAGAATTGAGGACAGTTTAAGAGACCATTGCAAAAGCATTAAACTCACCAATTCAAATCATAGGGGTCTCAAAAGAAGAGAAAAAAAAAGGAACTGAAAAATATTTAAAGAGATTACTTTTGAAAACTTCCCTAATATGGGAAACGAAATACTAAAGTCCAGGAAGAGCAGAGAGTCCCGTACAAGATAAATCCGGGAGGAAGGCGGAAGATGGCGGAAGAGTAAGATGCGGAGATCACCTTCCTCCCCACAGATACACCAGAAATACATATACACGTGGAACAACTCCTAAAGAACACCTACTGAAGGCTGGCAGAAGACCTCAGACCTCCCAAAAGGCAAGAAACTCCCCACGTACATGGGTAGGGCAAAAGAAAAAACAGAGACAAAAGAATAGGGACGGCACCTGCACCAGTGGGAGGGAGCTGTGAAGGAGGAAAAGTTCCCACACACTAGGAAGCCCCTTCGTGGGCGGAGACTGCGGGAGGCGGAGGGGGGAGCTTCGAAGCTGCAGAGGACTGCACAGCAACGGGTGCGGAGGGCAAAGCGGGGAGATTCCCGCACAGAGGATCGGTGCCGACCGGCACTCACCAGCCCGAGAGGCTTGTCTGCTCACCCCCCGGGGCGGGCAGGGCTGCGAGCTGAGGCCGGAGCGCGGGGAGAGGACTGAGGTTGGCGGCTTGAACATAGCCTGAATGGGTTAGTGCACCACAGCTAGCTGGGAGGGAGTCCGGGAAAAAGCCTGCACCTGCCGAAGAGGCAGGAGACTTTTCCTTCCCTCTTTGTTTCCTGGGGCGTGAGGAGAGGGGTTTAAGAACGCTGCTTAAAGGAACTCCAGAGACGGGCGCGAGCTGCGGCTAAAAGCGCGAACCCCAGAGACGGGCGCGAGCCGCAGCTGAAAGCGCGGACCCCAGAGACGGGCGCAAGCCCCGGCTGAAAGCGCGGAATCCAGAGACGGGCGCGAGCCGCGGCTGAAAGCGCGGACCCCAGAGACGGGCGCGAGCCGCGGCTGAAAGCGCGGACCCCAGAGGCGGGCGGGAGACGTTAAGGCTGCTGCTGCCGCCACCGAGGGGCCTGTGTGCGAGCACAGGTCACTCTCCACACTCCTCTTCCGCGGAGCCTGTGCAGCCCGCCACTGCCAGGTTCCCGGGATCCAGGGACAACTTCCCCGGGACAGCGCACAGCGCGCCTCAGGCTGGTGCAAAGTCACGCCAGCCTTTGCCACCGCAGGCCCGCCCCGCACTCTGTGCCCCTCCGTCCCCGCCGGCCTGAGTGCGCCAGAGCCCCCAATCAGTGGCTCTTTTAACCCCATCCTGTCTGAGCAAAAAACAGACGCCCTCCAGCGATCTACACGCAGTGGCAGGGCCAAATCCAAAGCTTAGCCCTGGGAGCTGTGAGAACAAAGAAGAGAAAGGGAAATCTCTCCCAGCAGCCTCAGAAGCAGCGGATTAAAGCTCCACAATCAACTTGATATACCCTACATCTATGGAATAGCTGAATAGACAACCAATCATCCCAAATTAAGGAAGTGGACTTTAGGAGCAAGATCTATGATTTTTTCCCCTTTCCTCTTTTTGTGAATGTGTATGTGTATGCTTCTGTGTGAGATCTTGTCTGTATAGTCTTGCTTCCACCATTTGTCCTAGGGTTCTATCCGTCCATGTTTTTTTTTAATTTTTTTCTTAATAATTAATTTTAATAACAATATTATACTTTACCTTCATTCTTTCTTTCTTTCTTTCCGTCCTTCCTTCCCTCCTTTAGACAACGAATCATCCCAAATTGAGGAGGTGGTCTCTGACAGCAAGATTTAGGATTTTTCCCCATTTACCTCTTTTAGTGAGGGTGTATGTGTATGCTTCTGTGTAAGATTTTGTCTGTATAGCTTTGCTGCCAACATTTGTCCTAAGGTTCTTTTTTTTTTTCTAAATAAGAATTTTTTAATTCAATAACTTTATTATACTTTATTTTATTTTTACTGTATCTTCTTTCTTTCTGTCTTTTTTCCTTCTTTCCCTCCTTCCTTCCTTCCTCCCTCCCTCCCTCCCTCCTTTCTTTCCTTCTTGCCTTCTTTCCTTCTTTGCTTCTTTCTTTCTTTCTTCCTTCCTTCCTACCCTCCTTTCCTTCTTTCATTCCTCATACTTCTACTAATTCCCTCTACTTTTTCTCCCTTTTATCCTGAGCCGTGTGGATGAAAAGCTTTTGGTGCTCCAGCCAGGAGGCAGGGCTCTGCCTCTGAGATAGGAGAGCCAACTTCAGGACACTGATCAACAAGAGACCTCCCAGCTCCACATAATATCAAACGGCGAAAATCTCCCAGAGACCTCCATCTTAACACCAGCACCCAGCTTCACTCAACGACCAGCAAGCCACAGTGCTGGAAAACCTATGCCAAACAACTAGCAAAACAGGAACACAACCCCACCCATTAGCAGAGAGGCTGCCTAAAATCATAATAAGGCCACAGACACCCCCAAACACACCACCAGACGTGAACCTGCCCACTAGAGAGATAAGATCCAGCCTCATCCACCACAACACAGGCACTAGTCCCCTCCACCAGGAAGCCTACACAACCCACTGAACCAACCTTAGCCACTGGAGACAGACATCAAAAACAGGAGGAACTACGAACCTGCAGCCTGCAAAAAGGAGACCCCAAACACAGTAAGATAAGCAAAATGAGAAGACAGAAAAACACACAGCAGATAAAGGAGCAAGATAAAAATGCACCAGACCTAACAAATGAAGAGGAAATAGGCAGTCTACCTGAAAGAGAATTCAGAATAATGATAGTAAGGTTGATCCGAAATCTTGGAGATAGAATGGACAATAGATTGGACAAAATGCAAGAATCAGTTAACAAGGACCTAGAAGAACTAAAGATGAAACAAGCAACGATGAACAACACAATAAATGAAATTAAAAGTACTCTAGATGGGATCAATAGCAGAATAACTGAGGCAGAAGAACGGATAAGTGACCTGGAAGATAAAATAGTGGAAATAACTACTGCAGAGCAGAATAAAGAAAAAAGAATGAAAAGAACTGAGGACAGTCTCAGAGACCTCTGGGACAACATTAAACGCACCAACATTCGAATTATAGGGGTTCCAGAAGAAGAAGAGAAAAAGAAAGGGACTGAGAAAATATTTGAAGAGATTATAGTTGAAAACTTCCCTAACATGGGAAAGGAAATAGTTAATCAAGTCCAGGAAGCACAGAGAGTCCCATACAGGATAAATACAAGGAGAAATATGCCAAGACACATATTAATCAAACTGTCAAAAATTAAATACAAAGAAAGCATATTAAAAGCAGCAAGGGAAAAACAACAAATAACACATAAGGGAATCCCCATAAGGTTAACAGCTGATCTCTCAGCAGAAACCCTACAAGCCAGAAGGGAGTGGCAGGACATACTGAAAGTGATGAAGGAGAAAAACATGCAGCCAAGACTACTCTACCCAGCAAGGATCTCATTCAGATTTGATGGAGAAATTAAATCCTTTACAGACAAGCAAAAGCTGAGAGAGTTCAGCACCACCAAACCAGCTTTACAACAAACGCTAAAGGATATTTTTTAGGCAAGAAACACAAGAGAAGGAAAAGACCTATAATAACGAACCCAAAACAATTTAGAAAATGGGAATAGGAACATACATATCGATAATTACCTTAAATGTAAATGGACTAAATGCTCCCACCAAAAGACACAGATTAGCTGAATGGATACAAAAACAAGACCCTTATATATGCTGTCTACAAGAGACCCACTTCAGACTAGAGACACATACAGACTGAAAGTAAGGGGATGGAAAAAGATATTCCATGCAAATGGAAACCAAAAGAAAGCTGGAGTAGCAATTCTCATATCAGACAAAATAGACTTTAAAATAAGGACTATTAAAAGAGACAAAGAAGGACACTACATAATGATCAAGGGATCGATCCAAGAAGAAGATAAAACAATTGTAAATATTTATGCACCCAACATAGGAGCACCTCAATACATAAGGCAAATACTAACAGCCATAAAAGGGGAAATCGACAGTAACACATTCATAGTAGGGGACTTAAACACCCCACTTTCACCCATGGACAGATCATCCAAAATGAAAATAAATAAGGAAACACAAGCTTTAAATGATACATTAAACAAGATGGACTTAATTGATATTTATAGGACACTCCATCCAAAAACAACAGAATACACATTTTTCTCAAGTGCTCATGGAACATTCTCCAGGATAGATCATATCTTAGGTCACAAATCAAGCCTTGGTAAATTTAAGAAAATTGAAATTGTATCAAGTATCTTTTCTGACCACAACGCCATGAGACTAGATATCAATTACAGGAAAAGATCTGTAAAAAATACAAACACATGGAGGCTAAACAATACACTACTTAATAATGAAGATATCACTGAAGAAATCAAAGAGGAAATCAAAAAATACCTAGAAACAAATGACAATGGAGACACAAAAACCCAAAACCTGTGGGATGCAGCAAAAGCAGTTCTAAGGGGGAAGTTTATAGCAATACAAACCCACCTTAAGAAGCAGGAAACATCCCGAATAAACAAACTAACCTTGCACCTCAAGCAATTAGAGAAAGAAGAACAAAAAAAGCCCAAAGCTACCAGAAGGAAAGAAATCATAAAAATCAGATCAGAAATAAATGAAAAAGAAATGAAGGAAACAATAGCAAAGATCAATAAAACTAAAAGCTGGTTCTTTGAGAAGATAAACAAAATAGATAAACCACTAGCCAGACTCATCAAGAAAAAAAGGGAGAAGACTCAAATCAATAGAATTAGAAATGAAAAAGGAGAGGTAACAACTGACACTGCAGAGATAAAAGAGATCATGAGAGATTACTACAAGCAACTCTATGCCAATAAAATGGACAATCTGGAAGAAATGGACAAATTCTTAGAAATGCACAACCTGCCAAGACTGAATCAGGAAGAAATAGAAAATATGAACAGACCAATCACAAGCACTGAAATTGAAACTGTGATTAAAAACCTTCCAACAAAGAAAAGCCCAGGACCAGATGGCTTTACAGGTGAATTCTATCAAACATTTAGCGAAGAGCTAACACCTATCCTTCTCAAACTCTTCCAAAATATAGCAGAGGGAGGACCACTCCCAAACTCCTTCTACGAGGCCACCATCACCTTGATACCAAAACCAGACAAGAATGTCACAAAGAAAGAAAACTACAGGCCAATATCACTGATGAACATAGATGCAAAAATCCTCAACAAAATACTAGCAAACAGAATCCAACAGCACATTAAAAGGATCATACACCGTGATCAAGTGGGGTTTATTCCAGGAATGCAAGGATTCTTCAATATACGCAAATCTATCAATGTGATAAACCATATTAACAAATTGAAGGAGAAAAACCATATGATCATCTCAATAGATGCAGAGAAAGCTTTTGACAAAATTCAACACCCATTTATGATAAAAACCCTGCAGAAAGTAGGCATAGAGGGAACTTTCCTCAACATAATAAAGGCCATATATGACAAGCCCACAGCAAACATCATCCTCAATGGTGAAAAACTGAAAGCATTTCCACTAAGATCAGGAACAAGACAAGGTTGCCCACTCTCACCACTATTATTCAACATTGTTTTGGAAGTTTTAGCCACAGCAATCAGAGAAGAAAAGGAAATAAAAGGAATCCAAATCGGAAAAGAAGAAGTAAAGCTGTCACTGTTTGCAGATGACATGATCCTATACATAGAGAACCCTAAAGATGCTACCAGAAAACTACTAGAGCTAATCAATGAATTTGGTAAAGTGGCAGGATACAAAATTAATGCACAGAAATCTCTGGCATTCCTATATACTAATGATGAAAAATCTGAAAGTGAAATCAAGAAAACACTCCCATTTACCATTGCAACAAAAAGAATAAAATATCTAGGAATAAACCTACCTAAGGAGACAAAAGACCTGTATGCAGAAAATTATAAGACACTGATGAAAGAAATTAAAGATGATACAAATAGATGGAGAGATATACCATGTTCTTGGATTGGAAGAATCAACATTGTGAAAATGACTCTACTACCCAAAGCAATCTATAGATTCAATGCAATCCCTATCAAACTACCACTGGCATTTTTCACAGAACTAGAACAAAAAATTTCACAATTTGTATGGAAACACAAAAGACCCCGAATAGCCAAAGCAATCTTGAGAACGAAAGAAGGAACTGGAGGAATCAGGCTCCCTGACTTCTGACTATGCTACAAAGCTACAGTTATCAAGACGGTATGGTACTGGCACAAAAACAGAAAGATAGATCAATGGAACAGGATAGAAAGCCCAGAGATAAACCCATGCACATATGGACACCTTATCTTTGATAAAGGTGGCAGTAATGTACAATGGAGAAAGGACAGCCTCTTCAATAAGTGGTGCTGGGAAAACTGGACAGGTACATGTAAAAGTATGAGATTAGATCACTCCCTAACACCATACACAAAAATAAGCTCAAAATGGATTAAAGACCTAAATGTAAGGCCAGAAACTATCAAACTCTTAGAGGAAAACATAGGCAGAACACTCTATGACATAAATCACAGCAAGATCCTTTCTGACCCACCTCCTAGAGTAATGGAAATAAAAACAAAAATAAACAAATGGGACCTAATGAAACTTCAAAGCTTTTGCACAGCAAAGGAAACCATAAACAGGACCAAAAGACAACCCTCAGAATGGGAGAAAATATTTGCAAATGAAGCAACCGACAAAGGATTAATCTCCAAAATTTACAAGCAGCTCATGCAGCTCAATAACAAGAAAACAAACAACCCAATCCAAAAATGGGCAGAAGACCTAAATAGACATTTCTCCAAAGAAGATATACAGACTGCCAACAAACACATGAAAGAATGCTCAACATCATTAATCATTAGAGAAATGCAAATCAAAACTACAATGAGATATCATCTCACACCAGTCAGAATGGCCATCATCAAAAAATCTAGAAACAATAAATGCTGGAGAGGGTGTGGAGAAAAGGGAACACTCTTGCACTGCTGGTGGGAATGTGAATTGGTTCAGCCACTATGGAGAACAGTATGGAGGTTCCTTAAAAAACTACAAATAGAACTACCATATGACCCAGCAATCCCACTACTGGGCATATACCCTGAGAAAACCAAAATTCAAAAAGAGTCATGTACCAAAATGTTCATTGCAGCTCTATTTACAATAGCCCGGAGATGGAAACAACCTAAGTGTCCATCATCGGATGAATGGATAAAGAAGATGTGGCACATATATACAATGGAATATTACTCAGCCATAAAAAGAAACGAAATTGAGCTATTTGTAATGAGGTGGATAGACCTAGAGTCTGTCATACAGAGTGAAGTAAGTCAGAAAGAAAAAGACAAATACCGTATGCTAACACATATATATGGAATTTAAGAAAAAAAAATGTCATGAAGAACCTAGGGGTAAAGCAGGAATAAAGACGCAGACCTCCTAGAGAACGGACTTGAGGTTATGGGGAGGGGGAAGGGTGAGCTGTGACAGGGCAAGAGAGAGTCATGGGCATATACACACTAACAAACGTAGTAAGGTAGATAGCTAGTGGGAAGCAGCCGCATGGCACAGGGATATTGGCTTGGTGCTTTGTGACAGCCTGGAGGGGTGGGATAGGGAGGGTGGGAGGGAGGGAGACGCAACAGGGAAGACATATGGGAACATATGTTTATGTATGACTGATTCACTTTGTTATAAAGCAGAAACTAACACACCATTGTAAAGCAATTATACCCCAATAAAGATGTTAAAAAAAAAAAGATAAATCCTAGGAGAAACTCACCAAGACACATATTTATCAAACTATCAAATAATAATACAAAGAAAAAATATTAAAAGCAGCAAGGGAAAAGTAAAAAATAATATAGAAGGGAATCCCAACCAGGTAAACAGTTGATCTTTCAGCATAAACTCTAAAAGCCAGAAGGGAGAGGCAGGAAATATTTGAAGTGATGAAGGAGAAAAGCCTACAACCAATATTACTCTACCCAGCAAGGATCTCATTCAGATTCAATGGAGAAATTAAAAGATTTACAGACAATCAAAAGCAAAAATATTCAGAACCACCAAACCAGCTTTACAACAATTGCTGAAGGAAAAGACCTACAAAAATAAACCCAAAACAATTAAGAAATAGTATTAGGAATATATATATATATATACCTATAATTACCTTAAATGTAAAAGGCTAAATGCTCCAGCCAAAAGACACAGACTGACTGAGTGGATACAAAAAGAAGACCCCTATGTATGATGTCTGCAAAAGTCCCACTTCAGACCTAGGGACTCATACAGACTGAAACTGTGGGGATGGAAAAAGGTTTTCCATGCAAATGGAATCAAAAGAAAGCTGGAGTAGCAATTCTTATATCAAACAACATAGCCTTTTAAAAAGAAAACTATTACAACAGACAAAGAAGGACAATACATAATGATCAAAGGATCAATCCAAGAAGAAGATATAACAGTTGCAAATATTTATGCACCCAACATAGGAGCACCTTAATACATAAGGTAAATGCTAACAGCCATAAGAGGGGAAATGAAGATAACACAATAATTGTAGGGGACTTTAAAACCTTACTTACAACAATGGACAGATCAACCAAAATGAAAATAAATAAGGAAACACAAGCTTTAAATGATATATTAAACAAGATAGACAACTGATATTTATAGGCCATTCCATCCAAAAAAAAAAAAAAAAAACAGAATGCACTTTCGTCTCAAGTGCTTATAGAACATTCTTCAGGATAGATCATTTCTTGGGACACAAATCAAGATTTGGTAAATTTAAGAAAATTTAAAGCAAATCAAGTATCTTTTCTGACCACAATGCTATGAGACTAGATATCAATTACAGCAAAAAATCTTTAAAAACTACAAACCCTTGGGGTCTAAACAATACACTACTAAATAACCAAGAATTTACTGAAGAAATGAAAGAGGAAATCAAAAACTACCTAGAAACAAATGACAATAAAAACACAATGATCCAAAACCTATGGGAGGTAGCAAAAGCAGTTCTAAGAGGGAAGTTTATAGCAATACAATCCTACCTCAAGAAACAACACATATCTCAAATAAGCAACCTAAACTTACACCTAAGGCAATTAGAGAAAGAAGAACAACAACAAAAAAAACAAAGTTAGCAGAAGGAAAGAAATCATAAAGATCAGATCAGAAATAAATGAAAAATAAATGAAGGAAACTATAGCTAATATCAATACAATGAAAATGGGGTTCTTTGAAAAGATAAACAAATTGATAAAACACTAGCCAGACACATCAAGAAAAGAAAGGGAGAAGACTCAAATAAACAGAATTAGAAATGAAAAAAGAGAAGTAACAACTGACACTGCAGAAATACAAAGGATCATGAGAGATTCCTGCAAGCAACTATATGTCAATAAATTAGACAACTTCAAAGAAATCAACAAATTCCTAGAAAAACATAACCTTCTGAGACTGAACTAGGAAGAAATAGAAAATATGAACAGACCAATCACAAACACTGAAATTGAAACTGATTAAAAATCTTCCAATAAACAAAAGCCCAAGACAAGATTGGCTTCACAAGCAAATTCTATCAAACATTTAAAGAAGAGCTAACACCTATACTGCTCAAACTCTTCCAAAGTATAGCAGAGGGAGGAACACTCTCAAACTCATTCTATGAGCCCACCATCACCCCGATACCAACACCAGGCAAAGATGTCACAAAGAAAGAAAAATACAGGCCTGATGAGTATAAATGCAAAAATCCTCAACAAAATACCAGCAAACAGAATCCAACAGAACATTAAAATGATCATACACCATGATCAAGTGAGGTTTTTTCCAGGGAAGCAAGGATTCTTCAATACACACAAATCAATCAATGTGATAAACCATATTAACAAATTGAATGAGAAAAAACATATGATCATCTAAATAGATTCAGGAAAATCTTTTGGCAAAATTCAACACCCATTTATGATAAATACTCTCCAGAATGTAGGCATAGAGGGAACTTACCTCAACATAATAAAGGGCATATATGACAAACCCACAGCAAATGTCATTCTCAATGGTGAAAAACTGAAAGCATTCTCATGAACATCAGAAACAAGACAAGGTTGCCTACTCTCACCATTATTATTCAACATAGTTTTGGAACTTTTTGCCACAGCAGTCAGAGAAGAAAATGAAATTAAAGGAATCCAATTGGAAAAGAAATAAAGTTGTCACTTTTTGCAGATTGTATGATACTATATATAGAGAAACCCAAAGATGTTATCAGAAAACTACTAGAGCTAATCAATGAATTTGGTAAAGTAGTAGGAAATAAAATTAGTTTTCAAAAATCTCTTGCATTCCTATACACTAATGATGAAATATCTGAAAGAGAAATTAAGGAAACATTCCCATTTACCACTGTAAAAAAAGATTAAAATACCTACAAATATACCTACCTAAGGAGACAAAAGACCTGTATGTAGAAATTATAATACACTGATGCAAGAAATTAACAATGATACATACAGATGCAGAGATATATCATGTTCCTGAATTGGAAGAATCAACATTGTGAAAATGCTTACACTACCCAAAGCAGTCTACAGATTCTATGCAATCCCTATCAAACTACCAATAGCATTTTTCACAGAACTAGAAAAAAATATTTCACAATTTGTATGGAAACACAAAAGACCCCGAATAGCCAAAGCCAACTTGACAAAGAAATATGGAGCTGGAGGAATCAGGCTCCCTGGATTCAGACTATACTTCAAAGCTACAGTAATCAAGACAGTATGGTACTGACACAACAACAGATATATAAATCAATGGAACAAGATAGAATACCCAGAGATAAACCCATGCTCATATGGTCACCATACTTTTGATAAAGGAAGTAAGAATATACAATGGAGAAAAAAGAGCCTCTTTAATAAGTGGTGCTGAGAAAACTGGACAGCTACATGTAAAAGTATGAAATTAGATCACTCCTTAACAACATACACAAAAATAAACTCAAAATGGATTAAAGACCTAAATGTAAGGCCAGACACTCTCAAACTCTTAGAGGAAAACATAGGCAGAACACTATGATATGAATCAAGCAAGATCCTTTTTGACCCACCTCCTAGAGAAATGGGAATAAAAACAAAAATAAACAAATGGGACTTAAGGAAACTTAAAAGCTTTTGCACAGCAAAGAAAAACATAAACAAGATGAAAATACAACCCTCAGAATGGGGAAAATATTTTCAAATGAAGCAACTGACAAAGGATTATTCTGCAAAATATACAGGCAGCTCATGCTGCTCAATATCAAAATAACAAACCACCCAATCCAAAAATGAGTAGACAAGCTAAACAGACATTTATCCAAGTATATACAGATTGCCAACAAACACAGGAAAGGATGCTCAGCATCACTTATCATTGGAGAATTTCAAATCAAAATTACAGTGAGGTATCACTTCACAGCAGTCAGAATGGCCATCATCAAAAAATCTACAAACAACAAATGCTGGAGAGGGTGTGGAGAAAAGGGTACCCTCTTGCACTGCTGGTGGGAATGTAAATTGATACAGCCACTATGGAGAACAGTATGGAGGTTCCTTGAAAACCTAAAAATGGAGCTACCATATGACTCAGCAATCCCATTACTGTGCATATACCCCAAAAAAACATAATTTAAAAAGAGTCATGTACCACAATGTTCATTGAATCTCTAATTACAATAACCAGGGCATGGAAGCAGCCTAAGTCTCCTTCAACAGATGAATGGATAAAGAAGATGTGGAACATATATACAATGGAATATTACTCAACCATAAAAATAAACTAAATTGAGTTATTTGTAGTGAGGTGGATGGACCTAGAGACTGTCATACAGAGTGAAGTATTTCAGAAAAGAGAAATAATGTATGCTAATACATATATATGGAATCTAAAAAAAAAAATGGTTCTAATGAACCTAGGGGCAGGATAGGAATAAAGACACAGACATAGAGAATGGACTTGAGGGCACTGGTAAGGGGAAGGGTAAGTTGGGCTGAAGTGAGAGACTGGCATGGACATATATACACTAGCAAATATAAAATAGATATCTAGTGGAAAGCAGCTGCATAACACAGGGAGATCAGCTCAGTGTTTTTTGTCCACCTCGAGGTGTGGGAAAGGGAGAGTGAGAGGGAGATGCAAGAGGGAAGAGATATGGTGATATATGTTTATGTATAGCTTACTCACTTTGTTATACAGCAGAAACTAACACACCATTGTAAAGAAATTACACTCCAATAAAGACGTTAAAAAAAAAAAGAAGACTGACAGGATCCAGGCCAGAAGTGCCTCTCCTAGAGATTACATCTACATAACTAGTGTCGAGCCTCGGGTGGTCATTGAAGTGGCAGGCCACTTAATAGAATTTCTTATAGACACTGGCACAATCTTGGTCTTAACCCAAAGGATTGGAAGTCTTAGCGATCATAAAATATATGTAATGCAGGTACTGGGGAAGAGACAGGGGCACATTTTCCTGGATCTCTTTTGTGCAACACCAACAGCTGGTTGTTTCTATATTCCTTTCTGTTTGTGCTTGATTGTCCTCTCTCTTTAATGGAAGGGACTTACTAACTAAATTAGGGGCCACTCTGTTTCTTGAGGGACAAGGAACCCACCCATATCACCATATGATATTAACAGAACATAAAGAAGAAGAAATTAAATCTATAACTGAGAAAGAAGATGCAATAGAGCCTGAAGTATGAAACACTGAGATGCTCGGCCTAGCCAAAAACAAACAGATTGAAGTCTTAAGTGACCATTTTTCAGATTTGGAAACTGTTTTGGGAAAAATGATTTGGATCTTCAAAATCATGGTTATAATCTTTTTAAATGACTATTTAAATACATATTACTGTATTTCTTTTAATTTATATCTTTTGTAAACTCATACTCTGATGCTTAACATACAAGAGGGCTAAAAGGATAATACTAAACAGAATGACATTGACTTGCAGTTCTCCCAACAGAGAAGGGACAGTCAGCCAGGTGTTTTACTCCCTTCCCAGGTAGGCCTAGGTCCAATCTCAGCAGGAAGCAGTTAGTGATTGGTCATTGTCCCTTCCACCCTGTTAAGCATAAAAGGGTAAACACTTTGAGAGGGGAATGATAGGGACAGAGTAAAGGGACAAATAAGGGAATTAAATAGTTAATCCCACTAGGGTATTGTAAGTAAAGAAAAAAGTATGGGAGATCCCTGTACATAAATGATTATTCAAGAAAGCAGGTTTGCTTAACCACAAAAGCAAGCAGACTTGCTTAGCAACAAAACCAATGCAGCAGAAGCATGAGGCATGCCACAAAATAATATAGCAACAGTGGCATATCCTGCCCAGTGAGCTCAGTAAGTTAATGACCCTTAGGCCATGCTCACTGCACACACAAAAAACCAAAAATTTATAAAAAGGTGACATTTCAAAGTGAAAGACTACCATTGTACTGAGATCTAAAGTAAGTTTTCCATTGTGCCATTACAGTCCTAGCTTGACCATGTAGGGACAAGAAACCCAACCTGGAGGAGGAGCTGATCATGAAAGCGTGATGTCTACTCAAGAATGAGGAAGAAAGTGGTCTTTTCCCCTCCCCACTTTTCCTTTGATTATAAAATTGTAACCCACTAAGTTCTCAGGGAGCAGCACCTTCTTGCCCACCTGCCTGTAAACCTCACAAGCATGCTATTCTAATAAATCACTTCTTACCTATCACTTTGCCTCTCACTGAATTCTTTCTGTGCTGAGACATAAAGGACCAGGCTCCTTGGAGCACCCCAAAATGACACCTATCAGTTTCACCATCATTAGATATTTTTTGACATTACTCACAACCTCAGGTCCAACCCATCCATTTCTTTTCATTTCTACTATTATCTCCTAACTATTCTCATTCTCTTGAATGACTACAATAATTTCCTCATTGAGTCTTCCTACTGACACCTTTGCCTCTCTGAAGCTCATTGGTTACAAACAGTGAGGGTAATATTTTAAAATGTAAATCAGAATAACATTATAATAAAAATTTGTACCTTTCCACTAGAATATACTCTCCAAGAGAGCAAGAACATTCTCATTTATGTTTACTGTTGTATTTTGGCTCCTAGAGCAGGAGATGAGATATGATTTGTGCTCAAAAATTGTCTGTTGACTGATTAATACATTTTCAAAAAGAATGTTGCTAGGCAGGGACAGAAAGCATAGTCAATGGGGAGATGGAGAAGCAGCCAAGATTTTCTCCCTTGTCAGCATTCTTCTCATTCTCTCTCAGGCTTCTTTCTTCATCTTGCCTCACTGTCACTGCATCACTATCTCCTTCTGTCAGCCTTCTCTGTTTTCCTTATTTGCTTGGCTGGTTAGTGCTCTGTTACTGCTTTAATTAAGTTTTCACTCCATATGCTACTTGCCTCAGAGGAAAGAACTTGTCTGTAATGTTCATCATTGGAATGGGTCCCAGGGAGAATGGCAATGTGTCCTTTAAATGGATTTTTAAAACACAGGATACTCACCAGAGAACTGAACACTCTTATAAGCAGGATACCCAAACTTGAATACCAGTTCTCTAGGGATTAGTATAGTCTTTATTATCAAACAAATATTCTACTATTATACCTTCATTCTTCATTACATATTTTGAAGGGCTCATCACATTTTTGACTCATAGGTGCCAAAGTCCGTTTTACATACATATTGTCATTATAAGATGTAATACATATAAACCACTTAGCAGTGTATGTGACAGGTAGCAAACACATAAAAATGTGATATTTTAATGATTATTAATTTAGTTCTTTAATAATAAAACAAATAAATTTTTTTCTTTGGGCACTTTCCTTCTACAGCCTACAGATACAGCAAACTCAAATATTATTCAGTTTGTATTTCTCCATTTAATTAACAAAGATAAGTGTCTGTTAAAAGCCTTGATGAAATCTAGACATATTTTATTTATACTGCTACCCTTACTGGTAACTTAATGGAAGAAGATTCCACCAAGTTATCTATATATATAATCTCACAGGAAGTAGCACCAGATCCTAGTACAGGAAATCAATTTAACAATGGAACACACAGATTCAGACAGCATTTAGAGTTGTCGGTCATTACAGGTGACTGGAAAATTGGGTTCTTAAGAAAAAAAAAATAAGCTTCCTTGCCAAGTATATTAAATTTCCACAAAATATATAGAATTATACAATAATGGGTTCCACGAAGTATTACTGACTGTATCTCTCTTTAAAAAAATATCTTAAAATAAAAATTTTTCTGATTTGGAATCAGTTACAATTTAATTTAAAAAATTATTTTGGTCACTATTTGTAGTTAGTCTATGTTTCCTTTGGATGCTCAAGAGAAATTGATAATGACCATAACAGTATTTTAAAAAATTATTCTCTACTGGCAGATTTTATGTGTATGGATTTAACAGTGTTTACTTTTACCGCTTATACTTCTATTTAAAACAAGGGTAGGATACTGAAAGCATTTCCTCTAATATCAGGAACAAGATAAGAATGTCCATTCTTACTACTATTATTCAACATAGTTTTGGAAGTCCTAGCCATGGCAATCAGAGAAGAAAAAGAAACAAAAAAAAAATCAAAATTAGAAAAGAAGAAGTAAATCTATCACTGTTTGCAGATGACATAATGCTATACATAGAAAATCCTAACCAGAAAAATACTAGAGCTCATCAATGAATTTGTAAAGTTGCAGGATACAAAATTAATACACAGAAACCTCTTTAATTCCTAGAGAGTAACAATGAAAGATCAGTAAGAGAAATCAAGGAAACAATCCCATTTACAATTGCATCAAAAAGAATAAAGTACCTAGGAATAAACCTACCTAAGAAAGCAAAAGTCCTGTACTCAGAAAACTATAAAACACTGATGAAAGAAATCAAAGATGACACAAACAGATGGAGAGATATACCATGTTCTTGGATTGGAAGAATCAATATTGTAAAAATGACTATACTACCCAAGGCAATCTACAAATTCAATGTAATACCTATCAAATTAACAATGCCATTTTTCACACTACTAGAAGAGTAAATTTTAAAATTTGTATAGAAAAACAAAAGACCCTGAATAGCCAAAGTAATCATGAGAAAGAAAAATGGAGCTGGAGGAATCAGGCTCCCTGACTTCAGACAATACTACAAAGCCACAGTCATAAAAGCAGTATGATACTAATATATAAAAAAAAAAGAAATATAGATCAGTGGAACACAATAGTAAGTCCAGTGATAAACCCAGGCACCTATGGTCACCTAACCTATGACAAAGGAGGCAAGAGTATACAATGGGGAAAAGTCAGTCTCTTCATAAGTAGTGCTGGAAAAACTGGACAGCTACATGTAAAATAATGAACTTAGAACATTCGCTAACACCATATACAAAAATAAACCCAAAATGGATTAAAGACCTGAATGTAAGACCAGATACTGTAAAATTCTTAGAGGAAAACATAGGCAGAACTCTCTCTGACATAAATCACAACAAGATCTTTTTTGATCCACCTCCTAGAGTAATGAAAATAAAAACAAATGTAAACAAATGGGACCTAATGAAACTTTAAAGCTTTGGTACAGCAAAGGAAACCATAAACAAAACAAAAAGACAACCCTCAGAATGGAAGAAAATATTTGCAAATGAAGCAAGCAAGGGATTAATCTCCAAAATATTCAAACAGCTCATGAAGCTCAATATCAAAAAAAAAAAAAAAACAATCAAAAAATGGGAGGAAATTCTAAATAGACATTTCTTCAAAGAAGACATATAGATGGCCAAAAAGCACATGAAAATATGCTCAACATCACTAATTATTAGAGAAATGCAAATAGAAACTGAAATGATATATCATCTCACACTGGTCTAAATGGCTATCATCAAAAAATCTACAAACAATAAATGCTAGAGAGGGTGTGGAGGGAAGGAAGCCCTCTACACTGTTGGTGGGAATGTAAATTGATACAGCCACCATGGAGAACAATATGGAAGTTCCTTGAAAAACTAAAAATAGAACTACCACATGACCCAGCAATCCCACTACTGGGCATATACCAGGAGAAAACCATAATTCAAAAAATACATGCACCCCAATGTTCATTGCAGCACTATTTATTGTAGCCAGACATGGAAACAACCTAAATGTCCATCAACCGAAGAATGGATAAAGAAGATATTGTACATATATGCAATGGAATATTACTTGGCCATAAAAAAGAATGGAATAATGCCATTTGCAGCAAAATGGATGTACCTAGAGATTGTCATACTGAGTGAAGTAAGTCAGACAGAGAAAGACAAATGTCGTATAATATCACTTACATGTGGATCTAAATAAATGAACTTATTTACAAAACAGAAATACAGTCACAGAAGTAGAAACTAAATTTATGGTTAAAAATAGTGAAAGGAGTAGGGAGAGAGAAATTGGGAGATTGGGATTGACATATACACATATATATTCTATATATAGAATAGATAACTAATAATAACCTACTGTATAGCACAAGGAACCCTACTCAATACTCTGTAATGACCTATATGGGAAAAAAATTTAAACAGTTGATATATGTATATGTATAATTGATTCACTTTTCTTTATGGAAAAAACTAAAACAACACATTGTAAATCAACTATACTCCAGTAAAAATTAATTTCAAAATAAATAAATAAAGTAAAATAAATCCATGTAAGTGATCACTACATTTGTCTTCTATTGCCTGTGTTAAGAAGTCAGTTGTCAATCTTTGAATCTAGTCTGCCTTTATTTATACATGCTTTTAAGATTTTCTCTTTGTTTTATTTTTTTCAGACTTTTACTATTGTATGAATAAATTTGTTTGTTAAAAAAACAAACAAACAAGCATAGGTAAAATGGCAAAAAATGTTTATTCAACACAATCTAAGTGCACCAATAATAAATTTCTTATGAAAAAGAAAGTTCTAGCTAAAGCAAATACTCAGGAAAGAACTGGAATTAATACTATTGAGAAATACTATTGAGAAAGGGTAAATGAAATAGCTGAGTAAATATTAGTAAAAATAAATTAGAATATAAGCAATTGGAAAAGTGGGTAAGAAGAGAGTTCCGAGAAAACAGCATTTTAGCATTTAGAATAAATAAAGCAGTTCAAAATACGTTTGGTATTTTATACATTTCTTGAAAATTTGTCCATTAAATTTTGTTATTTCATCAGACCTCTACCCGAGACACTTCCTTTTCTCATCCTCCTCAGTTCTCCTAGGCAATTTCAAAGCTTCAGTTTCCGTTGTGTGCTATTGATATCTAAATTTCTATGCTTCACACAGCAAATATTTATAAAAGGCTCCATGACTCTCTATTCAAATTTCCAGTGGCCATATCCTTCTATAAACACCACAAACACATATGTTCAAAATAAATTCACCCATTCCCTCATAAACTCCAGTGTGTCTCAAACATACCATGTTCTCTGCCTGATTGCTGGCCTTCACATTTCTAGTCTTCCTCCTAGAGATAATCATCTATTCTTTTTTCGAGTTCCTACTTTCTTCAGGGTCCAGATTAGACAAGATTTGTTTCAGGAAGTCATTTACTTGCTAGGATATACTATGTACAAGAGTATATATAGTATAGAGTATATACAGTCTGTGATATACTCTTCCCTTTTTACTTCCAATCACAAAGCACTTTACTTGAATTCAGTAAAACCTACTACTGAAGTTGCCTGAGTACTTGCCTATATCTCTGAATGATCTAGTCCCCTGTCTGTTGTATTCATTTGTAATATTCAGAATTTAGCACAGTGTCTGGAATATAGCAGGAATTTAATACATTGTCCATTTAATGAACTTTTCCTGAGAATCTACTACAAGTTACAGACACTGTAATATATGTCAAGAACCACACAAATATTAGTAAACCTTATTCTTATTCTCAGAGACAATAGGAGGGAGTACTGGGAGCCAAATAATTACACTAAAGGATGGAAAGTTGTAAGAGCCATAAGATAAGCACACACTTAATGTCAATGAAGTGGTAATACAGCAGAAAGCAAGGTTATACCAGGGTTCAGGATTCATAGGAAACAAGATCATAGGTGGCTGTATGAGGAAGGAATGATGTTTTTAAATTCTTTAAAAGAAGTATTTCTGGAACTATTTTATTGAGCATCTGCTATTGATTGGTTGTTTTGCAGCAGGATATTTTATACATGTTATCTCATTTAACTCATTTGATTCTCAGAACAAATCTGTGATGTGGTAATTACTGAATTCCTATTCCAACACCATTATTACCATCCATCAAAGAAAATGTTAAGGGATTTGGTGCTGAGTTTAGGACCTAAATCTGCTAGCTCCAAAAGTTATTTAGTGAGCTCCTAAATGACTGTTAGAAATGATGGTATGTTTCTGGGAGTTAGAGTGATGCAGATGGACAACTGACCACTAGTAAGAAAAGATCTAAGTAGAATTTAGTCTTTTTTGGGCTAAAGTATTATTAAATGATTGATTAACATGTGTCTAGATATAAACCCATCTGCTCTTTAACATGTGGTAGAGTAGAAGAATCTTAATACTTATGCAAACAGCTTGTCGGCTAGATGTAACAGTCTCCTTCATTAGCAGAGGAACTGCTAAGAGAGCTTTACATGCTACAGTAATAATAAGAAGCTAATAATAAGACTTGGAATGAGCCATGATTAAACACAGGAAAACAACACTGTCACATATAACTCTTTCTTTTTTGTAGTACTTACAACAATGTACTGTAATTTCCTCTTATCTGTATCCCCCCATAAAACCATAACTACCTTAAGAGTAGTATCTATATGTAACACACTTTCCATTTCAATCTAGTATCCGCATAGTTTTGGCATATAAGGTTCTTGATAAGTATCTATTGAATAAATGATCAATGTAGTTTATGTAGTTTATGCCCTACCACTTCTAGGGCATCTTAATAGACATGTAGAGGGAGATTTATTTTATCTGCTGCTCATGTTTCTATCAATTATCATATAAGTAATATATATATATATTTAAATAAATTTAAACGTAGAATAAAATTATAACTACTGAATTTAGTTTCAGACAAAAATATTTTTGTGTACCTGTTATTTGCCAGTAATTGCTCTATTTGGCTGAAATATATCAATGAACGAAACAGACCTAGGGGCTTCCCTGGTGGCACAGTGGTTGAGAGTCCACATGCCAATGCAGGGGACACGGGTTCGTGCCCCAGTCCGGGAAGATCCCACATGCCGCGGAGCGGCTGGGCCCATGAGCCATGGCCGCTGAGCCTGAGTGTCCGGAGCCTGTGCTCCACAACGGGAGAGGCCACAACAGTGAGAGGCCCGCGTACCGCAAAAAAAAGACCTACACCCTAGGCATTGTAGCACCTATAACTGAAGGTAATCTTATTTTAACCTCTTCTACCTTTCATACCTACAAATCCCAGGTGAAAGAAAGCCTACAATAGTTAGATTTCATAGTCATCAAATTAATCTGTATAAAATCTGTATTATTTATTTATGATTAGTATTCCATATCCAGCCAAAATAATTTGATTCCTGCTGAACAAATATAACATTAAGAGTATTTTAAAAGGCAGTAATGGACTCACTAACCATATTTTGCCTTTTGTACTAATCACATTTATATTTAAAAAATTAACTACTTATGTAGAATTTTATCAGAAACCATTGTTTTGAGACTTCTTTCAACACCTTCTCAAAATATGATATTTTACACACCTAGTTTAAGGAACTTGCATGTTTTAAGACAGAATTATGATTCAAGTGCAAATTATTTATGAACTGTATGTCATAAAACACCCAGACCTGTCATATTTTATGTTCTTTGATGGCTTGGAACACCTATTCATTTGTAAGAGAGTCAGGCTTGCAGTTATTTTGACCAATATGCCTCCACATACTAAGAGGGTATTTTGTAGCATTATAGATTTTTTTAATGTTATTGCTTAATCATATTCATCTTATAATGCAAGTGAAAATATAAGAAAACATGTCCAGTGCTTTTACTGAGGACAAAACTAAGGCTAATGGGTGAAAGTTACTAGTGAGATAAACATAGACTCTATGCTGTGAAGGAAGCTACAAATAGTTCTATTGTCTAGTAAGGAAATAGTCTTCCTTGCAGTGTTGTTTATTGCAGATTCAAATTAAGGCAAGGAGACCTTCTATTAGGACTACCACAGGAAGGGTTCGTACTTTGGAAAGGAGAGAGAACTAGAGCAAACTTCTCAAACTGGTTATCAGAGTCAACAGGAAATTTGTTAATAAGAGTTTATAGGGTTGCAACCTCAGATATTTTTATTTACTATGTCTGGAATGTTGAAAATTTCAAACTATGGTTTCAAGAGTCATGGACTTGTCTTCTAGGACAGGCTTCAGTGGTCACCACCCTAGAAGGTGGATGATTGCATGGCTTGTGAGTTGGGTAGGGCTTTAGGATACCAAACTGTGCTACAATCACTTTTTTTGTTTAATTTCATGGACTTTCCTTGATACAAAAAAGGAATTTTTCCCTCAAAAGAAGTTAAATTCCACCATAATAGATCACCTTTAAATTTCTTTGTAATGAAAAATTCCTATGTGATACCATCTACTATAATACCACCATCAATTAATTGGTAAATTTGGCTCTGTAGTTCTATTCTAACTGTAATAAATGTACTCGACCACTAGTAACTGTTAGCTGTTTTTGTTTGGGTATTGGATACAGCAGCTTTGGGACAATCTCTGAAATCAAATAATGGCTTTTGCTCTGTTGCTAATATTGATTTGATAGAAAATCAATATTTTCTGGACAGAAAAGCTATCTGCCTGCCCTTGTACACAGAGTATATAGTAAGAAGTGAATAAATTTCTATACCAGGAATTCCTTTTTCTTTCATAGTTTATTTAGTTCTAGAAATGTTTAAAATAAACAAGAAATGCTATTTCATCATTTTAAAAAATTTTAGCTGATACATCTGCAAGTACAGAGAAGTCTTTAGTAAGAAACCATGTCAAATAATCTTTCTCCTTAGCACCTTATATCTTTAAAATTGATCACTACAGTTACTCTGGAAGGCCTCTAATGTTTCAACCAATCTTTTGCAAAAATTGTGGTGAGGTAAGGAGTGAAGGATTTAGGAGATCTGAAGTGGTGCCTCGTATCTGTTTATAAGGCTCCTCTAAAATCTAATAATTAATGCCAACATCATCAGATAATATTCACTGGAAGATTGACACAGCATGTTAACTTTTAAATCCTAATCTAAGAGAACAGAAAATAAGTGCAATACACAGTGTTCACACCTATTCACATGAACATGTAAAAAAAACTACACACTAAGATATTTAATTCTTCCACAGATATCTATATATGTATCCTTTATTTATTTTCTTAATTTTCCTTCTCTTTTTCTATATTATCTGACATAAATACAAAAAGAAAAGAATAGCCTGAAGATGTAGGGCAACAGTTTCCACTTTGGCAGCAAAGTGTAGATTACCTGGGTCAAATAATTTACTTCTTGAATTGACTCAATCTATCAAAAAGAAATTTATATTGGAAGGAAAAAAATAGAAAATAAATTTAACAGCTTATAATGCATGTTTAGCTGTTCAAGGGCAAAATGAAACATAATACTTTCCAGGTTCTCAATTCAACCTTTTCTGAAAATTGGTATCATTAAAATTATCAGGAATAATATTAAAGCTTTCAATAATTTACAATTTGTATTTGAAATTCTGAATGCATAAAAGAAGTTTACTCCTTTTTGCCTCACATTTAAAATAAAATGTGTATGATCCTTTATTCACAAGGCTGTAGATTATGAATTTTTTCATGTGATGAAAACATACTGACAGCCATTTTATCACATAATTTGTAAAATGTGATGTTTTAAAATCAATATTTTAATTATAATTTTAATACTTTCAATTTGTCTACATAAGATATTAACAAATTTAGGATTACTGAGTAATAAAAAATATGGAATGCAGACATCTAAATATTTCAGAACAGCATTAAAAATTTTATTAGATGTTATACTAGGAGCACAGTTTTAAGGAATTACATTGTCTAATGTTTTTAATGTAATATTAATCATACACAAGTAAAAGAGCTTTATTTCAAAAGTCAAATATATGAAATAAAAAGTATCAGGTTTTAGTTCACAACAGAGTATTGCATTCTTTTATTCAAAGCTTTCTTGGCTCTAAGAGAAAATCATAAATGATAAGATATCAAAATATTAAGGTAAAGGGACTGATTATTTGGAGATATTTACTGATTTTCAGGGACCATATAAAATGTAAATACACTGATTTTTAAAGCTATGTATATTTGATAGCAGTTTAGCTTTTCAGAAACAGCAGGAGTCTATTTCTCTGATTGTCATACAGAATCACGGGTCTATAGGGAAAAACACTATAGAGAGACTGGAAATTTTCCTGCATAAGAATTAATTTTAGGAATTATCTTTTAGAAGAGAAAGATTACCTTGACTCTTTATTACTTCTTCCTGTATAAATAGTTTCATGATAATAATATCTCTGCTGGTAATATAATTTATGTTTTTAATGTCAGTTGATACTTCATATCGTTATCCATATAGATATGATTCATTAACTTTATTTTTTAGGTAAAATTTCAAAGTCAAACTAGGGCCAACCTTGTCAGGAAAGCTGTCCTGAATATTTACAGGCATTTTGGATTCATCTTTGACATATATCCCAGACGAATACTTGTGAGTAGGACCAGCTCCTATCTTGAAAGGATTAAAAAATTTTGTTAGAAATGGGTTCTCCAAGAAGCTAAGATAAGAAAGCTAAGAAGGGGTAGAGAAGAGGAGTTATCATTCCCTGGTAGCTTTACATGTTTATTGTTTGGCCATATATCTATCCTATGTAGTTTACTGAAGTCTGTCAGTTTGAGGCAGCAGTTTGAGAGCTGTTCTCTGAAGTATCCCAAGCCTCTGGAGATGAAAATAGAAACTTTTATCCACACAGATCAGAAAACTAGACAAATTGAAGGATCTAAGAAACAAAATAATTCAAATTGAAAAATGGTATATCTTTTATCAACCTTTCATTTTTAATGTTTTCCTAGTATAAGTCTGACTTATGATATTATTAAAAAACAAAACAAAACAACAACAGAAAAAACCACTAAGGACCCTAAACATTGTGTTTTAGAGAGAAGTCCAATAGCTATGATAAAATCCAAGTAGATTAAATTTGTAAAATATATCTAGGTTTGTAATACCTTGATAAAATTTCTGAAATCAATAATACACTCATGCATTTCTAAGTATTTCTTTTATATTTGATTCACATTGTGTTGTGTTTTCATGATAACATTACATCAATACTTTCCTGATCATTCAAAGCCTTTTTTGGTTATAAGACATACATTTTATTAATATTCTTGATCATTTATTATGTACTTTCTATTTTATCTGATATACATGGGTTTCAAAAATATAATAAAATAGTTCCTACTGTTCAATAGCTTTCCTACTATTCAAGAAGTTGAAGATAATTGATGTTGAGATTAGTAGATATGACAGTCTTTTAACTAATAGCAGTATATACTTATTCAATTATAGAATAGGGCAACATAAATAAAGCATGGTATGATAATTAAGCATAATAATGTTTAATCATATAGCTTGTTATAATTGGAAATATATGACAAATGTAAAGGTTATTCTGTGGATATGCAGACAAACACAACTTTATATTTACATAAACACTATTATGTATAATTAATATAAATTTTCTCAAAACTCTCATTCGAAAGTAGTCTTAGAAAAAAAATTACTATGAAGTGAATGAATGTGTAAATGAATGATGCATATCTACTAGCTATCCCTAAGCCAAACTTCCAGTGACTGAGATAATGGAGGTTACACAATATACATATACATAAAGATAAGCTAAAATTTATGCAATTTCCAGAGGAACATTAAATTATGAAAGGTCTTTTGTTTTGGTCATGCTACGGAGTTTAAATTACATTTAACATGAGGGCTTTAGGCAAGGGAGTAGCATAAAGTGATTTATATTTTTAAAAGAACACACTGGCTGTTCAGCAGAGAATGCATGGGGTGAGATAGAAGGTAGAGATCATTTAGGAAGCTATTACAGTAGTCTGTAGAAAAAAATTATAATGGATAGAACATGCGTTTTAGCAATGTGAATGAACAGAAGTGGATTGAATTTAGATACATACTGAAGGTAAAAATGATAAGATGTGTTTATGGATTTGATAGTTTCAGTAAGATAAAAGAGTCAACTCAACAATTATTCTCAATATTTGAGCAGTGTGATTGATGGTGCTTCTTGCTGAGTTGGATTGTATAGGGTCATCAACAATTTAGAGAGTCAAGAAGCTAGACTTTGGTTTTTTTTTAAGTCTGAGACCTCCAAATATTCTCTTTCAGATTCCTATTTAAATTCTCTATATGAGAATCAGTTATTTTAAAGCAGAATAAATCATCCCATGCTTAAACAAACAAACAAAAAAGATCATTCTTAGATTGTTAAATGCACATTTAAAGGAGTCAATTACTTTTACCAAATCTTTTGCTTGATTCAGATATATGTGTGTTCACTATATCATGCATCCCAATAATGAATTTTTTTTCCTCATCTGTGTTCTTAACATTGATTAATTCAACATGGTGCTGACATCCATGTTCACTTCAGCCTATCACCAAGTATTTGTAAATATACTTTGTTTACTTTATTTTTTTCTTTTCTTAGGGGAAGTTCTTTACAGAAGTTTCCCTGAGCCTTCCTATAGGTGTTCCCTTTATCAGCTTGCTCAACCAGATCTACATGAATATAACTGAATCCAAGGAAAACAAAGCTTGGGCCTAGGAGAACATACTTGATAACTCTCACACCATAAATCTTTACTGTGGCTACAGAAATCTCTAAAATAATCTAGGAATCTCTGGAATTACTGGAGAAATGAAAAATCCTTATATAAAAATTTAGTGTTTATAAAGATCTTACTTCTCATTGAAAGGCAGCAACATTTCCATCAGTGAAGGAGGTATATATAGCCCTTCTACCTAACAACCAGGGGCTGGGCAAGATAAGAACAAATTTCATAACTCTAATGAAAATAAGTGCCTTATCAACAAGGTTAGAATTTCATTGACTAGCATTAAGTCTTCAGGGGTATTCAGTTGTTAGTAAACTTCATTAGTAGTAAAACAGGTTTAAAAATCACTGCAAATGAAATTTCTAATAGTATTGGAGAGTTAGTCTATTTATTTCTATAAAAGTTAATTTATGTATAAGGATTGTCCGACTCCCCAGGCTACTTCATAAACTATATCTTCTTTGTACTGTGACATTAATTGATTTCTTGGTTTCTTTTCATAAGAAACCCAAATCATGCCCAAGAGTACTATCTCTCTTTCTTTACTTTGGCATACATTAATAGGCCTAGGAGTAAGGAATTTCATTCTTCATGACTGGTAATACATTAAATCTTTGCAAAATAATAATCTGGTATTGATTTTTTTCTTTATTTCTGGAATCTAGGGTGTCTCATTATTTTAAGCTCTTCTGTAAAATTAATTTTCTTTTGTTATTTTAACTTGCTTAGCCATGCATTTGCATCTAAATCTTTATGTCTATTCCTTAATCTTCATTGTTTGACTTGTCTTAAATTGCTGGCTTAACATGAGTACATCGAGCGAAGTAGCCTGGCAAAAATTCATACGGTAAAATCACTGTAAAATACTATACATTTTTCTTTGCAACACTCAATATGCAATTAGATTATTCAAATACTAGTTCATGCAATGTAGCAAAATCAGCCAAAACTAATTGGCTATTCGTTTTTTATTCTATGCATTCATTCTTTCAACAATCCTTTTCACAGTAGTCATTCTTTAAATGTTGAAAAGATTAGACATTATTATATTTTTAGCACACTATTAGTCATGGTTTAATATATAATTTTATCCTCAAAGAGAATATATTTTGTGACAGAGGGAGATAAACAAGATAAGAATTTAAAGGCAGCTTGACTCCTACATTTAAGTAAGTCCAACATTTTATAAGGCATGGTAGAAGAGGTTAGATAAATATGCAACAGACAATTTATAAAGAGATTTATATCAATATGTTATACTAGAGAGCTTACACAAACACATATTTCCTTAGGTGAAAATTTCCCTTTTCTAACCTATTGTGCTAGGCTTCTGTTTCAATAGTCTAACCCAAACTAGCAGAAATAATTAGAAAATGATAAATAATGCCAATTTTATTTTAAAATATCTGAGCAATATTTTGAAAAATAGAACTGCCTTTCCTTAGAAGTAGTTGCTGTCATGCTTGGAGATTTATTCTATTACAACATGACCTGAATTTCAACTGGTAAAATCTATTCTAAACATAAAACATATTAGGAAGAATCACTTTGCTAAGTTTCTCAAACAATGTAATAAAATAATTCTGATATGTAATTGTTTTGAGTAGGAAAACTTTCTTCTTTTTCTTTCTCAGTAAACCAAATTTTCAGGAAAATCGAAAAGTTGAACCATAAGGCTGTAATGAAGTCACCTCTATCCGTCTGTTGACCAGTTAAGTATATAGGAGGAAATAAGCTACATCCTTTAAGCCAGTCTTTGAAAACCTAAACTCATAATGTGTGGGAAATGCCACACTCTACTTCAGGTTATCAGGGTTCATCAGCTTATAGATATGGTTTTATTAAAAATTAGTAGGCCAAATGATATATTTTGTTATCATATCTAAACATCCTGGCTGCCCCTCTGTATCAGATTCCCATAAAAGTACAGAAAACTTAATGATAAATAGCTATGGGACTTATTTTATTTCCAAAAGAAAATTTCAATTTCTGAGAAGTGCATTTGGTTAAGTTGGTCTTGACAAATATACAAATTAAAGATAGAAAACAAGCAATGTGGTAATTTAATTTATTACTTTACAAGGTATCTCTGATATATCTCAAAGAAAGGAAATTATCTTAATGTGTATAATGTGATATCAGCTGATTCATATCTGATATTGGTAAAGCAGAGAGAAACCAAGGCGGGGAAAGCAAGCTAGAATTATATGGGTTAGGAGGAAAACTATAAAAAGTATAAAGGGATAGGTTGTATATTTGATATTTTAAAAATTATTTATGAGTATTAGTTAAAATACATTATATAAGCCTCTAGGATTGAATTTCCAGTAACCTGAGAGTTTATATTTTCTATGTACTGAATAGTTAAAAGACCATATTTTATTATCTTAATGTCTATTAACCTCTGGCTCACTGTATACATTTTTGGCTATGTTTCCAGTTCAAATTCTTACATTTTATTTTTTCTGAGGAGAAGTTATAATTTCAGTTTCTTTTGAAGTAACTATATTCCCTTTTCTTTTAAGCAGCTCTAATAATCTATGTTTAAGTTAAAAATTGTTTTTAATCATTAGGATATATATTGGCATCAATTTCTACTCTTCTTGGGCATAGAAACTTCTTTATTGGTTTAAGAGGCTGCCCTAATCTCTGGGCATGGAACTGTGATCTCACGAGATTTAAAGCCTATAAAACTTTGTGTCTCAATGAAACAATCATATTTCATCACAGCAAACAGGTATTATCCTTGTCTGATTTAGCTCATGGGTGTTCTGGATGGATCCAGTTGGTTAATGGACCAAATTTGAGGCTGGGTCTGCATACCCAAAATGGGACGAAAAAGAAAGATCCAGAGTACAAGTTCAAAACTGTCCAAATGAATGTGTTTTCTTTAGAATGAAAGTTTCTTGGAGAAGAGAATTTTCCTAGTTCAACTTTCAATTTTTAATTCTGAGACCAATATATGGCACATAGAAAGGAAGTAGTAAAAGTTTCAAGAGAGAATTACTACATGGTTATTTGAATGAATGAGTTAATTGATTTATGAACCAATACACAAAGAAGTCAAATAATAATCTTTCTTGTTTTCCTATTGTTTTCTCAGCCAAGTATTGTGTTCCCCTTTATCCTCTTACAACTTTATAAATGTATTTAGTTATTATTATTCACTTTTTACAAATGATGAAACTGAGGCTAAGGTACAAGAAATGATGTACCTATGGAAAGAAAACTAATAAACAATGAAACTGAGATTAAAGTGAAATATTCTATCTTCAGAATATAATATTTTCACTACTTTCTAATCCCCTAAAACCTTGTACCTATAAATGAATATATATGTAATATATAAAATATGAACATATATAGATAAATATATATTCATTTTATAAGTATAATGTACAATACAGAACGCATGAGCATATATTAATGAAGTATATAATCATTCTATAGGTGTGTAAGTATAGACATATCTATATGTATGTATAGCTACAGACATATTTCTGACTTCTCACAGGTGTGAGCCAAATGTGTCAACAAATGTTAATATACTTTGAGTATTAAAAACCCTATGGAAGAAAGAGAGTTATTACAACTACTTCCTACCTTTATACTCTGATAATTGATGGCACCCACCTGTATATATATGTGTATGTATCTTCTTTACCTTAGTCTATTACAATCTTTGGCATCCTTTAAGAAAATCCCAAATGCCAAATGATGTCTAGCTTTGATACAAATAAACTTCTCTGAATACACAAAGCCAATTCTAGTTGACTTATTTCTTTTCCAGAATTACCTATACTACTAGTTCCTTTCAATGTATACCACTTGTTTCTTTTTTAACACATCCGTAGGGTCTTGGAAGACAGAGAAAATACTTCTTAGATATCCATACACCTCAGCCAGCCTTGCCTAGTCTTGATTGTAATAAATGTTTATAAATAGGTATTTCTCAAGACAGTTTATAAGACTCAATGACACAGCTTTTCATATTTTCTATTAAAAAGAAAAATAGTGTCTACTCTGTTGTACAGTTTCCTTCTTTCTATTTTTTTTCTTTTTTTTTTTCTTTGTTTCGAAGCAAAGAACAAAGCCACTGAAACAGCCATGGAGCTAAGTGCTCGTTGAAACAGATTGTAAATCTGAAACTAGTATTGTTCATTTTTATGCCCAGTAAAAATCTCTATTCTTGAAAGCTTCTCAGGAAAACATAATAGGCACATCACAGAAATATACTGGTGCTTTGGGCTGTTTCACATCATTTCCACAAACTTTTTTCTGAGCACTTAATTGTGTATATGTTGTTGTATTACATGGTGTCAGAATTATTCATAGCTAGTTCCAGCATTGTGGGAATTGGAACAATCCTGAAAACTACTTGTGAAACAATATTGATTCTGATAACTTGTTAAAATCTTATAGATACAAGTTCTAGAATCTTATAAATATAATATAAATCTTATACATGTGGTAGAATATTCTTTCTCTTCATTTTAATACATCTTAGGCACAAATACAAAAAAAGTTTTCTTCTTTTTAAATTATGAGATATCCCACTCTTTATTTTACATAAAAATTTGTCCAGACACATCTGCTCCAGGCATTCAGTTTTACTATAGCTCAATTAGTACTAAAATCCTAGAAGATGTTTTGTACAACTAAAGACAATATAGTGTTGCTTGCTGGGAAGAAGTGGCAAGGGTGCTATGTTTTGTTTAATACTTCTATAGCTGATAAAATATCTACTAGGCCAAAGGGATGAATTTGTGCTTGAGGAGAAACGATATCCCACAGATATTAAATAGCTCTGTTTTGGTTGCTAAGGAAAATATCTCCATAAAACTAACTCTGCAGGCCTCTCAAATTAAAGATGCCATCAGCCAGTACATTAATGCCAGCACACTTTAACTTAATGAAATTCATTTCATGCTGTTATCACAAAATACACTTGTGAGAAGCAATATGGTATTAATACAAATGGTGTGAGAAACTGAAATGACTTGTTCATTGATTTAAAAATAACTATGTTCTCTATGTGCATAAACATGTATCAGTATCAAATTCAATTTAGTTTCTCACTAGCACTCATGCCTGCATACTCTTTTTTTCTACTTTCATTTATTATTTTACAGAGTGATTTTGCAGATAATCTGTGTTCTTGATGAACTATAAATTGCATCCGTGAGGTCCTGGGATAAACATTTGTTGATGGGTCACTGAGAGGAATCCAGTGATGTCACAATAGGATCAGGATTATAACTCAGAACTGGAAGGTAATGTGTGGCCCTTAAACTAGATTCACTTATATTTACGTGGGTTAAAGATTTAATGTTGTTCCTCATAATTTTTAGTAATGCAAAGTCCTATGTCAAGGAATCTTGCAATTTTCAGAACACTGAAGAACAAGTAAAACATTCCATCAAGTTGAAATAGATGCTGTCATATGCATATGAAGAATGTGCTGCATGAATGTTGGATTTGATGTATCACTGAGGGTACCACAGTGAGAGAAATTTTGAACAAAGTATGGTGAAGAGAAGCTGGGAAAATTTTAGAGCTTCCAGGGTCACAATTAGGATGAATGACAGGTAGGGAATCTGCCATAATTTATAATAATGATGGCTCACCTTGAAGTATTATGAGAAGTGACTCTCTAGCTTCTCTCATGGTGGAGAAGTGAGTATAAGTCTGCCAGTAAGCTAGATTGTACCCCCAACCTTAATAACATCTTACAAGACCTTTAGTTACTCAAGGTATTTCTTGAAGAAGTGCTTGGGAAGTTAGAATGGATATGAGATATCTTCCTGGGTAAACCATATATCCCTTAGGTATTTTAAATATTGGAGCATTGATTGCATTCTGTTGATAACTGAGAAAGTATGAGGAATTCAGAGTTGCTGCAAAAGTGGTTTCAGGTGAAAGCGTGTGTTGAAGGTAGCAAATGAAAACTTGACTTTGTTACATGACTCTGGAAGGGTTGGGTTCTCTTTTAGGCTCTTGATGATTCACTCCATCAGACTTTCTATCTGTAAAGAGTGGATCATAAATCAGCTGACACAGATATGAAGACCTCAAAACAGGTCTTTAGAAAGTAAACTTAAACTGCATTTAGGCAGTAAGAAATGCCCAAAATAAATTGACTGTATAGCAGAATTGACTATGGGGGCAGATCTTGTTGGCAAAAATGTGGTAGTAGTTGCCCCTCATTAACATGATAATAGTTTCCTTCCTTCCATCATCCACAGTCTACTTACTAGGGACAAGATTATTCTGAATGTGCTTTAAATATCTTTCTGGTGATCCTAGTGTCACATTTGTGAATGATAATGTGGCATAATTTTCCATCAAAATATAACCACTTTCTTGATGTCTCATATCCACACCTGTGTAAGGATTTGATAAAAGACATGGTGGATTCATTGACAGTTTCTCATTTCTAGTCAATAAGTGCATCCTTTGACAGGCTGCTGCCAGGATAGTGGTATTTAGTGACAGCCTTCAAATGTGTATTGCCAATACAGACTTTTCTTGGTGACTAGAATTCTTCTGTAGCAGACTAATGAATGGCTTTAATTCCTTTTAAGCTGGCTATAAACTTGCAACTCTTTGCTGACTCTGTAAAACAATCTATAATTTAGTTTTATAACTTTTCTTAGGTGTATGTTTCCAGGATTCATGCATTAGCATGATGACTGACTCTCTTAAGGATTATTTTGGAGTTTGCATGCAATGGTAATGGAGGTATTTGGGAGAGTAAGGAAGCATTTCACTGTCAAATGCCTTGTTTATCTTAATAAAAGAAATATGTATCTTGATGTTTTGTACATGTTTTGCAAGTACCAGATTAGCTTGACTTGGTGGTCATTTCTGGCTTTTCATAGCGTGGCTGGTCCTATCCAAATCTCAGAAGTTACTGACACTTGTTGTTGGCATCTTCTCTCCCACTGAATCCAGGATCAAAATAGTCCTTTGACAAATGAGGAAGTTCCCAGTAGCACCTTGGCTTTAACTCTTTCTTTGCTAGCAAACCTTTCCCAACCCAGTGTTTCTTTCATTTCCTTATAACTCTACTCTTTGCCTTTCCCAGAAAAGCAATCTGACAAATCAGAGAAGGCTGAAATGATAAATAGCTTCAGACATTGACCCTCTAGTGGTGATTTCATGCTAATAGCAAGCCCATGGAATAAATGTCTCAAATTAAAGGGATCAATTGTTAAAGATAGCCCTTCATAAAGTGTGCCTGTACATTTGGAAAGCAGTTCTGAAGAAGGAATCACTCTCTATTTCTTTCACATATGTCTAGATACCTGGCTCTACTCCAGCTGCTTATAAGGGCATATGCACATATATAAGAGTAACACTGAGTTTGCTTCTGTTTCTGATATTAATGTTTCATATACAAATGAATGCAAATTAACATTAACTTTTGATATATTGGGAGGATTATTCTATTTTAGGCTTAATGTTTCTTTACTCATATTTCAAAAATATCCCTCACATTAAAATTATTTGGGCAGACAGACCTGACTAACTATTATATAATCAAGTATGTATTTAGGAAAACATTTATAAAGGATGTGCCCTAGTTTTAGGACCATACATAAACACACATATGCATGTACACTTTTGTATAAATATATATAAATATATACACATACTTTGAGAAAGAGAGAGAGAGAATAAAAAGGCTACATTTCATAAGCTTTGAATTGTATAAAACTCTAAGCATTTGTCAAGGAAATGTGCATATATTTCTAAAATAATTGTATAGATTTTGCCTAAATATAAGGTTATAAAATTATTTTATTTATTGTGTCTCATTCTCACACATATACCCAACTGGTGTTCTTATAAAAATTGTCAATAAAGAAAAACTCTAGCTCACCCTTAAAAACCCTACATTATAGATAGCATATGAATAAGATAATTCCAAAATTCATCAAAATATTTATATAAAACAATTACCTGTTTTTCACTTGGACAGATTCACAATAGATTCTTATTTCACATAGCTTGCTACTTGCCCTCTTCAAAGAGGTTGTCATTTTAAAGGACAGTGGGGTATTATGACATTCCTTGAAAAGTCAATCTACCCTAAACAACAATATAAGATTGTGACAAGTACCACAGAAAAAAATAAATACAATACCTTGAAAACCTGGACCCTAAAACTTTCTGCATATTTTTTGACCTTTTAACATGTCTTACTCAAATGGCCCCTTTAAATAGAAACTAAACAGGTTTGGGTTTAGAATTTTTCTCCCACACTCATTTGTTACTAATAGCTCTTGTTGTTCCTCAGAGACATACTGTACCTTTCCTGCTTTGGCAGCAGCAGTTTGAACACACCAATTTCTGTCAGAGACCTCCAGGGAACGTCCTCTAGTTGTCATATGAAATGCACATTGTAACACTGACTTTGGCAGCCTCAACAATCCAAGAGAAATGTAAAATCTTGGAGATTTCTTAGGAGAAAAGAAGGAATAAATCTGCATTGAAAAATTTAGCAGAAAATAATTACCGCTGCCTCCTAATTCCCTTTTCAGTCAACGTGATAAGTGCAAGGTATGGAATCTGTATCAGTGTGGCACAAGTTTGGACTGTTAAATCATTTGCTTAAACTTTGGTATGACATTGCCTCACTCAACTATGAACACAGTAATAAACCTTAAGTGATATAGCTGCAGCATTCTGAAATGAAGTCCATCAGATGGAAAACACTGAAATTATTTTATCCATTGGGTCTCAGTAGAGTAATTTAAATTGAGAAGTCCACTGCTGACCAGATTTAATAACTAGAGTAAAAATATAGTGTTTTTATTTCTATAACCCAGCTATATTCTGTTTAACTAATATGCACCAAACAGCTACTATGTGCAAGGCACTCCAAAGACAAATATTATGATTTAATTAATATTTTAAAATTTGAATTATGAGAATTTTTTTCCTGACAAGATAAACGCTCCTTCTCTCTCCTGATTCTTCCACTGAATACTATTACAAAATCCAGATGTATGCATGGAGAACCTAATAGAAGACTCCAAAATTTAAATAGTAGGTGGATTTGGAAGAAAATCAGAATATGAAGTACGACTAAGATGACAGTGAGTTTATCATTTATGTTATTTCCTCTGTAATTCTCTGACTTGGTCTCACAGGAACTTAAAACATGGCAGTGGATATCAGTGCAGAAGAGAGATCTTTAGAAGTCCTCTAGTTCTAGTTTGAGGATGTTAGACAGTAACAGTGGCTGCAGCATGGGCTTGTCATCACCTAAAACTGAAGAAGGGGGAAGTTTGATCCAACTTCTTTAGTCCCAAGAAGGTGGAGTTAAACCCCATTACTTTTTTTCTGTCTCTGTGCTCTTGCCATTTGACCCCAGAAGTGGTGACAGTAGTGTAAAGAGTTCAGCAGACAGGTTAAATATATCTCCAACTTTCTAACTAGAGAAATGAATAGGATAGTCCTAAAAGAATCTGAAAGAACCAAAGAGAGCAACAGAAGAGAGGAACTTAGCAAATTGACCCATATATTGCTTATGAACTCCTCTGCATTCACCTCTGATTTGATATGTATGGACTTAATATTAAATAGGCTATTTTGATATCTGAACAGAGACTGTCACTCAGACCCCAATTTGCCTCTGAACGACAGACTTATGTTCAGGAAAAGATCCAAAAAACACAGAAAAAAAAACATTGAAAAGTGAATTGACATTAGAACCACAGTATATAGAAGGTTGTTTTTACTTATGGCCAGACATATATCTCTCGATTACCTGCTAAAATAAAAGCATCCACAGGATTTGAATAAGACCAAGGGGCTCATAACATAATTCTGAAAATATACAGGATACAACTGAAAGTTAGTAGGCATTTGAAGAGCCAGAAACATTTCAACCCATGTGGGAATGTAAAACCTATTTAATGATAGGATTTTCAATATATGTAGATTTATTATATAAAGCAACTACAACATAAAATAAAGTAAGTAGAAGACCTGTATAGTGACAAGTTTCTATCATCTACCTGTAATAAAATATTAATTTGAAGTGGATTGTAAAAAGCCAAATATGTACATTGAAAAACCTAGAGCAAGCCCTTTTAGCAAGAAAAGGTAAGGAAGGAGAAATAAAAATGAAAAACTAAGGTTATAAAATGTAACAAAAGTGTAGACCTACATCCAAATATATCGATAATCATATTAAATGTAAACAGTTGGAACAGACCAGTTAAACCACAGAGATTTTCAGAACAGATAGAATCATGACCAAACTAGGTTCTGTATATATGAACCTTACTTCCATTTGTAGTGATACAGATAATTTAAAAATAAGAGGATGGAAATTATCTATAACACATGGGCTTTAAAATATAGGAAGAAAAACTAACAGAACTAGTAAGAGAACTGAACAAATCAATAATTATATTTGGTGACTTCAACTCTATTAGTAATAGAGAAATTCAGAAGTTATATAGACGTGAACAACAAAAGCAACCAACAGAAACGAATTGACATGTATAGAACACCACTCAAAAACAGAAGAATATACAATTTTTTCACATGTATATGGAATATTTACTAAGATAGACTATATTGTGGTAATAAAACAAATCTTAATTTATTTAAATAGTTGAAATCATATGGAGTATGTTCTCTGAGATAAATGTAATTAAACTATAAAATAATAACAGAAATATAAAAGGAAAATCAACAGACATTTGGAAAGTAAACATCCACTCTTAAATAATCCATAATACAAAAAGGAAATTTGAGAAAAATTAGAAAATGTATTAACTAAATGAAAATAAAAACATAGCAAATAAATATATGTGGGTTGACACTAATGAAATGTTTACAGAGAAATTTAAATTAAATGTTCATATTACAAAAGAAGAAATGTCTCAAATCAATAACACACACTTTCAACTTAAGAGTCTATAAATCAAGCAGATAGAAAGAATAAAGATAGAAGATATGAATGAAATTAAAAACAGAAAATACATAGAGAAAACTAATAAAATCAAAAGCTAGTTCTTGAAAAGATCAATAAAATTGATAAAACTTTAGTGAGATTGTCAAGGAAAACATCGAGAAGACAAAAATTACCAATGTCATAATAAGAGTGGATAGTACTATAGACCCCACAGACACTGAAAGAATACTCAATTATATTCAACAACTTTGAAAAATGGGCCAATTCCTTGAAAACCTTGAACTACCAAAAGTCACCCCAAATTAAATGGTTAACTAGTAGTGTCCTATAATTATAATATAAATTGAATTTATTCCAAACATTTATTTTGGAAAAGAAATCTTCAAGCCTAAATGGTTTCAAGTCCTACCAAACATTAAATAAATAAATAACACCAAGTACTCACAACATCTTCCAGACAATAGAAAAGGGGGAAACACCTCACAACTCATTTTATGAAACCAGTACTATGTGGAGAGTAAAACCAGTGAAGGCTAGTCTAAAGAAAAGATAATAACAGACAAATATCATTCATGAACATAGATGTAAAAATCCTCAACAAAATATTAGCAAACTGAATCCAACAATATGTAGAAAGAATAATATATCAAAACCCAATGACATTTATAAGGGAGACATTTAATATTCAAAACTGATTAACATAATTCACCATATTAACAGTATATAGAAGAAATGACACATGACTATATCAATAAATGCATAAAATGTATTAGACAAAATTACATATCCATTCATGAAAAACCTATCAGAAAACAAGTAACTGAAGGGAATTTCCTCAACCAGATAAAGTTGGGGGGGAAAAGTAACACTTGCATCATTCTTAGTTTTGAAAGACAGAATGCCTCCCCCTAAGACTGGGAACAAACAAGAATGTTTACTCTCACTACTCCTATTCAACAATGTCCTAGAAGGCCTTCCAGTGTATTGTAGCAAGAAAAAAAGAGGTATACAGAAAGGAAGAAATTAAACTGTACCTATTCATAAATACATTTTCTATGTAGAAAACACCAAGGAACCTGTTTTAAAATATCTACTGGAATTAATCAATTTTTAGTAGAGCCACAAAATACAAGGTCAACACATATATGCAAAAAAAATTCTTATTTCAACACACTAGGAACAACTAGAAACAAAAGTATTTTCTTTAAGCGACACTATTAATAATAACTCCCCTAAAGAAACAAACAAAAAAAACTTAGATACAATTTTAACAAAAAGTGCAAGATCTACATATATGCTGAACATTAGAAAAGCTGATAAAATAAACTTTTAAAATTCATGTGTGTTTAAAGATTAGAAGACTTAATATAGTAAAATTTTTAATTTTCACAATATTGACCTCCATATTTAACACAATTCCACACAAAATCTTAGCAGGAACTTTTGTAGTTACAGACAAGATGATTTTAATGTTTATATGGGAAGACAAATGAACTAGAATAGCCAAAACAACTTTGGAAAAGAATAAAAAGAGAGGTATTATATTACCTGCTTTTAAAACTTACTGTGAATCTACAGTAATCAAGACAGTGCAGTATTGGTGAAGGGGTAGACACATAGATCAACAAAACAGAATGCAGAGTCCAGAAATAGACACAATTGATTTTTTTGGTGAATGTTCAGAAGCAATTCAATGGGCTGGGAGAAAATATGTGCGATTCACATATCTGATAATGGACTTTTATCTTGAGTACATAAAAAATTTTCAAAACTTAACACTAAGAGAACAAACAACTCAAATTTAAAGAGGGAAAATGATTTTGCACAACTTTTACCAAAAGAGATATATAATTGACAAATGAGCTCATAAAAAGATAGTCACTAATATGGCTGTAACTCCAATACATGGATGGAGGAAGTGCAAATTGCATACTCTGGAAAAAAGTTTGGTGGTTTCTACAAAGTTAAATTTCTGTCAACTAGTGAATGGATAAACTCGTACATTTATATAATGCAATATTATTTAGCAATAAAGAGGAACAAATAACTTTGATGAATGGATCTCAGGGATATATGCTCATTGAAAGAATTCAGTTTCAAAAGTTTACATGGTTCCAAGTATATGGCAATCTCAAAAACACAAAACTATTATTATGAACAGATTAGAATTTGCCAAGGTGGAGACTACACAGGGACAGTACAAGGCATGTTTTAGGGTGATGTAACTGATTTTTATCCAGACTGTAGTGATGGTTACTCAAATATTCATGTATTTTATCATTCGTAGAACTCCACAATAAAAAACAAAAATATTTTTTACAATATGTTAATTTTTTAATTTAAATTTAAAAAAATGGTGGGTAAGAATTATAAAGGTTTCATGATGATATTATTTCTTTAAGCATGAAAGATTTATCAGAGGTCCTTGGATGTGTTTTAGGTGAAGGGTATTGGTGAAAGGCCACTGAACTATATTTCAGTAGATATGGATTGTAGTCTAGTAATAGTCTAGTTCATCGAATTACTAAATCTTAGGTAAGGGCAAATAATACTTCTCAACCTAACTAGATATATAAACATAATATTTATTATTATTTGAAAAATATATATGAATATATTATATTTATGTGTTTTATATGGCCATATATTATTTATCATTATGTAGAATGTGTAACACATGTTAAATATACTATGAATTTTCTATAATGTATAAATTTGTATTCATTTTATATTTATCCATCGTACCATAGTATAATATGTAATATATATTCATTATATATATGTGTGTGCATATACATATGGCATGGTATCCTAGAACATAGCTAAGGACCTTCAATATTTAAGCACAAATGATAATTTCTCATATATAAATTATAAATGAATGAAGAAATGTATTAATACTGAAAGTAGAATGTGTTAGAATAGACGACACATCTAACAAAAATCTTATGGTTAGTCTGAAAATCTATTAGCATGACTCCAAGAAAAGTCTGGAAAACCAAACTTTGTGCTGTTTCTATAGGTATAGGTTCAGAAAAAGAGTTGGTCTATGCTTCTTTAGCCAGGGATGCTGAGATATGCTCAGGCCTGAGTTTACAGTACTTAATCAGCTCTTTATTCACAATGTACATGGCATAAGTCTGAGAATGATGGCATCTCTGGCTTAGATGAGGTTGTGCCTAGCCTACATGCAGAATAGCTCAGCTTGGAGAGACACAATTAAGCTCTTAAGGTCTGGCTTGACTTCGAATCACTTAGAATAATAATAATCCACATTTGGGGGATGTAGAAGTTTACACATCCACATCATTGGAGAGTATTTCTGCCAGTATCCTGACTGCCTTCACTTCCTTTGGGACCTTTTGAAAAAGTAAACCCTCTGTATGCCTTTTCTTTCCATCATTCTGAATCTGTTCATAACATCATGATCATGAAGTCCCTCACCTAATTTCATCACCTCAGCATCCTCAGGGTAAAAAAAAAGATTTCAAGTTACTATAGAGAATACCACCTTAGAGAGAAACATTCTACTGAGCAAATGCAATTGAACAGTAGAAGAATGAAGGCAATATTACTTGGGAGCTAGAAATGTAGCCAAATTTTCTTTTCATATCTTTTTTCCTCTCTAATTTTGGAATTTTTCAGAGAAACTTTTACAAAGAAAGCATCTTTGTCTTTAGAGAATTAAGGAAGGAAATATCCAAGAAGAGAAGTCAGTGGCAGATTTTATATAATAAATTCTGACCTTAAGCCAAATAAGTAGAGGTTGTACAGATTTCCCTTAGAGTTGCTCAACCAAATTCATCACTGTAAGTAAAGGAGAAGGCAGGAATTTAAGGAATTCAATTAAAATTAAGGAATTTAATTTTATACATACAAAGGTACATATAAGAATTAATTTTCTTCTGTACTGCACCCTGTGCTGAATATCTTGAAGATCTGTGATAGTTGGGCCTGAAGTGTAGTGTCATACACCAATTAAATTAAATATAAGTTCTGTTTTCATACAGTTAGAGGAAATATATATCATATGGACATTGTTGCTTTCATTTTCTGAGCTCTCTGGTTTTATCAAAAACAAGCATCAAGAAGATAAATTTGGTCTTACCTACATGCATAGTTGGCATTATGACCTTCTCCTTGATAGCTTGGATAGGGGACTTAGATTATTTGGGGCAAGTTTCTAAAAAAGGATACTTCAGTTGTAATTATGTGCAAACTTTATTCATATTCACCAATAACAGTTTGTCCTTCATTTTAAAATAAACTAATTGTCATTTAGGTCTCTTGGGTGTCTCAGGGTAGGCCATTTAGGCAGTTAACAGAAATAATATGATAAAAAAAATCTCTAATATACAGATAAACATTCCACATAGAAATATAACAGTAACTTTTATAGTTTTTAAGTTAAAGATTTCAATAAATTTACTTTTTCATCTACCTACACCTTTTTTTATATTACCTTAAGGCCAAAGCTTTGTTAATTTTTTTCCTGCTTTATTGAGGTATATTTGATGAATAAAATTATAATATATTTAAAGTGTACAGCATGATTTCATATACATATACACTGAAATTATTACTATAAGCAAGTTAATTAACAAATCCATCATCTCACATAGTTAACTTTATATCCATTTATTTGCAGGGAAGAGGATGGGAGAACACTTAAGATTTAGTCTCTCAGCAAATTATAAATATACAATACACTATTGTTAGCCATAGTTACCATGCTATATCTTAGCCCCTCAGACCTTATTCATCTTATAATTGAAAGTTTTTACATTTGTTACCAACCTGTCCTTTTTTCTCCAGCCCACCGGCCCCTGGCAACCACCATTCTACTTTCTGTTCCTATGAGTTTGGCTTAATTAATTAATTAATTTTATTGTGGTGTAGTTGATTTACAATATTATATTAAGTTCAAGTGTACAACATAGTGATTCAATATTTTTATAGATTATAGTTCATTTAAAGTTATTATAAAGTATTGCCTATATTTCCTGTTTTGTACAATATATCCTTGTAGCTTGTTTATTGTATACATAGTATTATAGTTTGTACCTCTTAATCCCCTACCCCAAACTTGTCCCTTTCTCCTTCACTTTCCCCACTGATAACTGTCAGTTGGTTCTCTATATCTTTGAATTGGATTCTGTTTTACTATATTCATTTGTTTGCTTTATTTTTTAGATTCCACATATAAGTAATAACATATAGTATTTGTCTTTCTCAGTGTAACTTATTTCTCTGAGCTTAATACCCTCTAGGTCCATCCATACTCTTGCAAATGGTAAAGTTTCTTTTTTTTTAATGACTGGGTAGTATTCTACCATATATATATATATATATATATATATATATATATATATATATATATATATATATATATACCACATCTTCTTTATATACTCTCTGCTGATGGAACTAAGGATGCTTCCATATTTTGTGGATTGTAAATAATGCTGCTATGAACACTGGGGTGCATGTTTCATTTCAAATTGATGTTTTCATTTTCTTTGGATATATACCTAGGTATGGAATTGCTGGGTCATTTGGTAGTTCTATTTTTAGTTTTTTGAGAAACCTCTTTACTATTTTCCATAGTGGCTGTAGTAATATGTGCACCAACACTTACATTCCTATCAATAGTGCATTAGGGTTCCTTTTTCTCCACATCCTAATGAATATTTGTTGTTTGTAGACTTTTTGATGATAGCCATTTTGACAGGTGTGAAGTGATATTTCATTGTGGTTTTGATTTCAATTTCTCTGATGAGTAATGATATTGAGCATCTTTTCATGTGCCTGTTAGCCATCTGTATATCTTCTTTGAAAAATGTCTATTCAGGTTGTCTGCCTATTTTTTCATTGGCTTGTTTGTTTTTGGGACATTGAATTATATGAGCTGTTTATGTATTTTGAATATTAATCCTTTCTCAGTCATATCATTTGCAAATATTTTTCCTATTTAGTAGATTGTCTTCTCATTTTGACAATGGTTTCCTTTGCTGTGCAAAAACTTTTGAGGTTAATTAGGTTCCATTTGTTTATTTTTGCTTTAGTTTTCTTTGCTTTAGGAGACAGATTCATAAAATATTGCTACAATTTATGCTAAAGGGAGAATTCTTCCTATATTTTCTTCTAGGAGTTTTAGGGTTTCCAGACTTACAGTTAGGTCTCTAATCCATTTTGAGTTTATTTTTGTATATGGAGTGAGAAAATGTTCTCTTTTTTTTTTCTGCATGTAGCTGTCCTGTTTTCCCAGCACCACTTATTGAAAAATCTGTCTTTTCTCCATTATGTATTCTTGCCTCTTTTTTTAGCAATTAAGTGACCATAAGTAAGTGGGTTTATTTCTGACTCTTTATTCTGTTCAACTGATCTATGTGTCTATTTTTGTGCCAGTACCATGCTGATTGGTTACTGTAGCCTTGAAGTATAGTCTGAAGTTGTGGAGCATGAAAATTCCCACTTGGCTTTTTTTAATATTTCTTTGGCAATATTTGGTCTTTTGTGGTTCCATATAAATTTTAGGATTTTTTGCTCAAGGACTTTCACCTCCTTGGTTATGTTTATTCCTACATATTTTATTTTATAAGATGTGATTAAAAATGAGATTGTTTTCTTTCTGATAGTTCATTATTAGTAGATAGAAAATTAATAGATTTCTGTGTATTAATCTTGTATCCTGCAAATTTACTGAATTAACTTTTTAGTTCTAATAAGTTTTTTTTTTTAGTGGAGACTTTAGTATTTTCTTTATATATAGTATTCTGTCATCTACAAAGAGTAACAATGTTACTTCTTCCCTTCCAAGTTGGGTGCATTTTATTTCTTTTTCTTATAGGATTGCTGTGCCTAGAACTTCCCATACTATGTTGAATAGAAGTGGAGAGTGGGCATACTTGCCTTGTTCTTGATTTTAGAGGAAAAGTTTTCAGCTTTTCAACATTGAATATGATGTTCATGGTGGGTTTGTCATGAATGGCCTTTATCATGTTGAGACATATTCCCTGTGCACCAACATTGATGAGAGTTTTATCATGAATTGTTGTTGAGTTTTGTCATATTCTTTTTCTGTGTCTATTGACATCATCACATGATTTTCATCCTTCTTTTTGTTAACATGGTGTATCACATTGGTAGATTCCTGGATGTTGAACCATACTTGCATCACTGGAATAAATGCCACTTGATATTGTTATATGATGCTTTTTATATATTGTTGAATTTAGTTTGCTAATATTTTTCTGAGTGTTGTTGTATCTGTATTCATCAGATATATTGGCCTGTAATTTTATTTCTTGTAGTGTTTTTGTCTGGTTTTTGGATTAGGGTAATGTTGGCCTCATAGAATACATTTGAGAGTGTTCCATTCTCTTTGTTTTAGGGAATAGTTTGATAAGTATAGGTGTGAGCTCTTCTTTATATGTTTGGTAGAATTCCCCTGTGAAGCCATCCAGTCCTGGACTTTTTGCTGGGAGTTTTTGATTACTGATTCTATTTCACTACTAGTAATTTTTCTGTTCAGGTTGTCTATTTCTTTCTGATTCAGTCTTGGAAGATTGCATGTTTCTATAAATTTATCCATTTCTTCTAGGTTGTCCAATTTATTGACATATAACTGTTCATAGTATCCTCTTCTGATTTTTTATATCTGTGTTATTTTTGCTCTTTCATTTCTTACTTTGTTTTTTGGGTCCTTTATCTTTTCTTCTTGATGTGTATGTCTATAGGTAATCAATTTTGTTTATTCTTTCAAAAAATCAGCCTTTGGTATCATTGATTTTTTCTATTGTTTTTTGATCTCTATTTTATTTGTGTGTTCTCTGAACTTTATCATTTCCTTCATTTATCTGACTTATAGCTTTGTTCTTTCTTTTTTTTTTTTTTGTAGTTCCTTTAGATGGTAAACTAGGTAGTTTATATGAGGGTTTTTTTTCCTTTTTTTTTTTTTTCTCTAGGAAGACCTGTATCTCTATAATCTTCCTTCTTAGAAATGCTTTTGCTGTGCCCCATAGATTTTGGATAGTTATAGTATTATTTTTATTTATCTTGAAGTATTTTCTGATTTCTTCTCTGTTTTATTTATTGAACCATTGTTTTTTAGTAGCATGTTGTTCAGTCTCCATGTGATTGTGTTTTTCACATTTTTCTTCCTGTAATTTATTTCTAGCTTCTTACCATTGTCATCAGAAGAAAATTGTTTTTATAATTTCTATCCACTTAAATTTTTCAAGAATTATTTTTGTGGCCTAGTGTGTGACCTATCCTGGTGAATATTCCATATGCACTTGAAAAGAATGTGTACTCTGTTGGGCTAGGGTGAAATGTCCTGCAGATATCTAATTTGTCATTTATGACTACTGTTTTCTTATTGATTTTCTGTCTGGATGATCTATCCACAGATGTAACTGGGGTGTTAAACTGCCTTACTATTATTGTATCATTGTCAATTCTTCCTTTATTTTTGTTAATATTTTCCTTCTTTATTTTGGTGTTCCTATATTGGGTACATAGATATTAACAAGTGTTATTTCCTCTTCTTGTATCAATCCTTTTATCGTCATATGATGTCCTTCTTTGTCTGTTGTTACAGACTTTGATTTAACGTCTCCTTTGTCTGATATCATTATTGTGACCCCAACGTTTTTATCATTTCCATTTGCATGAAATATCTTTTTCCATCCTCTCACTTTCAGTCAGTTTGTGTCTTCAGCTCTGAAGTGATTTTCTTGTATGCAACATATAGATGGGTCTTCTTTGACTGGAACATTTAGTCCATTAACATTTATAGTGATTATTGATATTATTGTTGACATTGATATTATTGATATTGATTTCCATTTTGTTATTTTTTTTCTGTAGTTTTTCTTTGTTCTTTTCTTCTTTTAGTTTCTTCTCTTTTGACTTGATGATTTTCTTTCATGGTATGTTTGTGTTTGTGTTCTCTCTAGGTTTTGTGTATCCATTTTAGGTTTTTGATTTGCAGTTACCATAAGGTTCCTATATGTTGACCTATAACTGTATCTATTTGTTTTAAACTGGTTATCATTTAAGTTCAAACACATTCTAAAAGATTTACATTTTTTACTCTTCTCCCCTAAATTTTGTGTTTTTGATGTCATATTTTATATCTTCATTTTTATTCCTTAATTCTGTATTGTGGTTATAGTTGATTTTATGATTTTTTTGTCTTTTAAAAATCTTTGTACTAGCTTATTTAAGTGGTTGATCCTCAGCCACTTAAATACTTTTATAACTAGTGGAAATTTTCCTTTCCTATCTGTTCTTATCTCTTATTATAGTCTTTTCTTTTCCATTTGGAGAAGATCCTTTAACATTTCTTTTAGGATTGGTTTAGTAATAATGAACTCTTTATTTTTTGCTTGTCTGATATGTTCTTTTTCTCTCCAATTCTAAATGATAGTCTTGCTGGGTAGAGTAATCTGGTTTGTAGGTTTTTTCTTTTCAACACTTTAAGTATATCATGCCACTCCCTTCTGACCTGTGAAGTTTTTGCAGAACAATCAATGGGTAGCCTTATGGGGATTCCCTTGTATATGGCTGTTTGACTTTTTCTTGCTGCCTTTGGAATTCTCTCTAAATTTTCAATTTTAATCATGATGTGTCTTAGTATAGATTTGTTTAGATTCATCTTGTTTGGGAAACCCTGTGCTTCTTGTACCTATCCAGTACCTATGTTTTCCTTTCTTAAGGTTTGGGAAGTTTTCAGCCATACTTTTAAAAATTACATTCTTGGTCCCTTTATTTCTCCCTTCTCTTTCTGGGATGTCTATAAGGCAAATATTGGTATGCTTGACATTGTGCTAGAGGTCCCTTAATCTGTTCTCACTTTTTTTTTCTTTTTGCTATTTTAATTGGGTGATTTCCATTATTCTCTTTTCCAGATCACCTGTGTGTTCTTCTGTATCACCTAGTCTTTTCTTAATTGCTTCTAGTGTGTTTTCATTTCAGTTACTGTATTCATTTCTGACTGGTTCTTTTTTATTTTTCTAGTTCCTTATTAAAATTCTCACTGTGTTCATCTATTATTTTCTTTAATTCAGGTAGAATTCTTATTGCTAATGCTTTGAACTCTTTGGTAAATTATTTATCTCTGTCTCATTTTTTGTTATTTTCAGGATTTTCTTTCTTGTTTTTTTTATTTATAACAGTACACTCTGTCTTTTCATTTTGCTTAACTTTCTCTGTCTCTGTGAAATCAGGTGAAACAGTTATATAACTCATTCTTTGAAGGGTGTCCTTGTGAGTCCTTATACAATTTGCATGTGCCCAGTGGCTTTGGTGGGAGACCTGGATCTGATGTGAACATGAGTCATGTCTTCCCCCAGGTGTGCTGACAGCTATCTGCTAGGTAGGAGGTAGAGCTGGAGTTGGAAGGGCTAGAGCCATAACCAGGTGTGATCCAGGGCTTCTCCTCTGCTCAGTGGCCAGCACCACCCTCTAGGGGCAAGTTCAGGTCCAAATTACTGGAGAGAAGCTCTGAGAGTCAGGTCTGAGCTAGCTCTCTTCTCTCTAAGTGTGTGCTTTCCTTGCTTGCAGCATTGGCAACTTTGCTTAAGCAAGAGGGACTGGAGTGAACACTCAGTGTGGGTTGCAGTGCAGGCTGGGGTGATTCTGGCACCAGTCAGAGTTCTGGACAGCTCCCTATCTGCCGCCTCCAGGAGTGCCATTAATAGCTGCCCTTGCCCCATTTAGATGCCTTTCCAGGTTCAAGCCAGCTTCATCCCCTACAACTGCACACTCTCCTTGCCCACACAGCCTTTGCCCTGATGTCAAGCTGTGCTGCAGAGCCAGTGGGGATTAGGTGTGCACTTGGTTGGTCACAGGAAACCAGAAAGAGTGCTGAGCAATTTCAGTCTGCTTCCTTTGCCTTGTTTTGGAAGTAGGCAAGTGTGTGCACACTCTTCATGAGTGAAGTCTATGTTTCTTATAGTCCTGCTCTCAGTCCCACTGGTTTTCAAACCAACTAAGGGGACTCATCCTCCTGGTGTCAGACCACAAGGCTGAGGTGCCCATCCTCCTGGTGTCAAACCACTAACTCCCCAGGGAGGATCTCTGAGTCCATGTAATACCCTTCCCCCTCTGTGTAACCTCCCAAGAGTGCAGGTCCCGACCTGATCACTTCCATTCCCTTCTTACCTGATTCTATGTGGATCTTTCTTAAAGCTTTGTTTGTCTAAGTTTTTTTTCTGCCCAGCTCCAGTTTGTTTGCAGTGATAATTTCTCCACATGTAGGTGTATTTTTGATGTGTTTGTGTGAGAGACAACTCCATGTCCTCCTACTCCACCATCTTGATTGTCTCCCTTCATCTACCTACACTTGAGTGACATGTTTGACAACAAATGATTAATACTAGAAAATGACTTGAACATGAACATTTTACCTTAAAGTACCAAGGTAAGTTTTGAAGTTATAGACTCTTACTACAACATAATGTCATAGATTAATTTAGAGAGCTGAGTATCAGACTCATACTTTAGAGATGGATTAAGTCCTAGATGTGGTTTAAATGTGATAAGAATTAGGGGTAAGTTTTTCCATGATGACTATGCTGCTGCATCCATTAGATCACATTGTCTATATTAACATGTCAGAAAATGATGAGCCAGATTTTCACTTATCTATTTCCCTGAAAGTATTTGTCTTAGTTTTCTTATTGGAAATATTGGTATATTTAGAAATGCAGTCAAGATTTAATAACCCAGTACAGATCAACAGCACTAAAATCTATAGTCTCAGTGATGAAACTGTGCTACAATAACTTATAGGGATTCTTAATAAGAAATTCAATACGAGTGGGCTTATATAAAATTGAATTTAGTAGTCAAATTTTAACATGTATTTGATAAACATATTTAGGACTTTAAAAACGTAATTGGATAGTTCTGAAATTTTCACCCAGAAGTTTCAGTGCACTGTTTTCTATAGCATATGGATTTGTAAGCAGTCAAAATTTGCTTTACCCCTTATTTGTAAAGTTCTAATTACTTATTCAGCCCTCTATTTTAAAAAAATGATGCATAAACTGCTGGAAAGGTTATGAAATTATGTCCACCTAAATCTTCATTCTGCTACAATTAGATAAAGTAAGCCATATTGTGCCAGGATGCAATACAATGGGCAACAAGAAAGTATTATGGATGTAATGATGGCATAGGTTTGTCCAATTATTAGTTAATTCCACATTTGGGGAGTTTGATCTGATTATCTTTCAGGAAGTTGGTGGAGGTTCTAGTAGATGAAATGCATATAGATTAGCTAAAATGTGAGTCATCACATCTTTTTTTTTCTTTTCTTGAGTGTTGAAAATCTTGTTAATGTAGGGGATTTTTGTATTTTGGTTTTGTTTTTAGTACAGTTCCTTTAAAATATTGTGTTAGTTTCTGCTGTACAATGAAGTGAATCAGCTATATGTATGTATGTATGTGTGTGTGTATATATATATATATATATATATATATATATATATATATATATATATCGCTTCCCTCTTGGACCTCCCTCCCCTCCCCATCCCAGCCATCTAGGTCATCACAGAGCACCAAGCTGAGCTCTTTGTTCTATACAGCTGGTTTCCACTAGCTATCTATTTTACACATAGTAGTGTATTGTATATATGTCAATCCAAATCTCCCAATTTGTCCCACCCTCCCCTAACCCCCGTGTCCACATGTCTGTTCTCTATGTCTGCATCTCTATTCCTGTTCTGCAAATAGATTCATCTGTACCATTTTTCTAGATTCCACATATATGTGTTAATATACAATATTTGTTTTTCTCCTTCTCACTTACTTCACTTGGTATGAGAGACTCTAGATCTATCCACATCTCTACACATCTTGAAGTCATGCAAAAGAGAATATATCTCAAGTTTAACATTCATTTATTCATTTATTTAAGCTCGATAGAATAGATGACACTCCCAAAGGCAAAGGTGTTCACACAATCTTCACTGCAAGGGCTGTCAGGAAGCTCTCCCTAATCAAAATATACACCTAAGGTGTATTTCTTACTTCTTTGTTTAAAGCTCAATCTTTACCATTATTATAATACTCTAAATGAATACAATAAAGACCAAAAATGTTAACATTCCTTAAAAGTATTACAGGCCAGTTGTAAAGTCAAAAATCAGAATTCAAATGATTTGAATTACGATTCTATGAGCTGCTTTTTTAAATAAATTGTTTGGAGATTGAAACTTATAATGAGTAAGTAAATTGCAGGAATAACAATGAATTTTATTAAATATGGCTATCTACATGTTCTATCATAAACTTTTTACATATGTTTTAGTCACCTATAAACAGATTTAGAAAGTAAAATTAAAATATTAATGTAATTCATTTTTCTTTATGCTGTTAAAAAAGATTTACTTAAAACCAATAGTCATTTAAGAAGTGTTTAAGTCTTTAAGAAGTGAAATAAACATTGCTTTAGAAAAAAATGAAATTATTTACTATTACTATATTTAAATTTGAAAGTTTCAACAAGTAGTAACTGATAATGGGCTTAATATCCAGTGTTAATTTAAAAGTTTTAAAGGTCAGTGATTAAGAACCAAATATCTTCAAAATTCTTCCTTATACACTACTATTTTTCCATGCCTCAACAACCATATAGTAAAAATCTGTTAGAGCCAAACTTCTAAATGTACATTTTCACAATGAGTCTTTTGTGTTTGGATGATTTAAAAAAAAAATTGTGTTGATTCTAACACTCACCATAGAGCAGAAATGGTGAACTTCTCTACTTCCTGTTTTCTCAACAGACATGTCTTTTTAGTTTCTTCAGAATGGAAATGCTACTTAATAAAAAATGTTGTAATGTGTTCATACACAACATTCTTTATCTGGCACTTTCAAGTGTTTTTAAGAAACTTATTTAAAATATCTTCTCTTTGCAATGGTTTTGTTTGGCTTAGATAATAAGCTTAACCCCCCTGAAAATTAAACATATATTTATAAAACAATTTTTATTTGTGGAAAACTGTCCATCATACTGTGAAACACACAGAGATAAATAAAATATGGTCCTTGATCTCAAGATACTTGCAATGTAGAGGAGATAAATAGACTTATGCCAATATTTAATAGAAATATAACTTCACAATAATAAGTAGAATGTAAGATCTCTAAAAAAATTATATGGAGTCCCAGAAAAGAAAGAGAATATTTATTACTTAGCTGAAAGGAGAAAATATTTGCCATTTCCCTTGAAACCCAGAACTAAAAGTGGTCACAATTACAACAATAATTACAAGATATTTTGCCTTTAAATTTTATAAAACTCTCTCATGTTTCAATATCTCATCTATTTCTTTAAAATAGTCCTGTGAAGTAGTGAGAGTAGACAGCATCATCATCAGTGTGTAGATAGAGGAAATTTGGTGAGAGAGGTTAATGATCATTTTGAAATTAATAAAAAATCTGGACTGCAACCCAGAAGTCATAAACATTTTTAGTTTGTGTTTTGTTTAGTTCTTAGCTTTCACTTAATACTAAAAAAAAAAAAAATCTAAAGAAACAAACCTTTATACCTCCTTAAGGTACTCACAAGAAAGGCAACTTTATCGTCATATTCCTGACACCTATCTCACATATGTTTAAGAGTATTATTTTTCTCTTAGAAAAAGAAGTGATTCTGAATCATTTATGACTGCAAACAGTCAGGATCTTGCTTTTATAGTTTTCTGGACAGACGGCACCTTCAGCGCAGCAAAACACCATTTGTATAGAGCTTCAGTTGACCATCAAAAGGAAACATGTATCCTACTAAAATATTAACCAACATCATATTCTTTGTAATATTTAAGGAATTCTAAATGTTAATTTTAACCACTGTTATTAATATAAATTTCATACAACAAACATTCATGACCATGCACTATGTTCTAGAAAGATGTAAAGGACCCACTACTAGAAAGATCCACCACTGGAAAAATGCAAAGAACTTTTGAAAGTATCATGTTTAGTCTTTTTATTTTACAACACCCAAGGAATTTAAGCATTACTCATAAAGTAAGGTACCTGGTTAATTGTTTCCTGAATATTTTTCAGTGTTCTTTTCTAAGAAAAACTGTGGTGCTTGGATATTTCTTTTTCTTATTTCTTTCATTTTGATGGCATCTCAAATATTTTCAAAGTAACCTCATAGAATATTCATGTTCTAGTGCAAAATGTAAGTCCTAATATATTACCTTAGATTTTGTGGTTGCCTTGTATTCAAAAATAGATATTTATTAACTACAAAGTATTCTAAATATTTTTGATATTTAGTATTTTGTAACAAATTCGTTGAAATTACCACCTTCTTTTGTTTTGCCTAAATAGACACTATTGCTGCTCCTCCATCACACCAGTGTAGGATTGTGATTGTTGCATCTGAGAATAAGCATTTCATGAAATAAACTTTTCAAAAAATGATGACAAAAATACTTATGGAGCGCTCAGTATAGTGCCAACAAGTGCATGGCATAGGTTTCATTGACTCCACTTCAGGAATATGTGAGGCTAACACACGTGAATAACCAGCTGAAGATGATAGTAGTGTAATCAGATTCAAACTCAGGTCTCTGTGGCTGCAGAGCCTACAGTCTTAACCATTATAGCAGCAAATAGAAAATATGGTGTGCTAAAAGTTGTGAAAACCCAGGATTTATTCTTCAACAGTATGAAACATGAAGATATGCTCAAGGGATATTCCAGAGGCACCGAGTTGTATCTCCATTCTTGATATAAATTCCCTAAGAAATGTATCAGAGACACCCTTTGTACACACTCTATACCATTTGATGGTACAGCTTTCTCCGATACTGGTAAAGAATAAAATAAAGTAAAATTGTTTCATAATTTAAGAGAAATTCTATAATTAATTCAAATTTTGATAGAAAGAATGATTTGATTCTGCTAAATTTTCCTATGCAGTGAAACTGCACTGTGGACATTGACATAATAAAACACATTTCTTTCTTTCTTTCTTTCTTTCTCTCTTTCTTTCTCTTCCTTTCTTTCTTTCTTCTTTCTTTTTTGTAAGCAAAAGATAAAAAGATAGATAGATTGATTGAAAAATAGATAGATGAAATTATTTGATAATATCTCCTTAAAGTACATGGCTAAGAGTGAATATTCCTACAAAGGGTTATTCAATGTGATGACAGCCTTACCAAGAGCTAAAGGCCCTGACCAAATAGCATTCTGTAAGTCTCCTCCAAGTCTATTAATTCCTAAAAGAGCTTGCAAATTCCTGGTTGAAGATCCAAGTTCAAGTTTTGAATCAACTTTCAGCAATTATATTTATGTTGTATATTTGACCTTCCTCTTCCTTATCTATAAAAGAGGATAATGATTCTCAATTCAAAAAGTTGCCTTAACACTGGAATTAAACTAGAAAATAAAATAAATTTTTTAACTTGCAATATCACTAAAAGAATTGAATGGTGCATCTTTGACATTTAAAAATTTATAATAGACATTTGTCTTCCTCTATCTGACTTATTTCATGTAGCATAATGACCTCAAAATTCATCCACAGGTACTGTATGATTTCATTTATACGTACAGTCTAAAAAAACAAAATAAAACAAATCCAACCCATAGGTACACAGAACAGATTGGTAGTTTTCACAAGGAAAGTGGGGTGGGGTATGAGCAAAATGGGTAAATGAGGTGAAAAGGTACAAACTTCTGGTTATAAAATAAATAAGTCATACGTTGCAAGGTACAGCATGGTAACTATAGTTAATAATACTGCATTGCATATTTGAAAGTTGAAAAGAAAATCAGTCTTAAAAGTTCTCATCATGAGACTGGTTCAAGATGACGGAGTAGAAAGACATGCTCTCACTCCCTCTTGTGAGAACACTGGAATCACAACTAACTGCTGAACAATAATCGACAGGAAGACACTGGAACTCACCAGAAAAGATACCCCACATCTAAAGACAAAGGAGAAACCACAATGAGATGGTAGGAGGGGTGCAATCACAATAAAATCAAATCCTATAACTGCTGGGGGGGGGTGGCCCACTAATTGGAGAACACTTATACTGCAGAAGTCCAGCCACTGGAGTGAAGGTTCTGAGCCCCACATCAAGCTTCCGAACCTGAGGGTCTGGCAACGGGAGGAGGAATACATAGAAAATCACACTTTGAAGGCTAGTGAGATTTGATTGCAGGACTTTGACAGGACTGGGGGAAACAAAGTCTCCACTCTTGGAGGTCACACACAAAGTAGTGTGTGCATGGTGACCCAGGGGAAGGAGCAGTGACCTGATAGAGGCTGAACCAGACTTACATGCTAATATTAGAGGGTCTCCTGCAGAGGCAGGGGCTGGCTCTGTCTCAACGTGGGTAAAAGGACACTGGCAGCAGAAGTTCTGGGAAGTACTCATTAGCATGAGCCCTCCCAGGGTGTGCCATTAGCCCCACAAAAGAACACAGGTAGGGTCCAGTGTTGGGTCACCTCAGGCCAAACAATCAACAGGGAGGGGACCCAGCCTCACCCATCAGCAGACAAGCGGATAAAAGTTTTACTGAGCTCTACCCAACAGAGCCACAGCCAGCTCCACTCACCACAAGTCCCTCCCATTAGGAAACTTGCACAAGCCTCTTAGATAGCCTCATCCACCAGGGGGCAGACAGCAGAAGCAAGAAGAACTATAATCCTGCAGCTTGTGTAAAAAAAACAAAAACAAAAACACATTCATAGAAAGATAGACAAGATGAAAAGCCAGAGGGCTATGTACCAGATGAAGGAACATGATAAAACCCCAGAAAAACAACTAAATGAAGTGGAGATAGGCAACCTTCCAGAAAAACAATTCAGAATAATGAGAGTGAAGATGATCCAGTACTTCTGAAAAAGAATGGAGGCAAAGAATGAAAGGATGCAAGAAATGTTTAAGAAAGACTTAGAAGAATTAAAGAACAAAAAACCACAGATGAACAATGCAATAATTGAAATGAAAAATACACTAGAAGGAATCAATAACAGAATAACTGAGGCAGAAGAACGGATACAAGACCTGGAAGACAGAATGGTGGAATTCACTGCTACAGAACAGCATAAAGAAAAAAGAATGAAGAGAAATTAAGACAGTCTAAGAGACCTCTGGGACAACATTAAACACAACAACATTTGCATTATGGGTGTCCCAGAAGGAGGAGAGAGAGAAAGGACCCAAGAAAATATTTGAAGAAATTATAGTCAAAAACGTCCTTAACATGGGAAAGGAAATAGCCAAGTCCAGGAAGTGCAGAGAGTCCCCTACAGGATAAACCCAAGGAGAAACATGCCAAGAGACACAGTAATCAAACTGGCAAAAATTAAACACAAAGAAAAATTATTGAAAGCAACAAGGGAAAAATGACATCTAACATACAAGGGAACTCCCATAAGGTTAAAAGCTGATTTCTCAGCAGAAATTCTGCAAGCCAGAAGGCAGTGATATGATATACTTAAAGTGAAGAAAGGGAAAAAACTACAACCAAGATTACTCTACCCAGCAAAGATCTCATTCAGGTTCAATGGAGAAATCAAAAGCTTTACAGACAAGCAAAGGCTAAGAGAATTCAGCACCACCAAACCAGTTCTACAACAAATGCTAAAGGAACTTCTCTAAGTGGGAAACACAAGAGAAGACAAGGGCCTACAAAACCAAACACAAAACAATTAAGAAAATGGTAATAGGAACATACATATTGATAATTACTTTAAACATGAATGGATTAAATGCTCCAACCAAAAGACACAGGCTGATTGAATGGATATAAAAAGAATACCCATATAGATGTTGTCTACAAGACACCAACTTCACCTGGGGACACTTATAGACTGAAAGTGAGGGGATTGAAAAAGATATTCCATGCAAATGGAAATCAAAACAAAGCTGGAGTAGCAATACTCATATCAGATAAAATACACTTTAAAATAAAGAATGTTACAAGAGACAAGAAAGGACACTACATAATGATCAAGGGATCAATCCAAGAAAAATATACAACAATTATAAATATATATGAACCCAACATAGGAACATCTCAATATAAGGCAACTGCTAACAGCTCTAAAAGATGAATTCAACAGTAACACAAAAATAGTGGGGGGTTTTAACACCTCACTTACACCAATGGACAGATCATCCAAGCAGAAAATTAATAAGGAAACACAAGTTTTAAATGACAAAATAGAACAGATAGATTTAATTGATATTTATAGGACATTCTATTCAAAATCAGCAGATTATACTTTCTTCTCAAGTGCATATGGAACATTCTCCAGGATAGATCACATTTGGGGTCACAAATCAAGTCTCAGTAAATTTAAGAAAACTGAAATCATATCAAGAATCTTTTCTGACCACAACGCTATGAGATTAGAAATGAATTACAGGGAGAAAAATGTAAAAAACACAAACACATGGAGGCTAAAAAATATGTTACTAAATAACTAAGTGATCACTGAAGAAATCAAAGAGGAAATTAAAAAAATACTAGAGACAATGAAAACACGATGATCCAAAACCTATGGGATGTGGCAAAAGCAGTTCTAAGAGGGAAGTTTATACCTATACAAGCCTACTTCAAGAAATAAGAAAAATCTCACTTAAACAATCTAACCTTACACCTAAAGGAAGTAGAGAAAGAAAAACAAGCAAAACCCAAAGTTAGCAGAAGGAAAGAAATCATCACGATCAGGACAGAAATAAATGAAATAGAAGCAAAGAAAACAATAGCAAAGCTCAGTAAAACTAAAACCTAGTTCTTTGAGAAGATGAACAAAATTGATAAACCATTAGCCAGACTCATCAAGAAAAAAGAGGGAGAGGACTCAAATCAATAAAATTAGAAATGAAAAAGGAGAAGTTACAACAGACACCGCAGAAATACAAAGCATCCTAAGAGACTACTACAAGCAAACTCTATGCCAAGAAAATTGACAACCTGGAAGAAATTGACAAATTCTTAGAAAGGTATAACTCCCAAGACTGAACCAGGAAGAAAAAGAAAATATGAACAGACCAATCACAAGTAATGAAATTAAAACTGTGATTAAAAATCTTCCAACAGGGCTTCCCTGGTGGTGCAATGGTTGAGAGTCTGCCTGCCAATGCAGGGGACACGGGATCGTGCCCCAGTCCGGGAGGATCCCACAGGCCATGGAGCGGCTGGGCCTGTGAGCCATGGCCACTGAGCCTGCGTGTCCAGAGCCTGTGCTCCACAACGTGAGAGGCCACAACAGTGAGACACCCAAGTACCGCAAAAAAAAAAAAAAAATCTTCCAACAAAAAAAAGTCCAGGACAGATGGCTTCACAGGTGAATTCTATTAAGCATTTAGAGAAGAGCTAACACCCATCCTTCTCAAACTCTTCCAAAAAAATTGTGGAGGAAGGAACACTCCCAAACTCATTCTATGAGGCCACCATCACCCTGACACCAAAACCAGACAAAGATACTACAAAAAAAGAAAATTACAGACCAATATCACTGATGAATAGAGATGCAAAAATCCTCAACAAAATACTAGCAAACATAATCCAACAACGCATTAAAAGGATCATACACCATGATCAAGTGGGATTTATCCCAGGGATGCAAGGATTCCTCAGTATATGCAATTCAATCAATGTTATACACCATATTAACAAATTGAAGAAGAAAAAACATGTGATCATCTCAATAGATGCAGAAAAAGCTTTTAACAAAATTCAACACCCACTTATGATAAATACTGTCCAGAGAGTGGGCATAGAGGGAAACTACCTCAACGTAATTAAGGCCATATATGACAAACCCACAGCAAACATCATTCTCAACAGTGAAAAACTTTTCCTCTAAGGAAAAACATTTCCTCTAAGATCAGGAAAAAGACAAGGATGTCCACTCTCACCACTATTATTCAACATAATTTTGGAAGTCCTAGCCATGGCAATCAGAGAAGTAAAAGGAATCCAAATGGGAAAAGAAGAAGTAAAACTGTCACTGTTTGCAGATGACATAATACTATACATAGAAAACCCTAAAGATGTCACCAGAAAACTACTAGAGCTCATCAATGAATTTGGTAAAGTTGCAGGATACAAAATTAATGCACAGAAATCTGTTGCATTCCTATACATTAATGATGAAATATCTGAAAGAGAAATTAAGGAACCACTCCCATTTACAATTGCAACTAATAGAATAAAATACCTAGGAATAAACCTACCTAGGGAGACAAAACACCTCTATGCAGAAATCTATAAGATACTGATAAAAGAAATTAAAGATGATACTAACATATGGAGAGATATATGATGTTCTTGGATTTGAAGAATTAATATTGTGAAAATGACTATACTACCAAAAGCAATCTACAGATTCAATGCAATCCTTAACAAATTACCAACGCCATTTTTTAAGGAACTAGAACAAAAAAATCTTAAAGTTTGTGTGGAGACACTAAAGACCCCGAATAGCCAAAGCAGTCTTGAGCGAAAAAACGGAGCTGGAGGTATCAGACTCCCTGACTTCAGACTATGCTACAAAGCCACAATAATTAAGACAATATGGTACTGGCACAAAACAAAACATACATCAGCGGAACAGGATAGAAAGCCCCGAGATTAACCAATGCACCTATGGTCAACTAATCTATGAGAAAGGAGGCAAGGCTATGCAATGGAGAAAAGATTGTCTCTTCAATAAGTGGTGCTGGGGACACTGGACAGCTACATATAAAAGAATGAAGTTAGAACACTCCCTACCACCACACACAAAAAAACCCTCAAAATTAATTAGAGGCCTAAATGTAAGACTGGACACTATAAAACACTTAGAGGAAAACATAGAAAGAACACTCTTTGATATAAATCTCAGCAAGATCTTTTTTGGTACACCTCCTAGAGTAATGGAAATAAAAAAATAATAAACAAATGAGACCTATTGAAACTTCAAAGGTTTTGCACAGCAAGGGAAACCGTAAACAATATGAAAACACAACCCTCAGAATGGAAGAAAATATTTGCAAATGAATCAACAGACAAAGGGTTAATCTCCAAAATATATAAACAGCTCATTCAGCTCAATATTAAAGAAACAAATGACCCAATCCAAAAATGGACAGACGACCTAAATAGACATTTCTCCAAGGAAGACAGACAGATGGCCAAGAAGCACATGAAAAGCTGCTCAACATCACTAATTATTAGAGAAATGCAAATCAAAACTACAATGAGGTATCACCTGACACCAGCTAGAATGGGCATCATCAGAAAATCTACAAACAACAAATGCTGGAGAGAGTGTGGAGAAAAGGGAACCCTCTTGCACTGTTGGTGGGAATGTAACTTGATACAGCCGCTATGGAGAACAGAATGGAGGTTCCTTAATAAGCTAAAAATAGAATTACCATATGATGCAGCAATCCCACTACTGGGCATATACCCAGAGAAAACCTTACTTCAAAAAGACACATGCACCACCATATTCATTGCAGCACTATTTACAATAACCAGGTCATGGAAGCAACCTAAATGCCCATCGACAGATGAATGGATAAAGAAGATGTGGTACATATACACAATGGAATATTACTCAGCCATAAAACGGAATGAAATTGGGTAATTTGTAGAGACGTGGATGGATCTAGAGACTGTCATACAGAGTGCAGTAAAGTCAGAAAGAGAAAAACAAATATCGTATATTAACGCATATATGTGGAACCTAGAAAAATGGTACAGATGAACTGGTTTGCAGGGCAGAAATTGAGACACAGATGAAGAGAACAAACGTATGGATACCAAGGGGGCAAAGCAGTGGTGGGTGGGGGTAGGGGTTGATGAATTGGGAGATTGGGATTGACATGTATACACTGATTTGTATAAATTGGATTACTAATAAGAACTTGCTGCATAAAGAAATATATAAAATAAAATTCAAAAAGGAAAGTTCTCATCACAAGAAAAAAATTTATAACCATGTATGTTGATAGATGGTGATTAAATTTATAGTGGTGATCATTTTGCAGGGCATACAAATATTGAACGATTATATTGTATACCTGAAACTGATATGATGTCAAGTATGTCTCACAAACAAAAAAGAAAAAAAAATAAGTATGTTTTTTTCAAGGATAGGTAAAGATAAATTAAAACTGATTTAGACTGTAAAACTCAGTCTCAAAATGAAGTTTCTAAATCTATTTTCTCCACTTAATAGCTGTAAAGATTTAAGATTTCACTTAAACTTTGGAGATAATAATAATGAAAGAAGATTTCTTTATGTTAAGGATTATCATCGCATAGGCTTAAAATACATTAAAGATAATTTTCCCAGTATTTTGATTAGAAAATATGTGTTGTCAATCAACATTATGGGATTTTTAGAAATCAAAATGTAGAGCATATTTATAATACCCTGAGTTTTTATTTCTAGTTCTAAATATGATACGAAAAATACTGATTTGAGCATTACCTACATTTCAAAAATTCACAAAGACTTTTTTATTTCTAAAAGTTATCAGCCTTAAATTTCTAGGGAGATATTTCTTTATTTTTGCACATCTGTGATTATTTTCTCTCAACTAAAATTTTTGTGATTAGATCAAGAATGAAAGTTAATTAAAAATAGAATTTGTAGTATTGATAATTTTTTCTAATTTTTTATTTTGGTAAAATCACATATATAAAATTTACTATTTTATACATATTTAAGTGAACAGTTTAGTGATATTAAGCACATTTTTATTGTATAACCCTCACAACCTTCCACCTCCAGAACTCTTTTCATCTTTCAAAACTGAAATTCTACATCCATCAAACAATAATTCCCCATTCCTCTTTTCTTCTAGTACCTGGCAACCACAATTCTGCTTTCTGCCCCTATGACTTTTCTACTATAAGTGCTTCATATAAATGGAATCATACAGTATTTGTCTTTTTGCAACTGGCTTATTTCACTTAGCCATCAAGTTTCATTCATGTTGTAGAATGTGTCCGAATTTTATATTAATTTATTTTTTAAGGCTGGATAATATTCCATTGTATACATATACCACATTTTGCTTATCCATTTATCTGTTGATGCACATCTGTGTTGCTTTCACATTTTAGCTATTGTTAATAATTCTGCTATGAACCTGAGTGTACAAATATCTCCTCAAGACCCTGCTTTCAGTGCTGTTGAGTATATATACAAAGAAGTGGAATTGCAGGATCATGTGGTAATTGTATTTTTAAGTTTGAGGCAAATCACTACACTGTTTTCCAGAGTAGTTTTACCATTTTACATTCCCACCAACAGTGCTCAAGGGTGCCAATTTCTTCATATCTTTGCTAACATTTAATTTTTCCCGTTTTTGTTTATTAATAGTAGATATACTAAAGGGTGTGAAATGATATCTGCTGTGGTTTTTATCTTCATATCTCTAGAGATTAATGATGTTGAATATGTTTTCATATGCTGTTGAACATGTTTTCATAAATTGGGTTGATATTTCTTTTGTTTTTGACTTTTAGGAGTTCTTTCTATGTTTTGGATATTAATCTCTTATCACATATATGATTCAAAAATATTTTCTCCCATTCTATTTTACTCTGTTGGTAAGGTCTTTTTTTTTTTTTTTTTTTTTTTTTTTTGGCTGTATGCGGGCCTCTCACTGTTGCGGCCTCTCCTGTTGTGGAGCACAGGCTCCGGATGCGCAGGCTCAGTGACCGTGGCTCACGGGTCCAGCTGCTCCATGGCATGTGGGATCTTCCCAGACTGGGACACGAACCCATGTCCCCTGCATTGGCAGGCGGACTCCCAACCACTGCACCACCAGGGAAGCCCTGGTAAGGTCTTTTGAATCACAAATTATTTTAAAATTTTTATAAAGTCCAATTTGTCTATTTTTTCTTTTATTACAAGTGCGTTTGATGTTAAGCCCAACAATTCATTGCCAAAAACAGAGGCTTTTGCCCTTCTAAGAGTTTTACTCTATTAGATTTCTATTTAGGTCATGGATCCACTTTATGTTAATTTTTGAATATGGTGCTAGGTAAGAATCCAACTTCATTCTTTTACTTGTGGATATCCAGTTTTCCCAGCACTGTTTATTAAAAATACTATCTTTTCCACAGTGAATTTTCTTGGTACCCTTGGCAAAAATCATTAGACCATGTACTTACAAGTTTATTTCTGGATTCTCTATTCTATTGCATTGGTCATTATATGTTCATTTATTCCAGTACCACACTGTATTTATTACTGTAACTTTGTGGTAAAATTTGAAATCATGATGTGTGAGCCCTCCAGCTTTGTTTGGTTTTTAAAGAATTTTTAAAAAAGATATTTGGGGCCCCTTGAGATTCCATATGAATTTTTGAATGGGTTTTTCTATTTCTGTGAAAATGTCATTGGAATTTTGAGTAGAATTACACTAAATCTGTAGATTACTTTTGGTAGTATTGTCATCTTCACAATATTAAATCTTCCAATTCATGAACATGGGTTTTCTTTCCATTTATTTATGTCTCTTTAAATGTTTTTCAGTAATTTTTATAGTTTTCTTTGTAAAAGTATTTCAACTCCCTGGTTAAGTTAATTTCTAAATATTTTATTCTTTTTGATGCTATTGTAAATGGAAATATTTTCTTAATTTCCTTTTTGGATTTTTCTTTATTAGCGTATAAAATATGACTTTTGTGTGTGTGTGTTGACTCTGTATTTTGATACTTTGCTGAATTTATTAGTTCTAACCTTGTTTTTCTGGATTTTTAGTGTTTTCCATACATAAGATCATGTCATCTGAGAACAGAGGTAAATTTACTCCTTCCTTTCTGAGTAGGATGACTTTTATTTCTTTTCTCTGATTAACTGATGTGGCTAGGTTTTCCAGTACCATGTTAAATAGAAATTTTAAAAGTGGTCATCCTTACTGTGTTCCTGATCTTGGAGGGCAGTCTTAGATTCAGTCTTTCACTATAGAGTATGATGTTCACTGTGGGGTTTTCATATGTGGCTTTTATTATATTGAAGCCTTTTCCTTCTACTCTTAGTTTGTTGAGTGTTTCCATCATGAAAAGGAGTTGAATTTTGTCAAATTCATTTTCTATACCAATTGAGAAGGTTTTTATTTTTTTTAATTCTCCTAACACAGTATATTACATGGATTGATTTTTGTATATTGAACCATCCCACTTGAGATGCAATAGAATACTATTGCATTCTAGTAATAAATACCACTTCATCATGGTGTATAATATTTTAATATACTTCTGTATTTAATATACTTCTGGATATGCTCATCTTTTGTTGATATTTTTATGTCAATGTTCATAAGAGATATTGGTGTGTAGCTTTATTTTCTTATAGTGTCTCAACTGGGTGGTGTCAAAGAAATAGTGGCCTCATAGAATAAGCTAGGTTGTGATCCCTCCTCTTAAATTTTTTGGGAAATATTTAGGAAAGTTTGGTGTTCGTTCTTTGAATGTTTGGTAGAATTCATCACTAAAGTCATCAAATCTAGGGCTTTTCTTTGACAAAACGTTTTCTGCTCACTGATTCAATCTCTTTACTAGTTATAAGTCTGTTCAGATTTTCTATTTCTTCATACTTTATAGTCTTGGTAGGTTTTATGTTTCTAGGAATTTGTCCATTTCATCTAATTTATTCAATTTTTTGGTATACAGTAGTATATAATATTCCCTTGTAATCTTTTTTTATATCTGTAGAATCAGTGGTAATATCCCCACTTTCATTTCTGATTTTAGTAATTTATCTACCCTCTTTTTTTCTCAGTCCATGTAGCTAAATGTTTGTCAATTTTATTGATATTTTTAAAGAACCATTTTTGTTTCATTGATTATTAATTTTTTTTATTCTCTATCTAATTCATCTCTGCTCTAATATTTATTATTTTCTTCCTTATGCTAACTTTGGGTGTAGTTTTTTCTTCATTTAGTTTCTTAAGTTGTACAGTTATGACATCCTTTTTTTTTTTTTTTTTTTTTTTTTGCAGTATGCAGGCCTCTCACTGCTGTGGCCTCTCCTGTTGTGGAGCACAGGGTCCAGACGTGCAGGCTCAGCAGCCATGGCTCACGGGCCCAGCCGTTCCATAGCATGTGGAATCTTCCTGGACTGGCGCACGAACCTGTGTCCCCTGCATTGGCAGGTGGACTCTCAACAACTGCACCACCAGGGAAGCCCGAGATCCTTGCTTTTTAATGTAAGCATTTATAGTTATATATTCCCTGCTTTTCACTGTTTTCTCTGTATCTATAAACTTTGGTATGTTGTATTTGAATTTTAGTTTGTCTCTAAGTATTTTCTAATTTCTCTTGTTATTTCATTTTTGATCCATTTGTTGTTTGAGAGCATGCTGTTTAATTTCCACAGACTTGCAAATTTTCCAGTTTTCTTCTGTTATTGATGTCTAACTTCATCATAATGTGGTCAGAAAAGATAGTGGTTATGACATCTATCTTTTTAAATCTATTAAGACTTAATTTATGTCCTAGCATATGTTCTATTCTGGAAAATATCACTTATGCACTTGAAAAATATGTGTATTCTGTTGTTGAGAGTGTTTTGTTTATGTCTAGTTGGTTTGCTGTATTAAGTTCTCTATTTCCTTATTTATGTTTTCTTTGGTTGTTCTTTCCATAATTGAGAATGGGGTATTGAAGTCTCTAGTTTTGTAGAACTATTTCTCCCTTTAATTCTATCTATTTTGGGTCATATATTTTGATGCTTTGTTATTAAGTATTAACTTTTATAATTGTTATATATTCTTGTTGTGAATAATTTATTAAACTATTTTGAATTAAAGTCAGTTTTGTCTGATAGTAGTTTAACCATTTGTCCTCTCTTTTGGTTACTTTTGCATGGAATATCTTTTGCCAGACTTTCACTTTCAACCTACTTGTATATTTTGGATCTAAAGTGAACCTCTTGTACACAGCATGTAGTTAGATCTTGCTTTGTTTTGTTCTGTTTTAATCTATTGTGGCTGATCTCTGTCATTGGGTTAAAGAATTTAATTCATTTTTATTTAAAGTAAATATTGACAAGGCAGAATTTACTTCTGTGATTTTTATATTTCTTTCCTATGTGCCTTGCAGTGTTTTCTCCTTCATTTCTTTATTTATTGTATTCTCTTGAATTTAGTTGATTTTTTGTAGTAAAATGTTTAAATTCTTTCCTCATTTCTTTTTGTCTATATAATTTAGCTTTTTGTTTTGTGGTTACAATGGGGATTGCATTTAACATCATCCTAAAGTTATAATTATAAAGTTATAATTTGAATTTATACCCACTTAATTTCAATGATATGTATAAATATATAAATAATATAAAATAATATATTTATAGTGTGTTATAAGATATTAATGTTATAAATTTTATATACCCTTGTAATATAAAAATAATATATATATAATTTGAATTTATACCCACTTAACTTCAATCTTATATATATATATATATATATATATATATATATATATATATATATTTGCTCCTTTAATAAATCCATCCCCACCCCTTTCATTGTTGGTGTCACAATATTGTGTCTTTATACACTTGGGTCAAAAACCATGAACTAATAATTTTTAATGCATTTGTCTCTTGTAGAAAACAAGTGGAGTTAAATCCCATTGTTAAAATAGTACTAGACTTATAATTGTTCATATCTTTACCATTACTTAGATGTCTATTTCTTCATACAGCTTCATACAGAGGGGCTATCTAGTGTCCTTTCATTTTAATCTGCAGGACTTCCATTAACATTGCTCATAGAGCAGGTTTGGCAACAAACTCCCTCAGCTTTTACTTATCTAGGGGTATCATAAGTTTCCCCTATCCTTTTGAATTTCATTATTAATGTGTATAGAATTCTGCCCACAGCCATCTGGCCTCCAAAATTTCTGATGAGAAATTTGCTGAAAATCTTATTGAGGATCTCTTGTATGTGACAAGTCACTTCTCTCTTGCTGCTTTCAAAATTATTTCTTTGGTTTTGACTTTTGACAGTTTCTTTATAATGTGTGGCTTGCTATGGGTATCTTCTAGTTCAACCCATTTGAAGATGGTTGAGTTTTTAATGTTTATATTCATGTCTTTAATTCATTTGGGGAAGTTTTTGGCCATTATTTCTTCAATTATTTTCTCTGCTTTTTAAATTTTTTCTCCTTCTATGACTACCACAACAAATACATCTGTCCTCTTGATGACATCTCACAGGCCCGTTATGCTCTGTTCACTTATCTTCAATCTCTTTTCTTTCTGTTCCTTAAATGTGATAATTTCCATTCTTCTATCTTCAAGTTCACTGATTCTTTCTTCTATGTGCTTAAATCTATCTTTGAATACCTACAGTGAATGTTTCATTTCAGTTATTGTGATTTTCAACTCCAGAATTTCTCTTTAGTTTATTTTTAGTTTTTCTTTCTCTTTACTGATTTTTTCCACTTTCTTCATACATCATTTTCTTGACTTTCTCCATGGCTTCCTTTAGTTCTTTGAACATCTTTAAGATAGTTGATTTAAAATTTTTTGTTTAGTAGATTGTTATCACATCTTTTTCAGGGATAGTTTTTGTTGGTTTGTTTTTCCTTTGAATGGGATATATGCTTTCCTATTTCTTTACATTCCTTGTTATTTTCTATGTTGAAATCTGTATGTTGGAATCTAATAATGTGATAACCAGAAATCTGATTATTTTCCTTCTACACAGTTTGATAGGCTTTTTGTCTTTATTTTGTTTGCTTTTATCCATTTTTATTTGTTTATTTTTACTGCTGTTTTCTCTCCCTTTGCTGAAAATCAGCCTGAGGTATAGGCTTTAAGTTCTTCTAAGGTGTTTTCTGAGTCAGTGCCTTTTTCTGGACATACACAGGGACTTTCTAATGCCCTTTGTATATGCAGTTGATTTTTTAATGTCCTAGTCTTTAATGTCTAGCTCCCAAAAGAGAAAAAAGTGAAACTCGAAGCACTGGCCCTTAATATGCTTTGGAAGTCACTTCAGCCGGGGTGCAACAATGGAGGCAGGTGCAACATCAATGGCTACTTCTTAGTTTGCCCTTTGTATTCAGAAGCAGCAATCAATTATCAGAGCACAGATCCTCCAGATTGGAAATCACCCAACCTGGCGCCCTCAAGCTGTGACAAGCTGCTTCAGGAACATAAACAGCTAACTGCAATGGGACTAAAGGTGGGGGATCGGTAGTGCTACTCTTTTAAGTGCTGAAATCAACTAAAATTAACCTCAATTTACTGTCCATGACTTCCCCCAGAAGATACAAGCCTTTAATAAAATCCAGAGTTCCAAAATAGTTACATCAGACAGATTCTGCCAGTGCAATTTTTGTCTAGGTGGGGAGACAGATTTTTAGCACTTCCTACTGTGTCAAATTACCAGAATGCTCCTCCAGTATCAATAATTTTAAGAAGATGTTGTTTAGTGATGAGAAAAATACTGTTATTAAAGATATAGTTTTATTGTGTAACATTTAAGTTCCTTTCTAGCTGTGATGTTTACATTACTTCTTGGATATTTTATTTACATTTATTAAACAATAATATACATCTACTATGTGTTCATGAGCTTAGAATCCATTTTCATATCTTCTTTGGGAAATATCTGATTAAATCTTTTTCTTTTCATTTTTGTAAAGTAGTTCATTGGTTGGTCAAATGTTTTGTGGGGGTTTACTTTTCTACTATGTGTTATCAGTGATCTCCATATATTCTAGATATAAATCATTCATTAAGTACCTGTTTTGCAAATAGTTTCTCTTAATCTGTGATTTTTCATTTTTTTTAAATTATGTTGTTTAAGGGGAAGTTTTGTTTGTTTGTTTTTACTGAGGCCGTAGATGTCATTTTAAAAAAATTGTAACTTGTTCTTCCTGTACCCTATAGAAGAAAATGATGGCTAATCTAAGGTCACCAAGAATTTATCTTTTATTAATCTAGAAGTTTTATATTCTTACTCTAATAGGTCTATAAGCTACTTATGTTTAATTTTTATATATGATATGGCATAAGAATGGAGGATTTTCCTTTTATATATACAATTGTTTCAAAAATCTTTTTTATAGGGATTATAGTTTTTCCATTGAATTATTCTTGTATCTTGTATCTTTGAAAAGCAATTCACTATATATGTGTGGGTCTATTTCTCAAGTATTGTATTTGTATCTTCACATTAATATCAAAATGTCTTGGTTACTGCTGTTTTAGTATGTTTTAAAATTAAATCATGTAAGACCTCCAACATTTTTCTTTGTTCAAAGATGTTGATAATTTTAAGCAATTTTCATTTTTAAAATGAAGAAACTGGAATTTATAGATATTAAATATCTTCCCTAAGTTCAGAATAACAGATCCAGCAATTAAAAGCTGGTTGTTGTAGTTTGTGGGCCGTTAGTAACAATCTAACAAGATAACTAACAACTATCCAAACCAATTAATTGATTATATAACTATCCAATCACTGAAGACATAAACCTAAACTCAGTTTCTTCTTTTGTAACTTATTTTTGAGCCAGGAAAATATTATTCTTTTCCATAACATTATTTTAAACATTATTTGATAAAATAATAACTTTTTATTTCTCTAATATCCTCTGTGAAAATGCTGCCTGTGTTTGAAAAAGTATTATATCTGGGACTTCTGTCATTGACAAGAATGTATAGAATAGCTGTGCTCTGAATATCCTATTATAGAAATAAAACTGTTAAAAAATTACCAAGAGAAACAATAAATTTTGTTATGATTTCTAGGAATGGTTAATAGAATAAATATATTATAAAATTATGTTGTCACTTAATTGATTTTTCTCAATATATGTTTAAAAAATTTCATTACTTCTCTGCTCTAGGAAGGACCTTAGGTAAACCTGCCCAGCAATAATAAATGCTGCACTCACCTTACCAGCTATCTTACTTCTCACACCATTGGGCCACAGTTCCATGAGCAGAAGAGTAGAAGGTGAGAAGCATAAACTTCTGTACCATAAGCCTGTGGTTAATGGCAAGTTAAATATAGAAAATATACACTTCCATATTTAAAGTAATATGTATCACACTAATAAATCTTTAAAGCAGTATTTCTAATGGAAACCTGAAGAAAAGAAAAACATGATATGCAAAAGAAAAGCACCATTTCTAAAAATTTTTGTAGCTTTTGCTCCTTAGATTCATTTCTAATGCCTTTGCCTAACTAATTCAGCTATCACTGTAGACAATGAATAGAATTTTTTTTAAATCAGAAAACCTAGTCAGAATTCATTTTCAGAGGTATTCTTCCCCATCAGAACAATGCAAAGTTGGAGTTGATGACCTCAAATGTCCTCTGTTTTCTAATATGCCATTTTGTAGACACAAATTTTGCCAAAAGTGAAGTTGTATTTACTCCAGATCTATAAAGAAATCAAACACTCACATGAGTGTTTTAATAATTTATGTATAACATTATTTGAATCCTGGTTTTACTATATAATTATAAGGGAGCAGCAACAGCAGGGAAATTTTTCTGCAAACAATATGATTTAATGACTTCAAGTAAACACCAGTGGCATATCAAATAAGCTTTATAGTTTGTTTTGTATTAAGCTTTCTTCTTTCTTTTTATTTTAATTTTAGATAAATATTGTCACTTTAGAAATGTTGATGTCCCTGTTATTAAATTTGGGGGTAGTCTGAGGATAAGAACATTTAGGTGGTAATTAGGGTCAGTAAGCCTCCTAACATGCCAAAATTCATGATTTCAAGGTAGTGATATATCCATGCTCTGTGTAACTCTCAAGTACTTAAGGAAACTTCCTTCATTAGAAAAATTCCTTCTTTCATTAAAAAAAATGTTTCAAATTCAGATTTTGTTTCTTAATTTGAGCACTAGTCAACCTTTTCATGGGTCAGATACACAGCAACAATGATTACAAGAAAATGTTGACCTGATCTCTATTTGATTTATATAATGGCTCTGTAGGAAAATCACATCCTCTAACAAGATTAAAACTATAATTATTTTGGTTTATAATATGAAAATGAACTAGATTCAAAGATCTACTTACAACCAATATTATTTTTCTACTTGGACAGTAAAACCAAGCACAATACTTTGTCCCTTTATCTTGAAATTCACTTTCCACTTATATACAAAGGCCAAATAAGCATTATTAAAAATGTGAGTGGAGGGCTTCCCTGGTGGCGCAGTGGTTGAGAGTCTGCCTGCCGATGCAGGGGACACGGGTTCGTGCTCCGGTCCAGGAAGATCCCACATACCGCGGAGCAGCTGGGCCCATGAGCCATGGCCGCTGAGCCTGCGCGTCCGGAGCCTGCGCGTCGGGAGCCTGTGCTCCGCAACGGGAGAGGCCACAACAGTGAGAGGCCCGCATACCACAAAAAAAACACAAAAAACACAAAATAATAATGTGAGTGGAGCCAACACTGTCTATAAATGACTTAGCTTAATTTATTTTTTTTGCAAAATCCAAGAAAATTTTTTATTCATACTAACAGTGTGTGCCAAGAGAACTTTTGATTAAATTGATGTTAGATGATTCATTTGTTGAAGCTCTATGACTTTAAAAGTATTTGCTAAATAGATGAGAAATGCATAGTCAAGGAAAACATATCCATATTGTACACATTTTTAGATGCTTTGCTTTTAAATGTATAATTATAACAAATCAAGAAATATATTTTTTGTTTTGTTCAAAGTCACGGGTAATTTTCTTGAAAATTTAAATACACACATTTTACTTTAAAAAGTAAGAGCTAAATTTACAAATTCAACACCCTCATTTTAAACACACAGTTTCATGGGTTTTGACAAGTGTATTTACTGTGTAGCCACCACATTCAATATATAAATCATTTTCACCATCCAAATATATTATTACTACTCTTTGTGGTCAACCCCAAATTTCATCCATCTCTCAGGTAATTACAGACAAATTTTCTAGCTGAATGTATTGGATTTTTATTTTCTGGATTCTTTATGACTTTCATTCAGCATATTGTATTTGAAATATACCCATGTTGTTGTATGTATATACCAAATTTTTAGTTTGGTTAATAATATAATTTTTTCTCAATATATGTTTTTTAGTTTCTTCAGAATACTAAGTTTAGAAGAGATAGCATAATTTAATACGACAATGAATTAAACCTCTTTATTAGGTCAGATTAAATCTAAAACATAATAAGACTGTAAAATTGACACTTGAAAAGCACAGGTTTAAACTGTGTGGGTTACACTTATACATAGATTTTTTTTTTCAGTAGTAAATACTACAATACTACATAATCTCCAGTTGGTGAATCCACAGATATGGAAGAATTATGGATAAGGAAGGTGGACGATAAATTATACACAGATTTTTGAATGTGTAGAGGTTTGGCGTCCCCAACCCCCATGTTGTTTAAGGCTCAACTATACTATTAGAAAACATAGATATAACACAAACCTGTACATAGAATTTTTGAATGTTAATACTAGTAGGAAAAACCTTGAAATTTAAGAGTAGTGATCTTGAAATATATCAAAGAAAGAAGAGTTTTATTCAGAGTATTAAAAATCCATTAAAAAAACGGTCATGAAGAACATAGGGGCAAGACGGGAATAAAGATGCAGACCTACTAGAGAATGGACTTGAGGATACGGGGAGGGGGAAGGGTAAGCTGGGACAAGGGACACTACCAAACATAAAGTAGATAGCTAGTGGGAAGCAGCCACATAGCACAGGGAGATCAGCTTGGTGCTTTGTGACCACCTAGAAGTGTGGGATACGGAGGGTGCGAGAGAGGGAGATGTAAGAGGGAAGAGATATGGGGACATATGTATATGTATAACTGATTCACTTTGTTATAAAGCAGAAGCTAACGCACCATTGTAAAGCAATTATACTCCAATAAAGATGTTTTTTAAAAAACCTATAGATCTTTTTTTAGGAAGGCAGCATTGTAGTTGGAGTTATAGTACTTAAGTTTCAATCTTAGCTCTATCCCTTGTAAGCCAAATTTATATTCACAAGTCACAAAACCACTTCAGGCCTCCAGCTCCTGCAAAATGGAAAAAAAAAATACTTATTTATATTAAGCTTGCAATAAGATTAAATGAGAAAATATATGTAAGGCAACTGACATGCATACATAGTAAGCACTCAATAAGTATAAAGTTTTCTCAACAATTATTTCAGTAGGACTCATAAACTTCTCCACAGCTCTATATTATTTTGCCTCACTGCAACTAAAAAATGTGTAATTCCTCACCTAGAAGTTTTATAAACTAAATTTTTAAACTGAATATTACCTACAGCTACTGCTCTTTGCAACTTTGCCTTCAAAAGCAGTCATATTAATTCATTCATTCCTTCATCCACATTATTTATTTAGAACATATTATGTGCGTGTGCTCATCTGAATACTCATTTTATTCACATCTCTGCTGAGTTTCATTAATTGGTTAGGCTTTTGGGGGAAACCAATCTGATATAGTACTATCTACCATCCTCTCCTTATACATGTGCACACACACACACACGCAAACACATACACATACACACACTGTTGGGCTTCTCCTAATAAAATGTATGTTTCATAAAAATAGGGATTTTGTTTTGTTCACCACTGTATTTTCAGTACGTGAAGAAGTTTCAGGTGCAGAGTAGAAGCTCAATGAGTGTTTACTGAACAAATCAATGGGAAAACAGCTCTGACAAAAGCTAGTAACTCATCATGACTCAGTGCTCTGGGGCGACTGAGCTTTCCCTTTAATCTGTGATATCGCCCATGGCAGCCCTTTCCAAGTCATTCACAAAATGTGAATAACTGTTGCTGCTTTTCTTTCCTCTGCTCTCTGAAGTCCTTCAATCTAAGCTTAAGCTGCTGTTTGGTTCACTCTCCCCTTTTTCTACAGAGTAGGTCCAAGGACTTATGTCCAGATGGACCCACTACTCATTAGGTCACTAATCATAGTCTTTGTCCATATTTTAATACCATTGCTATTGTATGTACTTCATTTAGAAAATGTATTATCCTAGATCAAAGTTAGTCCAGGAAAATGACCGAACTGAATTTAGCCAAAGTTTCCAATTTTAGATTAAAAAACTAGGAGTTGGTGAACCCGAAATAGAAGGTCTTGAACAAAAATCACTTATAATTTCTTCCTTTTCCTCAAGATACCTTTAATCCTCTAGAAATGATAATAGCTATATTTAGGGAAAATATTCCATTTTAGATGTCAGATAAAAGCTTTTGTAATATCATGTCATGTTTGTTAATAGAATTTCAAATAAATTTATTCTTTCAAGGCAGAAGGAAGGAGACAGTAATCAATGTTAGTGTGTTTTAAAGTATCATGATCAAACAATTTTTTCTATAGACAATTCTATCCATATATATGTATATATATATACATATATATGTCAAAGTTATTAGTCTAATTTTTCAATTATTATTTGGAGTAGAGTGTGTATATGATTCCCTCAATATGAAAAAATAAATTTGAAATTATTTGGAACTGAGATTATCTCTATTAGTGTCTCAAAAATAGTCATCTATATTCTTTACCATCTTGCTGAGACCTCCTAAAATACTGAGAAAACTTACTGTCAGAATTGGATCACTTCTAATGTTCTAGGAAAGTTCTCTTGTGTGTCTGGAGTAAAGTAAGAAATAACATGCTCCTGTTCTTTTTGTTTCTTGCTAAAGGATTGTCTTCTATATAGGATAATGCTCAAATTTTATGCCCAATGCCAGTTCTCATAAAGCTAATAACATTTTCACCATCGTTTCACTAGCAAGTCTTTTATTTTAAATTTAATTTCATTATTTTCCCCTAACTGGGAAAGCTGCCTCAACTGCAGAATCATAAGTAATAAACTTTACCTGTTTCTTAATGGGGGTTTGGTTTATGAAAAAAAAAATGACATCTGTTCTAAGAAAATGCAGAGGTTTTGAGATATGCACTTAGGTATGCATTACTTTAATACTGCTATACCTTAATAATGTGAGTAGCAGGTACACCATTCATTATTGTTATGTTTGAACTTTAAACTTTCTATCGTATAATTTTCTCTGTGGTATTGGGTCAGGAACTCAACAAACTACACTTTTCTTTGCCTACTGGTTCTTTGTTAGGTTCTGCCAATGGAGGACACTAGAAGATATGTCAGGAGGAAGGCAAAGGACCTGCTCTTTTTTGCATTGCCTACAGCTCCTATTAATATGGCACCTGTGCTCTAATAGCAGATAGTTCTAGTGTCCATATTTTTGTTTTGTTTTTGTTGTTGTTGCTTTTTTGTTGTTGTTTCTTTAACACTCCTAGAAGCAACACTGTGATCTCTTCAAAGGTACCAGTAGCAGCACAGAAATAACTTCTCTTCAGAAGTTTGAGTGCTTATTATTGAGTGTTAGGGAGTGTTCTAATTTCATTCTTTTACATATAGCTGTCCAGTTTTCCCAGCACCACTTATTGAAGAGACTGTCTTTTCTTCATTGTATATCTTTGCCTCCATTGTCATAGATTAGTTGACCATAGATGTGTGGGTTTATCTCTGGGCTTTCTATCTTGTTCCATTGATCGATGTTTCTGTTTTTGTGCCAGTACCATATTGTCTTGATTACTGTAGATTTGTAATATAATCTGAAGTCAGGGAGTCTAATCCCTTCAGCTCCATTTTTTTTCCCTCAAGACTTCTTTGGCTATTTGGGGTCTTTTGTGTCTCCATACAAATTTTAAGATGATTTGTTCTAGTTCCGTAAGAAATGCCATTGGTAAATTGATGGGGATTGCATTGAATCTGTAGATTGCTTTGGGTAGTATAGTCATTTTCACAATATTGATTCTTCCCATCCAAGAACATGGTATATCTCTCCATCTGTTGGTATCGTCTTTAATTTCTTTCATCAGTGTCTTATAGTTTTCTGCATACAGGTCTTTTGTCTCCCTAGGTAGGTTTATTCCTAGATATTTTATTCTTTTTGTTACAATGGTAAATGATATATTATTCTTGAAGAAACCTAGAAGGAAAAACCCTCTGCAACTTTTGTGATATTATTTTTTATTTCTGTTGTTGTTCTTTAGATAGGAGTGACCAAAAGCATGAGTCATGTAAGACAAATAAATAATTTGGGCTTTATCAAAATTTAAAAGTTTTCTCTTTGAAATATACCCAAAAGGAAATGAAAATGACCATTTTCATTGTAGGCAATGTACATACATGTGCAAAAGAACTGGTATACAGAATAAAGAACTCAGTAAAAAAAGATAATCAAATCAATAAAAGTAGCAAAATATTTGAACAGATAGTTCACACAGAAGTTATAAATATGATAAAGGAGCACACAGAAAGATGCTCAATAACAGGAATGTGCCACAATAATAAGTTTAATAAAATATAATACTAACCATGAGAATGCCTAAAATGATTGGCACCATTATGTGTTGTCAATGATGTGGAGCAATTGGAACTTGTGCATTGTGGATAGGGTGTAAAATTGTTATAGTCACTTTGAAAATTGTCAGTTTCTTATAAAATTAAACAGATACAGTTGACTCTTGAACAACACAGCATGTATCTGTGCTTCCATATCCAAGATTCAACCAACTGTGATCGTATAGTACTATAGTATTTAATTTATTATTGGAAAATCTATGCATGAAAGTTGACACACACAGTTCAAACCCATGTTGTTCAAGGGGTCACTGTTCTTACCATATCACACAGAATTCTACTTTGAGTTACTTACCAAAGGGAAACATAAACATATTTACACAGAATGATTTGTGTGAGATTGTCCATAACAGCTTTATTTACAATAGGCAAAAACTGGGAAAAAACCTACTTCCATTAGTGGTGAATGGATAAGGAACAATGGTATATTAAAACAATGGAAAGTTGTTCAACAATAGGAAAGAAGTTACTGATACACAAAATATAGTTGAATAGATTTCAAAATATGTTGAGAGAAGGAAGACAAAGTAGCACATACTATATGATTCCATTTGAATTAACTTCTAGAATAGGCAAAACTAAACTATATTTCTTAAGGCAGATCAATAGTTGCCTGAGGCTGAAAAGGAACAGAAAATCTGGGGCAGGGAAGGAGGGAATGGAAATATTCTGTTATTTTATTGTAGTAGTGGTGGTTACACAGAAGTATGTAACTGTCAAAATCCATTCTGTTGTACACCTAGACTAGGTCCTTTTGTTGTATGTGAAGGAGTAATGTTACTCTTAAAATTATAAGTGAGAAAAATGGAAGGGAACTAAGCTTCTGATTTACAATAAAAATGACCACCAATTATTAAGTACTTAACATGTGCCAGGCCTTTGTCTTAACACTTTAAATGCGCTGTTCCACTTAATCTTCACAGAAACTATTACTATCCTTGTCTCAGAGATGAGGGAAGTAAGTTTTAAGGAGCAACACAGCCAATTTTTTCTTGGGTTTAAACACTCAGGGATTACTTAGCATTTTTTTAAAGTTTCTAGAAAGCTAAAGAATTTCCTGTTTCTACCTTTTAAACTGCTTTTCCTTGGCATTGAGATTTAGTCTAGTTCCTGTGGAGTGAAACCTTGAAAATCAATACATCCATTTAACAGTTTGCAGTCTCTGGAATCATCATTGAGGCTTTCTTCCTATATAAAACATAATGACTTCAACTATTATCAAACGTAAAATAAAACAAAAAAAAGGAAAAAGTAGTCTAACTTTGAATGTAAGTTATATATAAATATCTATACTATGTACATGCAGTTTCATTCAGAATACTAATTAATTTTCCCATATTTAAATTTTCTTTCTGAAGGATACACATAAGAAAAGTTCTTTTAATGTACTGATACTGTTCTGAAATATGAGGATAGGGATGCTAAGAAGACTGATATTAAAGCTCATGTTTTGCTAAAAGGATAGCATTTTAGTGGCAGCACTGTTAGATTTTACACAGAAAATAGGCTATCACAAAGGAACTTTCCAGAGGGAATATTTCATCTTCCTTAGACGTACTTCCTTTGTGTATAGAAAAAAAATCAAAATGCCATTTTTTGGTAGTGCCCTCAATGTCTTCTGAAGGTTCATTTCTCCTGAATCTTACATACTCTTTCACAATTAGAATTTATTAAAAGCAGACTTCAAGCATGTAAGTGAAAAGAAGTTTAAGATAGGTACACAATCTTTCTAACAACAACAAAATAATAATAATAACATATCCCTTTTTAAGAGCTTATCTCCCAACTAGAAGTTCCATGTGCAAATTTCAGAATGTCTCACCGCAGGAAATGAATTTCAGAAAAGAAAAAAAATATGTTCATCATTGTTTTTTATCTTTATGATATCAGTTTTCTCTCTGCAGAATTAGGTAAACTATGTTCCTAGATATCTTATTCAAAGAAAAAAAGTATATATAAAACACACACACACACGCATAAACACATATATACATACATATATGCACATATATACATACATACATATATACACATACATACATATAATGCCTATATTTATACTTTATGTTTATATTAATATTCTAAATAACAAAAGTACAGCATGAGAAATAATCAAGATTGTCCCTTGAAGTTCACTACAAACATACCTAACAAGTAATATTTTATCATAGTGAATGCTGTATTTCTAAGAAATAAGAGAGCCCTCCATACAGAGAATTTCATGAAAAAATGGTAAAAAAAATTTCGAAGTGTAAATGAATTTTCTACAAAGAAAAATTTTCAATATTTTTTTTCCTGCACTGCTTGACCATATAACCTGCCTTGTGATTAGACAATAGCCATGGGTCTGTGTTCAGGCACACAAGTGAAAACACAATCACAGAAAAAAAAACCTAAACAAATAACCACCTAAGATGCTGATATTTTCACTGCTGAAAGCATAGAGAATATTTCTGACCTTTTGTATCCAGTCATCAAAGAGCAATTTTTCTTTGCCTTCATTTTCTCTTAAAAACGCTAACAACCAATATTCAATATTTATCTGAACATCCAAATTTTCTGGTAATCACAGGAAAACTATATTCTACAAGTTTTGACAATCAGAAAGGAGAAATAAGCAAGCATGACATGGTGCAAACTACCTCTATTTGTGTGCATGAAATCTGACAAATTCAACAAAATTTATTGAATGTGTACTATGTGCAAGACATTGAGGTAGGGCCTGGGGAAGGAGGGAGAAGATTGACTTTGTTCATGCCTTCATGCAGCTTACAGTCTACTTCCCAAAGTGCTAGGTTGTTTTTATTTATTCATAAACACGCTCAGTGAGTAACATCAATGATTCATTCTAACTTCTGGGAACAGAGTGATGAATGTTAGGTGAGGTCTTCAAGGGTGAATAAACAAGTAAATAATTACAGTGTTCAGTACTGTGGTATGAGTGATGTGTAATGATGGAGGGTAAAATAGTATGCCATGAGAAATTATAAAAAGGACACTACCAAAGAATTCCCTTTGGAGGCCAGAATCAGTACAAGCTCCTCTAGATTTTTAAACAATATTGACACTCTAGCAAAATAATTGGGCTAGAGATAAATTCATGATAATGTGCCTTTACTGAGATACCTCCTTCAACTTACAATGCAGTTATATCTCAATAAAGCCATAACAAATTGAAAATATGGTAAGTCTAAAATGCATTTAATACACCTAATACAAATGCTCTTGCTTATGTTACTCTAGATGTTGAAGAGAGGCATGTATTTTAAAAAGTGTGCATGGTGAAGGATGGGATAGATGGTAAAGGAGCAATGCATTCAGGTTCCAGTGAAGAAAAATGGCATGTAAGAACAAAACACTCTAATGTTATCATTTGGCAGTACAAAGGAAGAGTAATAATAAATTTTAGCATTTTTACCTTTCAAAGGACCCTTCTTTTTATTAAGCTGTCAGTGATAAATGGAGAGGGCTGTTCCAGGGCTACAATGAGGAAAAGTGGGAGTAAATTTCCTCCAGCCACAGATTGGAGTTCAGTTTTCATTTGGAAAATAAAAGGACAAAACTCCTTTAGAGATGGTCAGGAAAAAAAATGTGTCTAACATTCTTCCTCCTTAAAAGTAGTTACTGAGCATTTGAGCTATAGGAAAGCTGTAGTTCAACTCATTACAGCTCAACTCTGCATAAAACTGGTAAAAACAACAACAACAACAACAACAGTAACAAAAAACGCATGATTGAGAGTGAACTCCAGTGTTTCCCTACACATTTTTTTAAAAGAATACTTTATGATTGCAACTTACTACACATGCTATGAGATTTTAGGTTTATGAATGAATGGGTATACAATAGGAATGTGCAACACACACACAAATGTACAGAGGATTCATATTTAGTTGGTCAAATGTGAAAATGTAGGTTAAAAAGAAATACTTTAAGATCACATCAGAGGTCCTTGAAAGAAAGAGAGGAGAGAGAACATCAAAATACTTCTACTGATACATAGAAGAATGCAGTATTCAGTCCTGACCCAAATTCATGTGTATGCCACAAAAGCAGCTTTGGTCTTTCACAAAAATAGTTCAGTGAAATTCCAAGTTTATTACAAATGCTAATATAAATAAGCAAATTAAGGTTACCTTTAGTAAGCGGTCTGCCAATCAGTTTGTGAAAATCAAACCCAGCAGTGGATTCAACAATTAAAAGTCACCTTTATCCATGCCACCTATGTGCATTACAGATATTGAGGCTGATGTTCAGTTTGTGAATGTCACAAAAAAAAGTAAGGATGAGAGCCAGAGAGAGAGAGAGGGAGAGAGAGAGAACGAGAGTTAGGAATTAATATAGATAAAATTAAATGACGTAAACATTCTTTCCTCACTCTTTTCTGCTCATTTCAAAACTTTGGCATACATATATTGAATTTTTAGACTTCCAGTCAGCCCAAGTTCTCCCAATCACTTTATCAACAGCTATCCTCCCCAAAACTCTGGGATAATACAATTACAAGTTAGAAAGAATATAAATCCACATGTCAGTTTTCCCAGGGGATAAGTATTTATCACAGAAGACTTTGAACATCATGAGATAAATTATTGGCACCAACTGAAGGAGACTAAGGGAAAAAGAAATCAGAACGGGTATGAAATAACATGTAATTCAATGCATTTAAAATAGAGGACTGCACCTTCCATGTATGGCTGATAAATGGAATGCTGGCCAAATCTACAATCCATAAACATCTGTAAATTTCATTTAACAATTGTGTATATAACAGCAATCCCGGTGGTTTGGAGAGATTAAGAAGGTATAAAACATAATCATTTTCCTTTAAATGTGACTGGGACAAACAGACATAAACTATTTTAACTCTATGGAATGTATAACAATGAACCTTTGATTTATTACTAAATTTTTCTCTTTAGCTCACACATGAGATTTTCCATGTGATAGAATATCTAACTTTTTTTAATGTTTAAGCATGTAAGACCTTTATGAACTATTTTTCTACTTACTATGTTAAAAATGGAAAACTTCTTTGTGATTATGGTAGTAAAAAATAATGATTTTATCTAGCAGCGTTTGATAGCATCTAGTAATGTGATGAATCATAATGTGAACAAATAAAAACAGAAAAAAATTTTTCCTTTAATGGAAAATGACAGATTAAACATTTTGTATTATGAAATCACAAGCAGAAACAACCCAGTTACTTTTTATTTTGTAGCATTACAGAAGGCTTCTGTAAAGCATTGTGAGTAAAAAAAATGCACCTAAAAAACAAGATTCTAAATTAAACTTTAGAACTTATTAAATATAAGCTCTTTGAGCTTTAGCTTCTCAAATATAAAATTGGTAAACATTATTACAGTTAGAAGAAATTAAGACAATCTATGCTAACTTGCTTCACTTTTTAAATTTAATTCTAAATATGTGCTTAGTTATTAGAAATGTATTTGTAACACAAAAATGCCTTTGAAAATAATTTTATTTTGGATATGAGATTATTTTAATGTTAACTTTTGACATATGGCAGATGAAAGCAAACCTCCTGGACATTTGAATTTTAATGGAAAAATGAAGAAACATAGAGCTTTGTTTTAAATAGGAATTAAAAATCACATTCAAAAGCCAGATCTTACCTATTACCTCGTGAATTCTTATCCTAAAGCTCTCACTATGTCATCCAGATTAGAAAAGATGAAGAATGAATGTGTCTTAGGAATGCTCTGCATATTTTCTATAGCCAATAATTATACAAGCTTTGCTGCTGCTGGTTGTGTTGTTAATAGAGTGTGCATGTATGCAAATGTACAGGATGAGAAAGTCTGTAAAGTATGGGGTTCCTGGACTTATGGTCTTCATTATCCCCTTCTGGATCCTATGATGTCAGGGACTTGTGTGAGTGAGTCAAGACTGAAAAATTCTCTTGCAAATAAATACACATTCCATATTCTCATGATTCCCCAAAATGCATAACAGAAAATGTTTCCTTTCTAAAAAATCTTCAAAAACATTTTTGATATGTATAGCTCTTGGATAGTAATGACTCATAGCTCCCTTCATACATTTTACCCATTTATTTTCTCCTATATTCAAAGTGTGTGGAAGAGTGAACACAATTTGAATTTCTATCTTGTGCTCCAAAAATCTGACATTAATCAAAACACAGTGTAATTCTAATTAGACTCCAGTATGCTTCTAACATCTGATTAACACTCAAAATCTTAGTGTCACATACTATTGAACATTTAAAACTGTGTCAAACTATCTGAGGACTCCAAAGCTTTCATACTCTTTATTTTAGCTAAAACATGTTAGCAGGTTTGCCCTTAAGGGGTCTGCAGCCTCCAGAAAGGTACTATGGAGGAAAACAGGGAACCAATAGGAGCAATCTGCTTGCTAACTGATATCTCGGAATTGGGCATGGCCAAATATCCCTGGAAGATCTCATGGATCTAAGTCATGGAGAGCCTCAAAGTATCTCATCTACCTCACATGGAAATGGGTTGGAAATAACCCCAAAGGAAAGAGCAAGGGCAAGGTTAATTTGGGCTGTGGCCTAGATGAGACCACCATAACTGGTGGGTCCAAGGTGCTAAAGGATATTTTTTTTTCTTTTCTTAAGGAAGGCATTCCAAAACATAGGCCAGGGAAGGACTTCTACTTGTCAATAGATAAGGATGATCCTGCCTGATGGAAAACCTGTTCAAAATTCAGATGAGTCTATAACTAGAGGAAGAAAACTATCACCTCTCATGCAAACCAACATCAGGTAGGAAGAAGGCTCTTCTGACCTAGACAGTTATGAACAATAGTATTCATAGCAACACTGAGTCTTTGGAAGTGTGAAGGATGGTCCCAGTCTGCATTTAGGGGTAGGACATGAAAATATCTCAATAACTTTGAATATAAACAGGAGAATTTTTTTTCTCCTGCCTTGAAAGTGTATTACTCAAAGTAAGTAAGAGAAAATCAAGCAAGAAAAAGAAATAATTAAAGTCTGTTTAAAATCAAGGACTTAAATAATTCTATGATGATATAAAGAGTTAGAAGTTTAAACTCCTTCTCTTTCTGTTTATTCAGGAAAACATATGACACAAACCAAAATGTGTGGGTATCTGTGCTATACTCCTATGTGAATATATGAAAATTTTCTTTCTGACACACAGTAGTTTAGCGTGACAATTTGTTGGGGCAAAAATAAAAGAACATTCATAAAATACAATGCAGAGAACAAGGATTCAACAGAGACAGGAAGTCTGAGGAAAAAGGAATTCCTGAAAATTCTAGACTTCTTCTGGGATTCTGGGACACAATATTTTTTTAAGTAAAACAGAGAAAGGGAGGTTCCAGTCACACTTACTTAGGTCTCAAGGGACAGAATAAATTCTGCTAATGACAAGACTTCAAGTGTATCTCCCAGGCCCTCCTTAGGTTCTAATTTATCATTCAAGCTTGATTTGGCATACAAATTAATTTCATCAGATAAAATACAGGAATCCTGCTTACATTTAAATTTCAGATTTAAAAAATGATTTTTAAAATCTAAGTATGTCCCAAAAATTACACAGAGCATACTTATACTGAAAAAAAGTATTCATTGCTTATCTGAAATTCAAATTTAACTGAGTGTTTTGTGTTTTATTTGCTAAATCTGTCAACCATAATACAGATGTAATTTGTCTTCTTATTTAGCTAAGCTTAATTTTTGCTTGCTTAACGTGTTTCATCACTTAGTCTGATTCAGCCCCATACCTCTTCTACTAGGGTCACTTTCATCATACCTATCAACTTGATGCTAATATATCTACGAGTGAATTATATTACTGAATGTCATTTAATATGATAGTTAAGAGTTGCCTTCTGCTCTGATCAAATGAATATATATGGGTTCACCTTCATCACAGAATAAATTTTTTGCCAGGAAATATTTTTCTGAGATCCAGAGATGAAACTAAACATTCCAACTATTATTGTCATGGTGAATACCATTTTACTTCATGTTTTCATTTAATAAGTGCACCATAGACCAAGAACTATCCTAGGTAATGAGAATAAAAAGCAGAAGAATAAGACAAGATTCTTGTTCTTAAGGGTCTCACATTGCATTTGGGGAAAAGATGAGTAAATAAGTTATTGTAATATTAATTGCAATGATAGAGGTTTCTATAAGAAGTAGCCTCTAAGTGAAGATGTCTGAAGATGTTCTTTCTAAGACTCTGATAGTAGAAGATTATTAAGAGCAATTCACCAAAAAAAGAAAAAAAAACAGAAAAAAAATGTGTTTCCCTTCCAAGGAGGAGTAGGACGAGTCAAGGATCAGAAAACGTAGAAAGGTTTGACATGTTCTAATATATAAAAGTAGCTCAATATTTCTAGACCAGTAGAAGGCCTGTCACTAATAAAATAATCTGGGTGATAATCCTGAAAATAATTTATACCTATTTCTAAATATTTGGGTCTTTATTTTTAAAGTTGACAGCAGTTGGTGTTTTAAACAGGGGGTTACATTATTAGATATTCTATGTGGGTTAAAGAGATAACTACGGTAGTAAATTTGGAAGGTAGTGATTAGATGGCAGAGAAACTTGAGGGAGGGATTTGTATAAGCATTCTATTTCATAGGGTGAACCCAGAGGAAACTAGGATATAAACTAAGTCAGGAAGAATAAGTAGGTCTGAAGAAGGTGATGGATTGAAGAGATATTTAGTTGGCTGCATTAATTAAATTTACAGATTAGTTCATGGAATGATAGAGAGAAACTAAGGAGAAGACAAGAGCCTTAGATAATTCCATTGTTTTGGGGTCAATTGTAAATCCATCTAATAAGATTAGAACAAAGGGTGAGCAATCTGAATTGGGAGATTGAGATTGACACATATACACTGCTGATATTATGTATAAAATAGATAACTAATGGGAACATACGGTATAGCACAGGGAACTCTACTTAATGCACTGTGATGGGAAGGAAGTGCAAAAGGGAGGGGATATATGTATATGTATGACTGATTCATTTTTCTGTACAGTAGAAACTAACACAACATTGTATTGCAACTACACTCCAGTAAAAAATAATTTTAAAAATATACAAGATTCATTTAATTGACTCATTCACAGGCCCAGGACAGTGGTGTGACAAGTGAGACACTTGTCTCAGGCACAACATTTCAAATCTGTTTATTTCTGTTGCTTGGCCTTCATGATGAATAACCAAAGCAGTATTTCTGATTATTTACTCATATACTTTTTGCCCCAATATATTAATGTCCATTGACACTAATTTACTGCTGGGAAAGAATTTTGTTAAATTTAGCTCTTATTTCAATTCTATATATGTACATATATATGTGTGTATATATACACACATATATATATAATCCTAACAAGATTTTCTATAGAACTGGACAAATGACTCAAATTGATATAGACATCATTAGCCCAACAATAAGCAATATACTCCAATGACAAATAATTAGGTGGGAAGAATTGCAGTATTAGATATTAATACTTACTACAATACCACAGTAAGTTTAGCATTGGTGCTTGAATAAGCAAGTAGATCAATGGAGCCAAATAGGGAGCTAAGAAACAAACCCATGTATATATGAAAACTTGACTCATACTGAGTGGGCATTAGAGCTCTTTGGGAAAGTACTAATTATTCAACCAGTAGTGCTGATACACTTGATTATCCCTATAGAAAACACAAATTGATGCCTACTTCACACAATACAAAAAAAAAAGAAAAGAAAAAATCAATTTCAGGTAGAATGAACACTTAAGCATTAAACACAATGCTACAAATCCTTTAGAAACCAATAATCTCCAATAAAGGAGATTATCTCTGATTTTGTGGTAGGCAGTATTTCTTCAGGAAGACAAAGAAAACACTTGTTTATCTGAAGACACAAAACTGAGAGCAAAAAGACAAAACACAAAATTAACCAAACCCAAATAACTGATAATGGATCAATATTGAGTTACCTACACAAGTGAGTCCTACAATCAGTAAGAATAGTGTTATCAACATCATAAAATAGAGGGAAAAAAACAATTAATTAACAGAAAACAAATAATGGCAAAAATTCTATCATTATTAAGCAGATCAATAAAAAGAATACATGATAAGAAAAAGTTATAGTTTCCTGAATGGCAAAAATTAAAATGTGTGACAATATCAAGTGTTATATGTACGTGCATTATGACTATCATATACTGCTTGTTAGACTATGACAATAATTTCTGAAAATATTTTGGTAATCTGTAGTAAAACCTCCCATACATAGACTCTATTATCCAATAATTCCATTCTAAAGTACATGCTCTGAAGAAAGCTTATATTTGTGTACCAGGAGACATGTACAAAAAAGCTCAAAGTAACAATGCTCATATTATCAATTTTTTTAAATCTAGAAAAATGTCTGTTACTAGTAAAAATAGGTAGATAAATTGTACTATATGAATTGAATCAAATACAGAGTAGTGAAAATAAATGAAATACAGTTGCACAAAATCATCAAGGATACATTCTAAAATAGTATTTAACAAAGAAGTTAATGAAAATACACATTTTATTGCTCAATTTGCATGTAATGCAAAAGAGACAAAAATATAAGATAGAAGTTATTCTGAGAAAGAAAGAGTAAAATCGGAGACCATTCAATGTACAGGCAATGTTTTATTATTTTTAAACTAAGTAACACATTCATGAATGTTCATTTTACTTTTCAACTGTTTGTATAAGTATTTTTTTCCTATAATGCTTCTTTCTGTAAATACAATAATTGTTGCCTCAGTTGCCATGTTAGTAATGTCTTAGATAGATATCTCAGTACTCATTATGATATTTTTCTGGAAAGTCTGTCTGATAGTTGTTATCATACATTTCAGCTCCATTTGTTTTGGCTTCCATTATGAAGACGTGACCATCTTTAGAAATAGTTTGAATTGTCTACTAGTTGTATCACTTTCTGATCTTAGATATCTCTTGTTTTATTTACCTGGTGCTATTAATGATGTTTGACTGCCTTCTTTGTCAGTGCCCAACTTCAAGCCAGTTATTGTATGGGCAGAAGATTTGTGGTTTGCATTATTGAGATCATAAAAGTATCCTTTTCCCCTAAATGCTGTCATATCTCTCTGGGCTGACATATTTGTTGGTATCTACTTACAGATCGTACCCTGTCCAGCTTTTACTTTTCCTTCATCAACACTTCTTGTCTTTCTGCATACTTGACTCCTACGTCAATTGTAATCATGAAATTCCTTTCATTTCTGCTAGTCTTTTTTTTTTTTTTTTTTGCTGTACGCGGGTCCCTCACTGTTGTGGCCTCTCTGTTGCGGATCACAGGCTCCGGACGTGCAGGCTTAGCGGCCATGGCTCACGGGCCCAGCTGCTCTGCGGCATGTGGGATCTTCCCGGACCGGGGCACGAACCCGTGTCTCTTGCATCGGCAGGCGGACTCTCAACCACTGCACCACCAGGGAAGCCCCTCTCCTAGTCTTTTTAAGACTATTTGAGGTGGTCTAAACCTAGAGAATATTTCCAATGTCTAAAAGAGTTTTGTTTCAAAAATGTCATAAAATTCCTTGCCCTAAGCCTAATAACTTTAGTGAAGTTGCCAATGTTCTTTCTCCAACTGAGGTCAGTTTAATGACAACTCAATGCATATCTTCATAAAACTTGACTACAGTTCAATACATATGATTTTTAGATCAATAAAAATTGTTACCTCTTCCAATAAATAATGAAGATATTCTTCTACCTAATAATGATATTTGAAGTCAATCTAGACTTGATCTCAGCAGAGAGTGATAGTAGGAGGGGATTTTGATAAAGTAGGTTGAGTGATTTCCTGCTATGTAAGGAGGTTATGGTTGTGCCAGAGTGAGAGGAGGTCTCTCTCAGTCAAATTTTACTTCCCAGTGAAAGATTCTCTGATCTTGGCTCTTCTCAAGAGAAGTTCCAGTAAATGTAGTAAGTTTGACAGCTAGATTCTGCTGTACCCTTGAAAGCTAAAGCTACAGTCTGTAGTACACTCCCTACCCATCACCCTGTTGATCCACAAATCATTCTTCAACAATAATTTATATAATTTATTATTAAATAGAAAACTGTATTTGTTGACTATTCATTATTTCTTTTTGGATTTGTTAAGAATATAGATAAGAGAAAGGCCAAATAAATTAAATTAAAAAAACAAATACACAGAACCATTACTATCATCACAAACACTACCACTGTCAACAACTTCAAATTGGCATATTAGGAAGAGCATATATTGAGAAAGACATGGTATTTCCAAAACTGTATAAAATTGATTAGATATTTGAGAATTTAATTTCTCTTTCTTAATGTAGCTACCAACAGCAACACTGACTCTCATAATTTGTTGAAACTTTTAAGACAAAGAAAAGAGATCTGATTTTTTGTTGCTGTTGATCATATTTAATAATCACTTTGTAAATAGAGAATTATTAGAAACAGGCACCATGGTTTTGTTGTTTGTTATATTTAATCTGGTATATTTAGAATAATTACTATTTGTTAAGGTTAACAAAACTCACACAAAACTGTTTCAGTCCAGGCTTTAACAGTATAAACTCAGAGGCATTACCTTGTGGATCTACCTTACACCCCTGAGTTGAATATGTTTGCAACTGGCTTTGATCAAAACTGAACTAGAGTTAAGTCCTCTCCTGCTTAATTAGTATCAAGTCAATCTAGAGCAGGATGTTGCTAAATCTACAAAGTCCTGACTAAATCTAAGCTTAACAAGGTAAAATTCCCCTGTTATTAACATTTTTAATTTCAATGCATGAGCTGCTCAAATCTAATTGTAGATATTATTAAATACTATTATAACATAAAGCTCTAAAGAATTTCTCAAAGCTAAATTATTCAAGAGGAAGAAAATACTAAAAAGGGCACTGGCTTGGAAGTTAAACAGACTTGGCTTCAAATTCTTTCTATAGTTTACCATTTATGTGATCTGAGACAGAGTACTTTGATTTTCTATGTTTATTTCCTAAGCCTTAAAATTAGGATGATATTTTTTATATTAGTGCTTTGAAAAAATTTCCGTGTAAGGTATATGTGATTAAACTGGGGGCAATTTATAGGTGTTTATACAGGACTTGGGAAAAAATTATCTTATACTATATATTCATTAGAATAATAGAAAAGTATTAGGCCCAATACTAATATTAGTTTGTATAACACTTCCAAATAGTTTTATAAACAACTTGAATGTGATCTATTAACACGAGGGTTTTTTTTCCCAGCTCTTAAGCTTGATTAAATTTTCATGATAATCTCTTCAAAATATAGTAAGTTGTCATCAATGTGAAATTTTGCACAAATAGGTGAAAAGTGTAAACCCCTTTAGAACCATTTAAAAATGTACAATTGAATTATATTTAAAGAGTTGTCTTCTTTACTTTTATTGATTATTAAATTTCTTTTTAAAATGAGATATATTTTGACTATAACTGAACTTTTCATGTAAATAATTTCAAAGTAAAATAAAGTTTTTATTTGCAGAATTTTGTGTATTTTCTAAGCAATTAGTTATTCTGGAGCAAGTTTAGATGGCACTATTAGTTCTAGTTATCTTCACTATATAACAAGTCACCCTTAAATTTTATGACTAAAACCAACAATATTTGTTTAGTATTCTCACAAACCTGAAATTTAGGAAGGGCTCAGCAGGGTCGGCTCATTTTGTCTCCAAATACTGTCAGCTGGGATAGCTTCATGCGAGCTAGAGGATCCCTTTTCAAGAAGGATCATTCATGTGGCTGACAATTTGGTTCTGGCTTCTAGCTGGGAGCTCATCCTTGTCCTGTCAGCCAAGGACATTGGTTTAGTTCCAAGTGGACTTCTTTATAGGTTTCCTTGGGTTTCCTATAGCATGGTGACTGGATTCCAAGAGACAGGAAATGGAAGTTTAGTCTTTTATTTCTTCTGCTCAAAAACTGGGGATCATTTCTGTTCCATTCTATTTTGTTGAAGTAGATGTCCACATAATAGAGCATCTTCTTGGCTTAAGGATGGCCAACAAGTACTGATCCTGCTCACTGCCTTTGAAGATTATGGAGTGTCCCTCTGCCTGCACTGTGTCTGCTTTCCATGAAGTACTTCTCATTGACAGAAGGCAGGTCCAGGAGTTCTAGCAAATCTAGGTCCCTTCAAGTTTGCCTAAGTGTAGAGAGGTTATAGCATTTTGCTCTACACTACAACCAGCTGGAGAACATCAGATGTGAATTCTGATTTATCTCCATAGAAAGATTAGTCATGATTCATATAAAGTGTCTACTAGATCATTGAAGGTATGTAAATGGTGGTTGAATATGTAGACTCTGTATTCAGATCATCAGAATTCAAATTCAAAATGCCATATTTTAATAGTCATTTGACCTTATGAATAAAATAGAAGTTAAAATATATTTTATGTAGGGTTGCTATAAAGAATAGATAAAGCATATTAAAAAATGTAGCACCTTGTCAATCCAAATACAATAAATATATGCTTATTTGTCTAATTATAATAAAAATGTAGATCACATCACAAATCTATCTGTAAGCTCTATGCAATGCCATGCTTTTCAGTAGTGCTCACTTTTATATTCTTCTTGAAACAAAAGTTTATGGCCTTTTACCTAATTTTATCAGTTTCTTGTTTTTACCCATTTTGCTTCACAATTCAAGTCCCCTGTCTCTTCCTTTCATTTAGATTGTTTGAAACATTTCCTACTTCAATATTGTGTGTGGTTTCTGGTTTCTAGTAGGGCTGAGTTCCCATCCTACCTTTCTGTAAGCCCAGGGAAAAGTCATGTAACACCTGGACATCTGCAGGTTGTAGGAAACATTTGTAAGGCCACCATTTCATCCCTTCCCCTTCAACTCTTCTTTCAACCTGACTTCCTTTCCTCTCTTTGAAATCTTTGAAGACCTGAGATATTCCATTTACTGTGTTTGTCGGTACTTGGATCTGAAGTATTGTGTCTTTGTAGAAGGTTTTCTGAGAGCCTGCAGTCTTGTATTTAAGGGAATGTCTGATTAGAATGAATGGACCTGTGTGTGTTTTATAGTTTGTGTTCTGTGTTGTGATTTGTGATGACCATTCTGCCTTGTGAAATGGGAAATTCTGGTTCTGTTCCACTGAGGAGTCCTCTGGGACAAATTCTGTCTGACTGGAAAGATTTTAGCTGTGAGCCTATGCCTAAGAAAAAGATGATTGTTGTATTATAACATTGTGTGGCCACAATATTCTGTAGACTCCAAAGAAAGTTGGTTTAAGTAAAACTGCAAAATTCTAAAGCTGGTTCTTTTTGCGTATACAGTTAGTAAAAGCAAGCCTGATAAAACATCCTTTCAGAATTCTGAACTTGAGAGAACAATTCCTTCTAGGAGAACTTTCTTTTCTCCCCCAGTGCCTTGAGACCAGGGCTCTCAGGATCACTTATCTTATCTAGATCATACCTAATTCCTGAGACTGAGGAAAAAAAAGTATAAGAAGCCTTTTAAAATTTAACCTATTCCAACTGTTATTTATAAGCTAGTGAGTTTTATATTGTATACCTAATTCATGACTTAGTTTAGAAAATGAAGCTATGAGATCTCTGGTTATGTTTGCCTATATGTCTGTGTGCATTGTATATATGTCCTTAGGATGGTATTATCAAAATGAATTCATCAATGAGCTCTACTTAATTGGCTTAAAGGAAGTTAAGTGCTTAAGTAAATTCTCAAAAATATAAAAGGTAACTGGCCAGAATTAATTTCAGGTTCATGTGAACTGGGAAATATTCACCATTAAATTAATATCTGGTATTAATCTTTGTTTAATTAATATAGGCATATCTTTAGAGTCATCAACATTAAGTATAATACCTTTATTGTACCTCAGTTTAATAGAAGTCAAATAAGACCTTATTATATCTGTTCCAAATTTGTCAGCAAGACAAATAACTTGGTATGATGAAATTTTATAAGTGAATTAAGTGAAAGTGAGATAAGAGCTTTTGGATAAACTTTTTAGTAATAATTATATTTTAGGAATGTCTACTTAAGAATAATCCCTCCAGATACTTGGAAATTTACTTGAAATTTGGAGTTGTTCTAAATTAAGTGATGGAAGAATGTTGAATAGCTAGGTCATTCCCAAATAAAATAAGATACTGAGACATCAATTACTAAACAGAAAAATTAAAGATATTTAGGACTATTAATGAGTATGTTTGGTGCCACCCTGAAATGTTCTCTATAAGAAAGCAAATATTTTTAGAAATTATCACTGGTATTTATGTTCACCAATCTACAGAATGCTAATGTAAAAGACAGTTTATAATTGCTTACTTCACAGTTTTCACTAGAAATTAAGTTTTTTTAAGAGTTGAGGACTCTAATTTAAACATGTAATTAGGGATAATAAAAATAATAAAGGAAGCATTTCAGTATACAGTAGGAAAGTAGTAAGAAGGTATGAGTAATGGAATTGCATTTTAATAAAGGAAAAGAAAGTGAGTCAGTCATAGAGCTGGTTGTTTCTGGATGGAGAAGAGAATGGGAGACAGACTAATATGGATACAGAAAGTGATGGAGAGTTTGTGGATGTTCAGGGTTGTCTAGGTTTTGATAGATGTTAATTGAGTAAATACATTTTAAAAGTAAGCTGGTGCAAAACTTGAATTTGGCTTTTATCTCTGTTAAGAAGATACATTTTCTTAAAATGTTAAGCTGCCTCTGATAACAGATTTTAAGTTTCTTTACCTTTTAAGCAATCTGTTCTATATTGCCTTTGAAATATTTTATTGTCACTTTGGTTAAGTGAATAACTATTGTTTCACAGTGACCTATGATCCTATATGACCAAGTGTTTTAAATCCTTTTTGGTATTTTTTTGGACAAAACTTCCTAAATCATATTCTAATGAAGTACTTTTGTCCTCTAGCTTACTTTGGGATGCTTCAAAGGGCCTCTGAATCATCCCAAAGGGAGATATCAAACTAATTATGTTCATTTGGTATATTACATGGGAAGTATTGTCTAATGAGTAATAAATCTTCTTAGGATATATTGTATGGTAAATATTATTAATATAGATATTCTAGAAATTATATGGAGTTCCTAAAACTCTGATATGTCCTGGTAAAATGTTATCAGTCATAATTTTATTTATTATTTGAAAGTGCTGTCTGTCACAGCAGTAAACAAGTTTCTTTTTCAATTGTATTATAATCAGGTTTTATTATGCCTTTGCAAAAAATGCTACCTTTTCATGATTATAGAAATTTTTTGATGAGTACAGGCTTCTGACTTTCAGACCATAGCACTGAACTTGGTAAGAAATTGAATTCTAGTGGGAAAACTGATGACTTCATAAACTGTTAACAAAAAGGATTAGTTACATAGAACTGAGCAAACTGGTGAATATGGTTATAATGTTCTGGTTTCTATCTGAAAAATTACTGCCTTAAATCTGTGTTTTCCAGATATAAGGAAAATTATCCCCTCAAACTAATTATGATTTACACTAATTTGGTAAATTATATCTTTGTAAGCAGAATTTAAACCTTTATCTTTTTTATCTTCTCCCTCCAAAGACTGGAAACTCTTAGGTTCCCAGCAGCTTTATCTGATAAATTAGGAAGTCCAACTCCTGACAGGTGCAGGAATCTCAAGGTATTTGGGGGATCTCAAAAAGGGAGGAATTCACCTAAATCCATAAGACGAAATATGTGACAAGCCCTTGACATGGCTTTCTTGGTCTTGGGAGGTCTTTCATCAATTAATCAGACTTAATTTGTGGACAAATTAATCTTGATGTGGCTATATTTGATAAAAATGTGGATAATTTTAGAGAAAAAAGAAGTGTTTCAGTGGATATCAAATTCTAATTCTGTTTATTGAGGTCTATATTCACTGAGACTCACGTCTTAGATAATTCCTTGCTGTTTTGTTATATTGCTGCAAAGTTTAATTGAATTATTAAAAGGACCCTCTAAGTTTGTTTCTGAAGCTTAACTCAGTAATCTGTCTTTGGATGAAGATCAGATGCTCCATGATCTGCAACCCAGAGGTTAACACCAGATTATGGTCATTTAAATTTAAAGACTCCCTTATGTTGAGGACAACTAAATCATATTAGGGATAACCAATCTAGTAACACTAGGAAATTGGGCTGGGTGCTTTATGGACAATGCCAATATATAATTTCCCTTAAAGAATAGGATTGGTACAGAATAGACTAATATCCCAGATGACCTGGGATATACTGGGCTGTACCTAATGAAAGTTCTTGACTTAAATTCTTACTTATAACCTTACTAATACTGCTAGCTGTACTATTTTTTATATCACCTATTTTACAAATTTGCTGTTTCTTGCATTACCAATTGTGTGACTGAGGTTCTGATTAAATGATGATATATAGTTTCATATGAGATCAGTGATTTAATAGTGTAACTCTAGATATGGGAAGAAGCAACAAGAGGGAATATTTTCCTGGACCATGATAGACTAGTAAAAGAAGTGGTCCAGAGACTTTTTGCTACTGTTAATAAGGCCTAGTCCAGTAATAACACATTGAGTGGCCTATCAGTGAAATCTTCACCAGACCTGGGAATGAGCATTCCTAGCACCATGGGATGAATTGGTCATGAAAAGCCTCTCAAAATATGGTCAAGTTTATGACCCTGAACGGTCCCTGCCAACTGAAATTGGCACTTGCCATATACCTCTGCAAGTATTTGGTCACTGGCCACTGGGGCCACTGACCTTCAACACTCCCTGAAAGGAGTTCAGGGTGGAGATCAGGAATGGCACTCTGTGTTCTGAAAAACTGGCAGAACAGGCCTTCAGACAGTTAGATACTTTCAGGAGAAGATTTTATGAGCTCAAATTTTTGCATCTTCTCATATCTAGAAAAGAACTAAGATCATTAACCATGACATCTACTTTGGTCGCTAAGGAGAGAAATGCAATTGAAAGTCAAAATGGAGTAGCTGTGGTTCAGACATCCAAGGTAATACTAGGTGGCATTATGGATGTGATTTGAGACAAGATCTTGTATTGATGACAGCTTGAGTTTTCTGAGCTGTGTCAGTTTTGGCATGCCACCAGCCATTCTCAAAACGTCTGCTGGCAGCTGGTAGCTGCAACCTTATTGTTTCAAGGTATCCTCTTGTAACTATTAATCTTTTAAACAATGAAATTGCTTTAGATCAGATATTAACAAAAAGAGGAGACATATGTATAGTGGTCACTAGCTCCTGTTATGTATATGTTAATGCTACATCAGAAGTTAAAATCTACCTAATTAAAATTAGACAACTGGCTACAAGTCTTCCAAAGGTATGAGATCCAGACTGGTTTCAGGCTTATTCTGAATTTCTCAGGGAATGAGATTTTTGTTTTTGTCTATTAAAATTCCAGGGTCTTCACTGGTGGTGCAGTGGTTGAGAGTCTGCCTGTCAATGCAGGGGACACGGGTTCGAGCCCTGGTCTGGGAAGGTCCCACATGCCGCAGAGCAACTAGGCCCATGAGCCACAATTATTGAGCCTGCACATCTGGAGCCTGTGCTCTGCAACAAGAGAGGCCGCGATAGTGAGAGGCCCGTGCACCACAATGAAGAGTGGCCCCCACTTGCCACAACTAGAGAAAGCCCTCACACAGAGACGAAGACCCAACACAGCCATAAATTAATTAATTAATTAATTTAAAAAATTCCATTTTTCACTCCTCCTACTACTTCTAATTGGGTCTATTTCATCAAGGTGGGGGACCAAGGGATTGAGATCTTAATCATACAAGATTCAGATCCAGGACTTGGAACTCATAAATATTTCCAATTTGATGTCTATTACCCAAATTGAGACAGGACTATGCCCCATTTCAGCAGGAAGTGGTCAGAGTTGTCATTGCCCCATTCCCTGAAAGACTGAGGAGTATCAAAGAAAAGGGGGGATTGTAACTTTGTAACTGAGCCAGACTCTGTGGGGCTCCTAAGTACAAATCCTTTCTGTGTTCCTTGTTTTTTGTTTGTAGGATATAGGCTTCATTCAGGTTCCTTGACCTTCCTTGAGTTGCAAAGTGCAGATTCACACTGTTGTTAATCAGGGAAAGGAAGGGATTCAGAAACAGGAGAAGAGCAGTCAAGTGGTGGTACAGCCTTGGAGCAGGGTCCTGGTTCCTCCTCAAGGAGTATGCGTAACAATAACTTTGAGTTGTTCTGCAGGACTGGGGTCCCATCTAGGTGGAGGATGGTAACGTCAGGCTGAGCACAAGATTCCTGGAACACTGTCCTGTTACCTCACTACCAACCAATCAGAAGAAAGTCACACACCCTGCAGCCCTCACTCCAAATTTTGCCTTCATTTTCTGTGCCCAGTGATAACAATCATGTTTGGCCCCTGTCTGTTTCAACTGCTAACAAGGTCTATCTCCAACAGCATCCCACAATTTCAGGCTAAATTTTTGTTACTATGAAGGTGGAAGCTGGTTTCAGACAAAGAATACCTCAATTTAGATCAGGTAGAGAGAGACTTCTACTCTACTAGGCAGGACAACACCCACTCTCAGCAGGAAGTAGTTACAGAAGAAAGAGACCTCTGCCCCAGTTCCCAAGAAGTATCTTGAATATGAAGTCTCTCAGGGAGAGATTTGTTAGGGGAACCACTGAACAAAACCTCCCACCCTGGTAAGGCACAGTATTAACGATTTGAGTGACTTATCTTACAACAGGAGGTCCTGGTAAGGAATGCAGAACTGACAAGTTACCATGAATAAGAAGAATTCAGGAAAGGTCAAAAGGAGAGGAGGATGCCAGTCTGTATGTCCTACCAACCTCCCAGAATCCTTCTTGCTGGTATCCATCTTGGCTGAGCAATGCATACATCACCAGGAAGGACCCTGAGTCAGAATGATTGGCCAGAGACAACCCAGAAACTAACCCCATTTCCATAAAACTAGAGATTGTGAACCACTTGACAGAGCAATTCTCCTGGTTTCCCTTACCCTGCTGCTCTCTACACGGGCACCCCTTTCCAATAAAGTCTCTCACTTTGTCAGAATGTGTGTTTCCTCAGACAATTCATTTCCACGTGTTAGACAAGAGCCCACTGTTGGATCCTAGAAGGGATCTCCCTTCCTACAATAGAAATACTGCATTCTCACAATGTAAATACTTTGGAAGGGTTTATCAGACTAATCCCCATGTACCAAGGACCCATGTCAAAGTGAATCTAAGAGACTCTGAACTCTGACCAGAGAATTCAGAGAGTGACCTATCTCAATCATTTACTAAGAGTTTTTGGATGCATCTTCTACTTGAAGATCAGGAAGGATTTAGGAACAATGATTGTACAAGAGTCAGCTAATGCTGTGTTATATTTCACCCAAGTAGTCTACATGATAAAAATCTTAAATCCCCTTAAACATGATAGGGTAACTGAGGACCAGATCAGATGATTCCTGCTTCTTTAGAAGAAAGCCTGCACTACTGCTAACAAATTTTCATTGAATTAAAAAAAGGAATTCCCAGAAGGGAAATTTAGGCACCATTACAAAGGGTATTGGATGGAATGCATCCAAAATATGACAATGTCTACTACACTACTACATAAAACCTTTGATCAGAGTTTGAAAATTAGGTACTTAATATTTGATATTTCTTCCTCATTCTTAGATTTTCAAGAGGATTTTCTACTTAAATACTCTTTTCTAAGAGAGAGGTTTGATTTTATTAATTTGTCTAGAGTTTCTGTTGTTGTTGTTAAAACATATGTAATGTTTACATCTTCTATATCCTTACCTATTTTCCCTGTGATTTCTTTTAATACCTGGAAGATTTGTATGAACATTCTGTAAGTTGGTTATGGATTTGTCAGTTTTTCCTCATGTATTTCAAAGTTACATTGCACTTATCTTACATTAGTTTCAAAACTTCCTGTAGAACTCTGAGGCCTGCCTTCCTTGTCTTGTAGCATCTAGTCTCACAGCTGATAATTGCTTTTTCCTTAGAGCAAGGTAGATAAACTTTTCCTACAAAGAGTCAAATAGTAAACATGTTAGGCTTTGTGGATGAGATTATCTCTGTTGCAGCTACTCAACTCTACCTTTGTAGTTTGAAAGGAGCCATAGACAGTATGTAAACGAATGAGTGTGTCTGGGTCCCAAGGGAACTTTATTTACAAAAATAAGATGGCTGTGGACCTTAGTTGTAGTTTTCTAAACTTTGACTTTAGAAAATAAACACTCTCTAGGGCTTCCCTGGTGGCGCAGTGGTTGGGAGTCCACCTGCCGATGCAGGGGACACGGGTTCGTGCCCCGGTCCAGGAAGATCCCACATGCCGTGGAGTGGCTGTGCCCGTGAGCCATGGCCTTTGAGCCTGTGCGTCTGGAGCCTGTGCTCCGCAATGGGAGAGGCCACAATGGTGAGAGGCCTGTGTACTACAAAAAAAAAAAAAAAAGAAAAGAAAGAAAATAAACCCTCTCATTCTTTCTGAAAGAATTAAAATTTTGTTTTGTTTTGTTTTAGTCCTTAGGTTTGCAGTTACAGTAGTATGGGTCTACAAGAATATATATATATATATATATATATATATATATATATATATATATATATATATATATATATATATATTTTATTACTAATCCAGAATGTCACTCAATGATACTTTTCAATATAAAGGTTTGAGATTTCATTCTAGAATTTTTTTTCTTTTACTAGATTGATGAAATATTCTTTTGTTATTCTATTAAAGAACAGTTGAAATTCTTGAGGCTATTCATTATATTGTATAACTTTTCTGTTTTCTATTTAATTTTTCTTTGGTGATCAGAAAAAATAACTCCTTTCATCTCACTAATTTTATATTTAGCTGGGTCAAATCTACTATTTATTCCTTTAATTTTTTTTTTTGTTGTTGTTGTTAATTTAGGATTTGATGGTGTTTCTTTTTTATGGTAATATATTAAAAATAGTTATGTTTTCTCCATTTTTGTTGGTGTTTTTTGAGTGGTTTATTTTCTGTTTATTGTGTTTGGTGTCTTTCTTTATGAAGGCTGTACTAAAATGTTCATTCTTAATTATCTGTTATATATATAAATTATTTTATAAGCAGAACAGTATTTGTGGTGGGAATGTATAAATGAAAATCAGAGTGAGTGGGAATTCCTTCTCACCATTCAATGAAGTTCAGATATTCAGGACAGAGTTATGTTTTCAACAGTGGGGAAGGGCATTATACAACTGGGAAAAGGTGTGCAGATAGTTATTCTGGGTGATGAGGATTTCTTTCCTTCTTGGCAGTCCTATATTTCTTCATATTATATCATGTGTCTCTCTCCCAGCTGACCAATCAGGGTGTATCCTATGTCAGAATTGTCACTTCAGAAAACCATACTCGTGGTTTAATTTAATATCACATTAAAATAACATGAGAACACTAACACTGTACTTGCTATATCCGCAGTAGCATTCTAAGCATTTTACATAGAGTATCACTTTAATCCTCACAATAACTCTCTATAAGAGCTCTATTATCCCTGATGTACGAAAAGGAAATTGAAATTTATAAAGTTTATAAAACTTGCTCAAGTTTGTATAGTTAACAAGTGGAAGATTTGATACTCAATCCCATTTTTTTGGCTATGGAGTCTGTGTTCTTAACTACTATCACACTATATTCCTATTTACTTGCTGATCAATACCTGAATCATCCTCTCACATTGTCAAGCAATAGTTGGCTCAATGCCAATCTACCATAAACAGCCTAATCTTTCTTAATATTTGGTTGACTTGATCTTGGAATTCCAAGGTTCTACGGGAAATTTTTAATTGTTTTATATATCTATTCTATTGCCTATATAAGATTAATTTTTCAGTTCTAGTGTTTCACTGTCAATTCATGTGATTCATATTGAGCAGAAAGTCTATGGTATTCTATTTTGCTCTGACTTACTTTTACTTTTCCAATGTTTCAATTTTTGTGCTGATTTTTTAATACTTATTGTCTTATTTTAATGAGATTTGGGATCAAAAGAGAGATAAATGATTTTAAACAATCTTCTTGAACCAGAAAATTCTACCTGATTTTTATAACAATATAAAATCCCCAAAAAATTTGCATTGGATTTTGATTAAAGCTTCCATTAATTATATATTTACTGTCTCAAAATTTTTCTTTCAAGCAGGTACATGTGTTTTTGTGTGTGTGTGCATGTACATGTGTATATTTGTATGGGTATGGGTCTCTGATTTTTTATGGTCTGTGTTCTTCAGAAGATTTATGTGATTATTATCATGAAGTAAATTTCTGATTTATTTTTAAACAAGAAGCTTAAAATTTTACTCTTAAGTGTATATATATATATATATATATTTGTCTTTCATTAAACAAATATTGAACATTTACTAGGTTTAATATTTTCTGCATGCTGAGTATATAGCAGTGAAAATGACAGAAAGAAATCTTGATCTTGATGTAGCTTACTTCTAATGGGGAAATTCAATAATGTAAATTCATATAACAAAAAAAATATTTCTTTTCAGATATCTAGATTAAACAAAATTAAAACATCCACTACTTTAAAAACCTTTGAGAAGTAAAATATTTCCTCATTATCTAAAAATCAATTCCAGATTAACGTTTTCCAAATTTACATAGCCTTGATATTTTCTTGTATATTTGGCAAGAAAGTGAGGTAAATTCAAATCAACAACTAGTTATTGATTAGCTATTGTATAGTCAGCATTGTGTATACAAAACCATGCTGGTAGACTCATTAACAATCAGGCAAGAAATACATGCACTTAACACAGCTATTAAGACAAGACTATAAGTAATTAATACACAAGTGTAATAAGAACTCCTACAAGAGTTCAAAAGTATATAAAGTTGTATATTAAATATAATTAACATTACACTGAAACAAATTTAATTTTCGTTTAGCAATTCAATAGACAATTTAGCATATTTCCACTCCCTCAAGATTATATTATGAACATCAAAATATGGCATAATGCAAACAAATGGCTAATGTATAAAAGCATAAATATATTTTAATTAAACATATAATAAATTAAATTTTAAATGGAACACTTTTTAACAGTAGCTCTTATATCTTCTCATTTACTTAACCAAATATTCGATGTATTTTCTTACTTTTAACATAGGCCTTATAAAATACTTTATTTTACCTTGCAAAATATTATGTTTTGTTAAAGTAATGAAATTACAATTCTTTTAATTTTAAAGCTTCTAATGATGTCTTCCTACATTGTCTGTGATGATCTTCAGAAGATAATAAGGCATTCTAAGTGAAAAGATTTTGGAAACAGATACACATATAGTAAAGGCACAGTATATATACACAGCTTATGTATTCATAAGCTATTTTATTAGCATGATTTTAATGCCATTCATGTTAGCAAACATAGTTTTGTGTTGAATTTCTAAGGCCTGTAATTATGTCCCTAAAATATTAAGAAAATGAATGTGACTCAAATGAAAGTGTTACTATGGAATTACAGACTGTGTTACTATGAGACTATTTTCTGAGTCTTTTCCACTAATGTTAGTAATATGTGAGGATGACGCTGGAGAGTTGACAGAAAAATTAATAGTTCAAGTATGACTATGACCTTTCTTAAACTGTTTTTCAGGTAACATAAGAAAATTTATCTTTGGATACACTATGTCATTAAATTCTTTCAGTGTCATAGTGTTGGGCTGCACCCCACAGGACTACAAGCCCTGCACTTGCCAAGCTTTAAGACTGAAGAAAGAGCCCAAAATCAGCAACAGAGACATCAATAGTTTAATGGATGAGGGAGCTTACACATCTGAAACAAGGTCTTGGAGCTACACCCCACCTTGTGCAGTGGATGGTGGGCAGGACATGGTGGCAGTCTTTGCTCTGGAGGGGACGAGGAGATTGCCAGTTATAGGTGGAATTGAAGTCAGGTTGGCTCATTAGTTACCAGGGAAACCTGTAGAAGGGCACGCCCCTCATCACCCCTTTGATAAACTATCAATAGCTGAGGCCTGGGGCAAGTATGTAGGAAGATTAGCCATGTCCGTAAGGTATAGGTGAAGCAAGCACCGATCAAACAAGGAATGTACAGAGAGCAAGAGAAGAGCCATCTTGAGTGGCCTGACAATAAACATAGGTTTTGATCAGACATGACAAAGATCCTATAGGACAATATATCCAAGATCAATAGTAATCTCCAACTAAAGATTTGGTGGGGAAATTTAGTCAAAGTAGGGATGAGCATAAGCGTCTGATACACAAATGAATACTTCATATCTCATTTTCTACTTCCGACCATCTTCTAGTTAAAGCAGGGAAGGCATAGTAGGAAAAGATACAGAGACTAATTTGACAGTAGAAAAGGTGAATCTGAAATTAACTGGGTTCAGGAAGGAAACCCAACCCCAAATTTTCCCTGTATATGACTGCTTTCCCCACTACACCGTAAGCTCCCTAAAGGTAAAGATAAAGTGGAAATAAACCTTGACTGTATCTACAGTGCAATATTCAATGAGATATGAGATTTCTCATACTTATATACATATTTATACATCTGTGATCAGTCCTTTTTATTGTTACAAAGTATACATAACATGATATTTATAATTCTAACCATTTGTAAGTATACAATGGTGGCATTAAATACATTGACAATGTTGTGTACCCATCACAACTATCTACACCCCAAAACTTTCCATCATCCCCAAAGTAAACTCCATACCCATTAAACAGTAACTATTCCTCCTCAGGAACCCCCACAATTTAGTCCCTGCTAATCTCTATTCTGTTTTCTGTCTCTATGTATTTGCCTATTCTAGATACCTCATATATATAGAATCATACAATATTTATCCTCTGTGTCTGGCTTATTTCACATGTTTTCAAGGTTCATCCATGTTGTAGTATATATCAAAATTTCATCTGTTTTATAGCTCATTAGTATTCCAATGTATATATACATCACTTTGTTTACCCAGTTATCTGTTGACAGGAATTCAAGTTGTTTCAACATTTCTGCTATTGTGAATAATGCTTCTATGAACATTGGTGTACAGAATCTGTTCCCTGATTTCCGTCCTTTTGGATATATACCTAAGTAGTGAAATTTCTGGGTCACATGATAATTCTATGTTTAACTTTTTGAGAAACTATCAAACTGTTTTCCACAGTAGCTGTACCATTTACATTTCTACTGTCAATGCACAAGTGTTCCAATTTCTCCACATCCTCACGAATATTTGTTCTTTCCCTTTTTAAAATAATGATCCAGGAAGTGTGAAGTATAATCTTACTGTAGTTTTGATTTGCATTTCCATAATTACTAATGATGTTGAGCATCTTTTCATGTGCTTATTGGCAATTTGTATATCTTCTTTGGAGATATATTTATTCAAATTATTTGCTAATTTTTGAATTTTGTTGTTGTTGAGTTGTAGAAGTTCTTTATGTAATTTATGTATTAATCTCATATCAGTTACATGATTTTAAAATATTTTTACATTCTGTAGGTTGTCTTTCCACTTTCTTGAGAGTGATCTTTGATACACAGAAGTTCTTAAAACTTTGTTCAAGTCCAATTTATCTACTTTTTTTTCTTTCCTTGCCTGTACTTTTGGGGTTATATCAATGAAACCTTTGTCAAATCCAATATCATGAAGATTTTTCCCAATGTTTTCTTCTCAGACTTTTATAACTTTAGCACTTAAGTTTAGGTCTTTGATCAATTTTGAGTTAATTTTTATATATAGTGTAAAGTAAGGGTCCAGCTTCATTCTTTTGCATGTGAATATCCATTTTTCCCCACACTATTTGCTGAAAAGAGTGTCCTGTCCTACACTGAATAGTCTCAACCCCCTTGTAGAGAATCAATTGACCATATATTTGAGAGTTTATTTCTGGGCTTTCTATTCTACCCATTGATCTATATGTTGGTCCTTATGCCAGTATCATACTGATTTAAGTATCACACCTTGGTAGTAATTTGCAAAGTCAGGAAATTTGAGTCCTCCAGCTTTACCCTTCTTTTTCAAATTTGTTGGCAATTTGGGGCCCCTTGAAATTCCATATGAATTTTATAATCTGTTTTGTATCTCTGTGAAAAAAAAAGCTGTTGGAATTGTCATAGGGGTTACATTAAATCTGTAGATCACTTTGAATAGTAGTCAGCTCTCCATATTCACAGATGCAGAACCCATGAATACAGAGAGTCAACTGTATTGACATCTTTTTAAAAAAAATTTTATTGGAGTATAGTTGCTTTACAATATTGTGTTAGTGCATTCTGTTACAGCAAAGTGAATCAGCTATGCATATACATATATCCTCTCCTTTTTGGATTTCCTTCTCATTTAGGTCACCACAGAACATTGAGTAGAGTCCCCTGTGCTATACAGTAGGTTCTCATTAGTTATCTATTTTATACATAGTATCAGTAGTGTATATTATCTATTTTATACATAGTATCAGTAGTGTATATATGTCAATCCCAGTCTCCCAATTCATCCCACCCCACCCCCCATTCCCACTTGGTATCAATACGTTTGTTCTCTATGTCTGTTTCTCTATTTCTACTTTGTAAATAAGATCATCTCCAACAGTATTGACATCTTAACAATGTTAAAGTCTTCCTATCATAAACACAAATGTCTTTCCATCTACTTAAACCTTTAATTTCTTTCAGCAATATTTGTAGTTTTCAGCATATAAGTCTTTCACTTATTTGGTTAGATTTATTGCTAAGTATTTAAATAATTTAGATGCTATTTTAAATGAAATTACTTTCATAATTTTCTCTTCAGATTGTGTATGGTGGTGTATAAAAATGACTTATTTTTTTGTTGATCTTACACTATGCAATTTTTTCTGAATATGTTTATTAACTCTAATAGCTTTCTTCTGGATTCTTTGGGATTTTCTATGTATAGGATCATAACATCTGTGAATAGAAATAGTTTTACCTTTCCAATGTGAATAACTTGTCTTTCTTTCCTTCTTTCTTTCTCTCTTTCTTTCTTTCCTTCTTTCTTTCTTTCACCTCTGATTTAAGCTTTCAGTAACTTGTTGAATAGCAGCAAAGGTGAAAGTGAGCATCCTTGTCATGGTTTTGATCTTAGGGGGAAATCTTTCAGTCTTTTACCATTGAGTAATTGAGTATAATGTTTTTTATTTGGGGGGATTTATTTGTTTTATTTTGTTTGTTTATTTTTAATAAATACCCTTTATTATGTTGAGGATTTTACCCTCTATTTGTAGTTTTTAAAAAATTTTTTATCATGAAAAAAGTGTTTGATTTTATCAAATGCCTCTTGTGAATCAAGATGTTCATTTGTTTTTTTCCCCTCTTCATTCTATTACTGTGATGTATTACATTAATTGATTTTCTTATATTGAACCACTGCTGCATTCTTGGTATAAATCCCACTTGGTCATACTGAATAATCCTTTTAATATGCTATTGGATTTGATTTGCTAATACTTTACTGAAGATTTTTGTACTTATATTCAAAAGAGATATTGGTCTGTAATTTTCTTTTCTCATAATGTTATTATCTGACTCTGGAATCATAGAATGAGTTAGAAAGTGCTTCCTTCTTTTCTATTTATTTTGGAACAGTTTGAGAAAAAATTGTTTTAATTCTTCTTTAAAATTTGGGAGAATTTATTTCTGAGGACATATGACCCAGAACATTTCTTTGTGGGGAGTTTCTTTACTTGCTATAGATCTGTTGAGATTTTCTATTTCTTCTCACAGTTTAGGTAATTTCTATGTTTCAAGGAATTTGTCCATTTCTTCTATATTATCTAATTTGTTGGTATATTATTGTTCAGTAACTATAGTAGGCATATAATTGTTCCTATAATTTTTTCCATTTCTGTAAATTCAGTAGTACATTTTAATTTTGATTATAGTTATTTGTATCTTATTTCTTTTGGTCTATGTCAGTCTATCTAAAAATTTGTCAAATTTGTTAATTTTTTTCAAAGAACTGACTTTTAGTTTCATTGATTTGCTCTATTTTTTTTCTATTCTCTGTTTTATTTATCTCCACAAAAATTTTTTTATTATTTCTTTCCTTCTGCTATCTTTGGTTCTTTTCTGCTCTTCTTTTTCTAGTTCCTTAAGGTGTAAAGTTAGGTTATTGATTTAAGATCTTTCTTCTTTTCTAATGTAGGCATACACAGCTCTTTCAGTCTTCTTTGAGTAGGCTACAATGACAGAAGTAAATAAAATATAATATTTCAATAACTTTAAAAGAAAATCTTTAAGAGAGATTCCACAAAGAACACTGTGTGATATCAAGTTATTTGTTTTAAGAGATTTTGAAGAGTTACTTTTCTTCTAGAATTTTCTATAAAAGTATCATTTTGATTCACTTTTATGATTCATGGTTATTTTGAAAATAAAAATTTAGATTGTTCTAAAAGCATCTGAGAAATATATTATCCTTCTCCCCCTTTTCCTCCTTTCATCATCATCTTTGTCATTGTCATTACCCATTTAGTCAAAGCATCAAAAGATATACCCCCTTTGGAATAGGCATGTTGTAGCAATTTATCAAAGTGTGTGAATGAAAATCAAGGCATGGATGTGCAAATCACAGAAGTTAGAGCTTGAGCGGATTGAATTATCATTGCATGATGGTATTGACAAATAACACACAGGAAGGGATGAGATTTGGATACTGAAGAATGCCAAGTTAGGGACTAAGTGGCTAAGAAGGTGAACCATATTCTAGGATGTCATCTCAAGATAAATTTAAATATATTTATATTTGAAACGATAATTTGTTCCATAAATTATTTGCCTCTGTTAAGAATTTTCATGATCTACTGAGACTCTGATGCACTTTTCTGAAGAAACAAATATGATGTCATATTGCAAAAAGGCCTTTGTGGCCCTGTCAATGATTAGCCATTTGACCCCATATAAAAGTAAACCCTACAATTAATTAATGCCTAGTTCTCCTCTATGGCTTTAGTCACTTATCTTACCTGTATTTCCTTATTTTTTGTCAGTGACCATACCTTTCCCAAAACATTCAGTGAGTCAAAGTCATAGATTTATGACACACTGAAAAAGTCAGCTATTTTTAGCTATCATCTATGTTCACAAAACTTTTATCTATGTTTTCAAGATTAATGGTGTGATTCCCAGTTAAGATTACCTAAAAGAGACAGATGATGTCACCACCCAGAAATCTATTTGGTAGGCATGCTAAGTCAGAAAAGCCATCAACATTATTTTATCACCTTCCTCATTCATGATCATGCAGTGACCTCTGATATTAAAGGGTCAATGTTTAAAATCACTATTCATCTTTTCCAGTTGCCAAGTCTCACTGCAAAAGAAATGTATTTTGCAAGCTGGTCATCATTTTGTGATTTTCTTATTCAATATGGCAGTGTCATGCTGATGTAGAGCCAATTCAGTAGCCAAAGCTTCAGAAAGCCACTTGACATGTAAACATATTCAAATCCTCTAATCTTTGAAAACTCTATATGTTAAGGAGTAACTTCATATACTCTTGCTACTTTATAACCTTCAAGCAACACACAGTGCACTGTTCCTCAATTTCCTTTTATTCAGAATGAAGCGTTTAGAATAAATAACATGCTGAACCACTCTAGACTCTATGCTTTGCTGGTTCTTCTCATTTACAGTTTAACCGAAGTTTGATTGTTGATTTTGTCAACTAAAGGAAAGTCATTAGGGCTCCAGGCAGTTATTGCAGTAGTTCATGTTCATTAAAAATCTCCTCAATCCTGCCCCCTGACTAAATGAGTAGCCACTGACTGGGTTATGTTTTCCTTATGGTATGGTGAAGGCAAAAACAAGGGGAATGGAGTCAATCACATATACTCCTGCTGGGAGTTGGCATACATCTTAACTGCTCACATTTATTAGCCAAATCAAGTTACATTGACAAGTCTAATGGGACAGGGAAGAGTTGTCCACCTACAAAGAAGCATGACAAAAGTAGGAAAAGATTTGTTAACAAATAATAGATTCTACCATAGGCTACACACTTGTTTAGAAATATTTACTATCTTTCCACACAAAAAAGTATGTTCACCCTCTTCACAAGACACCTAAAAAGTGTTATCCAATCACTGTTTTAACTTCAAAGTATAAGATCTTCATCTACGTAATATCCATAAGATTCAGTTCCTTTTAGTTTATGTGCCCTATACACCCATTATGTGGTAGTAGAACAGTTACATATAAAACAAAAAATACTCCCATTTGGAAAGGAATGTAATAATTGGTCCTTAAGAATCCTGAAATCCTACAACACTGGTTACAATTACTTTCTACCCTGGGATGCGAAATGCTCCTTGATTATACCTCTGACAGTAACTTTTAGCCCATTTTTCTCTATGGATGATCCCTCCCTCTGGGAGGCCCTTCCTTTTCTACTATCATCTTTGTCTACCTCTAAAGAGACCTTTGGAGAATATGCCCTCCTTAATCATTGAGTGGCTTTTCAAGCCTGTTTCCTGATGTTAGAAATTTAGATGTTCAAGGGTTGTTTTAAAGCTCAGTCACAATCTCTTTTAAATCCAACCTGGCAGCACTTAGGTACTTACATGATTTTTATCTACTTGATTTGTTTTCTCTATGTGCCAATAGCCATACCAATAGTTTCTGGGGAACGTTTGTCTTTCTGGACTAAGGTACATGTCTTTGAAACTTACTTAGCTTCCGTGAGACAACACCATTGTTCTTTTTATCCTTAGCCATTTTGTCCACCTAAAAGTATTTTCTGGAGCCACATTTATAGACTTTAATAAAGGATTTGGGTCACATCCTTGATTGCATCTTTATCCTCCAATATGCCTATGATTTGGATTCTGTCCTGTGACTAGGTCACTGAATATTTTTACTAATTGTGGAGAAAAAATAGATGCATATTTTAAGTCTGAAAATCTCATAAATTCTAAATTTTCCATTTGTCCTTCTATTCCTGCTTATAAACAAGCCAGTTCTTTTTTTTTTTTATTAATCTCTTTCTTGTAGAAGCATATCAAATGCAGCTAATTGGAACCAACTCATTCTAACATTTAAAAAAAATCTATTTACAAGGCTGCAATTTTATTATGCATATATTTTATCTTTCAAGTTATTACAGTTTTATCAGCCTTGTACATTTACCTCAATACACAGTCCAAATCTAGTGATATATATTTTATATAATCATACAAATTTCTGTGTTATTTAGGTTTAGTTGGAGCTAAAATCAATCCAAATACCAGGGATTTAAAATAACAAATATTTATTTCGTGGTCAGTCTAGATGAGGGTTATTGCTTAGCTGGGCTCCATTAATCTTCTTACTTTAGAAACCATGCTTACTGAGTAGTCATTACCCAGGACAGGATGTTGTTATAGTGAAGAGCAAGGGGAAGAGAATTGGAGGAAAATAACACAAATACATTTAATTATTCTGCTGAGACATGACATATTATCATTTCTGCTCCATTTGATTAGCCAGAGCAAGTCACATGGTCAAGCCTAAACTGATGGATAAGGATGATTATTCCACCTACAAGAAAGCATAGCAACAGAGAAGAGGAATTTATAAATGTGAACAATCAAAACAATCTACCACAATGTGCAATGTAAACCATTTAATTAAAGGGCAGAAGCTAAGTGTCTAATAAAGATAGACACATCGTCATTACATTAATTTTTATTTATTGGTACAAATGCGGTATGCATACCAAATTTTCAACAATTGCACTATAACCTTCTGTGTATTATGTGTACATTATCAGTGAAATAAGTTGGCATTTAATAAAACATGATTTGGAATGGTTTTATTAATCAGTCTTAAGTACTTTTCAATCTTAAGTATCTTTTTCTGTAAATGAATTTATCTTTAAAGGTGAGGAACATAAGAAGTAATATCTGTATTTTTTAATTTAAATAATAGCACTCTGCTGACTTTTGGTAATACTTCATTTAGAGGGAATGTGATAGAAAGAGGACAGTAATAATGTTAGGGTTTCACATAAGGAATTGGAGCCTCTTCCCTTAAATGCATCAGTGGTCCCGAAGTGTTATATTTGTGTTTAAGAGATAAGCCAAATACCATTTCTCTGACCCATAGTGGTTTGTATTTTTAGAAAGATAAAATAACCAACACTTGCATCTTTACACCTGTGATGTGAACCAATAAACTCAGGAAATTGGATGAGCACTGACCTTCTATAAAAAATGGTTAGTGTCATGTTCTAAGATAGAAAAATAATAAAATATGAAAACATTTCAAGAAAAAAGATTTCTTTCTTCTAATTTATGAATTAAATTTCTTTGAAAAAATGTTGAAAGCCATGCAGTTATTACAGAATATGAAAAGCTAAGTTGTATTATTGTTTTGAACTTGTAAAGAGAGTGCTAAAAATGTTACACATTAACCCCTAAAAACAGTTTACTCCCTAGTACTTTATTCAAACCCCTTTCATTTTTATGTACAAAAAGAGCAATAACATAGAGGTTGAGTGTGCCAACGGTGATGTCAACTACACAGGAATAAAGCCTATGGGTTGATTTAGAAGTAGAGCTGACATACAAGTCAACGCATTCTAAGGATTGTTGAAACCAGAATCAAATCTGATTTTTCTGAAGCAACATGTTCCTTTGCTTGAGATATTAAATATTACAGTATCACATCATTTTCCAAAATGAATATTTGGAGAGAAATATTCTTGAACTTCAATAATGAATATATGCTGAAAAATTTTAATGTAAAATTTATAATCTTTATCTGTCACTATATGAATATATACTCTATAATTTAAAATTTTCACTCTCATCAAAAATATTAATAAATTCTATGACACTCATGTTTACTAAGTTAATTATATGTTAGTAAATATGAGACATATGCGTATGAAAAAGTAAAGGAGTCTATCCTACCTATGCAATACATTTTGTCATTTTTAGAATTTATTTGGCTTATTGGCTTATGCAGAAAAATTATTGGAGAAAATGTGAAGAAACAATGCTGCAAATTAAGATTATGCATTGAATCTGTAGATTACTTTGGGTAGTAGAGTCATTTTCACAATGTTGTTTCTTCCAATCAAAGAACATGGTATATCACTCCATCTATTTGTATCATCATTAATTTCTTTCATCAGTGTCTTATAATTTTCTGCATAAAGGTCTTTTGTCTCCTTAGGTAGGTTTATTCCTGGATATTTTATTCTTTTTGTTGCAATGGTAAACGGGAATGTTTTCTTAATTTCACTTTCAGATTTTTCATCATTAGTGTATAGGCATGCAAGAGATTTCTGTTCATTAATTTTGTATCCTGCTACTTTACCAAATTCATTGATGGGCATATACCCTGAGAAAACCATAATTCAAAAAGAATCATGTACCAAAACGTTCATTGCAGCTCTATTTATAATAGCCAGGAGATGGAAACAACCTAAGTGTCCATCATTGGATGAATGGATAAAGAAGATGTGGCACATATGTACAATGGAATATTATGCAGCCATAAAAAGAAACAAAATTGAGTTATTTGTAGTGAGGTGGATGGACCTAGAGTCTGTCATACAGAGTGAAGTAAGTCAGAAAGAGAAAGACAAATACCATATGCTAACACATATATATGCAATCTAAGGGGAAAAAAAAGGTCATGAAGAACCTAGGGGTAAGACGGGAATAAAGACACAGACTTACTAGAGAATGGACTTGAGGATATGGGGAGGGGGAAGGGTAAGCTGTGACAAAGTGAGAGAGTGGCATGGACATATGTACACTACCAAACGTAAAATAAATTGCTAGTGGGAAGCAGCCGCATAGCACAGGGAGATCAGCTCGGTGCTTTGTGACCACCTAGAGGGGTGGGATAGAGAGGGTGGGAGGGAGGGAGATGAAAGAGGGAAGAGATATGGGAACATATGTATATGTATAACTGATATACTTTGTTATAAAGCAGAAACTAACACACCATTGTAAAGCAATTATACTCCAGTAAAGATGTTAAAACAAAACAAAATAAAACAAAACAAAACAAAAAAAGATTATGCAAAATTATCCCTAGACTCAATAAAATTTGTTAACTGTTTAATAAAATTGCAAATAATATGGCAGTATGTTTTATATACTGGCTTTTTTCTTAAGAGCCAAAATAAAATTTAGACAAATTCATAGCTTAGTGAAACACCTTGAATTTCCAATTAAATAGATTAAATACATTTAGTTTATGTATGATGATATAGCTATATGCTTAAATGAAAAGGATGTTTCTTGAGGAGCCAGTGGTATGATTTAAGTCTTTCAACTGCAAAGTGATGGTCTAATGAGAACTTTGGGCTTTATTTCCTTCACCTTTCATCAGCTCAAAGCTATTATTCAAAGCTAAAGTCAGTATTTGATCAGAAGGCTGGGGCTGAATCATGTGTGAGGAAGAAAGAGAGCAAAATATGTTGTGTTTATGGGGTGGTTCCTACACAAGGCTTGCTTCAATGGATTGTGTTTTCATATTGAAGTTTTTATGTGATTAGTGGCACAGTGATCTTGTGATAGGCTTTTACCTGGTTAGACACTTTGTCCCAGGAAAACTAAAGAGCAAAGAGAAAAGGAGTCTTTGAGAGGCATCTTTATTATGTTGCTCTAAAGTTTGAGAAGGAAACATATTTTCAGAGATGTATTTTTTCTTTCTGGCCACTGAAGTTATAAAATGCTAAGGGCCAATGGAAAGACGTTGAAGAAGGCAAAATAAATTCTCCAATTTTGCATGGTTCAAACAGATTCACCATAGTAGGAGCCCACATAGGGCTTTGTGGGTAAATGGGAATGAAAGTCTTGCAGTTCCTGTAGAGCAAATATTCTCCCAAATGCTATTCTTCTAGTAACTTTATACATCTTTCACTCCAAGGATAAAGAATTAAGATTAAGTCCAAGGATGCTACAAGGCTGCAGAGCTAGGAGTGGAGCTTTAAGTGTAGAGTTTTTAAAAGTTGAAGACTGATTATGACAGGAGAGCTCTATTTTTGGATCTGTCTCCTTTGCTACTTTTTCACTCCATATGTAATCCAGTGTGGAAATACTGTCTGAGATCTCTGGGAGCTAACCCACTGTAGTGCTTTCCTTCTTACCTGGATCTGATAGGTGGATCAGGTGATATAGTTTCATTATCTGCAATGAATTGCTAATTATTCAAATTATTTTTCTACAATTTTTTTCTCTTGGTTACTTAAATTAATTGCTTTGAGAAATTCAGCTATTTTCTTCTATATATATTTTCTTACCAGTTTCTCATTTTCTGTTTTTTTTTCTTTTAAGTGAAAATAATTCAGTCTTTTATTTAATTTATTTTTGGCTGTGTTGGGTCTTCGTTGCTGTGCATGGCCTTTCTTTTGTTGCACCAAGAGGGGGCCACTCTTCATTGGGGTGCACAGGTTTCTCATTGCAGTGGCTTCTCTTGTTGTGGAGCACGGGCTCTAGGCACACAGGCTTCAGTAGTTGCAGATCGTGGGCTCAGTAGTTGTGACCCACAGACCCTAGAGCACACAAGCTTCAGTAGTTGTGGTGCATAGTCTCAGTAGTTATGAAACGTGGGCTCTAGAGCACAGGCTCAGTAGTTGTGGTGTATGGACTTAGTTGCTCCGAGGCAAGTGGGATCGTCCTGGACCAGAGATTGAACCCATGTCCCCTGCATTGGCAGGCAGTTTCTTAACCACTGCACCACCAGGGAAGTCCTATGGTTATTTTGTTTGTTTGTTTGTTTTAGATAGATTTCATTTTTTAGAGAGTTTTAAATTCACAGCAAAATTTAATGGAAAATATGGAGAGATTCCATATGTCCCCTAACTCTGCAGTCACAGCCTCTGCTGCTATCAATATCTAACACCAGAGTGGAACATTTGTTACAATCAATATACTTATATTAGCATGATATTATCACCCAAAGTCCACAGTTTACATTAGGGTTCACTCTTGGTGTTCTATATTCTATAGGTTTTGACAAACGTCACATGTTACTTTTTATAGTAACCTAACAACACTGATGCATATAATGTAGGCATATTAATATTCAAAGTATGATCTTGAACATGGTGATGAAAAAATCATGGAATAATTTGGTAACTGAAAATGCTATTCATGAGAACCTTTCCTTTTGTCCTTTTTGAGGGGTTATTCCTAGGGTAAGAAGAAGGGGAGAAAACTGGGTGGGTTTTATCAAAGACAATGTAAGCTTCCTATGAAAATTTTCCTCTCTGGGTCAGGCTTGAGTTACAGCATTTTCTGGCCCCATAGACTAATGACCATAGTGGATGCTATGTAACTTATGAAAAATCTAAGATGTTGTGAACCAAAAGCCCTTTCTTTGTTCCCTTTGGAGTTATGCAAGACCTATAGGAGCAACGGTCATTGGGGAAATAAATCCTAGTAATGGTGACATTCTCTGTCTTAATTCTTTGCCTTATTCTCCTAAAATATCCTATTCATTTTACAAAATTCAGCTCATATATCACCCTGTTGAGGAAACCTCTTACTACTCTACAGTGACAGATTTAATCACTCCTTGTTATCTGCTTTATACATAATTCTGTTAGTGCATAGTAATTTCTTTGTGTATGTGAACATCTCCTGTAATGATTTCCTTAGTTGAAATCAGGAAGTATCATTCATCTCTATTATAGCACAAAGAACTATGTCCTGTCCACTGTAAATGCTCAATAATAGTTTTTTTTTTAAATTTGAATTAACTAAAGGTTCCATTATAGTTTGTGTTTTCATTTCCTTTAGTTGACCTATATTTATTTCCCCATATGGTTTTTCTGTTATAGTGAATTGAATCACAAAATCATTCATTGTTCAAATGTACAAAGAAAATGTGACTTTTTAATTTTCATATAAATGATCTAATATTTATCATAAGTACTCAACTAGATAACTCAAAAAAATTACATCTGGTCAAATTCAGTTAACTTAGTCCAATTTGGTAATTTTTTCAGTTTATTTTGATAATCCAGAACTACTTGCATTGTTCCACTGAATGGTAAGTCTTTGAGCTTTTTACTATGAGCTTATTTTCAAGATACCACATGGTGGGAAAATCTGGTGTGTCTTGAGCTTTCAAGAATTCATGTTAGTATGACCACACTAGTCCCTGCTGTAGGGGCAATATTCTGGTCTTCTCATTGCACAAGTAACAAGTTTAAGCTGGCCTTATCAGGTTTCTGGGGAGAAAATGAGCCACAATCCAATCATGATCTCTATTTCTAATCTTGCTATCTCTCTTTAGGCAGAAAGATCAGCACACTGTTAACTCTATTATCTCATTTCACCTTCATCATGTGATCCAAGGCTTTGTCAGTGCTCTCAAAATATTTCAAAGACTTAAAAATATGATTCTCATATACCCACCACAAATGTATGGTAAACATGTGTTTAAAGTGTCTTTAACTTACTAAAATGAGGGAAGGAGCAGGATGGTAAAGCTCATTGAAGGTATGGTAAAGCTCATTAAAGGTATGGAGTTTTATACAGACATTCACTTAAAAAATGCTGAAATAATTTTTCTAATAGATAAAAAAATTTTAATCATCCTTCCAAGAAGTGAAATCATAACCTTTAAGCTTGTCTCTTCTACTGAAGAGAAATGTACAATAGAACATATGATTTCTCAGAGTCTGAGTCCTGATCACACATAAATAATGTAACAAGAATGGTACACCTTTAGAGAATTAAGTAATCTTTGGGTGGACATGTTAGTTAATACTTCACTATGACATGGAAAAGGTATGCAGTCATCCTTTCCACTTTTCTCTTAACAGTGTGCAAGCCCTCTGAGGACTTTTGATTCCATCATTGGATCACAACTAAATTTCTGGATTCTTACCATGCCATGTGCAGGTATAGGAAATAAGAAAGTACAGAAGAGTCATATCCCAAACTCATCTAAGAGCATCCTGACATGACTGTGCTGCTCTATTGCCTTTTAACATATTAGAAGTGTCTGTTTGCAATGTTTTTCCAAAATGACTGTAGCCTTCCTCTTTTAGATTGTGTGGAGCACAACATTACTCTCATTTTTGATCTCTGATTTCCACTATATCTATCTGCATGTTTCTACCATGCATCTACTACACTGAAGTATAAGTTTGATTGGAGTTGGGAGGAAAAAGTGAGGAAGAAAAGAAATTGAACTTATCTCTCCATTCCCTCTATCATGAGACCATGATAGTAAATCTTTCAGGTTCCTCCTCCTATCTGGGTAGGATGTTCTCTATGTAAAATCTTTAAACAGGTACATTAGGTTTCATTATTTGCATACCAATGAAGGATATTTGGTAATTATTATGCCTTAATTATCATTCTCTTCCCAAACTATGACTTTCAATAATTTAGTCTCCTCAAATAGAACATAAGTTAGCCTTCAGTGTTAAATACTTCTTTTTTTTTTTAGGAATGCACATTCTATAAAACTTTATAATAAATGAAATTAAAAATTCTCTACAAGGGATCAATAGCAGAATAGCTGAGGCAGAAGAACAGACAAGTGACCTGGAAGGTAAAATAGTGGAAATAACTACTGCAGAGCAGAATAGAGAAAAAAGAATGAAAAGAATTGAGGAAAGTCTCAGAGACCTCTGGGACAACATTAAATGCACCAACATTCGAATTATAGGGGTCCCAGGAAAAGAAGGGAAACAAAGAGACTAAGAAAATATTTGAAGACATTATAGTTGAAAACTTCCCTAATATTGGAAAGGAAATAGTTAATCAAGTCCAGGAAGCAGAGAGTCCCATACAGGATAAATCCAAGGAGAAACATGCCAAGACACATATTAATCAAACTATCAAAAATTAAATACAAATAAAAAATATTAAAAGCAGCAAGGGAAAAACAACAAATAACACACAAGGGAATCCCCATAAGGTTAACAGCTGATCTTTCAGCAGAAAATCTGCAAGCCAGAAGGGAGTGGCAGGACATATTTAAAATGATGAAGGAGAAAAAACTACAACCAAGATTACTCTACCCAGCAAGGATCTCATTCAGATTTGATGGAGAAATAAAAACCTTTAGAGACAAGCAAAAGCTAAGAGAATTCATCACAACAAAAGCAGCTTTGCAACAAATGCTAAGGGAAATTCTTTAGGCAGGAAACACAAGAGAAGTAAAAGACCTACAATAACAAACCCAAAACAATTAAGAAAATGGTAATAGGAACACACATATCGATAATTACCTTAAATGTAAATGGATTAAATGCTCCAACCAAAAGACATAGACTGGCTGAATGGATACAAAAACGAGACCCGTATATATGCTCTCTACAAGACACCCACCTCAGACTTAGGGAAACATACAGACTGAAAGTGGAGATGGAAAAAGACATTCAATGCAAATGGAAATCAAAAGAAAGCTGGAGTAGCAATTCTCATATCAGACAAAATAGAATGTAAAACAAAGAATATTACAAGAGACAAAGAAGGACACCACATAATGATCAAGGGATCAATCCAAGAAGAAGATATAACAATTGTAAATATTTATGTACCCAACATAGGAGTACCTCAATACATAAGTCAAATACAGCCTTAAAAGGGGAAATGAACAGTAACACAATCATAGTAGGGGACTTTGACAACTCACTTTCACCAATGGACAGATTATCCAAAATGAAAATAAATAGGGAAACACAAGGTTTAAATGATACATTAAACAAGATAGACTTAATTGATATTTATAGGACATTCCATCCCAAAACAACAGAATAAACATTCTTCTCAAGTGCTCTTGGAACATTCACAAGGATAGATCATATCTTGGCTCACAAATCAAACATGGTAAATTTAAGAAAATTGAAATTGTATCAAGTATCTTTTCTGACCACAATACTATGAGACTAGACATGAAGTACAGGGAAAAAAATGGATAAAAAGTACAAACACATGGAGGCTAAACAATACACTACTTAATAACCAAGAGATCACTGAAGAAATCAAAGAAGAAATCAAAAAATACCTAGAAACAAATGAAAATGAAAACACAATGACCCAAAACCTATGTGATGCAGCCAAGCAGTTCTAAGAAGGAAGTTTATAGCAATACAATCCTACTTAAAGAAACAAGAAACATCTCAAATAAACAAACTAACCTTACATCAAAAGTAATTAGAGAAACAAGAACAAAAAAAACCCCCAAAGTTAGCAGAAGGAAAGAAATCATAAAGATAAGAACACAAATAAATGAAAAAGAAATGAAGGAAATGATAGCAAAGATCAGTAAAACTAAAAGCTGCTTCTTTGAGAATATATAAAAATTGATAAACCATTAGCCAGACTCATGAAGAAAAATAAGGAGAAGACTCAAATCAATAGAATTAGAAATGAAAAAGGAGAAGTAATAATTGACACTGCAGAAATACAAAGGTTCATGCAACTCTAGACCAATAAAATGGACACCTGGAAGAAAAGGACAAATTCTTCGAAATGCACAACATTCTGAGACTGAACCAGGAAGAAATAGAAAATATGAACAGACCAATCACAAGCACTGAGATGGAAACTGTGATTAAAATTCTTCCAACAAACAAAAGCCCAGGACCAGATGGCTTCACAGATGAATTCTATCAAACAATTAGAGAAGAGCTAACACCTATCCTTCTAAAACTCTTCCAAAATATAACAGAGGGAGGAACACTCCTAAACTCATTCTACGAGGCCACCATCACCCTGATACCAAAATCAGACAAGGATGTAATAAAGAAAGAAAACTACAGGCCAATATCACTGATGAACATACATGCAAAAATCCTCAGCAAAATACCAACAAACAGAATCCAACAGCAAATTAAAGGATCATACACCATGATCAAGTGGGATTTATCTCAGGAATGCAAGGATTCTTCAATATACGCAAATCAATCAATGTGATATACCATATTAACATATTGAAGGAGAAAAACCATATTATCATCTCAATAGATGCAGGGAAAGCTTTTGACAAAATTCAACACCCATATTTGCTAAAAACCCTCCAGAAAGTAGGCATAGAGGGAACTTTCCTCAACATAATAAAGGCCATATATGACAAATCCACAGCCAACATCACCCTCAAGGGTGAAACACTGAAACCTTTTCCACTAATACCAGGAACAAGACAAGGTTGCCCACTCTCACCATTCTTATTGAATATAGTTTTGGAAGATTTAGCATTGGCAATCAGAGAAGATAAATAAATAAATAAATAAATAAATAAATAAATAAATAAATAAATAAATAGAAGGAATCCAAATCCGAAAAGAAGAAGTAAAGCTGTCACTGTTTGCAGATGATGTGATACTATACGTAGAGAATCCTAAAGATGTCACCAGAAAACTATTAGAGCTAATCAATGAATTTGGTAAAGTAGCAGGATACAAAATTAATGCACAGAAATCTCTGGCATTCCTATACACTAATGATGAAAAATCTGAAAGTGAAATTAACAAAACACTCCCACTTACCATTGCAAAAAATAGTGTAAAATATCTAGGAATAAACCTACCTAAGCATACAAAAGAACTGTATACAGAAAATTATAAGACACGGATGAAAGAAATTAAAGATGATACAAATAGATGGAGAGATATACCATGTTCTTGGATTGGAAGAATCAACATTGTGAAAATGACTCTACTACCAAAAGCAATCTACAGATTCAATGCAATCCGTATAAAATTATCACTGGCGTTTCTCACAAAACTAGTACAGAAAATTTCACAGTTTGTATGGAAACACAAAAGACGCTGAATAGCCAAAGCAATCTTGAGAAAAAAAAACGGAGCTGGTGGAATCAGGTTACATGTCTTCAGACTATTCTACAAACCTACAGTAATCAAGACAGTATGGTACTGGCACAAAAACAGAAATATAGATCAATGGAATATAATACAAAGCCCAGAGATAAGCCCACACACATATGGTCACTTTATCTTTGACAAAGAAGGCAAGAATATACAGTGGAGCAAAGACAGCCTCTTCAATAAGTGGTGGTGGGAAAACTGGACAGCTACATGTAAAAGAATGAAATTAGAACACTCCCTAACACCATACAGAAAAATAAACTCAAAATGGATTAAAGACCTAAATGTAAGGGCAAACTCTTAGAGGAAAACATAGGAAGAACATTCTATGACATAAATCACAGAAAGATCCTTTTTGAAACACCTCCTAGAGAAATGGAAATAAAAACAAAAATAAACCAATGAGACCTAATGAAACTTAAAATCTTTTGCACAGCAAAGGAAACCATAAACACGACAAAAAGCCAACCACAGTATGGGATAAAATATTTGCAAATGAAGCAACTGACAAAGGTTTTATCTCCAAAATTTATAAGCAGCTCATACAGCTCAATATCAAAAAGACAAACAACTCAATTCAAAAACGGGCAGAAGATCAAAATAGACATTTCTCTAAGGAAAACATACAGATTGCCAACAAACACATGAAAGAATGCTCAACATCATTAATCATTAGAGAAATGCAAATCAAAACTACAATGAGATATCATCTCACACCAGTCAGAATTGCCATCATCAACAAATCTACAAACAATAAATGCTGGAGAGGGTGTGGAGAAAGGGGAACACTCTTGCCCTGTTGGTGGGAATGTAAATTGATAAAGCCACTATGGAGAACAGTATGGAGGTTCCTTAAAAAACTAAAAATAGAACTACCGTACGACCCAGCAATCCCACTACTGGGCATATACCCTGAGAAAACCATAACTCAAAAGGAGTCATGTACCAAAATGTTCATTGTAGCTCAATTTACAATAGACAGGACATGGAAATAACCTAAGTGTCCATCAACAGATGAATGGATAAAGAAGATGTGGTACATATATCTAATGGAATATTACTCAGCCATAAAAGGAAACTAAATTGAGGTATTTTTAGTGAGGAGCATGGACCTAGAGTCTGTCTTATGCAGTGAAGTAAGTCAGAAAGACGATATGAAGTAAGTCAGAAAGACCATATATATGCTAACACATATATATGGAATCTAAGAATTAAAAAATGGTCATGCTGATCCTAGGGCCAGGACAGGAATAAATATACAGAACTACTAGATAATGGACTTGAGGTTAGGTGAGGGGGAAGAGTAAGCTGGGACAAGGTGAGAGAGTGGCATGGACATATATACAGTACCAAACGTAAAATATATAGCTAATGGGAAGCAGCCGCATAGCAAAGGAAGATAAGCTCGATGCTTTTTGACCACCTAGAGGGGTGGGATATGGAGGATGGGAAGGAGGGAGATGCAAGAGGGAAGAGATATGGGGACATATGTATATGTATAACTGATTTACTTTGTTATAAAGGAGAAACTAACACACCATTTTAAAGCAATTATACTCCAATAAAGATGTTTAAAAATAATAAATAAATAAAATTCCAGGATTTTCAAGCTAAAAAAATAGAAAGAAAAAAAAAGCTTTATTACTTTTTGATGTCTTTATTATAAATTTATGTCTTCTTATTAGACAAACACAAAAGATACGTTATACCCTGTTCTCTCTCTAGAATTATCTTTTTCCCCTTCCTCATCATATTCTATTCTTCAATCACAATGATATATTTCATTTCTCTCTATATGCTTCTGAGTTTAGTGTGCTGATATTTTTGCCTGAAACACACTTCCACTAGCAATTCTGGCTAAATCTTAGTCATCTTTCTTATCTCAGCTTAAGAATGACTTCCAGAATGCCTCTTGTATGCTTCTATGGCATTCTGCATTTCACACAATATAACATATAACATTCTTCTGGTTATGTATTTCTATGTCACAAGATATGTACAAGATATTTCTATGTAACAAGATATTTAAGAAGATACCTTAAAATTTAGTGTCTTAAAAGAATCTGGGACCAGACACTGGCAAAACATGACATATCTAATTCAATTGATCTGGTGGTCACATAGCTCACCAAGATTCAGAAGGAGGGGACATAGACCCCCACCTCTTTATGGGAAGAATATAATTGTAGCCATGTTTAATCAACCACAACTATATTATATATCAATTGCCTATTGACTTTTTTATACTTCCACTAAAATATAAAATACATTATTTTAGAATTTACATAAGGAAGTTTTTATTAATCATCTTTAAGCTCACTGATTCTTTTCTGTTCCATGTTCAGTCCACACATAAGCCCATCAGTGGCATTCTGCATTTTTGTTACAGTGAATTTGATTTCCAGCATTTTCTTTTTTTTTTTTTTTTTAACATCTTTATTGGAGTATAATTGCTTTACAATGGTATGTTAGTTTCAGCTTCACAACAAAATGAATCAGTTATATATATACATATATTCCCATATCTCTTCCCGCTTGCGTCTCCCTCCCTCCCACCCTCCCTATCCCACCCCTCCAGGCGGTCACAAAGCACCGAGCTGATCTCCCTGTGCTATGCGGCTGCTTCCCACTAGCTATCTACCTTACGTTTGGTAATGTATATATGTCCATGCCTCTTTATCGCTTTGTCACCATTTACCCTTCCCCCTCCCCATAGCCTCAAGTCCATTCTCTAGTAAGTCTGTGTCTTTATTCCTGTTTCACCCCTAGGTTTTTCATGACATTTTTTTTTTTTTAAATTCCATATATATGTGTTAGCATACGGTATTTGTCTCTCTCTTTCTGACTTACTTCACTCTGTATGACAGACTCTAGGTCTATCCACCTCATTACAAATAGCTCAATTTCGTCTCTTTTTATGGCTGAGTAATATTCCATTGTATATATGTGCCACATCTTCTTTATCCATTCATCCGATGATGGACACTTAGGTTGTTTCCATCTCTGGGCTATTGTAAATAGAGCTGCAATGAACATTTTGGAACATGACTCTTTTTGAATTATGGTTTTCTCAGGGTATATGCCCAGTAGTGGGATTGCTGGGTCATATGGTAGTTCTATTTGTAGCTTTTTAAGGAACCTCCATACTGTTCTCCACAGTGGCTGTATCAATTTACATTCCCACCAACAGTGTAAGAGGGTTCCCTTTTCTCCACACCCTCTCCAGCATTTATTGTTTGTAGATTTTTTGATGATGGCCATTCTGACTGGTGTGAGATGATATCTCATTGTAGTTTTGATTTGCATTTCTCTCATGATTAGTGATGTTGAGCATTCTTTCATGTGTTTGTTGGCACTCTGTATATCTTCTTTGGAGAAATGTCTATTTAGGTCTTCTGCCCATTTTTGGATTGGGTTGTTTGTTTTTTTGTTATTAAGCTGCATGAGCTGCTTATAAATTTTGGAAATCAATCCTTTGTCAGTTGCTTCATTTGCAAATATTTTCTCCCATTCTGAGGGTTGTCTTTTGGTCTTCTTTATGGTTTCCTTTGCTGCGCAAAAGCTTTTAAGTTTCATTAGGTCCCATTTGTTTACTCTTGTTTTTATTTCCATTTCTCTAGGAGGTGGGTCAAAAAGGACCTTGCTGTGATTTATGTCATAGAGTGTTCTGCCTATGTTTTCCTCTAAGAGTTTGATAGTTTCTGGCCTTACATTTAGGTCTTTAATCCATTTTGAGCTTATTTTTGTGTACGGTGTTAGGGAGTGATCTAATTTCATACTTTTACATGTAGCTGTCCAGTTTTCCCAGCACCACTTATTGAATAGGCTGTCCTTTCTCCACTGTACATTTCTGCCTCCTTTGTCAAAGATAAGGTGACCATATGTGCGTGGGTTTATCTCTGGGCTTTCTATCCTGTTCCATTGATCTATCTTTCTGTTTTTGTGCCAGTACCATACCGTCTTGATAACTGTAGCTTTGTAGTATAGTCTGAAGTCTGGGAGCCTGATTCCTCCAGTTCCTTCTTTCGTTCTCAAGATTGCTTTGGCTATTCGGGGTCTTTTGTGTTTCCATACAAATTGCAAAATTTTTTGTTCTAGTTCTGTGAAAAATGCCAGTGGTAGTTTGATAGGGATTGCATTGAATCTATAGATTGCTTTCGGTAGTAGAGTCATTTTCACAATGTTGATTCTTCCAATCCAAGAACATGGTATATCTCTCCATCTATTTGTATCATCTTTAATTTCTTTCATCAGTGTCTTATAATTTTCTGCATACAGATCTTTTGTCTCCTTAGGTAGGTTTATTCCTAGATATTTTATTCTTTTTGTTGCAATGGTAAATGGGAGTGTTTTCTTGATTTCACTTTCAGATTTTTCATCATTAGTATATAGGAATGCCAGAGATTTCTGTGCATTAATTTTGTATCCTGCCACTTTACCAAATTCATTGATTAGCTCTAGTAGTTTTCTGGTAGCATCTTTAGGGTTCTCTATGTATAGGATCATGTCATCTGCAAACAGTGACAGCTTTACTTCTTCTTTTCCGATTTGGATTCCTTTTATTTCCTTTTCTTCTCTGATTGCTGTGGCTAAAACTTCCAAAACTATGTTGAATAAGAGTGGTGAGAGTGGGCAACCTTGTCTTGTTCCTGATCTTAGTGGAAATGCTTTCAGTTTTTCACCATTGAGGATGATGTTTGCTGTGGGCTTGTCATATCCAGCATTTTCTTTTGATTTTTCTTAGAGTTTTCATCTCTCTTTTTATATTATCCCCTTGATTTTGCATCCAGCCTAATTTTTACATTAGAATCCTTAATATAGTAAACATAACTATTTAAAACTCTTTAATAATTACATCTGTGTCATATCTGAATTTTGCTCTGATGCTTGCTTTGTCTCTTCAGACTGTGTTTTTTTCTGCCTTGTAGTTTTTTGTTTTCTTTTAATTGAAAGCTAGACATGATCCATTGGGTAACAGGAGCTGAAGAGAATATGTTAGTGTGAGGACATATGTTAATTTGGTTGGAAACTGAATTGTATTTACTGTTCTAATGTAAGGGTCTTAAAATTTCATTAGTGTCATTTTTGTTACCTCTCTTGAATTTGGACTTTCCTACTAAGTATGCCTCTTCAGAGATAGTCTGTGTTTTTCAGCTGCAATCCATTCTTACTGTCTGGAACCCTGTAGATATGGTGATAAGGTGTGAAGAAGGAACATCTCTATAATCTTCCAGTTAAATGTCAATCTTTTAGTGGGCATATTTCTTTAGCCATTGAGTTTCACAAGTGTTTCTTCTTATATAGAGTCCTTCTTTAAGTAAAACAGGAAGGCTAGAAAGGGGTTGGGATAAGAGGAATGCCCTTCCCTGACAGCTCCAAGATAAGGCTGTGGTAGTCTTCTTGCATGGAGAATACTCTGTGTGTATTTTATGAAGATTACTCTTACCTTCCCTGTGGCAAAGCATAAAGAACTCCTTCTTAGATCTTCATATTGAGAATCTGGTCCTGCAGGTAAACAATGTGAAATGGTGCCTCACATAAGACTACAGCAGTCTGCAGGAGTTTCTCACTATTACACTAGTCCAATTTACCAATAATTCATTAAAATTATCATGTATGTGCTCCTACCAGTTTATGGCTATAGCAGCTTCTGCTCCAGGAAAGCAGATCTTTGCTATGACTCTGTATTCATCTGTCTCTGCAGATTTTGAGGTGGTTGTTTGCATTGCAAACTCAGTTCTCTGACACACCCAAGAAAAGACATTGATTTTTCTGTTTGTCCAGGTTTTCTTTCTGTAAAGATTGGATTGATTACTTCTAATCTCTTTACATATTCAAGATGAAGGCAGAAGGCACCTCAAAATATCATTTTCAAAATTTACAATAACACTTTATTTTTTTACACATATGTCTAAAATAATAAGATTTGGAAGAATACATTAACTACACTAGGGTGAATACTATTGGATGTGGAAAGCATTTGGATGACATAATATGAAGACAGAAAGTAATGAAAAAAATAAAACAAAGCATGCTAAACTTTTTGTTCAACTATGGGTTTTAAATAGGGAAAACAAAAAATAAACAGTGTGAAATTATTAACTTATAATCATGTCTTAGTGTTGGCTTATATGTTAGTTCAATGAAGTTATTAAACACAAGGAATCCTTAGTCCTCTCCTCTCTGCTATCCACAATTCTGGCTTCATGCAAAGGCTGGTTTGATCCCTTTATTGTTATAGAATGTCACCATTATTAGTTAGCAACACACACTTTCTCAGAAACGTATAGAAAACCACCTATTGGTTTTATTGGCCAGATCTGGGTCTCATAGAAACACATGGCATTGAATAATGGAGGAAGAAAAAAGAAATTTTGCATTGACCATCTCATCAGAACTAACTTCAAGAATCCCTTAGTGTGCCAAATAAAACAGAAAAACCCAGGGAATTTATATATAACATGCTTACCTGCATGCTCTATAAACTCAAACTCAGGCTGTCAAATTTGAACTCATCATCTGATTCCTTAACATGACACCCATGATCCAATATTTATTTCTGGCACTAATACTACTGATTTTCCAATCTCTCATATTATATACTTAGATTATCCTATACCACAAATCTAGATATGTGGACTATATATATATATATATATAATATATATATATTTATAAATACTAACAATATATTTAATATTTCTCTCAGATTTCCCCCTGCTTTCCTTTTCCCACTCTCTTCACACCAGACAAATTCTGCTTTATCTCAATGGTAGACCACGCTCACAGTCTTCAGTAGGTCTCAGTTCAAATATACTTTACCTTATAACTTTATCTTCAATTTATCATTTCCTTCTCAAGAGCCTAATACAACTTCTGATTTCCCCAGCAGCTGGCACAGAGTCCTTCTCTAGCTTTCAAACTAATTTTCCACTCTTTCTCAACATGCAATTCCATTCCATTCATGTGACTCTCACCACTGCATCTGAAGACAACTTACTTACCTCTACTTTCTGGTCTAAGATCTTTTTTAATACTTTGTCTCCAGAACTGTAGTAGCCATATTTTCTGTTAGTAATAGAAAGACTACTTACATGGAAAAATAAATCCAAATATTACTTGTTTATAAATAAATATATATATATATATTTCTTTTTTTTTTTTTTTGCGGTACGTGGACCTCTCACTGTTGTGGCCTCTCCCATTGCAGAGCACAGGCTCCAGACGTGCAGGCTCAGTGGCTATGGCTCACAGGCCCAGCTGCTCTGTGGCATGTGGGATCTTCCCAGACCGGGGCACAAACCCGCATCCCCTGCATTGGCAGGAGGACTCTCACCCACTGCACCACCAAGGAAGCCCATAAAGATATTTTTGATAATTTTTTATCATTGTTTGCACCTCCCATCTCCTCTTTGTTTAAATATAATTGCAGTAATAGTCAGGGAGAAGTACTGAGAGAGACCAATTTTTATGAATAGCAGTGCTAGAATTTACGTGTTCTCTTATTTAACTTAAAAACAGCCTTATATAATATTGTGATTATTTTATGTGTGAACAAACTGCAAGCTTTTACATCAACTAAATATTAGAGCCAGGATTTAAATTTGCGGTCTGTCAGATTCTAAGACTTTCTATTTACACACACACAGAAACACACACACACACACACACACACACACGCATCACTACCTAGCATGTTTTTCTCTCAATAAAATCTTGAAGGGGGCTTCCCTGGTGGTGCAGTGGTTGAGAATCTGCCTGCTCATGCAGGGGACACGGGTTTGAGCCCTGGTCTGGGAGGATCCCACATGCCACGGAGCAACTAGCCCCGTGAGCCACAACTACTGACCCTGCGTGTCTGGAGCCGGTACTCTGCAACAAGAGAGGCCACGATAGTGAGAGGCCCAAGCACCGTGATGAAGAGTGTCCCCCGTTCGCCACAACTAGAGAAAGCCCTCACACAGAAACGAAGATCCAACACAGCCAAAAATTAATTAATTAATTAATAAACTCCTACCCCCAACATCTAAAAAAAAAGAAATCTTAAAGGATTCACCTTTAAGTGGTCTCAAAATTTTCTTCATGTTAGTTTTATTTCTTCAACTAGATTATGAGGAAGGATAGAAAGCACAGTCATACCTTATTTTACCAACATCTCACTTTTGACAACTAGCTACTTAAAGGTATGGCTCCTCTTCGAGACTGATTTCCTTAAGAAAGTGGACCATAGAGCTCTACCCACCACGAGTCCCTCCCATCAGGAAACTTACACAAACCACTTATATAGCCTCATTCACCAGAGGTCAGACAGCAGAAGCAAGAACTACAATCCTGCAGCCTGTGGAACAAAAACCACATTCACAGAAAGATAGACAAGATGAAGAGGCAGACAGCTATGTACCAGATGAAGGAACAAGATAAAACCCCAGATAAAGAACTAAATGTTAACAGCTGATTTCTCAGCAGAAACTCTACAAGCCAGAAGGGAGTGGCATGATATACTTAAAGTGATGAAAGGGAAGAACCTACAACTAAGATTACTCTACCCAGCAAGGATCTCATTCAGATTCAAAGGAGAAATCAAAAGCTTTACAGACAAGCAAAAGCTAAGAGAATTCAGCACCACAAAACCAGTTCTACAACAAATGCTAAAGGAACTTCTCTACGTGGGAAACACAAGAGAAGAAAAGGGCCTACAAAAACAAACCCAAAACAATTAAGAAAATGGTCATAGGAACATACATATCAATAATTACCTTAAATGTGAATGAATTAAATGCTCCAACCAGAAGACACAGGGTTGCTGAATGGATACAAAAACAAGACACATATACATGCTGTCTACGAGTGACACACTTCAGACCTAGGGACACATATAGACGGAAAGTGAGGATATGTAAAAAGAAATTCCATGCAAATGGAAACCAAAACAAAGCTGGAGTAGCAATACTCATACCAGATAAAATAGATTTTAAAATAAAGAATATTACAGGACACAAGGAAGGACACTACATAATGATCAGGGGATCAATCCAAGGAGAAGATATAAAAATTATAAATATATATGCACCTAACATAGGAGCACCTCAATACATAAGGCAACTGCTAACAGCTGTAAAAGAGGAAATCAACAGTAACACAATAATAGTGGGGGACTTTAACACCTCACTTACACCAATGGACAGATCATCCAAAATGAAAATAAATAAAGAAACAGAAGCTTTAAATGACACAATAGATCAGATAGATTTAATTGATATTTATAAGACATTCCATCAAAAAACAACAGATTACACTTTCTTTTCAAGTGCACATGGAACATTCTCCAGGATAGATCACATCTTGGGTCACAAATCAAGCCTTAGTAAATTTAAGAAAATTGAAATTATATCAAGCATCATTTCTGACCACAACACTATGAGATTAGAAATGAATTACAGGGAAATAAATGTAAAAAACACAGACACATGGAGGCTAAACAATATGTTACTAAATAATCAAAAGATTACTGAAGAAATCAAAGAGGAAATCGAAAAATGCCTAGAGATAAATGACAATGAAAACACAATGATCCAAAACTTATGGGATGCAGCAAAAGCAGTTCTAAGAGGGAAGTTTATAGCTGTACCTCAAGAAACATGAAAAATCTCAAATAAGAGATATAACCTTACACCTAAAGGACCTAGAGAAAGAAGAACAAACAAAACCCAAAGTTAGCAGAAGGAAAGAAATAATAAAGATGAGAGCAGAAATAAATGTAATAGAAGCAAAGGAAACAATAGCAAAGATCAGTATAACTAAAAGCTTTTCTTTTGAGAAGATAAACACAATTGAAAAGCCATTAAACAGACTAATCAAGAAAAAGGAGAAGACTCAAATCAATAAAATTAGAAATGAAAAAGGAGAAGTTACAACAGACACCACAGAAATACAAAGCATCCTAAGAGACTACTACAAGCAAACCTAGACCAATAGCATGGACAATATGGAAGAAATGGACAAATTATTAGAAAGATATAACCTTCCAAGACTGAACCATGAAGAAATAGAAAATATGAACAGACGAATCACAAGCAATAAATTGAAACTGATTAAAAGTCTTCCAACAAACAAAATTCCAGGACCAGATGGCTTCACAAGTGAATTCTATCAAACATTTAGAGAAGAGTTATCACCCACCCTTCTCAAACTCTTCTAAAAATTTGCAGAGGAAGGAATACTCTCTAACTCATTCTGTGAGGCCACCATCACACTGATACCAAAACCAGACAAATATGCTACAAAAAAAAGAAAATTACAGACAAATATCACTTATGAATATAGATGTAAAAGTCTTCAACAAAATACTAGCAAACAGAATCCAAAAACACATTTAAAGGATCATACACCAAGACCAAGTGTGATTTATTCCAGAGATGCAAGGATTCTTCATATGCAAATCAATCAATGTGATACACCATATTAACAAATTGAAGAATAAAATCCATATGATCAACTCAACAGATGCAGAAAAAGCTTTTGACAAAATTCAACACCAATTTATGATAAAAAAATATCCAGAAAGTGGGCATAGAGGGAACCTACCTCAACATAATAAAGGCCATATACGAGAAACCCACAGCCAACATCATTCTCAATGGTGAAAAACTATAATCATTTCCTCTAATATCAGGAAAATGACAAGGTTGCCCACTCTCACCACTATTATTCAACATAGTGTTGGAAGTCCTAGCCATGGCAATCAGAGAAGAAAAAGAAATAAAAGGAATACAAATTGGAAAAGAATAAGTAAATCTGTCACTGTTTGCAGATGACATAATACTATACATAGAGAATCCTAAAGATGTCATCAGAAAAGTATTAGAGATAATCAATGAATTTGGTAAAGTTGCAGGATACAAAATTACTGCACTGAAATCTCTTGCATTCCTATATACTAACGATAAAAAATCTTAAAGAGAAATTAAGGAAACACTCCCATTTACCATTGCAACAAAAAGAATAAAACACCTAGGAATAAACCTACCTAGGGAGACAAAAGACCTGTATTCAGAAAACTATAAGACACTGATGAAAGAAATTAATGATGATACCAACAGATGGAGAGATATACCATGTTCTTGGATTGGAAGAATAAATATTGTGAAAATGAGTATACTACCCAAAGCAATCTGTAGATTCAATGCAATCTCTATCAAATTATCAATGGAATTTTTTACAGAACTAGAACAAAATATCTAAAAATTTGTATGGAGACACAAAAGACCCCAAATGGCCAAAGCAGTCTTGAGAGAAAAAAAATGGAGCTGGAGGAATCAGGCTCCCTGACTTCAGACAATACTACAAAGCTACAGTAATCAAGACAATATGCTACTGGCACAGAAACAGAAACATATATCAGTGGAAGAACATAGAAAACCCAGAGATAAACCCACGCACCTATGGTCAACTAACTATGACAAAGGAGGCAAGGATATAAAATGGAGAAAAGACAGTCTCTTTAATATGTGGTGCTGTGAAAACTGGACAGTTACATGTAAGAGAGTGAAATTAGAACACTCCCTAACACCATATACAAAAATAAATTCAAAATGGGTTAGAGATCTAAATGTAAAACCAGACACTATAAAACTCTTAGAGGAAAACATAAGAAGAACACTCTTTGACATAAATCACGGCAAGATCTTTTTTGATCCACCTCCTAGAGTAATGGAAGTAAAAACAAAAATAAACAAATGGGACCTAATGAAACTTCAAAGCTTTTGCACAGCAAAGGAAACCATAAACAAGACGAAAAGACAACTTTCAGAGTGGGAGAAAATATTTGGAAAAAAATCAGCAGACAAAGGATTTATCTCCAAAATATATAAACTGCCTATGCATCTCAATATTAAAAAAACAAACAAATCCAAAAATGGGCTGAAGACCTAAATAGACATTTCTCCAAAGAAGACATACAGATGGCCAAGAAGCACATGAAAAGCTGCTTAACATCACTAATAGGGAAATGCAAAGCAAAACTACAATGAGATATCACCTCACACCAGTTAGAATGGGCATGATCAGAAAATCTACAAACAACAAATGCTGGAGAGGGTGTGGAGAAAAAAGAACCCTCTTGCACTGTTGGTGGGAATGTAAATTGATACAGCCACTATGGAGAACAGTATGGAGGTTCCTTAAAAAATCTAAAAATAGAATTACCATATGATCCAGCAATTCCACTACTGGGCATATACCCAGAGAAAACCATAATTCAAAAAGACACACGCACCCCAATGTTCATTGCAGCACTATTTACTATAGCCAGGTGTTGGAAGTAAGCTAAATGCCCGTCGATAAATGGATAAGGAAGACATGGTACATATATACAGTGGAATATTACTCAGCCATAAACAGGAATGAAATTGGGTCATTTGTTGAGATGTGGATGGATCTAGAGACTGTCATACAGAGTGAAGTTAGTCAGAAAAAGGAAAACAAATATCATATATTAACGCATGTATGTTGAACTTGGAAAAATTGTACTGATGTACCAGTTTGCAGGTCAAAAGTTGAGACACAGTTGTAGAGAACAAACGTATGGACAAAAAGGGGGGAAAGCTGCGGGGTGGTAGGGGTGGTGGTGCGATGAATTGGGCGATTGGGGTTGACATATATACACTGATGTGTATAAAATTGATGACTAATAGAACCTGCTGTATAAAAAAAATAAAATAAAATTTAAAAAATAAAAAGTAAAAGAACCATAAATTAATATTTTCTCTGCCTTCATTAGTTGTATTAATGAATGGATGTACTAATCAAATAATCAAGGCAGGATATATATATATATATATATTCTTGACAAAGTAGGTGGCTTTAGAAAAGTACTATTAATGTAGTATTAGGCAAGGAATACCAGTTGATGATGACTTGGTAAACAAAAATGTAGAAGTAAAGTTAGATTGTTTAATCTGGGTGTATTATTTTTCACACTTCAAAGAGTAGTAATAATATTTTAAAACAAAATTCTCAATTTTAATATGTCCATGCATTTTCTCCATTTACCTTTTATTTGAAGAATATCTGACTGCTAGACAAAAATCAAATTAATTGATAAATCTTATATCATAAAGCTATACTGAATTTACCAGCAGCTCACTTAAGAAAAATAGCTTTTTTTTCCTTATTACTGCCTGTACATAGAAGTAAGATTTATGAATACTCAGCCTTTTTAAACCAGATTCCAGAAATGTATCACCAGTGCCCATTGACTCATAAAGGTATAGCATAATATTTCTTACCCCAAATATTTATAAATAATCCCTATGTCTCCCCAATTTTGTGTTCAGAGAAAGTGGCAAACTGAAATTATGATAAAGTCCTCTGACTCTTGGAGTTTTGTTTTTAAATCCTCATATTTAATGATTGGCTGAGACAGGTTTCAGAGGATGTTTCTTGTAGAGGATATTCCTCTGTATGAAGTAAATCCATTAGTAAAATATGGTGTTGCAAAATTTTATGACTAGAAGGAGAAGATTAATTCTCTGAAATAAATGTACTTTCATTACTAGTAATAATATAATAAAACAAGGTTTATTGCAATAGAATGCTTAATATAATTACATACAAAGGGAAATTAATGACTAATTTACAAAATGCATTTTGTTTTTATTAACATAAAGATTTAAAGTTGTTCTTAACTTTAAGTTCTACTTGTGAATCTGAATGATAAATTAATAGAGAAATTATACAACATATACAATCCTACTAACTCTCCTTGAGGCTCAAGGTGAACACCAATCAGCTGTTATTTTGGAAGGAAATAAAACCATTAAATAAAAACAAACTTTTCTTCATGCTGGAGAATGTGTCTGAGCTTCCCTTTGTAGAGACTGAATTACGGAAACAAAATGTAATTTTTCATGTAATATCTAAAGGCCAAAATAAATTTTATCATGTAACCTAGAGATTGAAAACTAGGCATTTTCAGTCTTACAATTTAAAGTCAAGATTCTTTTGGATTTGGGTAACTTGTGGACTGAGAAAATATTTTTGACTCCTTAATGTTTCTTGTTGACATTTAAAGAATTGATATGACTGAAGATGATAAGGTATATATGTTAACAGAGAATGTGACTCTAGGTAGCATTTTATCAGTATTAGAAAATAAAAAGTAAAAATTAACTTATGTGGGACTTCTGGTTTTCCACTTGGAACATACAAATCTGGAAAGAGCATTATTCTCACCCTAACAGAGAAAAATAGCAAAAAAACTACAAAAAGCTCAACTTTTCCTGAACCCATTACTGGACAAGAGACTACAGAACTCTGACCAAAAACTTTTTTAAGTAAATATGAAACTAATATTTGTCAAAACTTGGAATTAGGAACATGAATACTTGTTCAAATATTTGCTATTCTTTTGCATATTTAAAATATTTAATGAATAAAATAAAAGTTCCAGGGTCCATTTGGGCTGTGAGAGATAACACTATACCCAGAGATGAGAGGTTTTGTCCCACAGTCTGTTATGGGTGTGACCTTAGGCATTTTACTTCATTTGGACCACCTTCAGTTAGTTTCTTCCTAGGGCATTTCTCTTTGCTTTTAGGCAAGTTTTCCATGTTTTCTTTAACCTTCCCATTGTTTGAAGATGCCTCTATTGGAAGTAATGTTACTCTGGAATTTAATTTTTACCTTCTTTGTGTACCTGTTAATATAATCTTAATTGATGCCTGCATCTGAATGCAATATATTTCAATTTGAGTAATTCCTGAATAAAATATTTTGAATTTTGTAACATTGTGTTGTATTTGTAACTTATTTAGAAAAATGGACATGTATATACCTTTGTCTAAGTTACACTGACAACATACTATATGAGAAGGATATCACAATCAGTTTTTAACCTGGTAGAAGGATCAGCTCACATATGAATATGCATTTTAGGTTATTCTTGTGATGATCTCTTACTGTTATTCACAGAACACTGTACATACAAAATATCCCATTGTATGCAATTTTTAAGAGGATGAAAAGAAAAAGGGAATGTGAGTAAAAGCATAGAGCATTTTCTTATATGGAGTAAGGAAGTAGCAGTCTGATTAGGAACTATGATGTAGTGTACAGATGCTACATAATATGACTTCCTTAAAATACTTTGAAATCTCTCTTGATATTCCTGTAATTAAGGCATGGGTTTTAGCAACTTAAATGTTTCTTAAAGTTTGCAAGCAGTTTGCCTCAACAGGCAAAGTTTATAACAATCCTTTTATATTCTTAAATTCCAGGTTTGCTTGATACAAATAGCATTTCTTCAAGACTTATTTGTTTCTAACAGTTACAAAATATTTGTAGGATTTCAAAGTTCATTTTGTATTTGTTCAATAATACTAACCAAAAATAAAGAAAGTGAAACAAGTGTACCTTCTAATCTGTAGCCAACATTTGGATCATTATCAAAAGTTGTAATTCCAACAAGCAGCATTCTTCTAAGGTAATTCTGCATAACACTGGACACATTTCTCCTTTCATAAAGGATAAATGGTTAGTAACTTCAGTTTGTTTGGGAGTTTTCATGTTAAAAAATAGGATAGAAGTTGAAATTATCCCATAAGGCAAATTTTGCAAAAGATTGATAAAAACTTGCACTTTGTGTTCTTCCAGCCAGCCAGCTATTTTATAAAGAGAGTTTATATAAAATCTTCTTTAAGTGTTCAGCCAGCTCTCAATTATTTCAGCAGTGATTAACTAATTGATAGACCAGTGAAAACTAAAAAAATTGCCCTTGCCCCCACTAATAGCTTGACTTGTTAGGCATTATTTCCTTTAGAGAGTTTATATGGAACACTGGGTTGGTTTGTTTCTCTCTGTAAAGCGTATTATAATAGGGTGGGGAAAGTTTTCTGAAACAAAGCTCAAAAAGCACAAACTATAAAGAAATTATTGAAAAAATTGACTATACTAAAATCAAAATTTTGGGTATAATAAAAAAGCACACAGAAGAACATATTAGATTATTCTTTGTTTTAGAATTTCATTGCAAAGTCTTACCCTTCCCTCTTTAGCATTTTTATAGAAAGCTTTAACTGGCACCTCATCCCACCCCACTTCAGTGTCTTCACTGTAAAATCTAGCTCTAAACCAACGATTCATAATGTCTTTTCCTGACTTTTATTAAGGATGTGATGGATCCCCAAGTCCATAGCTGACTTAACTCAGATCTGTCTTCAAAGATTTGTTTGCTCCCTCCACCTCATGACCTTAGGTAATAGGGAATAGCTTTTAGGCTTGACAAAGCTCCCATATTATAGCATGAAGTCTGGTTCCAGCTCACTGGTTTGGGCAGAGTGTGTGTGTGTGTTTGTGCGTATGTGTGTGTGCATGTGTGTGTGCAGCACAGGTCAATTTTAATTCCCATTACCTCTGCAGAAGTTGAGTTCCATGATTGTATTAGACTCCATAGACTTTTTTTTTTTTTTTTTTTTTTTTTTCGGTATGCGGGCCTCTCACTGCTGTGGCCTCTCCCGTTGCAGAGCACAGGCTCCGGACGCACAGGCCCAGCGGCCATGGCTCACGGGCCCAGCCGCTCCGCGGCACGTGGGATCCTCCCGGACCGGGGCACGAACCCGTGTCCCCTGCATCGGCAGGCGGACTCTCAACCACTGCGCCACCAGGGAAGCCCACTCCATAGACTTTTGATGAAGACACCTAGTTCTTAAGCGTGGTTATGTCAGTTATTCTTTAACATTCTCTTTGTAATATTTTATCTATCTTTGCCATATGGTTTCATTAGAATTTTCTCAAAGCATGTGTTTACCACTTATATCATCTTTTCTAAAAATTCAGTCCTCAGCTCTTTTTCTCAAACCAATTCATGTCTTATAAAAAAAATCATGTCACTATTATTTAGAACATGAAAGGTTTTAGGAAAAAGACTAACCTTTCCTTAATTACAATATTTATTAAAACCAATACTGAGGTAGAAACTTTCAGTAGTTTTATCCTCCTTCATGGTCTTCATTTCTGAATTAGCAATTGTAGTCCTCAGCGTGAGTTGGCATTTAAAGTAAATAAGTCTACTGGATATTGTGATTCTACTGCTATTTAAAGTAAATGAGTCAATGCAATTTCAGTGACAGTTGTGTCTATGGAATGCTTGCAGGCCAGAATCGCATTTGATATCTCTAGCAGGAGGCTCTATGGGAAATTAAACATAAAATAATTGAATAGTTTCAAGAACAACAATGGTTTAAGAAACAAAAAGTTTTGGCCTTTTTTATTCAGCCTTTTTCCCCATTATACTGTACCAATAATTATAATTCTATATTAGACTTTGTGACATTTGTAGTAAAACTATTTTAAAATGTGCTCATATTTGTTAATAGTTAGAATCAGTGACATATTTTGATACTCTTACTACCAATTTCTGCTAATGTATTGGAAAGTTTACTTTTTATTTAAAAAAATAGATTTTGAGTTACCTATATGTAGAAATATAGCCAATGTTACATAATAGTGAAATCTCAGGATTCAACTCCTGTCTCTATCAATGACTAGCTGTGTGGCTTGAGCAAATAACATCACCCTTCCAAGAACTATGTCAGAGGATTTTGTATGAGAGATAAATGTAAAGTGCTAGAAAAATATCTTGGACATAATATGGACTTTCTAGATGATAGCCATTACTCTATGAGGATTATATCTTATTTACCTTTAAATCCCTAAATCTTCTATTGCACTCCCTTACGTATTATACTTGCTGATTAGATTTCATCTCTTTATTTACACAAATTTACAACCTTAGAATTTTTCACTTTTTTGGTTCTCAAAAATATTTCAAATGAATACTAGCGTAAGATGTATTAATCATTAAAATTATAGCATAAAAATTGTGTTGGCATGCCCTTTCTTTTAAAGATGATGATATTGACTATGACTATAAAGTTTACAAGTGCTGATGGTTAAAAGATCCAAAAGTGTGAACAGCAAGTGTCTGTCTTTCCATTGTATGTATATGAAACTTGTGATGTTGTTGATTTTTGAAATAACTTGAAGTGTTTTTTGTTTCTTCACTTGCTTGCTTGCTTGTTTATAAGACACAGTATTAGCTGGGATGAATTTTCCTTCTTTTCCTAAGTAGTGAAATAGAGTGAATGTGTTTATTTAGTTTACCTTTTAAGGAAACCATAAAGCTTCAGAAGAGGATACAGAGATAGAGAAAGCTTAAGTAACTTGACAGCTAGCCCAGTGCATTGCCTTCTGAGCATTATTGACTGTTTCCTGGCATGCATGCAAAAATGTACAGTTCTCTGAAGAAGAAATAATATTTATTTATTTATTTATTTATTTATTTATTTTAATATTTTTTCTTCCAGTATTATGGAGCTATAATAGGCATACAGCACAGTATGAGTTTAAGGTGTACAGGATAATGATTTGATTAATATACATCATGAAATAGTATCACAATACATTTTGTAAACATCCACCATATAGATACCAAATTAAAGAATAGAAAAAAAAATTTTCCTTGTGATGAGACTCTTAGGATTTACTCTATTAACAACTTTCATATATAACATACAGCAGTGCTAATTATATTTATCATGTTGTACATGACATCCCTAGTACTAATTTATCTTATAACTAAAAGTTAGTAATAGTTTTGATTGCCTTCGTCTAATTCCCCTTACCACATACTCCACCTCTGGTAACCAGAAATCTGATCTCTTCTTCTATGTGTTTGTTTACTTGTTTGGTTTTGAAGTATAATTTACCTACAATGCAATGTTAGTTCACAACATAGTGATTTTTCCCCATACATTTCAAAATGATCACCATAATAATTCTAGTTATAGAATGTCACCACAAAGATACTAGCTAGTTACCAACTATGTAACACACACTGTACATTTCATACCCATGACTCATTTATTTTACAGCTGGAAGTTTGTACCTCTTAATCTCCCTCACCTATTTCTTTTCTTTCACTTCCCCCAACTCCTTTGGTAAAAACAAGTGTGTTCTCTGTATCTGTAACTATTCTTTGTTATATTTGTTTTGTTTCTTAGATTTCACATATAAGTGATATCATACAGTATTTATTTTTCTCTGTCTGACTTATTTCACTTAGCATAATATCTTCTAGGTCAATCCACGTTGTTGCAAATGGCAAGATTCCATTCGCTTTTATGGTTGAGTAATATTCCATTGTGTGTGTGTGTGTATGTGTGGGTATATGTGTGTGTGTGTGTATATATATATATATATAGTCTTCTTTAACCATTCATTTATTGATGGGCATATGGGTTGCTTCCATATCCTGGCTATTGTACATAATGCTACAATAAACAAATAAACATAGTAGTGTATATACATTTTCTAGTGTTTTTGTTTTCTTTAGCTAAACCCAGGAGTGAAATTGCTGGATCAAACAGTAGTTCTATTTTTAATTTTTTGAAGCACATTTATACTCAGTTTTCAATAGTGACTTCACCAATTTATATTCTCATCAACAATGCATGAGGGTTCCCTTTTCTTCACATTCTTGCCAGCACTTGTTATGTGTTGTGTCTCTTTGATAATAGCCATTCTGGCAGGTGTGAGGTGATATCTCACTGCTGTTTTGATTTACATTTCCCTGATGATAAATGATGTTGAGCATCTTTTCATGTGCATATTGGCCATCAGTGTATCTGCTTTAGAAAAAAATGTCTATTCAGAATCTCTGCCAATTTTTAACCAGGTTGTTTGGTTTTCTGACGTTGAGTTGTTCTTTGTATATTTTTTATATTAACCCCTTATTAGATATAACATTTGCAAATATCTTCTCCCATTCATTAGGTGGCCCTTTCATTTTGTTGATAGTTTCTTCACTGTGCACAGTGAAGGAATGGTTTCTATTTAAAATAAATAGACAAAAATACCCAAGAATATTGGAATTAGTGTCTGTGCCCTGCTCGTCTGGTCTACCTTACCTGAAATTTCAACATTTTGAAAGGAGGTCAATCAAGATACTTTATTTTCTTGTGTTCTATATCTACTTTCTGTAGATATTGTCAGTAACAATTCATCACTTAAAATAAGCTTGATTCTTTGGGAACTAGGTTACCCACATGTTTGTGGGGGCTGATTTTCCAGAGTATACAGTCATGGTAGTTTTAAAGAAGTAACCTTCCAAGTTCCTGCTGCGTTTATGTATTATTTCCTAAACTCATTCCTTCCAAAAATATACTTGTAGTCTGCTATTTACTTTGCACATTTGCATTCATTATTATCTTTACCTCACATTATAAAGGCAATATGAACTTCTCACTCTCCTCAAACCTAATGATAATATACTATTTTATTGGTATGTACAATTCTGTGGCACGAACTTAGGGCACAGGTAAAAAATATATTACTCTTGAGAGGATGCAATAGAGACTGCAAAATATAGAGTGCTTTGTTATGAAATTATAAAAGGACAACACCTTATTCATCTGAGGTTTGCTTTCTTTCTTTTTTTTTTTTTTTTTTGGTTGGGGGGTATGCAGATCTCTCAGTGTTGTGGCCTCTCCTGTTGCAGAGCACAGGCTCTGGACGCACAGGCTCAGCAGCCATGGCTCACAGGCCCAGCCACTCCATGGCATGTGGGATCTTCCCGGACCTGGGCACGAACCCCTGTCCCCTGCATCGGCAGGTGGACTCTCAACCACTGCACCACCAGGGAAGCCCAAGGTTTGCTTTAGCTTGACAGCTAATCTCTTCTTTACAGTCCATCTATTTGTCTCTCTGTAGATCTGTCTGACTGTATATCTACCCATTCCTCAAGGCACATATGTTAGAATTAGATTTCAGAAGTGAAATATTTATCCTGGTGACTTTGAACATGTTTATTTCAATAAAAACGTAGGAAGCCTGATTTTCATAAATATCCTGAGAATGAGAAATGACCTTGCCTATTAGTTATGTGGTAGTCTTTTCTTTAAATGGAAGGAGTTATACCACAGTTGAACGGCCCTAAGGAATTTATACATGGGTCAGCACTAGCCCCAGGCACCCCCAGACTGAACAGCCAGCTGCCTGGGACATGACCTTAACCACCCTATAGGGTAAGGTCTGGCAGCCAACCAGGCAAGAGGCCAGCCCCACCACCAACAAACCTACAGTAGTAGACGCTGCCAAATATAAGGGACCATGGAGCCCACAAAGGGGGCACTGCTAGATGATATAGCTCTGGTGACCAGAGGGAAGTGAGCCCTGGGTCCCAAAGGACATCTTAAACATAAGGTTACTTCTTAAAGAATGGGAAACAAAACCAACCTATCTAACACATTAAAATAAACACAGAGATTTAGGTAAAATAAAGAGATAGTTATCCCAAGAGAAGAAGCAAGACAAAACCACAGAAAAGGAACTAAGCAAAGTGAAGATGAGCAATTTCCCAATAAAGAATTCAAGGTAATGATCACAAAGATGCTCAATGAACTTGGGAGAATAGTGGATGAACACGGACAGAAGTTTAACAAAGAGTTAGAAAATATAAAGAAGAATCAAACAGAGATGAAGCATATAATAACTAAAATGAAAAATACATTGGAAGAAATAAACAGTAGATTAAATAATATAAGAGGAATGGATCAGCAAACTGCAAGGCAGAATAGTGAAAGCCACCTAAGCTGAACAGAAAATAAGAAAAAAGAATTTAAAAAAATGAGGATAGTTTAAGAGATTTGTAGGACAATATCAAGAATACTAATATTTGGAGTATGGGGTTCCCAGAAGGAGAGAGATAGAGAACAGGAAAGAAAAGTTGTTTGAAGAAATAATAGCTGAAAATTTTCATAACCTGGGAACAGAAACAGACATCCAGTTCAGATATGTAGACAGTCCCAAATAAGATGAATCCAAAGAGGTCTAAATCAAGCACAATGTTATTAAAGTGGCAAAAAATTATAAAGAGAGAATCTTTTTTTTTTTTTTGGCTGCACTGTGTGGCATGCAGGATCCTAGCTCCCCAAGGAGGGATCAAACCTGCAACCCCTGCATTGGAAGTGCAGAGTCTTAACCACTGGACTGCCAGGGAAGTCTCTGAAAGAATTTTAAAAGCAGCAAAGAAAAGCAACTACTTATGTATAAAGGAGCTCCCATACAACAATCTGCTGACTTTCCAACAGAAACTTTCTGGCCAGAAGTGAGGGCCACATATAATCAAAGTGATGAAAGGAAAAAACTTATAATCAAGAATATTCTACCTGGCAAAGCTATCAATTCAGATCTGAAGGAGAGGTCAAGAGTTTTATTGACAAACAAAATCTAAAAGAGTTTAATGCCACCAAATGCATTTTACAAGAAATATTAAAGGGACTTCTTTAAGCAGAAAAGATGACAACTAGAAATATGAAAATTACAAAAGAAGAATATCTCATTCATAAAGACAAACATATATTAAAAGTTCAACCACTTATAAAGCTAGTAAGAAGATTAAAAGTAAGTAGTAAAATTATCTATATCCACAGTAAGTAGTTAAGGGATACACAAAACAAAAAGTAAACATGATGTCAAAACAATTAAGCATTTTGGGTAATTGGGAGTAAAAATACAGGGGTGCTAGCATACATTCAAACTTAAGAGATCATCAACCTAAAATAAATAAACAAGTAAATAAATAAATTAAAAATATATATATAATTGTTGTCACATATGAACTTCATAGTAACCATAAAACAAAAATCAGTAATAGATAATCTACATTTTTCAAAAAAGGAAAAGGAATACAAACATACACTAAAAATAATCATCAAATCACAAGGGAACAGAGCAAAAGAAGAAAACAGCAAAAAACAATTACATAAACAATCCCAAAGCAATGAACAAAATGGCAATAAGTACTTACCTATCAATAATTACTTTACATGTAAATAAACTAAATGCTCCAATCAAAAAACACAGGCTGGCTGAATGGACACAAAATCAAGACCCATACATATGCTGCCTACAAGTTACTCACTTCAGAGCTAAAGAAACATACAGACTGAAAATGAGGGAATGGAAAAAGTTATTCAATGCAAATAAATATGAAAAGAAATTTGGGATAGCAATATGTATATTAGACAAAGTTGACTTAAAACAAAGACAAAAAAGGACTTTATATAATGATAAAAGAATTCCTCCAACAAGAAGATGTAAAACTTATATATGCACCTAAATACATAAAGCGTAAAGGAAGAAACTGACAGTAGCACAATACTAAAAGAAGATTTTAAACCCTACTTACATAGATGGAATGATCATCCAGATTGAAAAAATCAATAAGAAACACTGGCCTTTTATCATGCATTAGGCCAGATGGACTTCATAGATATTCAGAGAACATTCCATCCAAAAGCAGTGGAATACACATTCTTCGTCAGTGCACATGGAACATTCTCCATGATAGATCACATCCTAGGCCACAAAAGAAACCTCAATAAATTTAAGGACACTGAAATCATATCAACCATCTTTTCCACCCACAACAGTGTGAGACTAGAAATCAACTACAAGGAGCAAAAAGCTGCAAAAAAACAAACATGTGGAGACTAAACAACTTTCTATTAAACAATCAATGGGTTAATAATTAAATCAAAGAGGAAATTGAAAAATACCTGGATACCAATAAAAATGGAAACGCAATGATACAAAATCTATAGGACAGAGTCAAGGCTGTTATAAGAAGGAAGTTTACAGTTATATAAGTCTCCTTCCAAAAGCAAGAAAGATCTGAAACAAACTAACCTTACACCAAAAAAAAAAAAAAAACTAAAAAAAGAAGAACAAACAAAACCCAAAGTTAGTAGAAGAAAAGAAAAATAAAGATCAGAGCAGAAATAAATGAAATTGATCCTTTAATAAACAATAGGAAAAAATCAATGAAACTAAAAGCTGGTTGTTCAAAAAGATCAATAAAATTGATAAATCTAAAGCCAGACTCATTGAGAAAAAACAGAGGGAAGGTCTAAATAAATAAAATCAGAAATGAAAGAGAAGTTACAAATAACACCACAGAAATACAGAGGATCATAAGAGATTACTAGAAAAAACTATATGCCAATGATTTACCTAGAATAAATGAATAAATTCCCAGAAATGTGCAATCTACCAAGATTGAATCAGGAAGCAGGAGACAAGATGAATAGAAAAATTACCAGTAATGAAATTGAATCAATAATTTAAAAAAATACTGCCAATAAACAAAAGTCAAGGACTAGATAGCTTCACAGGTGAATTCTATTAAACATTTAAAGAAGAGTTAACACCTATTCCTAGTAAACCATTCCAAAACTGTGAAAAGGAAAAAATGCTTCCAAATTCATTCTGAGACATCAATCACACTGATATCACAACCAGACAAAGATATCACAAATAAAGAAAATTACAGGCCAATATCATTGATGAACATGGACATAAAAATCTGAAACAGAAGACTAGCAAGCAGAATCCAACAATACATTAAAAAATCCTACAACATGATCAAGAGGGATTTATCCCAGGGATGCAAGAATTTTTCAATATACATGAATCAATTATCGTAATACACCACATAATCAAATTGAAGAACAAAAACAGTATGATCATCTCAATAGATGCAGAAAAGCTTTCGATAAAATTCAGCATCCATTTATAATAAAAAGAACTCTCCAGAAAGTGGGCATAGAGGGAACCTACCTCAACATAATAAAGGCCATATATGTCAAACCCACAGCTAACATCATACTGATGAAAAGCTGAAAGGATTTCCTCTAAGATCAGGAACAAGACAAGGATGTCCACTCTTGCTAGCTTTATTTCAACATAGTTTTGGAAGTCCTAGCCACAGCAAAGCAATCAGAGATGAAAAAGAAATAAAAGGAATCCAACTTAGAAAAGAAGAAGTAAAACTGTCCCTGTTTCAGATGACATGATATTATACATAGAAAATCCTAACACCACAACTTAAAAACTATAACAACTCATTAATAAATTTGGTAAAGTTGCAAGATACAAAATTAATATACAGGGAAATTCCTGGTGATTCAGTTGTTAGAACTCCATACTTTCACTGCAGTGGGCCTGGGTTCAATTCCTGCTCAGGGAAAAAAGATCCTGCAAGCTTCAGTTAAGCAAAAAAGAAATAATAATAATATACAAAAATCTGTTGTATTTCTATACAATGACAATGAACTATGGAAAGAAAAATTAAGAAAACAATCCCATTTACCGTTGCATCAAAAAGTATAAAATACCTACAAATAATACAAGAGGTAAAAGAGCTATACTCAGAAAACTATAAAATATTGATGAAAGAAATTGAAGACAATACAAATGGAAAGACATGCTGTGCATATGGACTGGAAGAATTAATATTCTTAAAATAACCATACTATGAAAGACAATCTTCAGATTCAATGCAATATCTATCAAAATACCGAGGGTGTTTTTCATAGAACTAGAAGACTAATTATGTGGAAACAAGAGACCCCAAATAGACTGTTCTATGCTTTAATCTTAAGAAAGCAGAACAAAGCTTGAGGTACCACAGTTCCTAATTTCATACTATAATACAAAGCTACAGTAATCAAAACAATATGTTTCTGACATAAAACCAGCTATATAGACACATAAATCAATGGAACAGTATGGAGATCCCAGAAATAAATCTATACTTATATAGTTAATTAATCTATGATAAAAGAGACTAAGAATATGCAATAAAGAAAAAAACAACTTCTTCAATAGATACTGTCTGGAAAACTAATCTTTAGTTGAGTTTTTTTTTTTGGGTATGTTTAGCTCATTCAATGTTCAGAGGTGAGTCAGAGATATAGATACAAATGATTTTGAGATGCCATCTCTGCATTATTCCCTCCTGGAATTCCAGTACTCTTTTCAGCAATCACAGTTTCCCTGGTTTCAGTTTTATGGTTTCTAAGAATTGAAAGATCACCATTTACCTACCACCATCACTGACATGATGTCATCAATGCCACTGTTGTCACTATCATGTAATGCCAAATATGATTAGCCCTGGCTAAAAACTGCCAAGATGAGAATTTACGTGTCCGCCTTCTTCCAAGAGAGAATACATTCCCCACCAGAATCTTTCTTCTTCTATTTACCTAGCACCTTCAGTAATTGATTTATATGATATTCCAATTTTAGTTTTTTTTTTTTTTATGCAGGCCTAATGGTTATTTTTAAGGTCTGAGTCTATCACACTCAAGAGTAGATGTGTTTACCATCTTGTTTGATCTTATTTTTCTTTTTACCATGCTGTTTCTAAGCTCTTCATTATCTTCTATCCCCCCTTCTTAGTCCTTCCTTATTCTCCTCTTTAATTATAACCTTAAGTAAATTACATATTTCTTATTTTTTCCATTGGTAAACAATCATACATATTTTTTTCTAATGTGTAGTTATTTAGTACTTATATTCTACTTCTGAATATGGCAAGAATCTTTGTATGCTTTAGTCATTCACTGAATAACACAATCACATATTTTTCAATATTGATGTCTACAATTTGTTTCATGGTTTAAAAATAGATTTTATTATCATTTAATACTATATAGTTTTTGAGACATCAAAACTATTGCTCACTTTTTTGTTAGTTATCTACTTTTTCACCTGTATTTGTTTTCTCTTGGTAGGAGTTTATTTTGGGGGAATTATTTCATTCAGGTAGTAAATATCTTTAATTTTTGCTTGTTTGTTTATTTGTTTCATTCCCTCATACTCAGTCTTGATGATAATCTAAATATATAGAAGTCTAAAATGAGAATTATTTCCCATAAACTCTTCAATGATGTTAAGTACTTTTCGTACATTCTAAATTAGAAGGAGTTGAATACCTATCTCTGAATTTACACCATATTTTGAGCCCCAGCTTAGTACTGTAAGTTCCCACTTTCAGAGTATCTATTTTATAGAAATATTTATTTTATTTTAAGAGGAGTTTTATAATTTTATGGGGTTCTTTTCTGTTTGTTTTTTAGTATTATCTTAAAACTGAGAAGGGTGTTTGGAGCATGACTACATAGTGCCTTCTTGACTCAAAATGATCTTTGAAAGCCAGCTTCAATGACAGCATACAGGATGACCATGTGGAAGTTTACTGAATTGACTTTCTTCCAAAGGTTTTCAGGTTCCTCTGTCCCAGGAATGCCCTGACATCCTGGTTACTTTGTTCCTTAATGGATCTACTCTGGACCAGTAGAAAATAAATTATCTTCCCAATTTTCCTGCCCTAATTATGCCTTTTTATTCAGTGTGACGGAGTCAGGAATGGTACTAAAAATAGAAAGGAGCTATATACATTCATGTGCTCTCCTAAACCATATTGTAGTTAATTGGTAAGGCTTTCATCCACAGTTCCCATACCAAGGAAGTCAATCATGTATTCAGACCCAAGAACCATCTTCCAAGAAGGCAGTTTCCATTAGCTCTAATATGTTAAATGTCCTCAGATGTAATGAAGTAACATAGATATAATAGACAGATATACTTCATAAAACCATATATATGTATTTTGAAACATAAACAAATAAGATATTAACACAGTTGTTAATGTTATATTCCATATAATTGAAAGTCTATTATCACCCAACATTTACAGAACAATATTATGAATGGAGCAAGTTTAGATTCCTTTACTACATTTAACAAAGACATTTTAATGAAGGGTAAGAGTAAATATTATCTATCTTATTTCTAATTTTATGATCTATTATTTGCATTGAACAATCTTTTCCTACTATGTAATGAAGATAGCTACAGAAAAAGAGAACATTGTATCCCTTATTCTACCATGAAGAATGACACCCACACCTTACTTAGCATATACATTAACACCTGCACTGGCAAAAAAAATCCTAAAAAATTAAAATATTTGTTTTGCAAAGAAACATATTTGCAGGAGCCTTTCTTTCCTAAATATTATTTTGTTTGGAGACACAGGTTGTGGTTCCAAACTCTACCTATATTAAAATGATTATTTCAATCATTATGTTAAAACAAATGTTTGCTTTTGGCCCAGGCTAAATGCACAAATGTTCTTGCAAATGTTCCTTAGGCCAGCTGCTACTACACTCCTATGTAAACTTTCTTCACCAGGTATTTTGTCTCTACTCATTGCCTGTTTGAAAACATTTGTAAAATGTTTATCAGGTAGAATATTTTACACATTTTCAAATGCATAATATTCTTTATATTATTTCTTATTTCTATGCGTGAAAACATTTTCATGTGTATGACAAGTGGATGAAATTGTTTAAAACTAAAATACAAGGAAGCTCTTATGGTGATCAGTTCCTTAGAAAGGAATAAAAATAAAAATTGAGTAAGATTAGTTACTTGATTAACAGCAGTGAGAAGACTGGCATTTAAACTCATGACACACCATATCCTGTAGTAGTTGATAATCTAAGTAGCTATGTCAGAACTTGTTTACCTATATCTTAAATCATTAAACCTAAGATAAAGAAAAAGATTTAATAAGGTAATCAGATACTTACAAATACTTTGGAAAGGCTAGGAATGAAGGCCCCTGCCTGGGCTTCCTGGATTGATTACCAGAATAACAGCACAGAACTAACCTTCCAAGGAAAATCCTATCTTTTCTTTAATCCAAAAGCCAGGAATACAGAAGCTGCAACATCAACTATTCACTTCAACTCTACCAGGATCCAGGGATCAGGAAATCCAACTATAACCAGCAAGATTAAAATTTCTCAGTGTGGCATTGCAAACAAAATTTATTTCTAATAACCACTAAGCTGGGGAGTGAACACTGGATCCCCTGTTACCATTGCTACTGAAATGCCTCTTACATCCATAACAATGATTGCAAATAAAAACAATGATATCTCTGAATCATGTCTACCTTTTACATCTCAAGATGCTATGCATAGCAGGAGCTAGGACAGAACATAAACTGTAAAGAAGTCTAGGAACTTTAGACTTGTAACCTCTAAAATGTAGTAGTCTCTGAAATAAATGAATTGGAATTGTACTGACTGAGGCAACCTGAAATATCTGACAGAGGATTCATATAAAAAGCACTGCTTTGTCAATTTCACAACCTTAGTTTTATAATTACATTTGTCACTAAGTATAAATTTATCAGCTAATAATGCAAATTTAAATTTTGAATTGCCAAGTGAGACTACCCAATATATCCAACAAAATATATTCATGAGCCACTTTACCTTGCTGATTAAAATAGTATCTATTTCAATGAGAACAACTTAAATTGCTGCTTGTGCACTAGATCATCTTTAATTATTTTAATAAATACTTGATTTGATGTTAATTATTAAATGTTTCAAATATAAGTTCAACCAACTTGCACAATTGTAACTACTATTCTTTATATAGCCTCTTTACTGGAATAAAGCTGTACCACTTCTGGTACCTGGTATATGACTAAGAATCTGGCAACTACTCTCTTTGTTTATTTGTTTACTTTTTTATAAATACAATAAAAACTGACTGATTATATTTTTTCATCTAACCACCTTGAATTGGGATCTTGAAAACTTTTCAGCTCTGTGTCAAAATATTTATATTGCCATTCCACACAGTAACACACTGAACCGTTATACTGATGACAATATGCAGATACATTTTATACAGCAGGAAATAATAGATGCCCTACATAGCTCAAATCATGCATACCAGAGCGTTTGACATAAGCCTTTCAAAACCAGGGGTGTTACCTCACTGAAGTGTTCAGGGATTCCAGTTGTCTCAAGCATGTTTTGATATTCTTTTCAAATAGAGAGACAAGGTTTTGTTACTCATATTCCCTTCCATTAAAACACAGTCAGCGTTCAGCAAACCTTGTTGTATACTTGGTGTGTTGTTGAGGTATATTGATTTGTCAAGGAACTCATAAAGCTATCATCTTTGAGTTTGATCCAGAGCCTAAGAAGATTTCCTACCTCATTCAGTCTTCTTTGCAAGGAATTCTGTCTCTCTGTTTTTATGACCCAGAAGATTCACTGATACTTGTTGAGTCTGTGGAAAATCAGGATTCTCCATGGAGACTGTTTAAAAGCCTAAAGAAGAATCCTAACCTTACTTTTTCAAATAAAATGTCATTTTGGCAAATTCTTATCTCTTGTTAAGCAACAATTCCAGGTTTGCTACTGGGTAGTGATAGATCTGAAAAACTGACCCAGTAATCCATGTGACCAAAATACCTGAGCTCCTAATCAAAAATAAATACCAATAGATAGATGTTCATATTTGGGTATACTCAGCTGCATTTCAGCATCTAGTGGAAGAATATATATAAGTTGGATTAGAGTAGACACTGAAGGCTCAATTAGGTTGCTAACACTAGTGTCTCACACTCCCAATACACCTAATTCTGCTATCTACCACTTCTTAGTCACAGGAAACCCTTATGGACCAGTTAAGCCAGATTTATACATATTACTACATGACTTGTTAAGATTAGTCATAAGTGATTCTGTTGCATCATTTTAGACTCAGTCATATGAGGCCTTAAGGTCACTGGGGAATAAGAAAAATTCAGTTTTCTAATTTTATATCTAGTTGTCTACACAAAAGGAAAAGGCAATCGATGCCTAATTTGAGAAACAATGAAAATAATAATAATAAAAAAAACTAACTTTACAGCTCAAGGAACCATTAAAAACAAAAACAAATTAAGCTCAAAATTAGAAGAAAGGAAATTACAAAGATCAGATTGAAAATAAATAAAATAAAGACAAAACAGAAAACAATAAAATTAAGAGCTATTTTTTGAAAAGATAAATACTGAAAAGCCTTTAGCTACACTCAACATGGAAAAAAAAGAAGACTCAAATAAATAAAATCAGAAATGAAAGAGGAGACTTTACAATTAATATCACAGCAATATAACAGGTCATAAGACACTACTACATGAAAGTGTACACCAACAAATTAAACAACCTAAAAGAAATGAATAAATTCCTAGAAAACTTACTAAGACTGAATCATGAAAAAATAAAAAATCAGAACAGACCAATCACTAGACTGAATAAGGAACTTAACAAACCAGAGTCCAAGACCAGACGGCTTCACTAGTAAATTGAACCAAACATTTAAGGAAGAATTAATAGCAATCCTCCTCAGATTTTGCCAAAAATAGAAGAGGAAGGAATACTCTAAACACATTTTACAAAGCCAGTATGACCTTGGTACCAAAACCAGAGAAAGATACCAATAGAAAAGAAAATTACAGGCCAATATCTCTGATGATCATAGTGGCAAAAATCCTCAATAAAATATTAGCAAATTAAATCCAGTAACACATTAAAATAATAATACAGCATGATCAGTAGGATTTACTACAGGGCTACATGGATAGATATTTTTGCAAAAAAGATATACAGATGGCCAATATACACGTGAAAAGATGCTCAACACCACTAATCATCAGGAAAATTACATATCAAAACCACAATGAGATATCACCTCACACCTGTCAGAATAGCTATTATCAAAAAGACAGGAAACAAGTGTTGGTAAGGATGTGAAGAAAAAGGAACCTTCGTGCTGTATGGTGGGAATGTGAATTGTGGAAGCCACTATGGAAACAGTATGGAGGCTCCTCAAAATATTAGTAATGGAACTTCTATATGATCAGCAATTCCTCTTCTGGGTATTTATATGAATAAAATGAAAACACCAACTCAAAAAGATATATGCACCCCCATGTTTGTTGCAACATTATTTACAATAGCCAAGACATGGAAGAAACCTAACTGCCCATGAATGGAAAATTTCACATTAAATTTATTTATATTCTTTATATTAAGTATAAATAAATAAGGGAATATTAAATTCAGCCATAAAGAGAAGAAAATCTTGCTATTTGCAACAACATGGACGAGACTTTATGGCTTTATGCTTAAGTGAAATAATTCAAAGACAGATACTTTATGATCTCACTTATATGTGGAATCTAAAAACAAACAAACAAATGACAAGAACAACAAAAACTCCAAATAATCTCATAGTTACAGATAACAGATTTAGGGTTGCCAGAGATTGGGGGTGTGGGATGGACGAAATGAGTAAGGAGGGTTAAAAAGTACAAGTTTCCAGCTATAAAATAAATGTTATGGGGGTGTAATATACTATATGGTGACTATAGTTAACAATACTGTATTATATATTTGAAAGTTGACAAGGGAGTAGATTTTAAAAGTTCTCACCACAAGAAAAAAGTTTTGAAACTATGTATTGTGATGGATGTTAACTAGACTTACTGTGATGATCATTCATAATACACACAAATATCAAATCATTATGTTGTACCTTTGAAACAAAAATAATGTTATACGACAATTATAGGTCAATAAAAATGAACTGTGAGTTTGTCTACTGCTCTTTGAGGAAAGAGAACGTTCTTTCCCCATTATTTATAAGTGAGATGCATTTAATCTTCACTGAACGAATTCAGTTTACAACAGCTAGAGTCCCATTCTACCTTGGATTTATTACAGTTTATACTTGAAGGAGGAAATCTTACTTTCATAATCTATAAAATGAGGATAATAATAATTGTCTCACAAATCTTTTTTTTAAAGAGTTATCTAGATAGCCCCCCCCCAAAGTTTCTAAAACTTTGTCTTTCACATAATTTTTCCTCTCTGTTAATGTATGAGTAATTCTTCTGTAGGTATCAAAATTTATTTTATTTTTGTTTTGAATTTAAAAGTTAAATTTAGGACATTGGGAGAATTGTAGACTCCTATTCCAACGTTCTGAATGCACCTACAACCAGCTTTCCAATAGCCACCATCACAGCTAACAAACACCACAAGTGTCACACCTCCATGCTTTGGTGTTACTTCTTCAGATAACAAATTGCTTACATTACCTCTTATTGCAATTTCCCACAAACTACTGGTTGGTAGCTGCAGGTAAGAATTTCCAGTTTAAATTTTACGTCAAATCCCCAACCACTATGAAAAGAAAAAAGAAAACTTATAGTGTGTGCCTTCTAAAACATTGTTACCTACATTTGAATATTTCCAAAAGACTATTATATCTGTTACTTTTCTCCAACAATTTTACATTACTCTTTTTTGCAGGGGAATAATTTTAGTCAGTAAAACTTTCATATAACTTTAGCTCAGACTTTCCTGTGACTGTTATAAATGAGTAATGTTTTAAAAAAATGAATAGTTATAACAATTGAGATCTCTGATGGGAGCTCTCTATCACCTGTCTGACATTTGTGGAGACTTTATTAACTACCCCTGTCCATCTGGGAAACTATTCAGAAAGTCTTGAGCTATTTTTTCACTTACTAAATGAATTTAAGTGACTCCCTAGATTGTTGTCCTAATTACACATGGCATTTCTGAGTTTGTTGCAAATGACAATAAACCATGACTCAAAAGTGCCTTGAAAGTAGCCTTTAATAGTTTCTTTTAATGTCTGTAGAATAAGATATAACTTTTATTTTCATACTTTAAGTGTGAAATAGGTCACTACAGTGGATTATTTCTTCTCACTGTTCTTTCTTTTCTTCCCTAACCCCTAAAGGTTTTGCCCCACAAGTGTACAAATTACAAAGTTCTAAAATAGTTTTTATAGTTAAGGTATTTATATATAAGTTTTTAAAAGTAAAAATTTGACAAAAACTTTGTGGTCAGCATATGAAATCTAACCTGCAGGAACACTTGCATGCAAAATTACTTATAGACAAGAGTATTCAAAAAAGTTCATTGATAATATCAGAATATTACAAACAAGATAAATTTACACCAACAGGGCATGGGTTCACTAAATTAATGTGTATCTATTTAATGGAGTATTATAGAGCAGATAAAATAACATATTGCTGTGAAATGCTCTCAAAAATATTCAGTACAAAAAATATAGTGCAAAAGAACATCTACATACACCAGTATAAGGATATTAACTATACCCCTATATGTATTTTATCCATGTATATTTTTATTTTTTTTATTCTTTTTACCCATATACCTAGACATATTCTTTGTACTATAATTTTGCACTTAACCTTATTTCTAACTATATTATTTTACCTACTAATTTGTTAGTATCTTTATAATACTATATGCTTATGAATAGAATGAAAGTCTCATAGGATACATAGGACCTTATAATTAGTTTGCCTCTTTGAAGAAGCATTGAGTGACATTGAACAAAGATCAGGACAATATAGTTGTCCTGAACAGGAAGGTTACAGAACTTGCATAATGCATTATTTTTACTTAATTATTTATTAATTCAGGGTGTGGACTGAGGGATATAATGGGACTTTAAAAGTCCTTCCCCAGGTTTTCCTTTGATGACACAAATGTGATAGAGTATTTTTATTTTCTCCTCTCCCTTAAAACTCTCTGATGATAACCAAATAAAATAAAAAGAGAAACAAAAAATGACTGCAATGGCAAATCACAATTAGTAAAACATATCTGTCAAACAAAATGGAATTTATGCCAAAATCAAGAAGTTTACATAGACTGATACATGCCTTCTTGGCCTCAGGCAGGATGCAGATTTTTCTAAGCATAATCTTTAAAGTGTCATCAAATATACCTTTGATTTAAATGTGACAGTGCACTATGGAAGAAGTCAAGTAGGAATATCTTTCCATGACCTCAATTCAATGCAGAAAGAAATAAAGGGAAGCTTAAGGAGGGAAAGAAGCATGTAATATGCATTATCAGTGCTGACCAGAGACAGTTTAGCAAGTATAGATAACAAATCATTACATATATGCAGGTTATATAAGGTTTCACCATCAGCCACATCAGTCTCTTATTACCCAAATGGAGGTGATTCTGAAAAATGAATGAAGATATGCTACAAGGATGAAAATATCATAAATTTGTGGAACTGTTCTCATAGAATATAAAACTAAAGTTTCCAACTCAAGCCTCTCCCTGCATCTCCTCCTTAATTATTTTGCAAAATGTTGGCTTGGATGGGTCTGGCCTCTTTAAAGACAAATAATAACCTGAAAAGATGTTCCATTAGACCAATCCAAAACTATGTTTTTAACTGAATTATAAATATCAGTAGATAAATTAATTTCCCCCAAATTTTCAGACATATAGTTCTCCATACTTGCAAATAAATTAATGATGACAGGTCAGCTTTGTGGAAAAAAATATCTCAAAGACAAAGTGCAGGATATTAAAGAGGAAATGATAAGCAGAATAAGAAGACTAGATATGACCTGATAGGCAAAATATCTAAAAAGAAAAATAAAATTAACGATAAATCCAACATCAAAGCAATATCATTAAAGACATGCAGATAATCTTTAAAAAGTTCTACAAATCTGAATAGAATTTAAGGAAAAGATATTGGTAAAAGGGATCAGAAAAATGATACTAGATGTGAAAGAAAAAGGAGATCCAAGTAATCATAATTTATATTCCTGAGAAATAAAACCAAATAGAACCAGAAGTAAAGAGAAAGATTAAATACATAATTTATACAAACACATGGGCATGTGCACACACACACACACACACACACACACACACACACACATATAATCACACATATACTTATACATAAAGAGTTATCCCTTGGTATCCACAAGGGATTGCTTCCAGGGGCCCCGAGCCATATACCCAAGTCTGCAGATGCTCAAGTCTCTCATATAAAATGACATTGTACAATGAATACATTGGTCTTTTGAATCTGAGAATGTGACAGCCATAAATCCTGAGGGCCGATTGCATATTTATTGAAAAATGTCCAAGTGTCAGTGGACCCATGCAGTTCAAACCTGTGTCATTTTAGTGTCAACTGTACATATTAAAGAAATAACAGATACTACAGATTAAAAGAAACTGTGTCCTAAGAAAAAATTGATACAAAATTATTCACCAGTAAACACATATTGTTAATTAAAGCATCCTATGGAAAAGTAAAAGTCACTTAGAGAAAAAAATCAATCCAAACTCAGAATTTTCAATATCCAAATTTCAGTGACAAAATAAAATCAACCTTTGTCCAGAAATCCCTCAATATTATGATGTGTGATTAAAAAAAAAACTCATCATTTTTATATTTTTAAAAAACAGAAAAATTAAAAACCAAAACAAACAAAAAACAGACAAATCATTTCAAATATGCAAAACTCAGATAACATATGAGGTGACCCTATGTCACAGTGTGACAAGACCCATCTATGCCTGTAGTTCTATGTTGGTATTAAGAGTTTCATTTTTCACAATTAAACATCTTGATTTGGACAATAAAATTTATAGTCATAGTAATAATAAGCCCTGATTAAAACACACACACACACACACACACACACACACACACACACACACACACACTTAATGACAAATTTCAACCATCTAAAAGAGATTTACATATAAAGAATTCAGAAGAGGCAACATATGACTTCCAGTTTCAACTCTAAGATATAAAAAATTTAGATGTTATTACTTACAATCTAAGAAGAAAAAAGTTGAACAAAGACTGAATCAGGAAGAAATAGAAAATATGAACAGACCAATCACAAGCACTGAAATTGAAACTGTGATTAAAAACCTTCCAACAAAGAAAAGCCCAGGACCAGATGGCTTCACAGGCGAATTCTATCAAACATTTAGAGAAGAGCTAACACCTATCCTTCTCAAACTCTTCCAAAATATAGCAGAGTGAGGACCACTCCCAAACTCCTTCTACGAGGCCACCATCACCTTGATACCAAAACCAGACAAGGATGTCACAAAGAAAGAAAACTACAGGCCAATATCACTGATGAACATAGATGCAAAAATCCTCAACAAAATACTAGCAAACAGAATCCAACAGCACATTAAAAGGATCATACACCATGATCAAGTGGGGTTTATTCCAGGAATGCAAGGATTCTTCAATATACGCAAATCTATCAATGTGATAAACCATATTAACAAATTGAAGGAGAAAAACCATATGATCATCTCAATAGATGCAGAGAAAGCTTTTGACAAAATTCAACACCCATTTATGATAAAAACCCTGCAGAAAGTAGGCATAGAGGGAACTTCCCTCAACATAATAAAGGCCATATATGACAAGCCCACAGCAAACATCATCCTCAATGGTGAAAAACTGAAAGCATTTCCACTAAGATCAGGAACAAGACAAGGTTGCCCACTCTCACCACTCTTATTCAACATTGTTTTGGAAGTTTTAGCCACAGCAATCAGAGAAGAAAAGGAAATAAAAGGAATCCAAATCGGAAAAGAAGAAGTAAAGCTGTCACTGTTTGCAGATGACATGATCCTATACATAGAGAACCCTAAAGATGCTACCAGAAAACTACTAGAGCTAATCAATGAATTTGGTAAAGTGGCAGGATACAAAATTAATGCACAGAAATCTCTGGCATTCCTATACACTAATGATGAAAAATCTGAAAGTGAAATCAAGAAAACACTCCCATTTACCATTGCAACAAAAAGAATAAAATATCTAGGAATAAACCTACCTAAGGAGACAAAAGACCTGTATGCAGAAAATTATAAGACACTGATGAAAGAAATTAAAGATGATACAAATAGATGGAGAGTTATACCATGTTCTTGGATTGGAAGAATCAACATTGTGAAAATGACCCTACTACCCAAAGCAATCTATAGATTCAATGCAATCCCTATCAAACTACCACTGGCATTTTTCACAGAACTAGAACAAAAAATTTCACAATTTGTATGGAAACACAAAAGACCCCGAATAGCCAAAGCAATCTTGAGAACGAAAGAAGGAACTGGAGGAATCAGGCTCCCTGACTTCAGACTATACTACAAAGCTACAGTTATCAAGACGGTATGGTACTGGCACAAAAACAGAAAGATAGATCAATGGAACAGGATAGAAAGCCCAGAGATAAACCCATGCACATATGGACACCTTATCTTTGATAAAGGTGGCAGTAATGTACAATGGAGAAAGGACAGCCTCTTCAATAAGTGGTGATGGGAAAACTGGACAGGTACATGTAAAAGTATGAGATTAGATCACTCCCTAACACCAAACACAAAAATAAGCTCAAAATGGATTAAAGACCTAAATGTAAGGCCAGAAACTATCAAACTCTTGGAGGAAAACATAAGCAGAACACTCTATGACATAAATCACAGCAAGATCCTTTCTGACCCACCTCCTAGAGTAATGGAAATAAAAACAAAAATAAACAAATGGGACCTAATGAAACTTCAAAGCTTTTGCACAGCAAAGGAAACCATAAACAGGACCAAAAGACAACCCTCAGAATGGGAGAAAATATTTGCAAATGAAGCAACCGACAAAGGATTAATCTCCAAAATTTACAAGCAGCTCATGCAGCTCAATAACAAGAAAACAAACAACCCAATCCAAAAATGGGCAGAAGACCTAAATAGACATTTCTCCAAAGAAGATATACAGACTGCCAACAAACACATGAAAGAATGCTCAACATCATTAATCATTAGAGAAATGCAAATCAAAACTACAATGAGATATCATCTCACACCAGTCAGAATGGCCATCATCAAAAAATCTAGAAACAATAAATGCTGGAGAGGGTGTGGAGAAAAGGGAACACTCTTGCACTGCTGGTGGGAATGTGAGGTGGTTCAGCCACTATGGAGAACAGTATGGAGGTTCCTTAAGAAACTACAAATAGAACTACCATATGACCCAGCAATCCCACTACTGGGCATATACCCTGAGAAAACCAAAATTCAAAAAGAGTCATGTACCAAAATGTTCATTGCAGCTCTATTTACAATAGCCTGGAGATGGAAACAACCTAAGTGCCCGTCATCGGATGAATAGATAAAGAAGATGTGGCACATATATACAATGGAATATTACTCAGCCATAAAAAGAAATGAAATTGAGCTATTTGTAATGAGGTGGATAGACCTAGAGTCTGTCATACAGAGTGAAGTAAGTCAGAAAGAAAAAGACAAATACCGTATGCTAACACATATATATGGAATTTAAGAAAAAAAATGTCATGAAGAACCTAGGGGTAAAGCAGGAATAAAGACGCAGACCTCCTAGAGAACGGACTTGAGGTTATGGGGAGGGGGAAGGGTGAGCTGTGACAGGGCGAGAGAGAGTCATGGGCATATACACACTAACAAACGTAGTAAGGTAGATAGCTAGTGGGAAGCAGCCGCATGGCACAGGGATATTGACTCGGTGCTTTGTGACAGCCTGGAGGGGTGGGATAGGGAGGGTGGGAGGGAGGGAGACGCAACAGGGAAGACATATGGGAACATATGTTTATGTATGACTGATTCACTTTGTTATAAAGCAGAAACTAACACACCATTGTAAAGCAATTATACCCCAATAAAGATGTTTAAAAAAAAAAAGAAAACTATTAAACACATAAAAAATAAAAGATTATGAGTGAATATAAAAAAAAAAAAAGTTGAACAAACTTAAAACCAGTGACCTTTCTCAGACATATCAGAGAATTGTGATTTTAAGGCAAATAACCATCTTGGTATCTGTAGAGACAGGTGAATACAGTGAATCACAGTCATCAACTTACCTGGAGAATTGCTGGGGCCTTAAAATGATAAGGCATATGTAAACAGTAACTAAGTAATTGCTGTAGATAGAGTGTGGACTAACATGACAGAAACACCTGGGGGCTGTGGTTTTAGTGGGTCCCCCAAGCTTTCATGAGTTTTACCTCCAGGAATGTCCATCAGGTTCTCGTTGTGGAATGTCAAGAAAAATCCTCCTATTTTGGCACAGGGAAGGGAAAGTAATTATTTAGAAATTAATCCTAGAATTAATGTTCTCTAAAATAAAGGGCTAACTCAGAGGAAAAGATCTTAACATAAATATAATCTCATCCAAAATAGGGAAGAGAAACTATCCAACTCCATTTCCTTGTAGCCTTCCTGTCTCACCTAAAGGAGGAATAAATGCTGAGAATCTCTTGTGAATGTCACAGTGCAGGGACACAGGCCCACTAAAAGACAATTTTAATTATAGGATTATAAATTTGAAGATTCCATTTGAGAAGGAGCTTCTTAGGGAAACTCAAAGAAAATAAGGGAGGAAAATATAAGGACACTAGAGAAAATTGACACCTATAGCTATAACAAACATGAAACACAGCCAAACTCCCAGTCAGATTAAGATAATACTTAAATTAAATATGCTAAAAGTCTATTTACCACATTTTCTCTTACCCTATATATCATGCCCAGCTTTCAACAAAAGATTATAAGGCATGATAAAAGGCAAGAAGAAAAATAGTCTGAAAAGACAAAGTATCAGAACTAGACACAGATATGGCAGAGACTTTGGAATTATCAGAATTTAAAATAACTATGATTAAATGTTAAGAGCTCTAATGTAAAAAGTAGACAATGTTCAAGAAGAAATGCATAATGTAAGCAGATGAACATTCTAAGAAAGAATCAAAAGGAAATACTACACTCTAAGGACTAAAACAGTAATGAACAATGGCTTTGATGATCTCAGTAGTAGAGTGGACACAGCTGAGGAAACAATCAGCAAGCTTGAAGTTAGGTGAAAGGAAACTTCTCAAATTGAAACGTGAAGAGAAAAAATAATGTGAAAGACAGAACCGGATATCAATGAACTTGTGGTACAATTTCAAAAGATATAACATATGTATAAATAGGATCAGAATGAGAAGAATAGAGAAGGGAGTAAAAGAAATATTTGAAGTAGTAATGGCTGAGAATTTTTCAAAATTAATGACAGACACCAAGCCACAAAGCTCAGAGGACAAAAAATAAATAAATGTACTGAAAAATCTACACCTATGCATGTTGTACTCAAACTGTAGAAAAAAAGAGAAAATCTTGAATCATTTTATGTATAGAGGAAAAAGAGTAAATGCTACAGTGGTTTTTTAATCATAAATCATGCTCACAAGAATGGAGTGGAGACAATGGAGTAAAATAGTTAAAGTGATGAAAGAAAACCAACCCAGAATTCGATATGAAGTGAAATTATCCTTAAAATGTGAATACAAAATGAGGACTTTCTTAGACATACAAAAACTGGGGTAATTCATTGACAATAGGCCTGACTCTTGAAAGAAATGTTAAAAATAAGTTCTTCAGGGAGAGGAAAATAATACAAGTCAGACACTCGTATCTATAGAAAGAAAGAAGCATGTTAAAAAAGAAATAAATGGAGGTAAGATAAAATATTTTTTCTTAAATTATCAAACAGATAATGGTTTAAATAATACTAATAACACTGGATTGGCTAATTAAAGTGTATGTTTAATTGGAAAGCAATGTTTTAAGGAATGGGATGGGATGGAGAAATTTGGACAACTCTATTATAAGCTACATGTACTACTCATGATGCAATATACTGTTAGCTTAGTTGTAAACATATACTGCAAAATCAAAGGCAATGACTAAATGTTTAAAAAGAAAGTACAATTGATATGTTATAATAATAGAGAAAATTTAATACTGTAAAATGCTTTATTAAAACTAAAGAAGGAAAAACAAAAAACAAGAAAAAGAAAAACCAAATAAAAGGAAAAAAATAGTAACAAAATGACATGAAACTGTCAGGTCCTAGAGTTTGTCTTCCACATAATATGAATGAATCTACCTTCTTTTTCATCTCAACTGGAAATAATTTGGAAAAGGGAAACCAGTCCAGTTATTAATAACAATGCTCATAATTTCAAATTCAGTGATGGTGATTGTGGTGTGATTTTATATTTCTTTTCTACTTTTTTCAACCCAAGAAGAGTGACTTAATTTCAAGTAATTAAGAATAGACATAAAAAGTGATGTTCTAGTGATATAGGAGGAAACAAATGAAAAGAACCAAAATATTCAGACTACCTTGCAAATTTCTTCAATTTTGCATAGTTCACATCTTCTTAAAACAAAAACAAAAGGGGAAATCAAGATGGTGGAGTAGAAGGGTGTGGAGCTCACCTCCTTTGACAAATACATTTACATGTGGAACAATTCTTACCCAACACCTACTGAATGCAAAAGATCTCATACATCCAAAGCTGCCAGAAAGATCACCTTGTAACTAAGTAGGGCGAAAGAAAATAAATGAATCAAAATGATACCTATGTCTTGGGTGGTAGCTGTGAAAAGAGGAAAGGTTTCCTCACACTGGGAACATTATTCACCATTTGGGAAATTACCTGAGAGTGATAGTGTGCTTCAGAGGCTCAGTGGAGAGTGCTGCAGTTGTATTGCAGCAGGCAGAACAGATAGAGACCAGCACAGATGGTCATGGCCACCTCATGTCAGGCTTTGGCAGACAGACCTGAGGAGAGGACTGAGCTTGGCTAGACAGAGACAGCCTGAAGGGATTAGTGTGTGGTCCAAGTTACAACTAAAGGGTGTATGCAGGATGGAGTCCAAGTCTGCCATAGAAGCCCCATTGTTAATGCCCACACAAAGGGAGGGACATGGACTTGCCATAGTAGCCTCATTCTTGGGGTGCTCACAGCAAGTGCAGCTCCACCTCTATGAGAACTGGGAGTGTGCAACCACCATAAGTTTCCCACATGTGGAGGTGGTGCTGAAATCTGATCCTTGTCCCAGTGGCTGTGCCATCCACTGATATACTCCACCACTGGTGGCTTTGTAAGTCAAGAATCTGCAGGACAGCGGAGCAGATTAATAGTGCTTCTGTGGCTGGACAGGTTCGTTGTTAGCTGCTATGGGCTCTTTGGGTACTCACATGATGACAGGGCTGGGGTCTGCACTGCTTCAATAGCTCCCATAGTGGGTACAGGTGTATGACTACACCACTCTCAGTACCTGACTTTGGCAGATCTGCACTGGCAGATCTGCACTGGTGGCTTTAGGAACACAGAGCCTGAGGGACACAGGCTGATTGCCTGCTTTCCCACTGTTGCTGCAGGGCCAAAGGCAGTGGCAACAACAGTGTACCTTGTGAATCTGCACAATGGGCAATGGGTAACACCACAGAGCACACTTCCTGGTAGGCAGCTCCTGCAGATGAATACTCAGTAGCTCCTCTCCCAGCAGGATTTCTCCAGTCCTGCCTACTTCACACTACAGCTCAGAAATGGTTATGGAGGATTCTCCTCCAATAACTGGGGAGCAGACCCTGCCTCCAACTGTGCTGTGACAACCACAGAGGAAAGAGGAGGGCCCACTCAACATCCAGTGCAGTCACTTGTCACCATGACACAAGTCACACCCTCTATCAAGGGAATAAAGGACAGCACACATGAAGGAAAGATATGGCAAGCATCCACACTAAAAGCAGCCCTCACACCAAAAATATTAGACTCTCACAGGTTGCACAGGGGTGCTTCAACATAAAAAAAAAAACATTTCTTCAACCCCACAGTAGATCACTCTTTCTCCTAGAATCAGAATATCAAGAGAATTCTCCTGAAAGAACAAACAATGAAACAAACCTGTCCAGTCTACTGGACCCTGGGTTCAGAAAGGAGGTAATAAATATGCTGAAGGACTTAAGAAAAGCTACCAACAGAAATGCAGATTACTGTAAAAAGGAACTAGAAAAGAAAAATTAGAAAACTCATTTGCTGAGATGAAAGCTGAGCTAAAGGCAACATATAGCAAATAAGTAATGCAGAAGAACAAATAAGTGATTTTGAAGATAGAATAATGGAAATCACCAAATCAGAACAGCAGACAGAAAGACAAATAAAAAAAGAGTGAAATCAATATATGAGACCTACAGGATAATATAAAATGCATCAATCTATGCATAATAGGAATCCCAGAAGGAGAAGAAAGAGAAAAGAGGATCAAAAATGTATTTAAAGAAATTATGGCTGAAAACTTCCCAAACCTAAAGAAGGAAACAGATATCCAGTTATAGGAAGCACAGAGGGTCCCAAACAAGATGAACCAAAACAGACCTACACTAAGACATAATTAAAATGGCAAATGGTAAAGAGAGGATTCTAAAGGAAGCAAGCAAAAAACAAAGAGTTAATTACAAGGGAACCCACAAAAGGCTATCAGCCAATTTATCTACAGAAACATTGCAGGCTAGAAGGGAGAGGCAAGATATATTCAGAGTCCTGAAAGGGAAAAATCTGCAACCTAGGATGTTCTACCTAGCAAGATTATTACTTAGAAAAAAAGGAGAGACAAAAAGTTTCTCAGATAAGCAAAAAGTAAAAGAATACAGCAATACTAAACCTATCCTAAAAAATATTGAAAGGTTTTCTCTAAATAGAAAAGCAAGAATATAGAGGAAGAAGCAAAATTAAATTAGAAAGTAAATCACTTAGATAAGCCAGTATGCAGATTAATTTTTTTTTATTTTGTGAAAGCAATTATAACTACAATGAACACAAAGGGATAAACATGAATATGTAAAAGAGAACATCAAAATCATAAAATGTGGGCTTCCCTGGTGGTGCAGTGGTTGAGAGTCCACCTGCCGATGCAAGGGGCACAGGTTTGTGCCCCGGTCTGGGATGATCCCACATGTTGTGGAGTGGCTGGGCCCGTGGGTCATGGCCGTTGAGCCTGCACGTCCAGAGCCTGTGCTCCACAGCGGGAAAGGCCACAACTGAGAGGACTGTGTACCGCAAAAAAAAAAAAAAAAATCATAAAATGTGGGGGAGAGGAATAATAAAATATACATTTTATTTTAGAATGTGTTTTAGCCTATATAACTACCAGTCTAAAGCAAGTAGATATAGTAATGAATTTACAAACTTGAAAAACAGGGTAACCACAAATCAAAAATATACTATAGATTTGCAAAAACCAAAAAGAAGAGAATACAAGCATAACACAAAGTAAAACCATCAAACCACAATAGAAAAATACAGAAAGAAACAAAGAAGAAATACAAAATCAACTGGAAAACGAGGTTTAAAATGGCAATAAATACATATCTATCAAAAATTACCTTAAATGACAATGGACTAAATGTTTCAATAAAAGGACACAGAGTGGGAGATTGAATAATAAAACAAGAGCCTACAATGTGCTGCCTACAAGAGACCCACTTTAGGGACAAGGACACACACAGATTGAAACTGAGGGGATGGAAAAAGATATTTCACACAAATGGAAATAATACAAAATGGGGGTAGCAATACTCATATGAAACAAACTTGACTTTAAAATAAAGGTCATAAAGCAAAATAAAGAAGAACGCTATATAATTATAAAAAGATCAGTGCAAAAAGAGGATATTACACCTGTTGACATATATGCACTCAATTTAGGGACACCTAAATACATAAAACAAATACTAATGGACATAAAAGGAGAAATTGACAGAAATGCAATAAAGTAGGAGATTTTAACACCCCAGTGACATCAATGGATGGATTTTCCATACATAGAATCAATAAGGTAACAGAGATCCTAAGTGACACAATAGAACAGTTAGACTTAATTGACATTTTCAGGATATTCCATTCAAATGGGGAAAAAAAGAAAACAGAATACATGGCCTTTACAAGTACATGTGAAACATTTTGGATTTTAAAATTGCATCCAAAAAAGTAACATACTTAGGAATAAACCTCGCCAAGGAGGTGAAAGACATATGTGCTGAGAACCATAAAACATTGTTAAAGTAAAGTGAAGATGATTCAAAGAAATAGAAAAATATCCCATGCTTTTGCATTGGAAGAGCTAATATTATTTAAAATGGCCATACTACCCAAAGTAATCTGCAGATTTAATGTGATCCCTATCAAACTATCCATGACATTTTTCACAAAACTAGAGCAAATAATCCTAAAATGTGTATGCAATCATAATGACCCAAAATTCCCAAAGCAATCCTGAGGAAAAAGAACAAAACTAGAGACCTCCCAGACCTCAGACAATACTACAAAGCTACAGTAATCAAAACAGTGTTGTATTGACACAAAAACAGACATATGGATCAATGGAACAAAATATAGAGCCCAGAAATAAAACCACACACCTATGGTCAATTAATCTTTGACAAAGGAGGCAAGAATATACAATGGAGAAAAGACAGTCTCTTCAGCAAGTTTTGTTAGAAAAGCTGGACAGCTGTATGTAAGTAAATGAAGTTAGAACACTCTTTCATACTGTACACAAAAATACACTCAAAATGGCTTAAAGACTTAAAAATAAGACATGATACCATAAAACTCATAGAAGAGAACATAAGCAAAATATTCTCTGACATATATTTTAGTAATGTTTTCTTAGGTCAGTCTCCAAGGGAATAGAAATAAAAGCAAAAATTTAAAAATTGGACCCAATCAAACATAAAAGCTTTTTCACAGCAAAGGAAGCTGTAAAGAAATTGAAAAAACAACCTACAAACTAGGGGAAATTATTTGCAAATAATATGATCAACCAGAACTTAATTTCCAAAATATACAAACAGCTCAAACAACTCGATATCAAAAAAACAAACAATCCAATCAAAAAATGGGCAGAAGATCTAAATAGCCATTTCTCCAAAGAAGACATGCAGATGGCCAATAGGCACATGAAAAGATGCTCAACATTACTAATTATTAGAGAAATGCAAATCAAAACTACAGTGAGATATCACCTCATACCGGTTAGAATAGCCATAATTAAAATGTCTACAACTAACAAATACTGGAGAAGGTATGGAGAAAAGGAAGCTCTCCTACACTATTTGTGGGAATGTAAATTGGTGCAGGCACTATGGAAAAGAGTATGGAGGTTCCTTAAAAAACAGAAAAACAAGTGTTACCATATGATCCAGTAATTCCACTCCTGGGCGTATATCCTAGAAAAACTCTAAATTGAAAAGATACATTCACTTCAACGTTCATAGCAACACTATTAACAAGAACTATGTCCAAGATATGGAAACCATCTGAATGTCCAATGTCCATTGACAGGTGAATGGATAAAGAAGATGTGAGATATATATATATATATATACACACACACACACACACACACACACACACACACATGCACACGCACACAATGGAATACTACTCAGCCATAAAAAAGAATGAAATAATGCCATTTTTAGCAACATGGATAGATGTAGAGATTATCTTACTAAGGGAAGTAGGTCAGAAAGAGAAAGACAAATATTATATGATATTACTTATATTTGGAATCTAAAACATGATACAAATGAACTTATTTACAAAATATGAACTTTGAGAATCTTAATCTTAAAATCCAGTCCAAAACTCTGAAAATGAATCAATAGCAGGAGTCTGTCTATGCCACTTACTCTTTTTATAGGAACAGTAAAAAACATTCTTCATCAGATAAAACAAAAACAGTTTTTAACATTCAGGTTAAAAGGTGACATAGCATTTAAGAGCTGAAGATATATATAATCTTTCTTATCTACAGAAACCTCATGACTAACCACTACTGTTTTCCTAACAGTATGATCCAGGGGAAAAGAAGAAGTGTGGACTACTATTACCTTTGGGTTGCTGTAGTATTTACTAATAGTATTGAGAACTATGCATCTCACCTACTTCTAGGAATGGCATCATGATCTCATTGGAGAGGTATTTTGTTTGTTTTTTTGAAATTCTAATCATTTTACAAGAAGAGTTTTTAAATAGACTACTACATAAATCAAGGCATCCAGATTGCTAAACACCTAATCATTCTATTGGCTTGGCCAAAAAGTTCGTTCTGGGTTTTCATAAGAGCTTATGGAAAAACTCGACTGACCTTTATGACCAACCCAATATTTTGTGATAGTCCCACTGCCAGGAGTTAATCAGCTTTAAGTTGGAGGAGCACTCCCCACAAGAGACCACCCCAATTGACACCAACTGCAAGTTCAAGGGGTTCTCAAAGCTACCCTCAATATTGATAATTTTCTAGAAGGACTCACAGAAAATACTAAAAGCTATTATATTTATGGTTATGGTTTATAACAAGGAATGGATTCATAAAATCAACTCAGAGAAGTTCATAGGGGTCCAAAATAGGAAATACCAAATACAGAACTTTTTTAGTCCTCGCCCTGTGAAGTCAGGACACATTTCTTTCTTCGTATCAATCCACAAGACCTATGGAGTATTGTCAACTAGGGAAGCTCAATCAAGTCATGGTGTTCAGAGCTTTTATTGGGACACCAGTTACATAAGTAAGATTGATTCATTGATTGCCCATGTAGCTGATCTTATTCTCCAAGTCAACTGATACTGCATGACTTAAAGCCCCCATGCTAAATCATATCATTGTTTTTTCTGGTGTGGTCTGCCCCTACCTAAAATCATATTGTTACTTCTCTGGGGCTAGAGTGGCCAAGGCCAGAAGCCATCTCTGGAGAGCACCTTGCCTGAGGATGTCTTGTTGGGGTTTCTTTGTCTTTCCTACTCATTTCTGTATGATCTTTCTACGTTCAGTAGCTGTTCAATCAAACCTCATGTCCCCTTCAAAAGGAATTGCTCTACGTGTAGGTGAAGATTTGGTGTGTTCATGGAAATGGGTGAGCTTAAAATCTTCCTACATTGCCATCTTAGACCACTTTCTATTCAAGTTTTCTTTTGATTTACCTAAAGTCTTTATTCTCTTCTAGGATCCCATCCAGTATACCACATTACAAATAGTTATGTTTCCTTAAGGTCCTCTTGACTGACAGTTTCTCAGACTTTCCTTGCATTTGATGACTTTTACTGTTTTGAGGAATACTGGCCTGGCATTTTGCAGAATGCCCCACTATTGGAATTTGTCTCATGTTTTCTTCATGATAAAACTGGTGTTATGGATTCAGAGGAGGAAGATCACAGAGGTAAATTACCATTTTTATTCCATCATGTCAAGGATACACGCTATCAGTATTGTTCATGACAGTTAATGTTGATCTTAATCACCTGGCTGAGGTAGTGTGTGTCAGGTTTCCTCAACATAAAGTTAGTCTGCCTTTCCCCTTTCCATTCTGTAATCTTTGAGCCAAGTCACTTTGTGCAGCCTACAGTTAAGAAGTGGAGAGTTATGCTCTCCCTACTGGAAGGCAGAGTATCTACATAAATTATTTCAAATTCTTCTACAAAGAACATTTATCTTTCCTCCCTTATTTACTAAATTATTCATTCATTTATATTTTATGACATGGATATGTATTTTATTTGGTAGATTATATGTTAACAATGCATATTTTGTTGCTTATACCATCCTAGCTTTTTTTTTTTTTTTTTTTTGTGGTACGCAGACCTCTCACTGTTGTGGCCTCTCCCATTGCGGAGCACAGGCTCCAGACACGCAGGCTCAGCGGCCATGGCTCACGGGCCCAGCTGCTCCACAGCATGTGGGATCCTCCCGGACCGGGGCACGAACCCGTGTCCCCTGCATCGGCAGGCGGACTCTCAACCACTGCACCACCAGGGAAGCCCACATCTTAGCTTTACTTTGAGAACTCTTTCAGTTGACTTTGCTGCTCCTTTGAGTAAATGCATAGTTTAAACAAACATGAACTGTCATAATATACTCCTCCATATTATATAATAAGCCTAAGAAAGTACTAGGAGTTGTCTTCAAAAGCAATACATATTTACCTGTGCTCTTTCTCTGACCATGTGTTTCTTCTTGTTTCTTCTTATTATTTTGTAACCATCCCTTCTGCCATTGTCAAGATCAATAACCCAACAAGAACAGATGTACTTTAATATAATGCAAAACACTATTTCTTCCCCATATTTCAGAATTCTTCTGTTTCAGCTTAGTAAATTATTGTGGCATATCTAAGTTTTATAATTCAATGTCAGGGGCAAACTGAAAAACACTAAAAATGAAAGATGTCTCCTATAAGGAAAAATAATCTTGTCAGCTTTTATTTAGCTCTGTACAATGATCTAAGTAAAACCTCTTATTACTTGCTGGAAGTCGTAAATGTTTTGGCACAAAAATTTTGTAAGCTTGGGTCAGCTATATGTTAACATGTGTGTAGTGAAGTTGGCAGATAGTCCAATGGGGGAGAAAAACAGTATATGTGATATTGACATCTCAGAATCACGTTTCCCTTGATTCCTGAAAGTCAACGTAGTTTCTGAAGGCAAAATATTTAAATAATATACATAGTTTTACATGGGAATTTAGAATAAATACAGATATGGTCTGTATTGTTGAAGAACTGCCTTTATAAACATCCACATCATTCTAAGTATTAGGCAGTTTAAAATACATACTGTTTAGCCTTTAAAAAAAACAATAGCAAACAATTTCTAAAAGTAAAATTCCTTTTTCTCTTTGTAACAGAAGACATGGACCAGTGATATCTTCATTGTGTGTTCTGTATAAGCCTCTCAATCTGATAGATTTCTTATTCTTTTTCTTAATTTCCTAATTTGTTAAGTCAGTATTCACGTATATTTTATTCATCTGTAGTTTCACATTCAATTACTTTAGGTTAACAAGGAATAACAAGGTTAATTGCAGCTTTTTACACATTTATTTGGATTAAAGACAACATAGAATACGTCATTTTAGCAGGACTTAATACTTATAATATTTTTAAAATTTTTAAATTTACTTACATATTTAAATTTATATAAGTTAACAATCCAATGGCATTTATTCAATGTGTTTAACTCATACCTAGCATCTCTTGTAGGGCCTATCTAATTTTATGCCTTTCCACATTGACTATAGCTTGTTGCTGATTCACAACCAGTATTACTGTTGAAATTGTCCTGTGGTATTTTCACTTATTTCCAAGTTTTCCTTTTCTCTTATGTCTGTCTTCATTGCAGAGAAGTTTCTTTCTGCCTCTTCTATTTAATTACAGTAAAGTTTCACTAGAACTCTTCTACCATTTCATAAAGTTCCAATAGTTCAGTCATACTTTTATTTTAAGAAAATTTTAAACATGATCTGACATATTTTTAAAATTAAGTTAGTCCTGGAAACACACTTATTATTCTTATAACACCCTTATGAACTATGTTAACACCTATGATAATAGCTATTAGTTCAGAAATGTAACCAACTTTTATACCTGTCTACTTGTTGGGTCATTATTTAGAAATTCAAATGTATTGCTTTCTTCCAGTCACTGGAATTGTTCAGGATTTCTGAAAGTGATCAAGTGATCATTATGCCTTCCTGAACCTTGAGGTATCAAACTTGTAAGTTATGTAAAACCTTAATATAATAAATGAAGCTTCCTCTCTCTCATATTCTACTCACTGGTTCTTTTTCCAATTACATAGCAGCAAGTTCAAATCCATGCCTTCATAGAAGTTATACAAGTACATATGTAAACAGAAGGAAACTTTGTTTAAACCAAGTTAGTCAACACCATTTCAGAAGGTTTGGGGAAGATACACTTGTCTTGTGAGTGAGAGAATTTAAAAAATCTTTGTGAAGATAGTGTTTCAATCTCAAAATTAGACTCTGACTCTCAACTGTATTCATAAACAGTAGTTGTGGATAAAAGTAGAAGAGCCAAAGTAATCAAGCTCCTGCTTCCAGTGATAGGGGGAAGAGAAGAGTAACTATTGTGAAATATGCTTGGAGTCTCTACTTTGGGGACTAGGTGGATTTTTTTAAAAAAGCCTTGTCCTATCAGCTGGAGGAAGGACATTTATCCCACTCCAGACCCTCTAGACTTTTTGTCTCACTTAAGGATAGAAAAAGTAGAGTCAGTGGGTGTTAGGCCTTCAAGGAAATTGATTGGGAACACTGTAGCCAGGGAAGTCTCTAGGAAGCACAGGGTAAGAGGAATACCTATACTTTTGGAAATATATTTGTGAAACCACAGTTCTAATACACAGGCTACAAAAACACTAAAACTTAATGGGAATATTAGAGAATACTCCCAATTCTTCACACCTGACCACAACACCAACATGAATCCAGAATAATAACAGTGACTGCATCTGAAAGAGCTGCAGGACACAAACTCTTTTGAGGAGAAGTGCTTCAGGAAGCCTAAAGTTAAGAGTGAAAGAATAAACAAGGTCACTAAAGGAATTTGAAGTCTTTGACACAGCTACAGGAAACATTAAACACAGACCAACTTCTAGCCTTAGTAATATAAATCTTTATAGTAAATGCCTGTCTACCTCCATTCCTGTCTCATTTTCAATAAAAGATGCAAAGTATACCAAGGCACACCAAAAATATGAAGAAAAAATAATCATACAACTAGATCAGATATGACACATATGTTGGATTAATCAGACAGTAAATTTAAAATAACTATGATTAATATGTTAAAGAGTCTATTGAAAAATTGAACAATATGTAAGATGAGATAGGCCATTTCTTCAGAAAAAATGGAAACTATAAGAAAGAATCAAATGAAAATGCTAAAAACAAAAGACAGCACATTAGAAATGACCTTCAGTGGGTACAACAGTACAATCAACATAGCCATAGAAATAATCAGAGAACTTGAAAATAGGGCAATAGAAATTATTCAGACCAAAATACAAATGTTTAAAAGGGATTCAGAAAACACAACAAAGAACTGAGGGACAATGTAAAACTATGTAACAGACTCAAAATTGAAATTCCTGATGCTACAGAATGAAAGAATGGAACAGAGAAAACATTTTAAGAAGTAATGACTACGGATTTTCCAAAGGTAGTGGTAGATACCAAACTGCAAATGTAATAAGCTCAGACAGAGAGTAATAAGCAAGAAAAACAGCTAAATATTAAAGAAATAAAGAAAAATCTTGAAAGCATCCATGAGAAGAAAGACACAGCAAAACAATGATTAAAATTACAGTATATTTCTTATCAAAATATATTCAAGCCAGAAAAAGTAATTTTGACAGAAAAAGAATCAGCTGAGGATTCTATATCCAGATAGATGATCTTTCAAACACTGAGGATATAAAGACTCTCAGACAAACAAAAACAGAGATGATTCTTTGCCAACAGACCTCTATTTACCAGAAATATTAAAAGAAGTTCTTCAAACCAAAAAGAATGTAATATAGGTCAGAAACTTGGACCTTCAGAGAATAAGAGTACTGTAAATGGAATAAATGAAGATGATATATTCGATATAATTACTTGAAGAGATACTAGAGTGTTTGAAGCAGTAATAACAGCAATTTTCTATGTGCTTAGAGCATGTTTAAAAATAAAATATATGACAAGAATGGCACAAGGCATGGGAGAGATGAATTGGGAACATACTCTTATAAAGTCCTTATAATGTATGTGAAATTTTATACTGTACTTTGGAGATTACTAAAAATGTATAATTTAAACCCAAGAAAATTGCCCAAAAATGTTTTTTTAAAGAAAAACAAATAGAAGTCAATAGAAGAGACAAAATTTAATTAAAAAATATTCTCAATTAAACCTAGACAAGGCAGGAAGATGAACAAGTGCAACAAAAGTAAAACACCTTGGAAGACAATTGATTTTAATCCAATTATTTCAATTAATATTTTAAATGTGAACACTTAAACATACTAAAAGACAAAAAAATTGAGATTTGATTTAAAAAAAGCTAACTATATATTATTTATAAGAAATTCACTGTAAGTATGACTTAAATAATTTAAAAATAAAAGGAAAGAGAATTAGATTTCACATATATAATCAACTGTTTTTTGACAAAGACACAAAGGATATTCAATGAGGAAATTATAGCCTTTTCAATAAAAATTGATCCAACAATTGAACGTCCATAAGGAAAAACAAAAACCTTGAGATATATATCACATCTTTTAAAAAATTAAGTGGAAATCAAAGATCTAAATGTAAAATATCAAACAATTTTCGAAAAATTTCTAGGAAAAAAATCTACAACACTTTGGATTTTGTGGTGAGTTTTAAAATTTATTTTTTAAAAATTTTATTTCAGTATAGTTGATTTACAATATGTCTTAGCTTCAGGTGTACAGCATAGTGATTCAGATTTTTTTTTTGCTGATTATAATCTGTTATAGGTTATTACAAGATATTGGGTAAAGTTTCCTGTGCTATATAGTAAATCTTTGTTGCTTATCTATTTTATGTATATTAACTCATTCTTAATTTGTCCCTAGTCCCCTCTTTAGTAACCATAAACTTGTTTTCTATGTCTCTGAATGTGTTTCTCTTTTGTATATAGATTCATTTGTATTATTTTTTAGATTCAACATATAAGTGATATCATACAATATTTGTCATTCTCTGTCTGACTTATTTCATTAAGCATAATATTCTCTAGGTCCATCTATGTTGTTGCAAATGGTAATATCTCATTCTTTTTAAGGCTGAGTAATATTCCATTGTGTATATGTACCACATCTTCTTTATCCATTCATCTGTGATAGACACTTACTTAGATTGATTCCATGTCTTGGATGTTGTAAATAATACTGCTATGCTATGAACATTGGGGTGCATGTATCTTTTTGAATTATGGTTCTCTCCAGGTATATACCAGGAGTGGGACTGCTGGATCACATGATAGCTCTATTTTTAGTTTTTGTAAGGAACTTCCATACTGTTCTCCATAGTGGCTATACCATTCCCACCAACAGTGTAAGAGGGTTTCCTTTTCCCCACACCCTCTCCAGCATTTATTATTTGAAAACTTTTTGATGATAGCCATTCTGACTGCTGTTAGGTGATACCTCATTGTGGTTTTGATTTGCATTTCTCGAATGATTAGTGATGTTGAGCATCATTTCATGTGCCTATTGGGCAGCTGTATATCTTCTTTGGAGAGATAGGCAAAAGATCTGAATAGACATTTTTCCAAAGAAGATATCCAGATTCCCAACAGGCACATTGAAATTGTTCAACATCATGAATTATTTGGAAAAATGTAAATTTAGGTCTCTACCCATTTTTGATTGTTGCCTTTTTGATATTGAGTTGTATGAGACTTTTTTATATTTTGGATATTAATCCCTTGTTGGTTGCATCATTTACAAATATTTTCTCCCATTCTGAAGGTTGTCTTTTCATTCTGTTGATGATTTCCTTTGCTGAACAAAAGCTTTTAAGTTTAATTAGGTCCCATTTCTTTATTTTTGCTTTTATTTCTTTTGCCTTAGGAGACGAATCTCAGAAAATATTGCTATGATTTATGTCAAACAATGTTTTGCCTATGTTCTCTTCCAGGAGTTTTATGGTGGCATGTCTTCCATTTCTTTTCCATGTCTGTAAACTATTTTGAATTTATTTTTGTATATGGTGTAAGGGAGTGTTCTAATTTCATTGTTTTACATATAGCTGTCCAGCTTTCCCAACACCACTTGTTTAAGAAACTATTTTTCTGATACAATGTGAAATAAAAGAAAAAAAGATAAATGGGGCTTCATGAAAATTACAATATTTTGCTCATTAAAATACTATGCTAAGACAATGAAAAGAGAAGACCTGGAGTACAATCAAATATTTGTAAATTACAAGATTGATAGAAAACTTTAAAAGCTCAACAATGAGAAAACTCCAAGAGCAACATCAGCAAGATGGAAGACTAGGAGCTCCAAATAGTCATCCCCTCACACCAAAAAAAAAAAAAAAGAAAAAAAGAAAAAAAATCAACAATCTACCAATGAAAATAACACTAGGAGAGTTCCAGAGTACAAGAAACTGCAGCAGCTCATTGGAACACAGAAACCAGAGCTAGAAAAGCATAGAAAGCATTTTACATATGTTGATCCATCTGACACAGTTCAATTTAAGGAGGGATACTCTAGGCCATGATCTACCCCCATTGAGGGACAAGAGAGCAGGAGAACTTCAGCAGCCTTTGCCATCAATGTGGACACCCACAGCTTTCACCACCAAGGACACATAAATACTTTGCTAAGGCTGACTCCAGCTGACAGAAGTCTCTGAAATCCATGCCCCTGCAGACCTGTAGAGAAGGATGTGCTTCTGTGAAGCTAGAGCCCCCACTATCTACCCCTGTCCTGGTACCACAATGCACATGGCCAGAACTGGTTTCACAGCCACTCCTTCAGTGCCTGTACCCTGGAAAATGCTGTCATTGTCACCATATATGTGCCCACTTTCTGGAACCCAGTGCCAAGAAGGTTTTCCTTGGCCATGACTTTCACCCATGGGGAAAGGAAAGGAGGAGGATCAGAACAGCCATTTCTACAGAGGATCCATGTAGGCCTCACCACTGCCATGGACACACACAGCTTTGACTATGGAGGATCTCTGCAATATTCAAAGACATTGATCTAAGCTGATGGAACTGCTTGGAGTTTATGTTTTTGTGTCCTGATGAAATCAGGAAAATATGTGAACAAAATGACAAGTTTGACAAAGAAATAGAAATCATAAAAAAGTGGCAAAGAGAATTTCTGGAGCTGAATAATACAATAAATGAAATGAAAGGTGCAATAAAGTGTTTCAGTAGTGGAACTGATCAAGCAGAAGTAAAAATATGCAAATTTGAAGACAGGTCATTTGAAATTACCTAGTCAGAGAAGAAAAAAATACAAAAATAATGAAAAACAGTCAAGAAAACTTTCAGGATTTGTGAAATAACATCAAACAAATCAATGTGTGCATTATAAGAGTCCCAGAAGGAGAAGAGAGAGAAAGGTGCAGAAAGTTTACTTAAAGAAATAATAGATGAAAATTTCTTAAATCTTGGGAGGAAAATGGACTTCTACATTCATGAAGTGCAATTATTTCCAAACAAAATCAACCTAAAGAAGACAACACCAAGAAATATTATAATCAAATTGACTAATGTCAAAAACAAAGAAAATTTTGAAAGCAGCAAGAGAAAACTGATTTGCCACATATAGGAGTTTCCATAAGATTATGAGTAGATTTCTCAGCAAACCATGAAGACCAGAAGAGAATGGGATGATATTTTAATCATCCCACTGGAAGAAAAAAACTGTTACCCAAGAATATTATACCTAGCAGAATTATCATTTGAAAATGAAAGTGAGATAAACTCTCTCTCAGACAAAACTGAGGGCATTCATTACCACTAAGTCTGCATTACAAGAAAGACTTATGGGAGTTCTTTAATTTAAATAAAAACACACTGAACAGTAATGAAAAATTATAAGAAAAGATAAATATCACTGCTAAAAGTAAATATATAACCAAATACAGATTAATGTAACACTGTAATGGTGGTGCAAAAATTACTTTTAAACCTAATATAAAAGTTAAAAGATTAAAAATGGTTAATGGCAGTAAAAGTATAGAGATTTGTATGTGATTGAAGTTAAGTGACATCACCTTAAAATAGATGGTAGCCTCAAGCTAATCACAATGAAAAATTTTGTGTTAGATACACAAAAGATCAAGATAAAAGAATCAAAATATAGAACTACAAAAAAAATTATCAAATAGCAAAGAAAAACAGGAAGAAAGAAGAGTGGGAGAAAACAACTGCAAGTGAAAAAATAATTAAGAAAGTGGAAAAAGTAAGATCATATCTATCAATAGTTACTTTAAATAAGTGGATTAAACTCACCAATCAAAAGGCAAAAGTGCCTGAAGGATAAAAACAGACAAAAAAGATAAGTGATGTGCTGTCTATAAAAAACTCAGTTTAAATTTAAAGGAACACATAGGCTAAAAATGAAGGGATGAAGAAAGATATTTCATACAAATGGTAACCAATTAAAAAAAAACAAAAAACTGGGTAGGCTATACTTACATCAGACAAAACAGATTGTAAGTCCAAAACTGTCTTTACAGACAAAGAAGATTATTATATAATGATAAGAGTCAATTAAACCGGAAGATATAACAATATTAAATATATATATATATATACCCAATATCAGAGACTAAATATATAAAGCAAATATTAATAGAATTGATGGCAGAAATTGACAACAATACAATACAATAGTAGGGGACTTCAATACCCTACTTACAGTAATGATAGAATTTCCAGACAGAAAAGTAATAAAACAGAGCTGACTACAACAACACTATAGACCAGATAGACTTAGCAGGTATTTGTAGAATCTTCACACAACAGTAGAAGAATACACATTTTTCTAAAGCATACATGAAGCATTCTCCAGGACAGACCATATGTTACATCACAGAAAATGTTTTAAATAATGTAAAAAGTTCAAATCATTCCAGTTATCATTTCCAACCACAGTGGAATAAAACCAGAAATCAATATCCTCAAAAAACTATGGAAAAATTTTAAAAGTGAGTGGAAACCAGACAACCCATCATTGAGAACCCATTTGGTCAAAGAAGAAAACAATGTATAGTTTTTAAAGTATTTTTGTAATTTTGGACCACTGAAATGTTAGCAACAATGCAGAAGAATCTGCATGTAAAACTGAGTTGCTGTTAAAAAAAAATGTATCTTGAGGCAAATGAAATAAAAAACACAGCATACCAAAAATTATGGGTCACAGCAAACTATTAAGTATTAACTAAGAGGGAAATTTATAGAGATAAATGTCTGCATTATGAAAGAAGAAAGATGTCATACAGGCAACCTAACTTTACAAATAAAGAGACTAGAAAAATTAAAAACTAGCTCACAAAAGAAGGAAATAACACAGATGAAAACATAAATAAATCAAATGGAAAATTAGATAGATAGGTAGATAGATAGATAGAGATAAAGATAGATCAATAAAACTTATAAATAAAATGTACCATGAGACTATTATGAGCAAATATATTCCCATGAACTGAATAAACTAGAAAAAAGGTTAAATTCATAAAAACCTAACAAAACTGAATCAATAAGAAATGCAAAGCCTGAATGACCAATAACAAAAAAGAAGATTAAATTAAAAAAAAAAAAGTCTTCACAAGTGAATTCTACCAGACAACTTGATGGCTGAATTCTACCAAACAATCAAAAGAGAAGAATTACAAAAGCTTCTTAAACTCTTCCCAAATATTTAAGTAGAAGAAACACATTAAAACTCACTTTTATGAGGCTGGCATCATTCTAATACAAATATCAGACAAGAACATTACAAGAAAAGAAACCTATAACTAATATCCCTGATGAATATAAATGCAAAAATCCTCAATAAAATACGGAAAAACCAAACTCAACAACACATTGAAAGGATCATACATCATGACAAAGTGAGATTTATGCCTAAGATGCAAGGATGGTACAACATATACAAATCACTTGGTGTGAAAAAATACATTAACAAACTGAAATAAAAAAAAAACAAAACATGATCATCTCAATGGATGAAGAAATAGCATTTGAGAAAGTTTAACATTCATGAATAATAAAAACTCTCAACAAAATATATATACAAGGAACTTGACCTCAACACAATAAACAAGCCCACAGCTAAAATAAGCAATGGGGAAAAAACTGAAAGTTTTCCTTCTAAGGTAAGCATATCCACTCTTGCCTCATCTTTTCAATGCAGAACTGAAAAGACCTAGTAATAACAATTATACAACAAAAGAAATCTAAAAGGAAGAAGTAAAATGATCTCTTTTAGCATATACATGATCATACATGTAGAATGACATAAAGACTTCTCAAAAAAAACCCAAAAAGGTTAGAAATAATAAATTCAATAAAAGTGCAGAAAAAAATCAACATACAAAAATTTGTTGTGTTTTTATGCACAAACAATAAAATATATGAAAAGAAATTTAAGAAAACAATCTCATTCACAACAGCAACAATTAGAATAAAATTCTTAGAAGTAAACTAAACCAAGGAGATGAAAGACTTGTACACTAAAAATTAGAAATTATTGATAAAAACATTAAAGAAGACACAGATAAAAGGAAAGATATTTCATGTTCATGAACTGCATAAATATATTTAAATTTCCATAATACTAAGAGTAATCTAGATGTTCTACACAATCACCTTCAAAATTCCAAAGGTAATCTTTACAGAAATATTTTTTAATCCCAAATTTTTTATGAAACCACAATAAACCCTGAGTAGCCAAAGGAATTTTGAGCATGAAGACCAAAGCTAGAGGAATAACACTTCCTGATTTCAAAATATATTACAAACCTGTAGTAATCAAAGGAGTATGTTATTGATATAAAGACAGACATATAGAAAAATGGAACAGCATATGGATCTCATAAATAAATCCACATATCAACCATCATCTTATCTTTCACAACACTGCCAAGAACACATAATGGGGAAAGGATGGCGCCGCTTCAATAAATCATGTTAGAAAACTGGATATCCACATGCAAAAGAATGAACCAGGCCTTCTATCTTACTCCACTCACAAAAAATTAACACAAAATGTAGTAAAGACTTAAATGAAACCGTAGTCCTGAAATCATAATATTTCAAACCATACAATTAGTAGAAGACATAGGGGAAATCTCTTTGACATTGGTATGGGCAATGGTTTGTTGTATATGACAACAAAAGTTCAGGCAACAAAAGTAAAAATAGATAAATTAGACTGCATCAAACTAAAAAGTTTCTGCACAGTGAATAAAACAATCAATAGAGTGTAAAGTCCACCCACAGAATGAGAAAAATATTTGCGAATCATATACCTGATAAAAATTAATATCAAAAATATATAAGGAACTCATACAACTCAATAGCCAAAAAAATTGATTTAAAAATCTGAAGAGTCACTTCTTTAAAGAAGACATACAATGGGAGAGGAGACAAGATGGTGGAGCAGGAGGACCTTGAGCTCACCTCTTCTCACAAGAACATCAAAATCACAACTAACTGCTGAACACCCATCAATAAAAAAGACTGGAACCTACCAAAAATATGTATTTTACATAAAAAGAAGAAACCCAATGAGATGTTAGGAGGGGCACACTCACAATATAATCAAATCCCATACCCCCTGGGTAGGTGACCCACAAACTGGAGAATAATTATACTGCAGAAGATGTCCCACAGGGGTGAGAGTTCTGAGCTCCATGTCAGACTCCCCAACCGAGGAGGTCATTATATAATGATCAAGGGATCAATCCAAGAAGATATAACAGTTGTAAATATATGCACCCAACATAGGAGCAACTCAATATATAAGGCAAATACTAACAACCATAAAAGGAGAAATTGACAGTAACACAATAATAATGGGAGACTTTAACACCTCATTTTCATCGATGGAAAGAATATGGAAACAGAAAATCAATAAGCAAACACAGATCTTAAATGACACATTAATTGATATTTATAGAGTATTCCATCCAAAAGCAGAAGAATACATTCTTTACAAGGGCACATGGAACATTCTCCAGGATAGACCACATGCTGTGCAACAAAGGAAGCCTCAGTATTTTAAGTAAATCGAAATCATATCAAGCAACTTTTCTGACCACAACACTATGAGATCAGAGATCAATGAAAGGAAAAAAAAAAAAAACTGAAAAAAACCAAACATGTGGAACCTAAACAACATACTACTAAACAACTAATGGATCATGGAAGAATCAAGGATGAAATCAAAGAAACCTAGAGACAAATGACAATGAAAGCACAACAATCCAAAACATATGGGATGCAACAAAAGCAGTTCTAAGAGGAAAGTTTATAGCAATGCTACCTTACCTCAGGAAACAAGAAAAAATATAAATAAACAATCTAACCCTACCCCTAAAGCAACTAGTAAAGAAGAATAAACAAGACTCAAAGTTAGTAGAAGGAAAGAAATCATGAAATCAGAGCAGGAATAAATGAAATAGAGATGAAGAAAACAATAGAAAAGATCAATGAAACTAAAAGGTGGTTCTTTAAAAAGATACTGATAAACCTTTAACAGACTCATCAACAGAAGAAAGAAGTGGGCCCAAATTGATAAAATTAATAATGGAAAAGAAGCTACAATGGACATCGCAGAAGTACAAAGTATCATAAAAGGCAACTACAAGAAACTCTATGCCAGTAAAATGGACAACCTAGTAGAAATGGACAAATTCTTAGAAAAGTTCAATATCCCAAGATTGAATCAGCAGGAAAAGAAAATATGAACAGACAAATTACAAGTACTGAATTTGAATCATATTTTTTTTAAACTCCCCAGACTTCCCTGAGGAAACTCATTCTATAAGATCACAATCATCCTGATACCAAACACAAATATACCACACACAAAACAATTACAGGCAAATATCACTGATGAACATGGACATAAAAATCCTCAACAAAAGACTAGCAAACCAAATCCAACAATACATTATAGGAATTGTAGTCCATGATCAAGTGGGATTTATCCCAGTGATGCAAGGATTTCTCACTATCCACAAATCAGTGAGATACACCACATTACAAATTGAAGAATAAAACCCATATTATCATCTCAATAGATCCAGAAAAAGCTTTTGATAAAATTCAATATCCATGTATGATAAAAACTCTTTAGAGGGCTTCCCTGGTGGCGCAGTGGTTAAGAATCTACCTGCCAATGCAATGGACATGGGTTCGAGCCCTGGCCTGGGAAGATCCCACATGCCGTGGAGCAACTAAGCCCGTGCACTAAAATTACTGAGCATGCGCTCTAGAGCCCATAAGCCACAACTACTGAGCCCACATGCCACAACTACTGAAGCCTGCACACCTAGAGCCTGTGCTCCACAATGAGAAGCCCACACACTGCAACCAAGAGTAGCCCCCACTCACCACAACTAAAGAAAGCTTGTGCACAGCAACAAAGACCCAACACAGTCAAAAATAAATAAATAAATTTATTAAAAAAACTCTTTAGAAATTTCTGCTTAGAGGGAACATACCTCAACATAATAAAGCCTATAAATGATAAGCCCACAGTTATCATCATACTCAACAGTGAAAACCTTAAAGCATTTCCTCTAGATAAGGAAAAAAGCAAGGATGTCCACTCTTACTACTTTTATTCAACATAGTTTTGGAAGTCCTAGACACAGCAATCAGAGAAAAAAAAGAAATAAAAGGACTCTGAATTGAAAGAGAAGAATTAAAAATGTCACTGCATATGACAAGACACTATACATAGTATCATGGAGGTATCAGGCTCCCTGACTTCAGACTGTACTACAAAGCTACAGTCATCAAAACTGTATGTTATTGGCACAAAAACTGACATATAGATCAATGGAACAGGATAGAAAGCCCAGAGATAAACAAATGCACCTATGGTCACCTAATCTATGAAAAAGGAGTCAGGAATATACAATGGAGAAAAGACAGTTTCTTTAATAAGTGATACTGAGAAAACTGGACAGCTACATATAAAAGAATGAAATTACAAAATTCTTTAACACCACTAAAATAATAAACTTAAAATGGATTTAGACCTAAATGTAAGACTATATACTATAAAACTCTAGAAAACCTAGGCCAAAATGTCTTTGACTTAAATTGCAGCAACATCTCTTTGGATCCATCTCCTAGAGTACTGGAAATAAAAAGAGAAATAAACAAATGAGACTTAATTAAATTAAAATCTTTTGCACAGCAAATAAAACTATAAACAAAATAAAAAAACACCCCAGAATGGTAGAAAATATTTGCAAATGATACTACAGACAAGGAATTAATCTCCAAAATATAAAAACTGCTCATCCAATTCAATATCAAAAAAACAAACAACCCAATAAAAAATGGGCAGAAGATCTAAATGGACAGAAGACCTCAATGGACATTTCTTCAAAGAAGACATACACATGAAAAAAAGGCACATGAAAAGATGCTCAACATCACTAATTATTAGGGAAATTATTAGAGAATTATTAGAGAAATGTATATCAAAACTATTATGAGGTATTGCCTCACACCAATCAGAATGGCCATCATCAAAATGTTTACCAATAATAAATGCTGGAGATAGTGTGGAGAAAGAGGAACTCTCCTACACTCTTGGTAGGGATGTAAATTCGTACATCCATTATGGGGAACAGTATGGAGGTTCCTTAAAAAAACAAAGAGAGGCACTATATGATTCTAAAATCCCAATCGTGGGCATATATCCAAAGAAAACCATAATTCAAAAAGATACATGCACCCTAATATTAATTGCAGCATTATTTGCAATAGCTAAGACATGGAAGCAACCTAAATGTCCATCAACAGATGAGTGGATAAAGAAGATGTGGTATATATACACAATGGAATATTAGTCATAAAAAATAATGAAGTAATGTCATTTGCAACAACATGGATGGACCTAGAGATAATCATACTACGTGAAGTAAGCCAGACAGAGAAAGATAAATATCATATGATATCACTTGTATGTAGAATCTAAAAAAATGATACAAATGAACTCATATACAAAACAGAAATAGACCCACAGACATAGAAAACAAACTTATGGTTACCTAAGGGGAAAGGGGGGAAGGGATAAATTAGAAGTTTAGAATTAACATATACACACTACTATATAAAAAATAGATAACCAATGAAGACCTACTGTAAAGCACAGGGAACTATAGTCAGTACTTTGTAATAACTTATAAGGGAAAAGAATCTGAAAAAGAATATATATGTATATATATATATATATATATGAATCTTTTTTCTCTACATCTGAAACTAATACAACATTGTAAATCAACCATACTTCAGTAAAAATTAAATTAAAAAAATACAAATGGCCAGCAAGTATAGAAAATGTGCTCAACATTACTAATCATGAAGGAAATACAAATCAATATCATGTGAAATATTGTCAAGACCTCTTAGAATGACTATTATCAAAGAGACAAAAAAATAACTGTTGTCAAGGTTGTGAAGTAATTGGATTCCTTATATACTGTTGGTGTGAGTGTTAATTGGTACAGTTATTATGAAAAACTGTATGGAGTTTTCTCCAAAAATTAAAAATACAACCACCCTACAATCTCAGTTGTGGATATATATCTGAAGGAAAAGATAAATAAAACAGTACCTTGAAAAGATATTTTCATTCCCATGTTTATTTCAAGGTATTGTACAGTATCCAAGTATGGAAATAACCTAAAGGTCTATCACTGCGTGAATGGATTTGTGTGAAAATATGATAGATATGTGTAAATATACACACACACACAAATGGAATATGATTTAGCCCCCAAAAGGAGTAAAATACTGCCATTTTGGCAATACACATAAATTTGGAGGTCATTTTCCTAAGTAAAATAAGCCAGATGCAGAAAGATAAATAATACATGGTACCATTTATATGAGGAGTTTGAAAGAGTCAAACTTGTAGAAGTAGAGAGTAGAATGTTTTTTTCCAGGGTTTTGTAGTAGTTGAATACAGGGAGATGTTTGTCAAGGGATACAAAGTCTCGATTATGCAAGCAAGATACATAAGTTCTAAATGTCTCATGTAAAACAATGTGACTCTAGTTAAAAGTACTGTATTACTTTAAATTTCCTCAGACAGTAGATCTTATGTGTTCTCATCACACAAGGGGAAAAAAAAGAAGGAAAAATGAAAATGGGAAATATGGGAGGTAATGGACATGTTAGTCACCTTCACTGTGGTCATTATTCTGCAATATATACTTATACTGAATCATGGTCGTCACTATGGTTGTATATGCTAAATATCTTCTATTTTTAATTGTCAATTATAACTCAATAAAGCTGGGAAATATAGAAAACTCCTTTGATAAGTCATGTTAATCTCACTTTATATCACATACATCTTGATAAGATGTAATGAGAAGATAATTGACATAATAATTATCTGTGGTATTTTTCTTAAAAAAATAAAAAACTACCTCTTAGTCCCATGAAGATAATATCAGGCAAACATAATTGAAGGACATTTTTCAAAATACTCTTAAAATAGTCAATACTATGATCAACAAGGGAAAACTGATAAACTGTCACACAGCAGAGAAGACTAAGTACACACGTCAACAAACTGTAATGTGGCATCCTGGAACAGACTTCTGAAATTCTAGTAAGTTCTGTGCTTTGATTAATAACATTTTACAAATTTTAGTTTCTTAGTTTTGACAAATATACCATCATTTTACTTAAATGGGAAACTGGGTCAAAAGTATATGGCAACTCTCTGGAGCATGTTTTCTGTAAGGCTATAATTCTTTCAAAATAAAAAGTTTATTCAAAAAATAGTTTGATTTGTGATATTAAACAAGAACTATTAAACACATATACCTCTATGATATTTTAAGTGTGAAATCAAAGGCTAATAAAAAAAGAAAACATAGTTAAATTAGCAATGAAGATATTTGTAATAGCTTTAGGAAAGTGGAAGAAACAAATTGAGATATTGAGACAGCTGTGGAGTGAAACAAAACAGAAATGACTTTAAATTTTAGTGTTTGCCATTGGGGGAGAATAGAGACACTATTAACAGAAATATTTAAAAAATCAGGAATAGGAATACATTGGAAAATAGATCTGATTATTCCAGTTTTGTCAATGTCAATTTTGACATATTCCTGGATATCCATGTATAAATGTCAGTGAAGACATTACTAGAACCTAAAAGTCAGAAGATTGCATTAAGAGTTCAGGAAATGTGTTTTTTTAAAGAACCTCCATACTGTTCTCCAGAGTAGCTGTACCAATTTATATTCCCACCAATAGTGTAGGAGTGTTCCTTTTTCTCCACACCCTCTCCAGCATATATTATTAGTAGACTTTTAGATGATGGCCAATCTGACTCATGTGAGGTGATACCTAATTGTAGTTTTGATTTACATTCCTCTAATAATTAGCAATGTTGAGTTTTCATGTACCTTTTGACCACATGTATGTCTTCTTTGGTGAAATGTCTACTTAGATCTTCTGCCCATTTTTTGATTGGGTTGTTTGGCTTTTTCTGGTATTGAGCTATATGAGCTTTTTGAGCTACCATATGTTCCTGCAGTCCCATTCCTGGACATATATTTGGAGAAAACTATAATTTGAAAACATACATGCACTCAGTGTTCATTGCAGAACTATTTACAATAGCCAAGATATTGAAGGAACCTAAATGTCCATTGACAGATGTATGGAGAAAGAAAATGTGGTATATTTATACAATGGACTATTAGTCATAATAAAAGAATGAAACAACACCATTTGCAGCACATGGGTGGACCTAGAGATTATCATACTAAGTGAAGTAAGCCAGACAAAGACAAATATTGCATGATATCGCTTATATATGGAATCTAAAAAAATGATACAAGTGAAATTATATACAAAACAGAAATATACCCACAGACCCAGAAAACAAACTTATGGTTACCAAAGGCAAAAGGGGGTAGGGATTAATTAGGAGTTTGGGATTAACATATAAACACTACTATATATAAAATAGATAACCAACAACGACCTACTGTATAGCACAGGGAACTATACTCAATATTTAGTAATAACCTATAAGGGAGAAGAATGTGAAAATGTATATGTATAACTGAATCACTTTGCTGTACATTAAAAAACACTGTAAATCAACTGTACTTCAATAAAAAATTTTGAAAAATAAAGGAGTTCATGAAGTGGATGAAGAAATGTAGAACAAAATAGTAGGAGTAGGGAAGTAAAGGAAAGCAAGGAGAGTATGTATGATTAAATAAAGTGAATAGAAGATGGCAAAATCAGAGAAACTCAAGGGCTAAAGAGATAAACACCCAAGTTAACTGAGTAGCACCATGTTTGGACACTGAGAAGTCATTATCTAAGGAGATTGGTCACAGTAGATTAGCAAGGAACAAAAGTAGAGGTGGTAGAAAATAATACATGGCATTACATTTCATGGCATGAATGGGGTAAAAAATTACAAAATAAAAAAAAGCAGGAGGGGAGCACTAGGATCCTGAATTTAAAGACACAAATATCTATGGCCAACCAGCTGCAAACTATAAACTCGTTGAATTAGGTAAGTCACTATTTTGTTTTCAAATGTCACATGTTAAAAGCATATGTGACATTTGTAATACCTCTTAGGGGTATTATTGCTTGATTTTTATCAGATGTTTTATTTGTTTCATGGAATTAGGTATACCTATAAATAAAGAAGTTATCTCATTAAATTGATATGAAATATAACATATAGGAAAGTTTTGTAACTGAGGAATGTTATGCTAACATAATGTTAATGAAAAAACAATGTAACATATCTTGAGTGGGAAAAGGACTTTTTTTTCTTTTTCTTGAATTGTACTTTTTTAATAACAAGAAAGAAGCCAATAGAGTTAAAAATGGGGGATATGTAAAAAGAGTGGAGAAGATTTATGAAACAACAGCAACAAAATAGCAGTGATGATTTAAAAGCACAAGTGAAAGAAGAGAGGAGTATTCTACCTGTTCTAAGTCTGACGAGAAAGGAAAGACAAAAAAAAATGGAAAATGAACTTTTTGGAATCTGATACTTTAATAGACTTTCATTTATTTATTCGACAAATATTTGAGCATTTATTATGGAACAGATGTTGATCTATATAGTAGGGATAAAGTGGCAAAAATATATAGGGCTCCTGACTTCTTGTAGGTCCCTGATGGTTGACAGGTTTTGTTTTGTTTTGTTTTGTTTTTTCTTACAGCATTTTAAATATGTCATCTCATTGCCTTCTGACCACCAGATTTTCTCATGAGAAAAAATAAAAGATGTTAACCTTATAAAGGATTCAATGTATGTGACAATTTCATTCTCTCTGTCTTTGGCTTTTGACAGTTTGATCACAATATGTATCAATATCTGTGTGTCTCTCTTGATTCTATTTGAAGGATATAGAGTTACTTAGATGTGTAGATTCATGTATTTCATTAAATTTGGCAAGTAGTCAATTATTAGTTCTTCAAATGTTTCTTCTGCCCCTTTCTCTCCCTCCTCTGCTTATGGGACTCCCATAATGTATTTGTTGGTATGTGTGGTGGTGCTCCAATGGTTGCTTAGGCTGTGTCAATTTTTCTTCATTTATTTTACCTTCTGCCTCTCAGACTGAATGATTTCAATTTATACATCTTCAAGTAGCTGACTCTTCTGCCAGCTCAGATTTGCTTTTGAACTTTTCTAGTGAATTTTTCATTCAGCTCTTGTATTTTAACTTCAGAATTTCTATTTAATTGCCTTTTGTAATTTCTCTTTTTAAAATATTCTCTATTTCTTTGGACTTTCCTGGTTCCATTTATTTTATGTTCATAATTCCATTTAGCTGTTTGAGGACATGTAAGACAGTTGATTTAAAGTCTTGTTCTAGTACGTTCAGTGTTTGTTCCTCCTCAGTGATATTTCTGTCAGTTTTTATTTAGTCTTGTGAATTGGTCATGCTTTTCTATTTATTTGTTTGCCATATAATGTTTTCATAGAAAAGTAGACATTTAGATTATTATAATGTGGTAACTCTGGAAATGAAATTTTCCCCATTCCCCATGGTTTGTTTTTGTTTGTGAGTGCTACAGTCACCCATTTGTTTATTGACTTTTCCAAATTATTTTAGCAATGACTATTTCTCTTGTTTCATGTAATTATAGATGCTTCCATTCCATTATCTAAATGGTCAGGCAGTGACCTGAGAGAGTTTCCTTCAATGCTAAAATTCAGGAGCCTCTTTCTTCGCTAAACACTTCTTTGGTTTTTGTTAATTTTTTGATACGATTCTGAAGTTGATTTTGACAGTTTTTGCCAGATTCATGGCTAATTCAGTGGTGGGATGGATCTTTGGAATTCCCTACCTCACCATTGTCAGTGACGCCACTCTTGCTTTCTAAGAGACAGTAACATCTCTCTCTCTCTCCTCTCAGGAGATTACTCTATCTGAGTGCCCCACTACCTTGAAAACTTCAGAACCATTTGTCACCTCAGTGTATATTCTTTTTATGTTGTGGAAAATCCATTTTAATTCAACAAGAGGGGATGTAATTAATTTGCCCACAAAACTGAAGATCTAAAAACCAACTATGGATCTAAGGCTAATGTTACATTTAATAATTGTTTCATGAAATGGAAAATTAATGAGGAAATGATGTATTGCTACTAAGCTGTGGAGATACACTAATAAATGAACTGCACTATGTTTCTTCAAAGATACAAAACTTTAATTAGTGGGATATTTATAACACAGTTAAACAAGATTGATAAGGCAACATCTTAGCAATTGAAAGCAAATGATTTCAATCTGGCTGCTAGTAGGCAGAAGACAACCCAAGAGCATTCTATCATGTTGTCCGTTATGTTGGTTTTGTCATTTCTTAGTCCTTTTGTCTTTTATTAGTTATTTGAACACTTTTAGTTGAGGTATGCACTCTCCATGTCAGCCTATTTACCAACATTCTTTATTATCTTGCATTCAGCTCACATTTTTAGTGTCTTTCCTAGCCCTTTTATTGTTGCTTAGTTTGTGACCTTTTCTCTACCTTATATGCAACTATTTTGTGCAATCAAACAACAGAGAAACCTTATCTTTTATTTTCAGGAGATCAAACATGAGGATTTTTAAGTGAAAATGGGTAACATTAATTTACTTCGGATTCTGCCCTATTTTTCTTTTTTGCTGTATTAGTATGTAAAAATTCATTTTAGAAATTTCATTTGGGTTTTCCGCCATCTCTGGATTTGGAAAGAAACAGACAGAAATGCAATAAAATTTGTTATACTGGAATCTATGTGCATAGTCAGTTGTTCTAACAGCCTCACTACAAATGCCATGGTATTTATATCTAGATTAATAAATAGTGGAGATTCTGAAGAAAGACCATTGATACACAGTTGTCAAAAAAGCCCTAGGCCAATTATCTATGGCATTTATGTATCTTACAAGTCAAAGAAAGCCATGAAATTTAGAATTAACCAGTCACTATCTATTGAATGTTTCCTCTGCTTTGTTCTATGCATTTAGTTTACACCTGTAACTTTATTGACTGATGTGGATCCCTGCACAATCAATATGGCTGGGGAAATATTTATTAATCATGAAATCTGACTGGGACAAAGAAATAGACATTTATGTTTATCTTCCAGTCCATGTTATCAATTACATGGGTACATGGCTTCTATCTGAATTGTTTAAATAATTAAGAATGGACAGCAATTCTTTTAATAACTCAGATTGTTTAGATAAAGTCCCCACAGAGCTATCATTTCTGCAAAATACATTATGTGTAAATATGTTTATCTTTATCCAAATGTTCCCAAATATTTCTACTTAAATTAATTTTATTTTAAAAAGATTTTTTTTTCTGATAATAATTTACGTTTTGATCTCATAATGAAAACTAGGATAGAACGTCTTTAAATTACTGAAAATTGATTTCAGCAGAATAGAGGATAATAGAAGAATTGGGAAATATTTATTTTGCAGGAACAAAATAAAATGGTTCTTCCATTTTATACTTGACTAATGGCACACACACACAAAAGACTGATAACTGGTTTTCCAAAGATTCTAACAGAACTCTGAACCACCAACTACAGTTTGACCTGGGACTAACATCCTTTAGCTCAGTAAGTGGAATAGTGGAGAAATAATGAGAAACAAGAAAGTTCACAGAACTCACTCTTGCTTTAACAGCATAAAGCCAGTGTTCACAAAACACTCTCCCAGAAGTTTTCATGAGAGAGCACATTTTACAAGTTTGATCATTTCTTTCTTTTTTTTGTATAGAGTAAGCAAGGTATAGAGAAAATATATTTACAAAAGCATAACTGGTTATTCACAGCATTCTCTCATTCATTCCTTCTCTAGAGATGTGAGATAGCTAGAGATGTGAAAAGTTGATAGATTAAGCAAAAGTTTTCCTCTTCAAATAAAGATTATAGAATAAATTTGCCTTCTTGTCACACATTTGGTAGAAAATTCATAACGTCTATTTTGCTTTCAGTTTAAATGTTTTAAGCATTCAAATAAAAGAGGATAAAGGCATATTCTAATATCCCAAATATATGCTTTATTTGCTTTTATTTTTGAAATATTTATTTGAAGATAAACTTTGTCCCATATTCCAGAGTTTTAACATGCAGGATGTCAGGAATATTTTAACAAAAGCTTAGATTATTATTTGATACCTATGATTGCTGTTTATATGTATTGTGTATACTGGTTAATGCATTACATCAATTATGAAGTTTTATTTCAGCAATCCTTTTCTTTTTTTTTTTCAAGGCCCAGAATACTTCTTTGATGGGAGTCCCAACTGAGCATAAACTGACATTCAGAGTTTGATTATGTCCAAAAAGCTGTATATAGGCAGTCCCAGGGCTTTAGTAGCCAAAGTGCAGGCATGGGGATTTTCAGGTAGTTGAGAAAGCCTGTTAAAAGAACATTTGTGAAATACTATAAGGAATACAGATTAAGAAAACATAAACAAAAGGACAGGAAATAACAATAGTAGCATGAGGTTTTGCCCCAGTATGATATTATGAAAAGAAAATGGTACTTTTAATATTCCCCAAATTTTAAAGCACTTCTGACCAGGTAGCCCTTCACAAATAAAAATATTATGTTAATAAGATTTCTGCACCCATAAGAACAGTAGTGAATTATCAGTGGGGATCTTATTTCTCAGTAGACACAGCAATGTAGGACCTAGAAGGAAATCAGTATTGAACCATGCAATAAAAATTGTTTAGGTTCCTAGCCATGGAGACTGAAAAATAAGTTTAAGTACTCTTCAGGAGGTTATAGTCCTACCTAAGGAGGGAGTTCCATGTCAGGGGAATTTGAGAATTAAAGTTAAAATGATCTTCTTTCTAGTCACACTGAAAGCAGTGATGGAAAATTTGTGTTCCTTCTATTTAAATGTATAAAATATGTCGCAGTTGTGTGGCTTTCTATCTATCTACCATGAACAACGTGCATCACTCACTGAGTGGAAATGAAGGACTCCTCAGTCAAAGTTATGTCATTCTTCACACAGCATGTCTAATTTCTTTGCCCAATTGTTAATCATGTAATTTGGTTTTTATTTTTGCTATTGAATTGCAGCAGTTTCTTATATATTTTTAATGTTAACCACTTATCAGATATATGGTTTGCAAATATTTTCTGATTTTTTAGTTTGCTTTTCGTTTTGTTGATTTCCTTCTTATTATGCAAAACTTTTTAGTTGATGTAGTCCCCCTTGTCCATTTTTATTGTGTTGACTGTGCTTTTGGTGTTTTTTTAAAGAAATTATTGCCAAGACTAATGGCATACATTTTTTCTATGATTTCCTCTAAAAATTTTGGAGTTTCAGAGCTTACATTTAAACCTATAATCCATTTTAAGTTTATTTTTAGTGTATGGTGTAAGATATGGGTCCAATTTTATTCTTTTCAGAAGGAGTGAAGAACCAGTGTACCCAAAAACATGGATTTGAGACTGTCTTTTGCATGGTGTGTATTCTTGGCACATTTGTCAAAGATCAGTTGACCATAAAGGTGTGAGTTTAATTATGGGTGTTCTATTGAGCCTACTTAAATATCTTTCATCAGTTTTTTAAAGAAAATTTTAAAAATTGAAGCATAGTTGATTTACAATATTATATTAGTTTCATATGTACAGTATAATGATTCAGTATTTTTATAGTTTATACTCCATTAAAAGTAATTACAAGATAATGCCTATATTTCCTTGTACTATACAATATTTCTTGCTGCTTATCTATTTTATACATTGCGTCTCTTAAAGCCATACACTTAACATGAACCTCTCCCCTTCCCTCTCCCCACTGGTAACCACTGGTTTGTTTTCCATATCTGAGTCTGTTTCTGTTTTGCTATATACATTCATTTGTATTTATTTTAGATTCCATATATAGGTGGTCTTATCCAGTATTTGTATTTCACTATTTGACTTGTTTCATGAAGCATAATATTCCATGTTGCAACAAATGACAGAATTTTACTTTTCTTTATGGCTGAGTAATATTCCATTGTATATATATATACCACATCTTCTTTATCCATTCATCTGTTGATGGACACATGGGTTGTTTCCATATCTTGGTTATTGTAAATACTGCTGCTATGAATATTGGGATACATGTATCTTTTCTAATTAGTGTTTCTGTTTTTCTTGATATATACCTAGGAGCAGAAATGGTGGATCACATGGTAGTTCTATTTTTAGTTTTTTAAGGAACCTCCATACTGTTTTCCATAGTGGCTGCACCAAATTACATTCCTACCAACAGTTACAAGGGTTCCTTTTTCTCTACATCTTCACTAAATATTTGTTCTTTGTAGACTTTATGATGATAACCATTCTGGCACTGTGAGGTGATATCTCATTGTTGTTTTGATTTGCATTTCCCTAACAATTAACAATGTTTAAAATATTTTCCTGTGTCTCAGCCATCTGTATATCTTCTTTGGAAAAGTGTTTATTTTGGTCTTCTACCAATTTTTGACTTTGATGTTGTTGCTGTTGTTATTGAGTTGCATGAGCTGTTTATAAATTTTGGATATTAACCCGTTTGTTGGTCATATCATTGGTAAATATTTTCTCTAAGTCATCTTTTCATTTTGTTGATGGCTTCCTTTGCTTTGAAAAAGATTTTAAGTTTAATTAGGTCTTTTTTTTTCTTTTTGCTCTTATCTCTCTTGCCTTAGGAGACAGAGCCAAAGAAATATTGCTACAATTTATGTCAGAGCATTCTGCCTATGCTATCTTCTAGGATTTTTATGGTTTAGTGTCTTACATTTAAATCTTTAACCCATTTTGAATTTACTTTTGCATATGGTAAAAGGGAATGTCCTAATCTCATGGTTTCACATGTAGCTGCCCATTTCTCCCAGCACCACTTATCGAACAGACTATCTCTTTTCCATTGTATATTCTTGCCTTCTTTGTCATAGATTAATTGACCACAGCTGTGGGGGTTTATTTCTGAGCTCTCTATTCTGTTTAATTGATCTATGTGTCTGTTTTTGTGCCAGTACCATGCTGCTTTGGTTACTGTAGCTTTCTGGTATTGTCTGAAGTCTGGGAGCCTGATTCCTCTAGCTACATTTTTCTTTCTCAAGATTGCTTTGCTATTAAGTGTCTTTTGTGATTCCATATGATTTTTAGAACAATTTGTTCCAGCTCTGTGAAAAATGTCATGGGTATATTGATAAGTATTGCATTAAATCTGCAGATTGCTTTCAGTAATATTGATGTTTTAACAATATTAATAAAGGCCATAGCCAACATTATACTCAACAATGAAAAGCTGAAAGGCTTTCCTCTAAATTCAGGAAGAAGACAAGGATGCCCACTCTAGCCATTTCTATTTAACATCATACTGGAAGTCCTAGCCACAGCAATTAGAGAAGAAAAAGAAATAAAAGGCATACCAAATGGAAGTAAAGAAATAAAACTGTCACTATCTTCAGTTGGCATGATACTTTATATAGAAAACCCTAAAGTCTCCACCCCAAAACTATTAGAACTAATGAATTAATTCAGCAAAGTTTCAGGATACAACATATATATACAGAAATCTGCTCCTTTTCTAATCATTAATAATGAACTCTCAGAAAGATAAACTAAAAATATCCCTTCTAAAATCATGTCAAAAGAATAAAGCACCTTAGGAATAAAATTAACCAGGGAGCTGAAAGTCCTATACTCTGAAAACTATAACACATTGATGAAGGAAGTTGAGGATGATATAAAGAAATGGAAAGATATCTCATGCTCTTGATTTGGAAGAATTAAAATTCCTTCATAAGGGCTTTATAGTTTCTAGTGTATGAGTTTTTTGCCTCCTTTGTTAGGTTTATTTCTATGTATCTTTTCTTTTTTAGACTATTGAAAATGTGATATTTTCTTAATTTCCTTTATAGGTAGTTCATTGTTGGTGTGTAGAAGTGGAGCTGATTTTTGTAAGTTCATTTTGTATCCCGTAACTTAACAGAATTCATTTATTATATCTAACAGGTTTACTCCTAAAGGAAAATATAAGTGAAATCTTATAGAAATTCTTGAAATGTGTGCAATGTTTTCCTGACTATAACAACAAAAACACAGATAACAAAAGCAAAAACAAATAAGCTGGACTACATCAAACTAAAAAGTTGTTGTGCAGCAAAAGAAACAAGTATAAAAATGCAACCTTCAGAATGGGAGAAAATATTTGCAAGCCATATATCTGATAAAGGATTATCATTCAAAATATGTAGAGGACTCCTACAACTCAATGACAATAAAACAAATAACCCAATTAAAAATGGGCAAAGAAACTGGATAGACATTTCTCCAAGGAAGACATACAAATGGCCAACAAGTATAGAAAAATGTGCTCAATATTATTAATCATCAGGAAAATGCAAAGCAATATAACCATGAGATATCACCTCATATGTATTAGATGGTTATTATCAAAAAATCAAAATATAACAAGTATTGGCAAGGATGTGGAGAAAAAGGAACTGTTGAACTCTGTCAGTGCTAATATAAATTGGTGTAACTACTATGGAAAATATCATGGAAGTTCCTCAAAATTTTAAAATAGAACTACCAAATGATCTAGCAATTCTACCTATGGGTATTTACCTAAAATAAGTGAAATCAGGATCTTGAAAGTATATTTGCATGCCATGTTCATTGCAGCATTGTTTACAATAGCCAAGACAATGAAGCCACTTAAATATCCATTGATAGATGAATGGATAAATAAAATATGGTTTATACATACAATGGAATATTACTCAGCATTAGAAAAGAAAGAAATGTTCCATTTGCAACAACATGGATTAGCCTAGGGGAAATTATGCTGAATGAATAAAAATGAACACAGAAAGACAAATACTACATGATACCACTTGTATGAACAAAATAGTCAAACTAATAGAAATAGAGAGTAAATTGGTGGTTGCCAGGAGCTAGGAGGAGGGGAAAAAGGAAGGGATATTTGTCAAAGAATGAAAAGTTTCAGTCATGTAGATGAATAGGTCCTGAAGATCTACTGTACAGAATAGTGCCTATCATTAAATAATACTGAATTGTATATTTAAAATTTTGCTAAAAAGGCAGATTTTATATTGTATTATTATCAATAATAATAATAAAACACAGTGGGAGGAAACTTTTGGAAATGATGGCTATGTTTATGGCATAGATTGTGGTATGGTGTCACAGCTGTATAATTATCTCCAAACTCATCAAGTTGTTTACTAAGTGTATACAGTTGTTTGCATGTCAATTATACTTCAATAAAGTGTTTTTTTAAAAGGTTAAAATGTCATTCAGAAATGCAGACTATTAAAAAGAAATGCACTTCTCTGGTGGAATAAAGTTACAATGGGACAGGGTAGGGGAAAGTATTTTAAGTTACATCACACTAATATATATGCCATAAAAAGAAAAACAAAAATACTCTTTGAAGCAGTAGCTGAAATGTGTTATTACATTCCTAACCTTACAGAAATCACTTTGGTAACACCAGGCACCTTGTTACTTAACTGACTAAAGAATTCACAATTCCACCTCTAAGAGAACATAAATGTGTTAAGTTGTAGAGTTTTGTCTTTAATTTAGCCACATATTTGATAAAGTTATTTGAGGAAAATAAAATACATTTAAAGTTGGCATAGTACAGTAAATATTTCACTATGATATGAAATGATGTCATAGTAGAGTAAAATGAACTAAATTCACCCTTAGACATATCATGTGCAACTCTTAATTATTTCTGGGAAAAATTTTATGCTATATTGAATTCATGTTGGGGGTTATATGTATATAGTATATTTGAAGTCATATTTCAAGGAATGTTATGTGTTCTTTTCAAAATTAGAATTTAAACTACTGCTATCAACACTATGGCAAAGATGTAATAATTTACCATGGAATGATTCCATGTCCCAAATAAATTATCATAAATCTCAAAGGTTTTGTTTTTATAGCACCCTCCCCCCCAAATAATCTATACATAAATAAAATTTTAAAGAGCCAAAATTGTTAATAAACCATGTTACTCTATTTAATCAGCACAGATGTACACTAGTCATCATTCACTCTGGAGCATTATGTATTTTGCCCTGCTGAGTAATGAGGCTATATTTTGAAAACAAAATTTTATAAAATTCTATAAAATAAACCATAACTTTCTTTTGATTCCATGACAAATCAACACATGGAAGTCTACACTTGTACATTTACAGTTATTATGAGCAAAACCTAAGACATTTAAATCAATTCTGTAAAAAACGCAGGAAGGATGGAATGGTAGTTACTGCTAAAGAAATTATTTCCCTCCCTTCAGAAAGAAACGTCATGTGTAAATGCCAGTGAAGCTGTGACAAGTTTTACTTCCTCACTTGGAAATTGCTATTTAACAAACTTTCTTGCTTCTCTTTGAAAGTAGCATAAATTTTTATTTTACTAGAAATCAGTGAAGTGCTCTTCTCCTCACTTGATATTGAAAGTAGCTACTTGACACACTGATTCTGAACAATTATGTGATCTATAGTATTTAGCATTAAAGCTTAGCTAATGAAAGTGGAAAAATAGTGGTGACAAACAACCAGCTCAGAATGTCTTGACTGTCCTTCATAGCAGATGATTATTCCTCTCATTAAAGTTACAAACCTTGAGAAAAAAAAAATTATGAAAAAGCAAGCATGATTCAGACACTAATACAAATTAGATGTTCAGTAATTAGTGAATGCAAATGAAAAGTTACTTTTTTGGTACTAAGGTGTTTTCTTTATCATTGGATTTCCATTTCCAATTAGATTGAAGAAAATTGTCCAATTAGCCTCTTGAAATATTAAATGTAAGGAAAAATTCTAAAACAAAAAAAATAGAAATTATACTATTATTTGCTGTTATTTATATTTACTATTATTATTTATTTATAAACATTTATTGAGTGTATACTTTTTGAAACATGCAGGGCAAAATGATGGGTGTAATTTGAAAATTCTGAAACATAATCTCTGCCCTCAAAGATTTAAGTAACACATTAGTTGGAGAAATAAAGCTTACATGGCAGAAACATATCTAAGGCCATGAAATTTACATCTCTCAAAAAAGAAAACTTTTTCCAATTCTCTTTGATATTTTATCTTTATTTTAAGACTAAATTTATCTGGAGGTAGACACTTAATCTTATGATAAACCAGAAAATGGAGGTTCTCTCTGTCAATTACAGTGTTATGCTCTATATATTCCTCAGTCACTCAGAGCTTATATAGTGCCAATGAGTAATCATAGAGAAAGAAAAGGTGTCTAGTAATTTGAAGTCATCTGACATCACTTTTTGGAATGTATTATGTTTTTTCCTGTTCTTTCAGGTGTCTTCATTGCTTCAACATGTCATCTTCTGAGGGATCTTGTTAAAATGTAGATTCAGGTTGAATAGACCTGAGCTGGGGCCTAAAATTCTGTTTTTCTAATAGGCTTTCCAAATAAGCTGCTGAGGTTGCTCCTGATCTGGGTGGATATCATGCTGTAAGTAGGTAGACTCTAAAGAAAAATCTTTGTATTACTATGGTTGGTAATAACATGACCTTTATGTACTCCTCACTCTAAGTACAAGCCTAATTCAGCTGGTTCCATATCTCAGAAGGATAAAAGAAAAGTTTTCTCATACTGTGGAAAAAAATTTATATGCTTACACAGGCTGAGTAGCCATTCTTAATCCACTTTTCTCACATTATGTTTCCTTTGATTATTCTGATAGTCCAGTTTCTGCCTAAGGGACTCCATAAAATATCTACTCTAAGGAATTTTGATGCCCCTTCAAATAAATTATTTAGAAAGGTAAATGGGCAAGATGCAGGGTCTTTTCTGACCTACTTAGTTCTCTCAGAATTCTTCCTAACTAGGAAGTCTAATCTCCCCTTAGGTGAAAGGTGAATTGGGTGGAAGGAACTAGATCCACAAGTAACTTTTCAAACTTTTGTTTATCCCAGGATCTCAGTTTTGGAGGTTCAAAAATAGATAATCATTTTCTTTTGTCCTTTATAATCTATTGTTTCTTCCATTCTCTAAGTCATATATATATATTAGTTTAAATAGGAAAAGGTAAAAAGGAAAATACAATTATCAGAAATAAAAAATATATTTATCAATCCATTACCTGCACTATGGCAGAGTCAATGTTGAGAAAACTCCATCTTAATACTGGATAATTTTCCAAATATATTTTAGTTTTTACCTGGATTCATGGGAAAATAAAGACATTCTCAGAAGCTATGAAACACCGTGAACAAACCAACAAAAGTTTTGGTCTGCTGTTAGAGCTGGAGACCTAAAGCACTGAGATGTGTGGGGCTACAGATATCTAAGTAGGTATATAAGTAGAGATTCTACCAAATATTTCTCTTTGTAAATTTCTTAACACAAGTTCATACTTGCTTGGAATAGAAGTTGGAATGCAAACACTATCTGGGAAAATACTCAGGCAAACTTCAAATACTTTCTGCAAAGTCCACAAACACTAACATAATTTCACACACAAAAAAAATTACTAAAAATAAAGAAGAATGAAAAATAAATCCTGGAGGTGAACAATATAATACCTGAACTAAAAAAGTCACTAGGAGGAGTTTGACTTCAGGCTTCATAAAGTAGAGGAAAAAATATATATATCAATGAACTTGAAGGCAGGTCATTTGAAATTATGCAGTGAAAAGAGAAACAAAATATAATTTAAAAAATATTTAGAAAGCCTAAGAGAATTCTGGGACACCACCAAGAGAACCAATATATGAAAGTCACAGAAGGATACAATATTTCTTACTAAGACAGTGCAGAAGAAGACAGAAAGGGGCAGAAAAATTATTTCAAGAAATAATGGCTGAAAACTTAACAAATCCCGAGATAGAAATGGATATCTAAATTCATGAAACTCAAAAATTCCAAATTAGATGAACCCAAAGAAGATTATACCAAGAGATAAGATAATCACATTTTTCCCATAGACAAAGAGAACATTTTGAAAGCATCAAGATAAAATTGACTCATTACACACAAAGGAGTCCTCAAAAGACTATCAACAGATTTCTCAACAGAAATCCTGTAGGCTATAAAGAGTGGGATGATATATTCAAAGTGCTGAAAGATAAACTACAAACCAAAATACTACACTCAGCAATCTGTATCAAGATGAAGGAAAGATAAAGACTTTTCCAGAAAAACTGAAGAAGTTCATCACTACTACATCTCTCTTACTAGAAATGCTAAAAGAATTTCCACATTAAATAAAAGGATGGTGCAGAAGAACTACAATCCTGCAGTCTGGAACAAAAACCATATTCACAGAAAGATAGACAAGATGAAAAGGCAGTCAGCTATGTACCAGATGAAGGAACAAGATAAAACCCCAGGAAAAGAACTAAATAAACCAGGGGATAGGCAACCTTCCAGAAAAAGATATCAGAATAACGATAGTGAAGATAATCCAGGACCTCGGAAAAAGAATGGAGGCAAAGGTTGAGAAGATGCAAGAAATGATTAACAAAGAACTAGAATAATTAAAGAACAAACAAACAGAGATGAACAATACAATAACTGAAATGAAAACTACACTAGAAGGAATCAATAGCAGAATAGCTGAGGCAGAAGAATGGGTAAGTGACCTGAAAGACAGAATGGTGAAATTCACTGCTGTGGAACAGAATAAAGAAAAAGAATGAAAAGAAATGAAGACAGCCAAAGAGAGTTCTGGGACAACATAAATGCAACAACATTCTCATTATAAGGGTCCCAGAATGAGAAGAGAGAGAGAGAAAGGACCAGAAAAAATGTTTGAAAAGATTATAGTCGAAAACTTCCCTAATATGGGAAAGGAAATAGCCACCTAAGTCCAGGAAGCACAGAGAGTCCATTACAGGATAAATCCAAAGAGAAATACACTGAGACACACAGTAATCAAATTGGCAAAACTTAAAGACAAAGAAAAATTATTGAAAGCAGCAAATAACAAATAACATACAAGAGAACTCCCATAATGTTAACAGCTGATTACTGAGCAGAAACCATACAAGCCATAAGGGAGTGGCATGATATACTTAAAGTGATGAAAAGGAAGAACATACGATCAAGATTACTCTACCAGGCAATGATCTCACTCAGATTCAATGGAGAAATCTAAAGTTTTACAAACAAGCAAAAGCTAAGAGAATTCAGCACCACCAATCAGCTGTACAACAAATGCTAAGGGAATTTCTCTAAGTGGGAAAAATAAGAGAAGAAAATAACCTACAGAAACAAGCCCAAGACAATTAAAAAAATGGTAATAGGAATATGCATATCAATAATTACCCTAACTTTAAATGGATTAAATGCTCTGACCAAAAGAAACAGACTTGCTGAATGGATACAACAACAAAACCCATATTTATGCTGTCTACAAGAGACCTACTTCAGACCTAAGGACACATTCAGACTGAAAGTGAGGGGATGGAAGAAGATATTCCATGCAAATGGAAATCAAAAGAAAGCTGGAGTAGCAATACTCATATCAGGTAAAATAGACTTTAAATAAAGAATGTTACAACAGACAAGTAAGGACACTACATAATGATCAGGGAATCAATCAACTAAGAAGATAAAACAATTATAAATATATATGCACCCAAGATAAGCGAACCATAATACATAAGGCAACACTAATAATAGCCCTAAAACAGGAAATTGACAGTAACACAATAATAGTGGGGGACTTTAACACCTCACTTACACCAATGGACAGATCATCCAAAATGAAAATAAATGAGAAAACAGAAGCTCTAAATGACACAATACAGCAGATACATTTAATTGATATTTATAGGACATTACATCTAAAAACAGCAGATTACACTTTCTTCTCAACTGCACACAGAACATTCTCCAGGATAGATCACACCTTGGGTCACAAATCAAGCCTCAGTAAATTTAAGAATATTGAAATCATATCAAGCATCTTGTCTGACCACAACGCTATGAGATTAGAATTGAATTACAGGGAAAAAAAAGCATAAAAAACACAAACACATGGAGGCTAAACAATACGTTACTAAATAACCAAGAGATAACTGAAGAAATCAAAGAGGAAATCAAAAAATGCATAGAGACAAATGACAATGAAAACATGACAATCCAAAACTGATGGGATGCAGCAAAAGCAGTTCTAAGAAGGAAGTTTATAGCTATAAAAGCCTACCTCAAGAAACAAGAAAAGTCTCAAATAAACAATCTAACCTTACATCTAAAGGAACTAGAGAAAGAAGAACAAACAATACCAAAGTTAGCAGAAGGAAAGAAATGATAAAGATCAGAGCAGAAATAAATGAAATAGAAACAAAGAAAACAATAGAGAATATCAATAAAACTAAAAGCTGGTTCTTTGTGAAGATATACAAAATTGATAAACCATTAGGCAGACTCATCAAGAAAAAGAGGGAGAGGACTCAAAACAATAAAATTAGAAATGAAAAAGGAGAAGTTACAGCAGACACCACAGAAATACAAAGCATCCTAAGAGACTACTACAAGAAACTCTAGACCAATAACATGGACAACCTGTAAGAAATGGACAAATTCTTAGAATGGTATAACCTTCCAAGACTGAACCAGGAAGAAATAGAAAATATGAACAGATGAATCACAAGTAATGAAATTGAAACTGTGATTAAAATCTTCCAAAAAACAGAAGTCCAGGACCAGATAGCTTGACAGGTGAATTCTATCAAACATTTAGAGAAGTGATAACACCCATCCTTTTCAAACTCTTCCAAAAAATTGCCAAGGGAGTAACACTCCCAAACTCATTCTATGAGGTCACCATCACCCTGATACCAAAACCAGGCAAAGATACTACAAAAAAAAGAAAATTACAGACCAATGTCAATGAATATAGATGCAAATATCCTCAACAAAATACTAACAAACTGAATCCAGCAACACATTAAAAGGATCATACACCATGATCAAGTGGGATTTAAAACAGGGATGCAAGGTTTCTTCAATACATGCAAATCAAACAATGTGATATAACATATTAACAAATTGAATGATAAAAGACCATATGATCATCTCAACAGATGCAGAAAAAGCTTTTGACAACATTCAACACCCATTTATGATAAAAACTCTCCAGAAAGTGGGCATAGAGTGAACCTACCTCAACATAATAAAAGCAATATATGACAAACACACAGCAAACATCATTCTCATTGGTGAAAAACTGAAAGCATTTCCTCTAAGATCAGGAACAAGACAAGGATGTCCATTCTTGCCACTATTATTCAACATAGTTTTAGAAGTTTTACCTATGGCAGTCAGAGAAAAAGAAAGAAATAAAAGTAATACGAATTGGAATAGAAGAAGTAAAACTGTCACTGTTTGCAGATGACATGATACTATACATAGAGAGGCCTGAAGATGCCACCAGAAAACTACTAGAGCTTATCAATGAATTTGGTAAAGTTGCAGGATAAAAAATTAATGCACAGAAGTCTCTTGCATTCTTATACACTAATGATCAAAAATCTGAAAGAGAAATTAAGGAAACACTCCCATTTACCATTGCAACAAAAAGAATAAAATTCCTAGGAATAAACCTTTCTAGGGAGACAAAAGACCTGTGTGCAGAAAACTATAAGACACTGTTGAAAGAAATTAAAAATGATACCAATAGATGGAGAGCTATACCATGTTCTTGGATTGGAAGAATCCATATTGTGAAAATGACTATACTGCCAAAAGCAATCTACAGATTCAATGCAATCCCTATCAAATTACCAATGGCATGTTTTACGGAATTAGAACAAAAAATCTTAAAATTTGTATGGAGACACAAAAGACCCTAAGTAGGCCAAGCAGTCTTGAGGGAAAAACACGGAGGTGGAGGAATCAGACTCACTGACTTCAGACTTTACTATAAAGCAACAGTAATCAAGACAATATGGTACTGGCACAAAAACAGAAACATAGATCAATGGAACAGGATAGAAAGCTCAGAGATAAACCCACATAACTATGGTCAACTAATCTATGACAAAGGAGGCAAGGATATACAATGAGAAAAGTCATTCTCTTCAAAAAGTGGTGCTGGGAAAACTGGACAGCTACATGTAAAGGGACGAAATTAGAACATTCCCTAACACCATACACAAAAATAAACTCAAAATGGATTCAAGACCTAAATGTAAGACTGGACACTGTAAAACTCTTAGAGGAAAACATAGGCAGAACACTCTTTGACATAAATCACAGCAAGATCTTTTTTGATCCACCTCCTAGGGTAATGGAAATAAAAACAGAAAGAAACAAGTGGGACCCAATGCAACTTCAAAGGTTTTGCACAGCAAAGGAAACCATAAAAAAGATGAGAAGTCCACTCTCAGAATGGGAGAAAATATTTGCAAATGAATCAACGGACAAAGGATTAATCTCCAAAATATATAAACAGCTCATGCAGCTCAATATTAAAAAAAAAAACAACCCAATCCAAAAAATGGGCAGAAGACCTTAATGGACATTTCTCCAAAGAAGATATACAGATGGCCAAGAAGCACTTGGAAATCTGCTCAACATCACTAATTATTAGAGAAATGCAAATCAAATGCAAATGCAAATCAAATCAAACTACAATGAGGTATCACCTCACTCCAGTTAGAATGGGCATCATCAGAAATTCTACAAACAACAAATGCTGGAGAGGGTGTGGAGGAAAGGGAACCCTCTTGCACTGTTGGTGGGAATATAAATTGATAGAGCCACTATGGGAACAGTATGGAGGTTCTTTCAAAAACCAAAAATGGAATTACCAAATGACCCAGAAATTGCATTACTAGGCATATACCCAGAGAAAACCATAATTCAAAAAGACACATGAACCCCAATATTCATTGCAGCACTATTTATAATAGCAGGACATGGAAGCAACCTAAATGCCCATCGACAGATGAATGGATAAAGAAGATGTGGCACATATATACAATGGAATATTACTCAGCCATAAAAGGAACGAAATTGGGTCATTTGTAGAGATGTGGATGGATCTAGAGACTGTCATACAGAGTGAAGTAAGTCAGAAAGAGAAAAACAAATATTGTATACTAATGCATATACATGAAACCGAGAAAAATGGCACAGATGAACTGGTTTGCAGGACAGAAATAGAGATCCAGATGTAGAGAACAAACGTATGGACACCAATGGGGGAAAGTGGTGTGGGGGCATGGGGGTGTGGTGGTGGTGTGATGAATTGGGTGATTGGGATTGACATATATACGCTAATATGTATAAAATGGCTAACTAATAATAACCTGCTGTATAAAAATATAAATAAAATTAAATTGAAAAAAAATTATAATAGCAACCAGTTTTTATAAAAAATAGTTTAAAGTTCAGGAACTCTAATAAAGTTGAGTTGTTATAAGTTTAAAACAGGGTGTTGTCATTTTAAGATACTTTATGTAACTTCATGGCAACCACAAGGGAAAAATATGTAGTAAGTACACAGAAGAACACAACAAAAAAATCAAAGCATCAAAAAGCATCAAAAATAAAAGACTTCTAAACACATGATAAATCCAAACAGGATAACAAACAAGGAACAATGGATTTACAAAACAGCCAGATAATAATTGACAACAAAGTGGCATTAGTAAGTCCTTACTTATCAATAACTACCTTAAATGCAAATGAATTAAAGTCTCCAATCAAAAGACATAGAATGCCTGAATGAATTAAGAAACTAAGACCCAATATATGCTGTCTACAAGAGATTCACTTTAGCCTTAAAGACACATATGGACTGAGAGTAAAGGGTTGACAAAAGATATTTCAAAAAAACTGTATCAACAAAACAAAAAAGAGAGAGGTAGCTATGAGTATATCAAATAAAATTGTCTTTAAATTAAAAATGTTAAAAATAGACAAATAAGGTCATTGTAAATCTAAAAAGTGGTCAATGGATCAAGAAAATATAATAACTGTAAACATTTATTCACCCAACATCAGAACATATACAAAGTAAAAACTAACAGCTAAAAGAGGAAATATACAACAATATAATAATATTTGGGGACTTGAATACCTCATTCTTAACAACAGATTGATCATCCAGACAGAAAATCAATTAAAGAAACAATGGATTTGAACATCATTGTAGATCAACTGCATCTAACAGACAGATACAGAACATTCTATCTGAGAACAGCAGTATATATGTTCTTCTTAAGAATACAATGGAATATTATTAAGCCACAAAAAAGAGATATTCTACCACTTGTGACAGCATGGTGAATCTTGAGGGTATTAGGCTAAGCGAAAAAACTCATATAGAGAAAGATAAATACTATATGACCTCATTTATATGTAGACTCTAAAACAAACAAACAAGAAAACTCATAAAGAGATCAGATTTGGGGTTAACAGAGGCAGGGTGTACAGGGTGGTGTAATTGGATGAAGGTGGTCAAAAGTCACTATCTTCCAATTATAAGATACATAAGTACCAGGAATGCAATGTACAACATAATAACTATAGTTAATATTGCTGTATGATAAACATGAAAGTTGTTGAGAGAGTAAATCCTAAGACTTCTCACTACAAGAAAAACATATGTAAATATTAATATATTTTTGTATCTATATGAGATGATGGATGTTAACTAAACTTATTGTGACAATTATTTCATGATATCTGTAAGTTAAATTGTTAAGCTGTATTCCCTAAACATATAATGCTATATGGCAACTTATTTCAATAAACCTGGAAAAAATAATGCAAAAATGGGAGCTTGTCACAGTTACCCATGTAATAATTTTAATAATTCTTAAATGAGGTATCTTTTAATAAAATAGTTACAGTAATAATTCAGATTAATGTATATAAATTTTAATTATGAATCTAAGAACATGATACAGCACACAAAAATCTTTACTCAGAATCTTATAATACTAGAGATTCTAAAGAGAATAGGATGAAGGGAGCTCCTTGGCTGTCCAATGGTTAGGACTCAGCACTTTCACTGCCATGGCCCAGATTCAATCCCTGGTTGGGAATCCAAGAAGCTGCACATTGCAGCCAAAAGTTTAAAAATAAATAAAGAAAACAGGATGAAAAATGCTTTAGAGAAGAATAAAGCAATCTTCCAGTATCTCTGGGAAATACTGAATACTCTTTTGGCAAGGAGACTTCATAAATATCTTTAGTAGTGTTTTCTAGTATATACTTCACTGTTCTGTCTGAATTATTTTATTATTCCTAACACTAACCTACAAGTATTCTTTTATAACTTTGCTGTGCTATCCCCAAAAAATTGAATAAAAAATTCTACTTGCGATGTGAGCAAATAATTGATGATATTATAGGCTCCCAAAAAGAAGATTCCTTGGCCTGTAATAATTGCAGATCTGGGATATTTTTCAATAATATTACCTGCTTGTGGAAATAAATAATCTTTTTAACATGTTGGATTAACTGGTGATTATGTACTTTCCATTCATTATTCCTCTCCACAGTTCAAACTTTGACTATATCATGAATAAGTGTGAAGACTTTACACTGAAATGTACTTGAGTTTGAGCCAAAATTCTATTTACCAGTTTAATTGAGCTTGGTATATATATATATATATATATATATATATATATATATATATATATATTAGAGATAATTATACCTATCTCCCAAGTTGGATATAAGTAAAAATGAGTTGATCCTCAGAAAAGTGTCCAGGATATTATATGATACATAGTAAATATTCAGGATGTTTAATTTTTCTTCTCCCTTGAACTGTCAGGAGTGGAGTGGAGGCAGTCATATCCAAAACAGTTGTCTTTGTCATCTAAAATTATTCCTATTTTGAAGAAAAATGACATCAATTCAATTGTCTACTTTTTCCTTGCAGGTACCTCAGAGTTTGATTGTTAGTCTGCATGATTTCTGACTTAAGCACACATATACATATTGTAAGAAGTCTCAGGGCTTTGTAGAATACACCACAGGAATCACATCCTACTGTCACTGTCAATTGTGAAATGGCTCTTGAGTGTCCTGATAGGACTGAAAAAGAGATCCACACATTCATCTCCTTCAGCGATAGTCTTAGTTGGAGATTCCCCAAGTGCTCAGATTTGTTTCATAATATACAGGTCTACTGCCCTCAGATATCTGGACACTAGAGGATGGCTATTAAGAACAGTTTAATGTGAAATACAGCAAAAGTATTTTGACATATCATTTTTTTTGCAAGCAAACATCCTAATGGAGAAGAAAAAGAGAAACTTAGAACAAATAATTTTACTAATAATCATCTGTATTAGTTGAACTGCACTATAATGTGTTAGAGAATAAACATGACATATAAAAGGCATATTTAACATTTTATTGATGTCTATTTGGATTTTTAAAAGTAAACTTTGAACTTGACCATATTTCACTTTACTATGGTAGGATATGCTTTTGAGAGCAGCTTTGAAGTTTGCTCAGCTTTCTGTCTTTGGAGTCTATTGAGTCCTTGGGTGATGGACAAATTATAGAAGCATAGAATCCATAAGAGTTAATATCAAATAAATTCAGATACTGATATCCTTTTTTCTTACCAAATGTATTCTTTTTTTTAACATCTTTTATGGAGTATAATTGCTTTACAATGGTATGTTAGTTTCTGCTTTATAACAAAGTGAATCAGCTATACATATACATATATCTCCATATCTCCTCCATCTTGTGTCTCCCTCCCACCCTCCCTATCTCACCCCTCTAGGTGGTCACAAAGTACTGAGCTGGTCTCCCTGTGCTATGCGGCTGATTCCCACTAGCTATCTATTTTATACTTGGTAGTTTAAATATGTTCATGCCATTCTCTCACTCCTTCCCGGCTTACCCTTCCCCCTCCCCGTGTCCTCAAGTTGATTCTCTACATCTGCACCTTTATTCCTATCCTGCCCCTAGGTCCTTCAGAAACATTATTATTATTATTATTTTTAGATTCTATATATATGCGTTAGCATACGGTATTTGTTTTTCTCTTTTTGACTTACTTCACTCTGTATTCAGACTCTAGGTCCATTCACCTCACTACAAATAACTCAATTTCGTTTCTTTCTACGGCTGAGTAATATTCCATTGTATATATGTGCCACATCTTCTTTATCTATTCATCTGTTGATGGACACTTAGGTTGCTTCCATGTCCTGGCTATTATAAATAGTGCTGCAATGAATATTGTGGTACATGTCTCTTTTTGAATTATGGTTTTCTCAGGGTATATGCCCAGTAGTGGGATTGCTTGGTCACATGGTAGTTCTAATTTAGTTTTTCAAGGAACCTCCATATTGTTCTCCATAGTGGCTGTATCAATTTACATTTCCACCAACAGTGCAAGAGGGTTCCCTTTTTTCCACACCCTCTCTAGCAGTTATTGTTTGTAGATTTTTTTGATGATGGACATTCTGACCGGTGTGAGGTGATACCATATTGTGGTTTTGATTTGCATTTCTTTAATGATTAGTGATGTTGAGAATCCTTTCATGTGTTTGTTGGCAATCTGTATATCTTCTTTGGAGAAATGTCTATTTAGGTCTTCTGTCCATTTTTGGAATGGGTTATTTGTGTTTTGGATATTGAGCTACATGAGCTGCTTATAAATTTTGGAGATTAATCCTTTGTCAGCTGCTTCATTTGCAAATATTTTCTCCTATTCTGAGGGTTGTCTTTTTGTCTTGTTTATGGTTTCCTTTGCTGTGCAAAAGATTTTAAGTTTCATTAGGTCCCATTTGTTTATTATTGTTTTTATTTCTATTTCTCTAGGAGGTGGGTCAAAAAGGATCTTACTGTGATTTATGTCATAGAGAGTTCTTCCTATGTTTTCTTCTAAGAGTTTTATAGTATCTGGCCTTACATTTAGGTATTTAATCCATTTTAAATGTATTTTTGTGTATGGTGTTAGGGAGTATTCTAATTTCATTATTTTACCCAGCACCACTTATTGAAAAGGCTGTCTTTGCTCCATTGTATATTCTTCCCTCCTTTGTCATAAGTTAGGTAACCATATGTAGGTGGGTTTATCTCTGGTCTTTCTATCCTGTTCCATTGATCTATATTTCTGTTTTTGTGCCAGTAACATGATGTTTTGATTACAGTAGCTTTGTAGTATAGTCTGAAGTCAGGGAGCCTGATTTCTCCAGCTCCATTTTTCTTTCTCAAGAATGCTTTTGCTATTCCAGGTCTTTTGTGTTTTCATACAAATTGTAATATTTTTTTAATTCTGTGAAAATTGCCATTGGTAATTTGATAAGGAATGCATTGATTCTGTATATTGTTTTGGATAGTACTGTCATTTTCACAAGATTGATTCTTCCCATCCAAAACATGGTATATCTCTCCATGTGTTTGTTTTGTCTTTGGTTTCTTTCATCAGTGTCTTATAGTTTTCTGAGTACAAATGTTTTGCCTCCTTAGCTTTATCTAAGGTGTATCCCTAGGTATTTTTATTCTTTTAAATGCGATGGTAAATGGGATTATTTTTTCAATTTCTTTTTCTGATCTTTTCTTGTTAGTGTATAGGGATGCAAGAGATTTCTGTGTATTAATTTTGTATCCTGCAATTTCTTTACCAAATTCATTGATGGGCTTTAGTAGTTTTCTGGTAGCATCTTTAGGATTTTATGCATATAGTATCATGTCATCTGCAAACAGTAACTGTTTTACTTCTCTTTTCCAATTTGTATTCCTTTTATTTATTTTTCTTCTTTGATTGCTGTGGCTAGGACTTCCAAAACTGTGTTGAATAATAGTGGTGAGAGTGGACATCTTTGTCTTGTTCCTGACCTTAGAGGAAATGCTTTCAGTTTTTCATCATTGTGAATGATGTTTGCTGCAGGTTTGTCATATATGCCCTTTATTATGTTGAGCTAGTTTCCATCTATGCCTACTTTCTGGAGAGTTTTTTTTTTATCATAAATGAATGTTGAATTTTGTTAAAAGTTTTTTCTGCATCTATCAATACAGTCATATGTATTTTGTTCTTTATGAAATATTTTTCATCCCCTCACCCTCATTCTCTGTGTCTTTAGATCTGAAGTGAGTCTCTTGTATGAGCATATAAATGAATCTTATTTTTATCCAACTAGCCACCCTATGTGTTTTGATAGAATAATTTAATTCATTGACTTTTAAAGTGATTATTGATAGGTGTATACATATTGCTATTCTGTTATTTGTAATTCTTCTATGTTCTTTTCTTCTTTTAGTTTTTTCCCCTTATGGTTTAATAATTTTTAATGGCATACTTTTCTCTAGTTGTTGTGTATCTATTGTAGGTCTTTGATTTGTGGTTACCATGTTGTTCATGTGTGTGGACCAATAACTATATCTACTTGTCCTAAACAGATCTTCCTTTAAGTTCAAACACATTCTAAAAGATGTATATTTTTTACTCCCCTTCCCCACATTTTGTGTTTTTGATGTCATATGTTGTATCTTTATATTTATTCCCTTACTGATTATTATAGTGATAATTTATTTTACAATGTTTGCCTTTCAGTCCTCTACTAGCTTTCTCCCATGCACAATTTCCCAGTTGTCTTATTTCTCCAGAATCATATATGAAACATAGGTGATATTTCATTTGAACAATCTTTTAAAATTTTCTGTGCTCTCACTTGCTGTTTCTTTAACATATACACACACATACATGCCCTCTTACATGTCCTCTCTTTCTCTCACACACACTTAAACGCACACACACACACACACACACACACACACCCCTACATCTACACTCTTCTTTCCTCTTTACCCAAACACAATCTCATCCCAGTCAGTTTGCAGAGCCCCTTATAATCCATCAGTTACTTCAAGCAAAGTATTTATGAAAGTGAATTTTTAAGAGTTTTCACCCTCAGATCATAAACAAGTATGAAAAATATTACACAGATACTAGATATATTTTGATGGTTAAGAATCTGTTTTTTGGAAGCTGGGACATTGAGATAGAGAGCAACATGAAGGGTCATAAAAAGACAAGGAGGAATGTAAGAAAACTCCAGATTTTTAAGGTTTTGTGTGAGTCTTATATGCCTGAAGAGAAATATTTTAACATGAATCCTACTAATAATGCATTGTAAAATAAGCCTGTACTATTACAAAAAACTGTATTGTTTCAAAGACAAATTTTTATTATAAACCTTATTTAGTAGCAAGATTTTAAAAATTTAATTCTCTTAACCTATGTTGTTCAAATTCTGAAAAAAAAAAGAAGGAAAAAGAAGGGAATAAAGGGTCTCAAATTACAATGCTGTATTCCTTAATACTTTTCAAACTGTTTCTTGTATGATTGTGATTAATGATCCCTGAGTTTGGCTGTCCTTTATCAACTTCCTTTAGGTCCTGATTTAGAAAGTGAAGCTTAACCTTTCTATTGTTGATCAAGGGTATTAGGAGCCTTCTTGAAAGTAACAAACTACAAATGAGGACTCCTTTAACTTGAAAGATGAAATCTGAGAAGTAAGATAAAGACTTTTAAAATCATGGAGTTTATGTATAGGATAGACATGAACTCATCCCCAAAATTTTAGTGTGCTAAAATCAAAGGAAATTCTTGAGAATTACTTAAAAATAACATGAGAACTATTAAATTGAAAATAGTCTATTAATATGGAGCATAAATATTAGTTCACATATGTAAATAAATTCAAAGCATTTTAGATATATTTATAGATTATTAATCTATATTTGTTTATCAAAGTAAAGTAAAAGTATTTAGAATTGTATTTCTAAATGTAGAGATTACTAAATTAGGGGAATTTGCACTTTGTCTACCCATCAAATATCTGACTCTAAAGAACATTTCATTAATCCTAACAGCATATATTTTATAAAACATACATTAAAATAATTATTTTTGTGCCCTGAATGTTAGGAAAGAGACTTAGAGATCTCAATGACCTAGAGATTCCCATCTGGCCATCACATATCCTCTGGGGAGCTCTGCATGCTTCTGTCAAGAGAGCCCCTTCCCACCCCCATTCCCATGATCCTTTTTCCACCCTCATATATAACACTCAGCAATTCACCATCAGCATTTTCTCTTGTGACCACCCAGATTAACCTTATTAGACTCTAACCTAAACATCCAACAACAGATGAATGGATAAAGAAGATGTGGTACAGGGACTTCCCTGGTGGTCCAGTGGCTAAGACTCCATGCTCCCAATTCAGGGGGCTCAGGTTCGAATCCTGGTCAGGGAACTAGATCCTGCATGCAGCAACTAAGTGTTCACATGCCACAACTAAAAGATCCTGAATGATACAACTAAAGATCTCTCACTTGGCAATGAAGATTCCATGTGCTGCAACTAAGACAGAATGCAGCCAAATGAATAAATAAATAAAAAGATGTGGTATATATATACAATGGGATATTACTCATCCATTAAAAGAATGATATAATGCCATCTGCAGCAACATGGATGGACCTAGAGATTATCATACTAAGTGAAGTAAGTCAGAGAAAGACAAATGTGATATCACTTATATGTGGAATCTAAAATAGTGATACAAATGAACTTATTTACAAAGGAGAAACAGACTCACAGACTTAGAAAACAAACTAATGGTTATCAAAGGGGAAAGGTGGGGGGGGAGAATAAATTAGGAGGTTGGGATTAACATATACACACTACTACTTATAAGACAGATAATCAACGAGAATCTACTGTATATAGCACAGGGAACTCTACTCAATATTCTGTAATAACCCATATGGAAAAGATTCTGAAAAAGAATAGATATATGTATAGGTATAACTGAATCACTTTTCTGTACCCCGAAACTAACACAACATTCTAAATCGACTATACTTCAATACAAAATGAAAATTGAAAACATAAAATAAAATTAAAAATTTAAAAAAAATGAACAAGATTCTCAGAGCTATTAAAAACAAAAAAGACAAAGCTAAGTTTACTTACTTATTAATCACGTGAACACATGCTAGAGAAAGAAATGTACTGAGTAGTTCACTGATGGTGAAATGTGAGCCATGGTGGCTGTGCTTATTAAGGAGTAAAAACTAGTACTCTAGACAGAAAAGGATGTTAAAGATCTACACACAGCAAGGTTTATCAACACTAAGACTGTAGCAAATTTGAAATGACTCAAGTTGTCTAGTCTTTTAATAATTTTATTTGGGTAGAACCAGTTATGAAAAACACTATATCCCATTTTGATATTTACTCAGCAAGATTACTGTAAGAGAAAAATTTTCGATTTACACATTTATCCCTCCTATTTGGTCTCCAGAATAAACCCCAAACTCTCAGATTACCCCTTGTCACTTGGTCTTTAATGTAATTTGATCTCATTCTCAACTCCAAAATCCCTCAGTAAATTGTCGGTCCTTATCAAAACTTCATATTTCCTCAACTTCTTCTTGTCCACTAGTTTTGGAAACTCCCATTTTTATTCTTGCTCAGACTAAAACCTCATTCTCCTGATGACTCCATATTGCTGTGACTTTGTTAAGAAAGTAGCTGTTTTTTCTCTCACACAACCTCAGATCATTGGGCTTCTAGGTGTTCTCTGTGTTCACATTGCCCTTTTTAGCCCATAGTGCTTGTCCTCTCCAAGAACCTCCACCTTTGAATCTTATGTCAACATATTATGTAGTAGATTGAGTAGTTTACCCCACAGTGGCTCTGGATTTGCACAAGTGATTTGCTGTAGCCAATAGGACAATTGCAAATATAATGCAAGCAGAAACTTGCAAATTTCTTGTACATGGGACTTGCTCTAGCTTGATATTTATGGGAACCATGAAACCACTAGTATGTGTAGGAGTCTAAGGCAATCATGTTGTATAAGAAAAGACCCTTGGTCAAGTCATCCCCATTGCCCATGTGCCTCCATATGACTTCTAGACATATGATTGAGTTCATCTTAGATCAACTAACACCATCCAAGAAAATATAGACCAGAAGAATCTCCTAGCCAACCCACAAAATCCCTGAGAACTAATAACCATTGATGGTCTTAAAATACTAATTATGGAGTGGTTTTTTTATATGGTAAACTCTAACTGATAAGGATTATCAGTTAATCAGATACTAGACTATAAATTCTATGTGAACTGATTTTCTTCACAACAGCTGTTGCCCTAAAGTACATAAAAAATTACATTTTTAATAATTTCTTCTTAAATACATAAAGATGTTAAATATGTTTTTAGATATATGTTGTTTTGAGTTAAATATAAAGGGGAAACACTAGTTTCACTTATTGCTCACAATTCCTGAGATATTTGAATAGACATATTGTTGGCAATCATTTTGCTAAACATACAGTGAACTTAATTATTTTTCAAGGCACTCTACTCTTAAATTAATGTAGTGAAATAGCAATAATGATGATGTGGTAATGGTGAATTATAATTATTGTAATATTAGTATAATGTTACAGTAATTATTATGATTATTAAAAAGCCCTTGATTCCTGGCATTATGTCATATAATTTTCAAGTGAAACTTATAATATAACAATATTTTCCCTGTTTTATTAAGAAGACCTGATGCTTAGTGAAACTATTTTTTGATCCAAAGTCTCACAGTTAGTCATAGATTTTATATACAAATCCAGAGCTGCATTATTCTAGGACATTAGTTATATTCCTTTTTCTAACTTCCATCTTGTTTATATCCCTATTTTTAAAGGTGTTTTTGAGATAGAAGAAAACATAGGACATATTTGATTCAATTTCTTATTCAGTAAGTGAGGAAACAGAGGGCAAAGAGGTCAATTAATGTATCTAAGAGGACATACAGAATACATTATTCAATAAATGTACTAGGAACTTGAGACTAGAAGTAAGTAGACTCACAAATGGAAGGAGAAAATATATTTCCATTTATTGAGATTATATCATACACTGAGCACCAGGTAGCTACAAATATACATCTAACCTGGTTTATTACTCCAAGAAACCATTAAGGTATGTGTTTTATTTCTACTGGTGAGGACTCTAAGTTTCATAATTGGCTAGTAGCTAAAAGAGATGTTTGAACTCTAAACTCACTTCTGTCTGAATTCAAATAGCATAGTTTGTCAATAAATAAACAGCAATTTGGTGTTATATTATCTTACAGAACATACAAAACTTTTTAAAAGGAAGAAAGGCTATTTATCTGAGAAATAATATAGTTTCCATTAAAATAACTCTCAAAGTAAGAAAACTAGTATTAATTAATATTTTGAGTTAAACTGGTTGACAACAGGAACAGTATATAAGGTAAATGTTAGGTCAGAGATGGAAACGTGTTTTTTGTTGGTGGTGGTGGTGGTTGGTTGGCTGGCTTTTCATGCTCACTTTTATTGTGTGTGATGTTTTTCTTATTTTTATTTTATTTATTTTTTTATACAGCAGATTCTTACTAGTAATCAATTTTATACACATCAGTGTATACATGTCAATCCCAATGGCCCAATTCAGCACACCACCATCCCCCCCCCCACCGTGGCTTTCCTGACTTGGTGTCAATACGTTTATTCTCTACATCTGTGTCTCAACTTCTGCCCTGCAAACCAGTTCATCTGTACCATTTATCTAGGTTCCACACACATGCGTTAATATACGATATTTGTTTTTCTCTTTCTGACTTACTTCACTCTGTATGACAGTCTCTAGATCCATCCAGGTCTCAACAAATGACCCAATTTCGTCCCTTTTTATGGCTGAGTAATATTCCATTGTATATATGTACCACAACTTTATCCATTCGTGTGTCAATGTGCATTTAGGTTGCTTCCATGACCTGGCTATTGTAAATAGTGCTGCAATGAACATTGGGGTGCATGTGTCTTTTTGAATTATGGTTTTCTCTGGGTATATGCCCAATAGTGGGATTGCTGGATGATATGGTAAATCTCTTTTTAGTTTTTTAAGGAACCTCCATATTGTTCTCCATAGTGGCTGTATCAATTTGTATTCCCACCAACAGTGCAAGAGGGTTCCCTTTCCTCCGCACCCTCTCCAGCATTTGTTGTTTGTAGATTTTCTGATGATGCCCATTCTAAGTGGTGTGAGGTGATACCTCACTGTAGTTTTGATTTGCATTTCTCTAATTATTAGTGATGTTGAGCAGCTTTTCATGTGGTTCTTGGCCTTATGTATGTCTTCTTTGGAGAAATGTCTATTTAGATCTTTCCATTTTTGGATTGGGCTCTTTGTTTCTTTGAATTTGAGATGCATGAGCTGTTTATATATTTTGGAGATTAATCCTTTGTCCATTTATTCATTTGCAAATATTTTCTCCCATTCTGAGGGTTGTCTTTTCATCTTGTTTATGGTTTTCTTTGCTGTGCAAGAGCTTTAAAGTTTGATTAGGTCCCATTTGTTTATTTATTTATTTTTATTTCCATTACTCTAGGAGATGGATGAAAAAAGATCTTGCTGTGATTTATGTCAAAGAGTGTTCTTACTATGTTTTCCTCTAAGAGTTTGATAGTGTCTGGTCTTACATTTAGGTCTCAAATCCATTTTGAGTTTATTTTTGTGTACGGCATTAGGGAGTGTTCTAATTTCATTCTTTTACATGTAGCTGTCCAGTTTTTCCAGCACCACTTGAAGAGACTGTCTTTTCTCCATTGTATATCCTTGCCTCCTTTGTCATAGATTAGTTGAGCATAGTTGCATGGGTTTATCTCTAGGCTTTCTATCTTGTTCCATTGATCTATGTTTCTGTTTTTGTGCCAGTACCATGTTGTCTTAATTACTGTAGCTTTGTAGTATAGTCTGAAGTCAGGGATTCTGATTCCTCCAGCTCTGTTTTTTCCCTCAAAACTGCTTGGGCTATACAGGGTCCCTTTTATCTCCATACAAATTTTAAGATATTTTGTTCTAGTTCTGTAAAATATGTCATTGGTAAGTTGATAGAGATTGCATTGAATCTGTAGATTGCTTTGGGTAGTATAGTCATTTTCAAAATATTGATTCCTCCAATCCAAGAACGTGGTAATCTCTCCATCTGTTGGTATCATCTTTAATTTCTTTCATCAGTGTCTTATACTTTTTGCATACAGGTCTTTTGTCTCGCTAAGTAGGTTTATTCCTAGGTATTTTATTCTTTTTGTTGCAATGGTAAATGGGAGTGTTTCCTTAATTTCTCTTTCAGATATTTCATCATTAGTGTATAGGAATGCAAGAGATTTCTGTGCATTAATTTTGTATCCTGCAACTTTACCAAATTCATTGATTAGCTCTAGTAGTTTTTTGGTGGCATCTTTAGGATTCTCTATGTATAGTATCATGTCATCTGCAGTCAATGACAGTTTTACTTCTTCTTTTCCAATTTGTATTTGTTTTATTTCTTTTTCTTCTCTGGTTGCTGTGGCCAGGACTTCCAAAACTATGCTGAATAATAGTGGTGAGAGTGGACATCCTGTCTTGTTCTTAATCTTAGAGGAAATGCTTTCAGTTTTTCACCTTTGAGAATGATGTTTGCTGTGGGTTTGTCATATATGGCCTTTATTATTTTGAGGTAGGTTCCATCTATGCCCACTTTCTGTAGAGTTTTTATCATAAATCAGTGTTCAATTTTGTCAAAAGCTTTTTCTGCGTCTATTGAGATGATCATATGATTTCTATTCTTCACTTGGTTAATATGGGATATCACATTGTTTGATCTGTGTATATTGAAGAATCCTTGCATCACTGTGAAACATCCCACTTGATCATGGTGTACGATTCTTTTAATGTGTTGTTGGATTCTCTTTGCTAGTATTTTGTTGAGCATTTTTGCGTCTATATTCATCACTGATATTGGTCTGTAATTTTCTTTTTTTGTGGTATCTTTGCCTGGTTTTGGTATCAGGGTGATGGTTACCTCATAGAATAAGTATGGGAGTGTTCCTTCCTCTGCAAATTTTTGGAAGAGTTTGACAAGGATAGGTATTAGCTCTTCTCTAAATGTTTGATAGAATTCACCTGTGACACCATCTGGTCCTGGACTTTTGTTTGTTGGAAGATTTTTAATCACAATTTCAATTTCATTACTTTTGATTGGTCTGTTCATATTTTCTATTTCTTCCTTGTTCAGTCTTGGAAGGTTATACCATTCTAAGAATTTGTCCATTTCTTCCAGGTTGTCCACTTTATTGGCATAGAGTTGCTTGTAGTAGTCTCTTAGGATGCTTCGTATTTCTCAGGTGTCTGTTGTAACTTCTCCTTTTTCATTTCTAATTTTATTGCTTTGAGTCCTCTCCCTCTTTTTCTTGATGATTCTGGCTAATGGTTTATCAATTGTGTTTATGTTCTCAAAGAACCAGCATTTAGTTTTATTGATATTTTCTATTGTTTTCTATGTTTCTATTTTATTTATTTCTGCTCTGATCTTTATGATTTCTCTCCTTCTGCTAACTTTGGGTTTTGTTTGTTCTTCTTTCTCTAGCTCCTTTAGGTGTAAGGTTAGACTATTTGAAATTTTTCTTGTTTCTTGAGGTAGGATTTTATCGTTATAAACTTCCCTCTTAGAACTGCTTTCCTGTATCCCATAGGCTTTGGATCATCGTGTATTCATTGTCATTTGTCTCTATGCATGTTTTGATTTCCTCTTTGATTTCTTCAGTGATCTCTTGTTTATTTAGTAATGTATTGTTTGCCTCTATGTGTTTGTGTTTTTTACGTTTTTTTTCCCTGTAATTCATTTATAATCTCATAGTGTGGTGGTCAGAAAAGATAATGGATATTATTTCAATTTTCTTAAATTTACTTAAGCTCTATTTGTGACCCAAGATGTTTTCTATCCTGGAGAATGTTCCATGCTCACTTAAGAAGAAAGTGTAATCTGCTGTTTTTGCATAGAATGTCCTATAAATATCAATTAAATCAATCCGTTCTATTGTGTCATTTAAAGCTTCTGTTTCCTTATTTATTTTCATTTTGGATGATCTGTCCATTGGTGTAAGTGAGGTGTTAAAGTCTCCAACTATTATTGTGTTACTGTTGATTTCCTCTGTTATAGCTGTTAGTAGTTGCCTTATGTATTGAGGTGCTCCTATGTTGGGTGCATATATATTTATAATTGTTATATCTTCTTCTTGGATTGATCCCTTGATCATTATGTAGGGTCCTCCCTTGTCTCTTCTAATGTTCTTTATTTTAAAGTCTATTTTATCTTTTATGAGTATTGGTATTCGAGCTTTCTTTTGATTTTCATTTGCATGGCATATCATTTTCCATCCCCTCACTTTCAGTTTGTATGTGTCCCTAGGTCTGAAGTGAGTCTCTTGTAGACAGCATATATATGGGTCTTGTTTTTGTATCCATTCAAGAAGCCTGTGTCCTTTGGTTGGAACATTTAATCCATTCACGTTTAAGGTAATTATCGATATGTATGTTCCTATGACCATTTTCTTAATTGTTTTGGGTTTGTTTTTGTAGGTCCTTTTCTTCTCTTGTGTTTCCCACTTAGAGAAGTTCCTTTAACGTTTGTTGTGGAGGTGGTTTTGTGGTGCTGAATTCTCTTAGCTTTTGCTTGTCTGTAAAGTTTTGATTTCTCCATCAAATCTGAATGAGATCCTTGATGGGTAGAGTAATTTTGGTTGTAGGTTCTTCCCTTTCATCACTCTAGTATGTCATGCCACTCCCTTCTGGATTGCAGAGTTTGCGGAGAAATCAGCTTTTAACCTTATGGGTGTTCCCTTGTATGTTATTTGTCATTATTACTCTGGTACTTTCAATAATTTTTCTTTGTCTTTAATTTTTGCCAGTTTGATTACTATGTGTCTCGGAGTGTTTCTCCTTGGATTTATCCTGTATGGGACTCACTGCACTTACTGACTTGGGTGGCTATTTCCTTTCCCATGTTAGGGAAGTTTTTGACTATAATCTCTTCACATATTTTCTCTGGTCCTTTCTCTCTCTCTTCTCCTTCTGGGACACTTATAATGCAAATGTTGTTGCATTTAATGTTGTCCCAGAGCTCTCTTTGGCTGTCTTCATTTCTTTTCATTCTTTTTTCTTTATTCTGTTCCAAAGAAGTGAATTCCACCATTCTGTCTTCCAGGTCACTTATCTGTTTTTCTGCCTCAGCTATTCTGCTATTGATTCCTCCTAGTATAGTTCATTTCAGTTATTGTATTGGTCATCTCTGTTTGTTTGTTCTTTAATTATTCCCGGTCTTTGTTAAACATTTCTTACATCTTCTCGATCTTTGTCTCCATTCTTTTCTGAGGTCCTGGATCATCTTCACTATCATATTCTGAATTCTTTTTCTGGAAGTTTGCCTATGTCCACTTCATTTAGTTGTTTTTCTGTGGTTTTATCTTGTTTCTTCATCTGGTACATTGCCCTATGCCTTTTCATCTTGTGTATCTTTTTGTGAATGTGGTTTTTGTTCCACAGGCTGCAGGATTGTATTTCTTGCTTCTGCTTTCTGCCCTCTGGTGGATGAGACTCTCTAAGTGACTTGTTTAAGTTTCCTGATGGGAGGGACTGGTCACATGTTTTTAAAAATGATTCAAATTGCAAATTTTTTTTCTGCAACTCTGTTTCAGTGAGCTTCACATAGCTGATAAATATAGGAATGCTATGATGTAATTCACTCTTTTTGGTTTTGCAATAAAATTATGACCAATTAATAACCTGAAAATAAAATCAAGATTGCATTTATGTAGCACCAATAATATGCTTAAAGGTGTCTTTTGCGACATCAGGAGGCACCTGTCATTAGGAGTATACAGTAAGTGCTTGTTCATCTAATAAAACCTGGCTTCAGGGGCCAGGCTTGCCACTGCATGTGGTCAGTTCACAGAGAAGGAAGCAATGGAATGGGCAGTTCTTCAGAAGGCAAATTCAGTATTTTATTTGTCCATTTATTTAAATGCAGTATTTTATTTTGTTCACCTCCTGAACCAAACTGAATTCTTCAAGTGATGGCAATTAATAATTGATGAATGAACCATTGAATGAATTAGCAAAGAGATGACATAAAGTTACCAGGTAGAAAGTTTAGGCTACTGGAAATATATGACACATCTTGGTCAGAAGAAAAATGCATTAAAATATAACATTATTCCTCTGTATGACAGACTCTAGGTCTATCCACCTCATTACAAATAGCTCAATTTCGTTTCTTTTTATGGATGAGTAATATTCCATTGTATATATGTGCCACATCTTCTTTATCCATTCATCCGATGATGGACACTTAGGTTGTTTCCATCTCTGGGCTATATATATAACTGATTCATTTTGTTGTGAAGCTGAAACTAACATACCATTGTAAAGCAATTATACTCCAATAAAGATGTAAAAAAAAAAAAAAAAGAAAAAAAAATATATAACATTAAAACACATATTTTACACCCAGTGAATCTTTGCTCAAGGTATTATGAATGATAAATAAGATCACAAGTTCTTTTTAAAATTTTATGTATGAACATATTATTTAAAATATTATCAAAGCTCAGAATTCCTCCTATTTATGTGGATTTAGAGTAATCAAATGTTAAAATGCATTTTAATATACTAATTAGAACAGCTTCAAATTAGGTGAGAGTTACCATTTTACATTAACATAATGTCAACATAATTTCAATTTAAATATATTTCCATATCTTTTGATCAGCATCCTGTTAATATTCCTGTTCATTACCTCTTACTAAAGACTTTATTTAGAAGTCATATGAGTATGTTAGTTGTTGAACATGCTTACAACAGTTAAAATTTCATAATTAAACTTTTAAGTTGGAATACAAAATGTGCAATGTACCAGTGGACAAACCAAGCCAGATACAAATCTATTGTGTGTCTTTGGAGACTGTTGAGTCTCTTCCCATTAAACTTGGGAACCTAGGAAAATAAGTTAATATCATTCCCAGTTCAATTTTATTTATTCCTATACTTGTAAATGATTTTCAGAACTGCTACTTTTCCTGGACTCAGTCTTTAAAACATCTTTTCTTCATTCACTACCTTTCATGCTTTATGAGAAGTCATAAGCATTTTAATGGAGTACCCATCCTAATTACTGGAAGTGATTTCCTACACAGCTTGGCTATTATAATTTAGTATTCATGTCATAAATATATATATATATTAGCCTGTTTTAGGAGTAAACATCAACATGGAAATCTATGACTTAGGTTACTAATCAGATGTAATCAGAAATGTATACCAAAATTCAGGAGTTTAAAACTTTATCTTTTGTGGTATATTGACAGAGAATTAGGAAAGATTTTTTTCATTTGGAATGTGACCACCAAATACTGTTTAATTGACTGAGAGTTTTATTTTGAATTTAAGCCCAGGATATGAAAAGAGTCAACTGAACACAGTTATAACTGCCTGCAGTTGTGGATGAGAGGGAAAGAACTCGTTAATATGGGTAGATGGAGGTTATAGGTTCCAGAAGCTATTGATCTAGTTCTGTCTGCAACTCAATCACTATTAAGTTGTGGAAGAGAGGGATACTGGGAAACTAAGGCAAAACAAAAAAATAGTTGATTCTTAAAAGTATAGAAAGTAGGGCTTCCCTGGTGGCGCAGTGGTTGAGAGTCCGCCTGCCGATGCAGGGGACACGGGTTCGCGTCCCGGTCCGGGAGGATCCCACATGCCACGGAGCGGCTGGGCCCATGAGCCATGGCCGCTGAGCCTGCGCGTCCGGAGCCTGTGCACCTGTGCTCCGCAACGGGAGAGGCCATGACAGTGAGAGGCCCGCGTACTGAAAAAAAAAAAAAAAGTATAGAAAGTATATAGAGTTTATGGCATTTGGGAGCCTAGATTTAGTCCAAAGTAGAGCTAACAAACAGATGTGTGATTGGTGGCAAACTATTAAAATTTCCTAAGCTTCAATTTCTTCCTATGAAAACAAAGAGAGGAAGTTTTAGTTTTAATGGTTTCAGTAATGGCATAAGACAGCACTTGGTGCAAACCTACTAAGAGTTTTAACATGATGCCTTGGCAAACTTCTCTTTGACATAAGTAGGCATCAGTTTAATTGTCACTGCTTCTGGCAATTAGTAACAGAATAGTGGCACCCCTGAGTTGCAGTAGAAAAGTTATTGCTTCTCATGAGATCCAGGAAGATTTTCAGAAAGTATGATAATATTTTGTTGTTGTTGTTCTGGTAGGGAAAGGAGACATTACTAAAGAAAGCCAAAGAAGTAGAAGGAAACATGCTGTCACTACCAAAATCATTGCCACCCAAGTCACTTATTCCTATTACCTCATCTACTTAGGAGACCTATTCTCACTAGAATCCTGAGCTAATGAAGATAATACAGAGACTGCTATGGCTCTTGTGAGGTCATGAGAAAAATTTACTGATCCTTGTCATAGGGACAGACAACGTAACGTCTCAAATTCAATGAAAAAGAGTAAAATTTGCTAATATTTTATGTGAATGATATCTTTCTTCTATTTGCCTTATGTCTTCAACATTCAACTTCTCTTTCTAATCTCCACAAGAGTCCATTTTTCTTAAGTTGTATATTATTAGAGGAGGCAGGAAAAATAAGCAGGAAAATGCAAAAGTTACCTTCAGAGTAGAGATGTTGGTCCCTTGTAGGATCATATTTGGTACTCTCATTTTCTTGTGGGTTTTACAATCTCATGACACAAAACACTCACCCTTGGAAAAGCCCTTGGTTGGAACTAGACATGAATGAAATCTTGGAATAAATTATGTATCTTAAGAACAATATCAATAAATAAGAAATATTCCAAAATTACACAATTACTACATGTCAAATAAAAAGTAAAAATCTCAGTATTGAAAATCATGGCTCAGTTTTGAATCATAAAATGGAATGTGGGATGTAAAAATCACCGGATGTGGGTCTGATCTATTATGATAAAATACAAATAAATAAAAACTTAGATTTTTCAGATCTTCCAAAGACACCAGGGGAAGAAGAATATGTGCTAATAAAGCCTGCTCTTTAGGTTTAGTGAATATAGTTCAACACAATTCAGTGTGAGTATGCTTCTTAAACACCAACAGGAAATAGAAACTGCCAAGAGATATTCATTAGAATTATATCATGAAAGGCTAGTGACATCACCAAGATGGCAAAATAGGTCATCCCTAACTTTACTAACACTCACATGGAGAATAACTAAAACTATTGATGAACAAGACAGCACTGAGAGAATCATAGAAAATGGGGGAGAGGCTGAAGTAACCCCCTACAACACAGAGACCAAGACAGACCCTATTTAAATGGTAAGCAGAGTGGTTACATGCTGACCACATTGCATCACCCCAAGGTCAGTACAGCACCATGTGAAGCAGTCTCCTCTCAGCCTATAGTTTCTACTTGGGAAAGAAGAGCCCAGGGTGGATATCCAGCTCTCCTAGCATTGTTGGTCCCTTCTTGGGAGTCTCCATTCCAGTCTTGCTCCACACAGATTGCAGGGGAATCTGTGGGGCTTAACCACTGAGAATATGATTATGCCTAAAAAAGGGAGAGGGACTTGAAACAAGGAGCCCTTGGACCTTGGCAGACTGTTTCTACCTGCATCACCCTAGTAGCAGCTCCAACCAGGGACTTTGCTCATCTGCAGAGCCAAGACAGTAGTGTAGTCTGAGCAGTGAGCTCAGCAAGGTACAGGTCTGCCTGATTTGGGCCCTCAAACAAAGACATTTGTCAACCCCACAACCTGTCCTAACCCCACTCAAACAGGAGAGTTAAGGCATAGGCTGGTTTTTGCTGAGTGCAGCACCCGGCCCCATCTGGCCAGAACACCTCAAGGTTGCATAGCCCAATTATACTTCAGTGAAGAGAATGACAGTCAGAATTGATTGTCTGTAGAGCAAAGCCAGGGGCCCCATTTGGCTAGGAAACTTTGGGTGTGGGTTGGTCTGAGTCAAGGCCATAAACAAAACGTCTTGCTAGCCTTGGATCCAGGTCTCATGCTCTATCAGGTAGGGAAACTAATGCATAGGCCCTGCCCATTGCTGAATAAAGTCTTCAGCCCACCCAACCAGTACACCTAACCAGAGCACAGGAAACTGCAAAGCCCATCCAGGTGACTTCCCTGTTGGTCCAGTGATGAAGAGTCTGCCTTACAATGCAGGGGGTGCTGTTTTGATCTCTGGTCAGGGAACTAAGATCCCACTTGCTGTGGGGCAAATAAGCTTGCGTGCCACGACTACTGAGCTTGCACGCTTCAACTAGAGCCTGAGTGCTGCAAACTACAGAGCCCACACGCCCTGGAGCCTGTGTACCACAACTAGAGAGAGAAAACCTGCATGCCACAACGAGAGGGAAGCCCATGCACCACAGTGAAGAGGCCGTGTGCCACAAGGAAAGATCCCATGTACCGTAACTAAGGCCTGACACAGCCAAAAATAAAAATAAATAAATAATTTTTTTTAAAAAAGTTTTTTTTAAAAAAGCTCCTCCCAAAGTCCTGCATACAGTGGAATTTGAACAGAGAACACAGCCTGTGACTCTCTCCAGCTACAGAGCAAAACTAGTGGCCCTATCAGACCAGGGAATTGAGTGTAGAGTCTTGCTTAATTCTGGTTATAAAAAAACTGGTGAGCAGCCCCTGGTGCATTCTACTGACTTACCAGAGCAGGACAACTAATTAATAGTGATTGAATCAGAAAGAAATAGAAAATCTGAACAGAACAATTCTAGTAAGGAGATTGAATCCATAATCAAAATTTTCCAAATGAAGAAAAACCCAGAATCAGATATCTTCACTGGTGAATTTTACTTAACATTTAAAGAAGAATCAATGAAAATCTTTCTCTAAGTCTTCAAAAAAACTGTTGAGGAGGGCGCACTCCCAAACTCATTTTACAAGGCCAACATTAATTACTCTGGTACCAAAACCAGAAAAAGACACTACAACAACAAGCCAATATTCCTGATAAATATAGATGAAAAAATTCTCAGAAAATACTATCAAGCTGAATTCAGTAAGATATTAAAAGAACTATTCTCTATTATCAAGTGGAATTTATCTCTGGGATGCAAAGATTGTTCAACCTATGCAAATCAATCAATGAGATATATCACATAAATAGAATAAAAGAAAAAATATATGAGCATCTCAATAGATGCAGAAAAAGCATTTGACAAAATTCAACATCTATTCATGATCAAAATTCTTAAGAAATTAAGTATACTGGAGAGGGTGTGGAGAAAAGAGAACCCTCTTGTACTGTTGGTGGGAATGTAAATTGATACAGCCACTATGGAGAACAGTATGGAGGTTCCTTAAAAAACTAAAAATACAATACCATACGACCCAGCAATCCCACTACTAGGCATATACCCTGAGAAAACCATAGTTCAAAAAGAGTCATGTACCAAAATGTTCATTGCAGCTCTATTTACAATAGCCAGGACATGGAAGCAACATAAGTGTCCATCAGCAGATGAATGGATAAAGAATATGTGGCACATATATACAATGGAATTTTACTCAGCCATAAAAAGAAACGAAATTGGGTCATTTGTAGAGATGTGAATGGATCTAGAGACTGTCATACAGAGTGAAGTAAGTCAGAAAGAGAAAAACAAATACTGTATGCTAACACATATATATATATGGAATCTAAAAAAAAAATTGTTCTGAAAAACCTAGAGGCAGGACAAGAATAAAGATGCAGATGAAGAGAATGGACTTGAGGACACGGGGAGGGTGAAGGGGAAGCTGGGATGAAGTGAGAGAGTGGCATGGACATATATACACTACCAAATGTAAAATAGATAGCTAGTGGGAAGCAGCCACATAACACAGGGAGATCAACTTGGTGCTTTGTGACCACCTAGAGGGGTGGGATAGGGAGAGTGGGAGGGAGACACAAGAGGGAGGAGATATGGTGATATATGTATATGTATAGCTGATTCACTGTGCTATAAAGCAGAAACTAACACACCATTGTAAATCAATTATACTCTAATAAAGATGTTAAAAAAAAAAAGAAATTAAGTATAGAAGAAAACCTACCTCAATATGACAAAAGCCATATATGACAGACCCACAGCTAATGTACTCAATGGTGAAAGTTTGAAAGTTTTACCTCTAAGTTCAGAAACAAGACAAGTGTACCCACTCTCACCACTTCAGTTCAACACAATACTGGGAGTCCTAGCCAGGGCAATCAAGCAAGAAAAAATAAAAAGCATCAGAATTGGGAGAAAAAAGATGTAAAAATGTCTCAACTGGCAGATGACCTGATTTTATATATAGAAGATCTTAAAGTCCAACAAAACTCTTAGATTTAACCAATAAATTCAGTAGTAGTAGGATACAAATTTAACACAAAAAAATCTGTAGCTTTTCTATATACTAACAAAAAATTATCTGAAAAAGAAATGAAAGGAAAAAATCCCCTTTAAGGTAGTATCAAAAATAATAAAATACTTAGGAATAAATTTAACCAAGGAGATGAAACGTCTATACTCTGAAAAAGGCAAGACATTGATGAGAGAAATTAAAGAGGTCATAAATGAATTGAATGGTATCCTATTTCATGGATTGGAAGAATTAATATTGTTAAAATTTAATAATACCAAAAGCCATCTATAGATTCAATGCAATCCCTATCAGGATTCCAATGGTATTTTTTACAGAAGTAGAAAAAAATGCGAAAATTTATATGGAACCACTGAAGACCCTGAATAGCTAAAGAAATCCTGAGAAAGAACAAAGTGGAAAGCATAACATTTCCTGATTTCAGACTTTATTACAAAGCTCTAGCAATCAAACAGCATGTTATTGGTATAAAAAACAGATATATAGAACACCAGAACAGAATCTAGAGCTCAGAAATAAATCCAAACATATACAGACAGTGAATATTTGACAAGGGAACAAGAATACTGAATGGAAAAGGCAGTCTCTTCAACAAATAATGCTGGGAAAATTGGATATTCACATGTAAAAAAAGAAACTAGGTCTCATTCTTACACTCACAAAAATTAATTCAAAATGGATTAAAGACTAAATGTAAGACCTAAAACCATAAAAGTCCTAGGAGAAAACAAAAAGAATTTTGTTTTTTCCCTGACAAGGGTGTTGGTGGTGATTTTTTTTGTATATGACACCTAAAGCAAAAGCAACAAAATATAAATAAATAAATAAATGAGACTACATTAAACTAAAAAGCTTCTAGATAGCAAAAGAAACAGTTAACAAAATAAAAAGCAAACCCACAGAATGGGAAAAATATTTGCAAACCATATATCTGATAAGGGTTTAATATGCAAAATATTCAGGGAAATCATACAGCTCAATACCAAAAAAAAAACAACCAACCAACAAACAAACAAAAACCAAAAAAAATCCAATTTAAAAGTGGGCAAAGATCTGACTAGATATTTGTCCAAAGATATATGAATGGCCGATAGTAAATGAAAACATGCTCAACGTCATTAATCATTAGGAAAATGCAAATGAAAACCATAATGAGATATCAGATTGTGCCTTTTAAAATGGTTAGCATCAGAAAGACAAGAGATAACAAACACTCGTGAGGATCTGGAGAAAAGCTGCATTGTTTTGCACTACTGGAACAACAACTATGGAAAACTGTAGGGAGGTTCCTCAAAAGTTTAAACTTAGAACTACCACATGATACTAATCCTACTTCTGGGAACATATCCATAGGAAACAAAACCACTGAGTCAAAAAGATATCTGCATCCCCATGTTCATAGCAGTGTTATTTACAATAACTAGTGTGGAAATAACCTAAGTGTCTAGAGACAAACGAATGGATAAAGCAGTTGTGGTATATATTATTGAATATTATTCAGCCATAAAATACTAGGAAATCTTGCCATTTTTGACAATTTGGATGGACCTCAAGAACATTATGCTAAATGAAATGTCAGACATAGAGAGACAACACCGTATGATCTCATTTATACATGGAATCTTAAAAAAAATGTAAAAAACAGTCATAGGAAAAGAGATCAGATTTGTGGTTACCATAGGCAGAGGGTGGGGGAGGGCAGAGTTGGATAGAGGTGGTCACAATATATAAACGTCTAGTTATAAGATAAATAAGCACTAGGGATGTAATGTACAGCATGATGACCAGAGTTAACACTGCTGTATAATATATATGTAAATCAGTAAGAAAATATTACTTAAAATTTTATTTTGTTTCTACATGAGAAGATGGATGTTCACTAGATTTATTTTGGATATATAAGTCAAATCATTATTCCATACACTTTAAACTTATATGATATATGTTTAAGTTTGTCAATGCCAATTATATCACAATAAACTAGGTAAAGTAAAGAATTACATCAAGAAACACATATAATACCATATAGATTTTCCAAAATTCTCTAGAAAAATTTAATTGGAAGTCAAAGTACTGTACTTTTATCATTGTCCTTGTTACTTGCTATTAATTATCCTAGCATTATATGGCTTGAAGACCACTGATTATAACTAGAAGTCATTAAAAAATAAGATGTTACCCTTTCTTTTTCTCTTTCTTAATTACATTATCTACAATACTGATTATAAGAAGACAAAAATCAGGAAAACTGAAAAGAATCATGATTAAAGTAAAGAAAACTTGAAGAAAAAAAACGACAAAAGTGATCCTCAATAAGGCATGGACAATTGATGATGATAAAGTAAAACTCTTGTTAGATGTGTAATATGATTATCTGATCATTTCATCATCAGAAGGGTCAAATAACATGACTGATAGCAGGAGAGAAAAAAGTCAGCTTTAGGAATTCACAAGAGAGAAAGGATACATTTGTACTATACTACCTGATTAGTTCTCAAGGACTCTAGCTTGTGAACTAAAATGAAAACCAATTCTATTCATTAAAAAAAGAATTATTTTATGATAGTGTGGTCCATAGAAAAGTTAATCACTGTATTTTAAAGGTTTACAAACTCATTTTGTCATTTAAATAAACAATAACAAATAAAATCATCATGTTTATTAGAATAGGCTAATTTTAAAGCACAAAATAATCTCTAAGATAATATTCCAAATTTTCAGAGGGACATTAAAAAAAAAAGTCTATATGATAAGACATATATATGAGGAGGAGCTGCAATTTTGTCTGAACAGGTCCAGAGAAATTATATGTGGGCTAAGGAGTTTATGGCACAATTTCCTACTGGGCCCCAAATGTTATAAACCTCAGTAGAAAGAACTAGCTTTGTAGGAATCATGGGCATTTTAATACGAACCAGCAACATGATATCTGTATGTCCTGTCTAGGGACAGTATTGAAAGTTCCCAGGCAATTGGAAAAATTATATTTATATGAATATTAAAAACACATTTTTGTCAAAAGGTTGGTGCTTTATGTCATATTTAGGCTCATATTTAGTGTCATTGTTAGTCTGCTTTGATTCCAAATTATTTAAATTCTAGAAAATTGGGGTATAGGCTGCATACCATGACATCAGGCAAAGTGTTTATGAATGCTGGCCCTAAACTTTGCTTGCTTTGTGACCTTACATAAAGCATTTAACCTTCCTAAGTTATATTTTGATTATTTGCAAAGTTAGGATAATAATAGTACCCCTTATATGGGTTAACATAAAATAGCACATGCAAACTCCTTAGTATCCCAAGGTTTTATAAATTACTCATGTTTATGAGCTCACTAAAGATACTAATGTCTCTCAGAAGACTCATGGTTTAGGTATCAGATTAGTGTAAGGAAACACCTAACAACCAGAGGTTTTGTTTACTTGTTTGAATAAAACTAATTTTGTAGTGTTATGAGCATATTTGTCAGACCTGATAGCTGACATGGGACCATAAAACAGTGTAATCTTGTGGTTAACACCGTAACTTTGTGATTAGCCAGACCTGGGTTCAAATTAAACTTCATTTTTCCCATCTATAAGATGGAAATAATAATAGTATCTACTCCATAAAGTTGTTATATTCATTAAATTACATTTGGCTAATAAAATGCTAAACAAAGGGTATGGCATATAATAAGGAATTACAACAAAGTTGTTCCTAGCTATTTTTGGAGGGATATATGAAGCCATCAAAACACAACCCTGAAACCCCTTGAGTACTGACATTTCTTACTCTTGTTTACTACCTAGTTTATAATTGATTTTAATATATCCTCTAGCCTCTAGCAAACCTAACTTCCATCATTTGGTTGACTACAATAGTGGTGCTGATAGAAAATGGCATACTGAGAATGTTTTTGATTTTATGACGTTTACAAGATTGGTGATTTCCCAGCCACTGATACAATAACATAACTTAGTTTTGGAAATATTTACTTCTCTGTACTATAAAGAAGCTTTATTTTTATTTTTTTTTAACATCTTTATTGGAGTATAATTGCTTTACAATGGTATGTTAGTTTCAGCTTCACAACAAAATGAATCAGTTATATATATACATATATTCCCATATCTCTTCCCGCTCGCGTCTCCCTCCCTCCCACCCTCCCTATCCCACCCCTCCAGGCGGTCACAAAGCACCGAGCTGATCTCCCTGTGCTATGCGGCTGCTTCCCACTAGCTATCTACCTTACGTTTGGTAGTGTATATATGTCCATGTCTCTTTATCGCTTTGTCACCGTTTACCCTTCCCCCTCCCCATAGCCTCAAGTCCATTCTCTAGTAAGTCTGTGTCTTTATTCCTGTTTCACCCCTAGGTTTTTCATGACATTTTTTTTTAAAATTCCATATATATGTGTTAGCATACGGTATTTGTCTCTCTCTTTCTGACTTACTTCACTCTGTATGACAGACTCTAGGTCTATCCACCTCATTACAAATAGCTCAATTTCGTCTCTTTTTATGGCTGAGTAATATTCCATTGTATATATGTGCCATATCTTCTTTATCCATTCATCCGATGATGGACACTTAGGTTGTTTCCATCTCTGGGCTATTGTAAATAGAGCTGCAATGAACATTTTGGAACATGACTCTTTTTGAATTATGGTTTTCTCAGGGTATATGCCCAGTAGTGGGATTGCTGGGTCATATGGTAGTTCTATTTGTAGCTTTTTAAGGAACCTCCATACTGTTCTCCACAGTGGCTGTATCAATTTACATTCCCACCAACAGTGTAAGAGGGTTCCCTTTTCTCCACACCCTCTCCAGCATTTATTGTTTCTAGATTTTTTGATGATGGCCATTCTGACTGGTGTGAGATGATATCTCATTGTAGTTTTGATTTGCATTTCTCTCATGATTAGTGATGTTGAGCATTCTTTCATGTGTTTGTTGGCACTCTGTATATCTTCTTTGGAGAAATGTCTATTTAGGTCTTCTGCCCATTTTTGGATTGGGTTGTTTGTTTTTTTGTTATTAAGCTGCATGAGCTGCTTATAAATTTTGGAGATCAATCCTTTGTCAGTTGCTTCATTTGCAAATATTTTCTCCCATTCTGAGGGTTGTCTTTTGGTCTTCTTTATGGTTTCCTTTGCTGCGCAAAAGCTTTTAAGTTTCATTAGGTCCCATTTGTTTACTCTTGTTTTTATTTCCATTTCTCTAGGAGGTGGGTCAAAAAGGACCTTGCTGTGATTTGTGTCATAGAGTGTTCTGCCTATGTTTTCCTCTAAGAGTTTGATAGTTTCTGGCCTTACATTTAGGTCTTTAATCCATTTTGAGCTTATTTTTGTGTACGGTGTTAGGGAGTGATCTAATTTCATACTTTTACATGTAGCTGTCCAGTTTTCCCAGCACCACTTATTGAATAGGCTGTCCTTTCTCCACTGTACATTTCTGCCTCCTTTGTCAAAGATAAGGTGACCATATGTGCGTGGGTTTATCTCTGGGCTTTCTATCCTGTTCCATTGATCTATCTTTCTGTTTTTGTGCCAGTACCATACCGTCTTGATAACTGTAGCTTTGTAGTATAGTCTGAAGTCTGGGAGCCTGATTCCTCCAGTTCCTTCTTTCGTTCTCAAGATTGCTTTGGCTATTCGGGGTCTTTTGTGTTTCCATACAAATTGCAAAATTTTTTGTTCTAGTTCTGTGAAAAATGCCAGTGGTAGTTTGATAGGGATTGCATTGAATCTATAGATTGCTTTCGGTAGTAGAGTCATTTTCACAATGTTGATTCTTCCAATCCAAGAACATGGTATATCTCTCCATCTATTTGTATCATCTTTAATTTCTTTCATCAGTGTCTTATAATTTTCTGCATACAGATCTTTTGTCTCCTTAGGTAGGTTTATTCCTAGATATTTTATTCTTTTTGTTGCAATGGTAAATGGGAGTGTTTTCTTGATTTCACTTTCAGATTTTTCATCATTAGTATATAGGAATGCCAGAGATTTCTGTGCATTAATTTTGTATCCTGCCACTTTACCAAATTCATTGATTAGCTCTAGTAGTTTTCTGGTAGCATCTTTAGGGTTCTCTATGTATAGGATCATGTCATCTGCAAACAGTGACAGCTTTACTTCTTCTTTTCCGATTTGGATTCCTTTTATTTCCTTTTCTTCTCTGATTGCTGTGGCTAAAACTTCCAAAACTATGTTGAATAAGAGTGGTGAGAGTGGGCAACCTTGTCTTGTTCCTGATCTTAGTGGAAATGCTTTCAGTTTTTCACCATTGAGGATGATGTTTGCTGTGGGCTTGTCATATATGGCCTTTATTATGTTGAGGAAAGTTCCCTCTATGCCTACTTTCTGCAGGGTTTTTATCATAAATGGGTGTTGAATTTTGTCAAAAGCTTTCTCTGCATCTATTGAGATGATCATATGGTTTTTCTCCTTCAGTTTGTTAATATGGTTTATCACATTGATAGATTTGCGTATATTGAAGAATCCTTGCATTCCTGGAATAAACCCCACTTGATCATGGTGTATGATCCTTTTAATGTGCTGTTGGATTCTGTTTGCTAGTATTTTGTTGAGGATTTTTGCATCTATGTTCATCAGTGATATTGGCCTGTAGTTTTCTTTCTTTGTGACATCCTTGTCTGGTTTTGGTATCAAGGTGATGGTGGCCTCGTAGAAGGAGTTTGGGAGTGTTCCTCCCTCTGCTATATTTTGGAAGAGTTTGAGAAGGATAGGTGTTAGCTCTTCTCTAAATGTTTGATAGAATTCGCCTGTGAAGCCATCTGGTCCTGGGCTTTTCTTTGTTGGAAGATTTTTAATCACAGTTTCAATTTCAGTGCTTGTGATTGGTCTGTTCATATTTTCTATTTCTTCCTGATTCAGTCTTGGCAGGTTGTGCCTCTCTAAGAATTTGTCCATTTCTTCCAGATTGTCCATTTTATTGGCATAGAGTTGCTTGTAGTAATCTCTCATGATCTCTTTTATTTCTGCAGTGTCAGTTGTTACCTCTCCTTTTTCATTTCTAATTCTATTGATTTGGGTCTTCTCCCTTTTTTTCTTGATGAGTCTGGCTAGTGGTTTATCTATTTTGTTTATCTTCTCAAAGAACCAGCTTTTAGTTTTATTGATCTTTACTATTGTTTCCTTCATTTCTTTTTCATTTATTTCTGATCTGATTTTTATGATTTCTTTCCTTCTGCTAGCTTTGGGCTTTTTTTGTTCTTCTTTCTCTAATTGCTTGAGGTGCAAGGTTAGGTTGTTTATTCGAGATGCTTCCTGCTTCTTAAGGTGGGCTTGTATTGCTATAAACTTCCTCCTTAGAACTGCTTTTGCTGCATCCCACAGGTTTTGGGTCGTTGTGTCTCCATTGTCATTTGTTTCTAGGTATTTTTTGATTTCCTCTTTGATTTCTTCAGTGATATCTTCATTATTAAGTAGTGTATTGTTTAGCCTCCATGTGTTTGTATTTTTTACAGATCTTTTCCTGTAATTGATATCTAGTCTCATGGCATTGTGGTCAGAAAAGATACTTGATACAATTTCAATTTTCTTAAATTTACCAAGGCTTGATTTGTGACCCAAGATATGATCTATCCTGGAGAATGTTCCATGAGCACTTGAGAAAAATGTGTATTCTGTTGTTTTTGGATGGAATGTCCTATAAATATCAATTAACTCCATCTCGTTTAATGTATCATTTAAAGCTTGTGTTTCCTTATTTATTTTCATTTTGGATGATCTGTCCATTGGTGAAAGTGGGGTGTTAAAGTCCCCTACTATGAATGTGTTACTGTCGATTTCCCCTTTTATGGTTGTCAGTATTTGCCTTATGTATTGAGGTGCACCTATGTTGGGTGCATAAATATTTACAATTGTTATATCTTCCTCTTGGATTGATCCCTTGATCATTATGTAGTGTCCTTCTTTGTCTCTTCTAATAGTCTTTGTTTTAAAGTCTATTTTGTCTGATATGAGAATTGCTACTCCAGCTTTCTTTTGGTTTCCACTTGCATGAAATACCTTTTTCCATCCCCTTACTTTCAGTCTGTATGTGTCTCTAGGTCTGAAGTGGGTCTCTTGTAGACAGCAAATATATGGGTCTTGTTTTTGTATCCATTCAGCCAATCTGTGTCTTTTGGTGGGAGCATTTAGTCCATTTACATTTAAGGTAATTATCGATATGTGTGTTCCTATTCCCATTTTCTTCATTGTTTTCGGTTTGTTATTGTAGGTCCTTTCCTTCTTTTGTGTTTCTTGCCTAGAGAAGTTCCTTTAGCATTTGTTGTAGAGCTGGTTTGGTGGTGCTGAACTCTCTCAGGTTTTGCTTGTCTGTAAAGGTTTTAATTTCTCCATCAAATCTGAATGAGATCCTTGCAGGGTAGAGTAATCTTGGTTGCAGGTTTTTCTCCTTCAACACTTTCAATATGTCCTGCCACTCCCTTCTGGCTTGCAGAGTTTCTGCTGAAAGATCAGCTGTTAACCTTATGGGGATTCCCTTGTGTGTTATTTGTTGTTTTTCCCTTGCTGCTTTTAATATGTTTTCTTTGTATTTAATTTTTGACAGTTTGATTAATATGTGTCTTGGCATATTTCTCCCTGGATTTATCCTGTATGGGACTCTCTGTGCTTCCTGGACTTGATTAACTATTTCCTTTCCCATATTAGGGAAGTTTTCAACTATAATCTCTTCAAATATTTTCTCAGTCCCTTTCTTTTTCTCTTCTTCTTCTGGAACCCCTATAATTCGAATGTTGGTGCGTTTAATGTTGTCCCAGAGGTCTCTGAGACTGTCCTCAGTTCTTTTCATTCTTTTTTCTTTATTCTGCTCTGCAGTAGTTATTTCCACTATTTTATCTTCCAGGTCACTTATCCGTTCTTCTGCCTCAGTTATTCTGCTATTGATCCTATCTAGAGTACTTTTAATTTCATTTATTGTGTTGTTCATCGTTGCTTCTTTCATCTTTAGTTCTTCTAGGTCCTTCTTAACTGATTCTTGCAATTTGTCCATTCTATTGTCCATTCTATCTCCAAGATTTCGGATCAACCTTACTATCATTATTCTGAATTCTTTTTCAGGTAGACTGCCTATTTCCTCTTCATTTGTTAGGTCTGGTGGGTTTTTATCTTGCTCCTTCATCTGCTGTGTGTTTTTCTGTCTTCTCATTTTGCTTATCTTACTGTGTTTGGGGTCTCCTTTTTTTTTTTTTTTGCAGGCTGAAGGTTCGTAGTTCCTGTTGTTTTTTGAGTCTGTCCCCAGTGGCTAAGGTTGGTTCAGTGGGTTGTGTAGGCTTCCTGGTGGAGGGTACTAGTGCCTGTGTTCTGGTGTATGAAGCTGGATCTTGTCTTTCTGGTGGGCAGGTCCACGTCTGGTGGTGTGTGTTGAGGTGTCTGTAGACTTATTATGATTTTGGGCAGCCTCTCTGCTAATGGGTGGGGTTGTGTTCCTGTCTTGCTAGTTGTTTGGCATAGGATGTCCAGCACTGTAGCTTGCTGGTCGTTGAGTGAAGCTGGGTGCTGGCGTTGAGATGGAGATCTCTCGGAGATTTTTGCTGTTTGATATTATGTGCAGCTGGGAGGCCTCTTGTGGACCAGTGTCCTGAAGTTGGCTCTCCCACCTCAGAGGCACAGCACTGAGTCCTGGCTGCAGCACCAAGAGCCTTTCATCCACAGGGCTCCTTAATTTGGGATGATTCGTTGTCTATTCAGGTATTCCACAGATGCAGGGTATATCAAGTTGATTGTGGAGCTTTAATCCGCTGCTTCTGAGGCTGCTGGAAGAGATTTCCCTTTCTCTTCTTTGTTCTCACAGCTCCCAGGGGCTCAGCTTTGGATTTGGCCCCGCCTGTGCGTGTAGGTCGCCGGAGGGCATCTGTTCTTTGCTCAGACAGGACGGGGTTAAAGGAGCCGCTGATTCGGAGGCTCTGGCTCACCCAGGCCGGGGGGTAGGGAGGGTCACGGAGTGCAGGGCGGGCCTGCAGCGACAGAGGCCAGCGTGACGCTGCAGCCTGAGGCGCGCCGTGCACTCTCCCGGGGGAGCCATCCCCGGATCCCGGGACCCCGGCAGCGGCGGGCTGCACAGGCTCCCCGGAAGGGCGTGTGGCTAGTGACCTGTGCTCGCACCCAGGCCTCCTGGCGGCAGCAGCAGCGGCCTTAGCGTCCCATGTCCGTCTCTGGGCTCCGCACTCTTAGCCGCGGCTCGCGCCCGTCTCCGGAGCTCTCCCAAGCAGTGTTCCCAATCCCCCCTCCTCGTGCACCAGGAAACAAAGAGGGACGTAAAAGTCTCTTGCCTCTTCGGCAGGTCCAGACCCCTCCCCAGACTCTCTCCCGGCCAGCCGCGGCGCACCAACGCCCTGCAGGCTGTGTTCACGCCGCCAACCCCAGTCCTCTCCCTGCGCTCCGACAAAAGCCGGAGCCTCAGCTCCCAGTCCCGCCCGCCCCGGCGGGCGAGCAGACAAGCCTCTCGGCTGGTGAGTGCCGGTCGGCCCGATCCTCTGCGCTGGAATCTCTCCGCTTTGCCCTCCGCACCCCTGTTGCTGTGCTCTCCTCCGCGGCTCCCAAGCTCCCCCACTCCGCCTCCCGAAGTCTCCACCCGCGAAGGGGCTCCTAGTGTGTGGACACTTTTCCTCCTTCACAGCTCTCTCCCGCTGGTGCAGGACCCGTCCCTATTCTTTTGTCTCTGTTTAGTTTTTTCTTTTGCCCTAACCAGGTACGTGGGGGGTTCCTTGCCTTTTGGGAGGTCTGAGGTCTTCTGCCAGCGTTCAGTAGGTGCTCCGTAGGAGTTGTTCCACGCGTAGATGTATTTCTGGTGTATCTGTGGAGAGGAAGGTGATCTCCGCGTCTTACTCTTCCGCCATCTTCCAAGAAGCTTTATTTTATATTAAGATTGTTAGCCATGGATGATGCTGCAAAAGCACAAAAGATCGAAAAATGTTTTCTTATTTTTTTAGAAATGTAATTTAAAATTTTGACACATTATTTTTTGTCTTGTTGTTTATATCCAAAATGCTTGTCAGCAACTTGTACAATCATTTAAAAATATTTTAAGTTTATATCAGTGTGGTAGTAAGCAAGAATGCCTTTTTACCATAATGGATTTCTTCCACCTACATATGTGTCTTAAAATGACTACTACTTTCTCATCCTTACATTAATATTTTTCTGCATATATAATACTCTCCCTTTGGTAGATTTTTTGCAGCCTTTTCAACCCATGCTGTAAGTAAAGGTGACCTTTAAAATACATAAGTTTCTATAATAGTAAATGCAATCTTAATAGAGGACATCTGCATAACTAAGACTTCCTGAGGACATGACAGTCATTGTACTTCATTTGTGTAAGACATTTTGAAATACAGGGAGATAGAAATGTGAATTAATTAAATACCATTTCTTATGCTGTGCTCATGTAAATAATTAAACTAATCACTACAACTGTTCTTTAATTATGGTAACCTGATTATGCCTCTAATTGTTACACATCCTTTGCACAATGCTATAAATTTGTATCACACATTATTTATAATTTTCTACTTTACCCTTGTTTGAATGACAACCATTAAAATTAAAAGTGAAAATTATTGATGAAACGTAATGAAACAACAACAACCGTACATTGTTCTTAAAGGAAAATAGGGGCTCTGGTTGTTAACTTGTTAATGTGAGATTTAATACTTAATGAACATTTTAGTATAAACCACTGTATTTTTAAAAGCAAAAAATGTGTCAAAGACCTCGGCCATAATTGCTATGTATGATGCCCTGTATTTCAAAGTCAAGTTTGACATCAAGTTTGTATTTCATATTTGTTTATGAAGGCAGTTACTCCAAAATTCTATAAAGTGCATTAATGCAGTAATTTAGTTTTTCAAATAATAAGTTTACGAGAAGCTTTGTTTTATCAGCTTCATTAGATCCAATGAGGCTATTGCAGTGAGATTGAAGAATACAAGGTGGGTTTTTAGCATGTAGCTTTAGTGCATTTTGGTAATTGATATCTTGAGATGAAGGAGGCAGAGAGTTAGAGTCTAGGACTTCTTCTCCTTTTCTGAATTGAATATCCATGTCAAAGGAACTTGTAAGCAAATGCTGACAAATTACAATTTCACTCATGAACTCACTTCTCCCTCCCAGTCAAGCTTTGAGTTCTAATCTTGTTCACCTTGGTTAAGCAGTTTCCTCTGCCATGCACCTCCATGTGCGAGGTTGAAGTATATTAAATTGGCCAATTTTTTCAGACTGTTTATCTTACATTAACCCTTCTGATGTGATTTTATGACTACAAAACCAAGAGAAGTGAGTTTTAAGAAAGAAGAACTATCAATGGAGATACGTTTTATGTAAAGTAAGAAAAAGTTTCATTTGGGATGACAATTCAAAACTCCGTAAAGATATATATTTTTTAAATTTTTAGTGGAATTGTTAGGAAATGAAAAATGAAAAAATATAGAAAATAACCTAAAAACTGAATCCCTAGTCCTGTAACATGCCATTCAAATACTCCACAAGGTCATGATCTCCTTATCTCTTGCTAGTCTTTTCTCAACTCTTGATGTACCAGAAATATTGACCTGCTTATAATTCTCTGCACTCAACATGTATGATACTACCTTTGTTTTATTATTATTATTATTAATCCTGTGCCCTTCAACTAGAATATCCTCAAATTTTCTACTTGGTTGGATAATTCTGATTTATTGTTTATTGTTTACAATCCAGCTCACTGACACCACTTCTAGGAATTCTTCCTTGATCCTTCCAGGCTGACTGCCCCATAGTGCTCAAATTCATACCACCCATTTTTCTATGTTTCACTTACCATACTGTTTTTATAAGTATCTGTTTATGAAGTCTGTTTTCCTCTATTTCTCCTTGACTATTTGAAGATTGAGGAAAGGTATTAATTTTTATTTACATTCATATCCCCAGTGCCTAACACAGTGACTTGTAATGTTGAATGGATGAGTGAATGAAAAAACAATGATTGAATGAATGAATGATTCTAGATTCAGGAAATTAAAAGTGCTCATTTATATATCATATCTTTGGGACAGGTTATAGTTAGAGGAAAATGAGTATTAGGAAAGACTGTGAGAATTTGGGAGAAAATATAGAAGTCACAAAACTGTATTTCTAAGTAGATTAAATGATTAGACGTATTGAGAATGAGTGAGGAAGTTTGGGGAAAGAGTTATATATTAAATTTTATAGTGGTAAGGTTTGAATTGATTATAAAATATTGGTGTGGCCATGAAGGAGCTTTGCTGAAGTGGAGTAGAGAGGATCGATTGATTTAAAGTCATCAAAGAACAGTGAAGTTATGATGATGATAAGAGCATCATCAGTGATGTACAAAACAATTAAGCTAATGGCAGGAGTAAGGTGAAGAATAGTGGGAAATTGGGTTACTTCTCTATAAGGGTAATGTAGTTTAAAGATAGAGAAAGTTATTTGGGATTACCTTTGTCCATATAAAATGTTATATGGATTTGAACTGGATTAATAAAGAAAAGATTTTAAACTTTACTAGCCACTTGAGTCATCTAGATAACAGCAATTACTCCCCTTTTCCTGGCATAATAAAAGAACATGGATGATGCACACACTAGACTGTCAGATACTGACTAATTAATCAGGTAATGTAAATGGCATTTTTATGTCCTTCATCGTATCTCTTCAGATCTCCTATTATTTCCTGTATTCCTCCTTAAGCATGCACTGCTAGGTCTCCCCATTCTCTGCCTCAAAACATTTTTTCCCAAATGGATAGAAGTCCACTTAGCCCACGTATAGGTGCTACCTAGAACTATAAATGTAGTTAGCTTCTCCTTGCCTTGGGGAAATCTCGAGGGACAACACCAAGGGACATAGTTGATAGATAGACATCACAAACTCTTTTCCTTCGGTGACAAACTCAGATGCACAAGCTATTTATTTCCTCCCAGGATACCCAGTGGGAATGAGTCCTAAGGTTTCAGGCAAAGACTATGTAGTGGAATTCTTGCCATTCTGCCTAAGATAGCATCTCATAATGATAGAAGAATTTGAGGTGGTATTTGGAATATCTGTCTCCCACATCCCTGATGTATAGAGATGAAACGTGGATCACAAAGAAACTAAATGATTTATTAAATTTCAGTGGCAGATTTCAGAACCAAGCCAGAGTTCTTTTCATTATAAGAAACAGAAATGTTTAGAAAAACATTTTTAAGCGAATTCACAAAATATATTAGTTAAGCAGACAATTATTACCTTTATAACGGAATTATTTTAAATACAAGACATTCTCACCTGCCCAGATTTATGTTATAAAAGAACATACAAGCGTTTTGTTAACTGATTCAACATTGGTATCTTCCCTTGCCTTTCTGACAAGAAATTTTAATCAAATATAAAATTTTGGCATATATGTGATTAATTCAGTAGTTACATTTAGACCTATTAAAACATGGTGGTTTGTAAGAAATTCACAGAGAGCAAAGCTCTTACGGAGAGCATGCTTGTGCATGAGTTGAAAAGAGAAGACAGTAAAGGGGATAAGTAGGTTGTCCATGAATTGACCTCAGTCAGTTGAGTGTGGGACTGTGTTGTGGAAAATCTGTTAAAAACAAACTTGTAAGGGTTATGAACATTTGAGAGAGATTTTCAAACATCTGTACATGAAGAATTTACTAAAAGATAGCAAGTTTATACATATGTTTATTTTTACAAAATATGCTTAAATTTTAATTATCAAAATTTGGTGACAAAAAAATTTCTAAGCAAAACAATGTGGTTTATCTCTTTCAGTTAAATGTTTTAAGTTATTTCATTGCACTGTGTAAATGTTAGGTGCTCAAGAACCATGTGTTTAAGTAGCAATATTTATTCTCCAAAGGAGTGAATAAAATAATTATATAGCCATTTTAAGTTATTTGCACAGATTCTCTAGTTAACCATTTAAATACCTTTAAAATGTCTTTTTGGATGCAGGTATTTACAGAAAAATGTGACTTTTCAAATAGAAGTAAGAGGAATGGATTTTAATCCCTGCAAATTTAGTGAATAGCATGACACAATTAAAAACAAAGTTCATGCAGTTTTCCACAAACCTATTAACATTATGAAAATGACAAAAGGATGCATTTTATTATCAAGGCCTAGACTAGGTTCAAACTCATCTCTCTCTCCAGAAAATCAGAGATTCCAGAGGATCCCTCTGGCCAATTCCCATAACCTTGAAATTTGTAGCATCCTTATGAAAAAAAGAAAAAAAAAGCATTGTAACAGATATGGTCTTCCCTTCAAAAACAGTGAGGGAAATTTCATATGGGGTGAAAACTCCCTTGCCGCTTAGAGATTTTTGTCACAATGAAAGGTGGAAAATCACTTTCATAAAACCAAAGTATTTAGGAGAAAGGACTGAGCTTACAGGATAAACCTAGGGCTTTAAGAATTAAAGTTCTCAGATGAACAATAATTCTAGCAGAAAAATTCCTTGCCCCAAATCACAGAAGGCTCCCTCTGGGTGACACTATTTCTGAAACAGTAGAACAGAATCATCTATCTCATTGCCAGACCCAGCTTAACTGTTGTCATTTTCATAGTAAAGTCTACCTAGAACATGTGTACCCCAATCTCCCTCAGAATCATCCCACTAAATCAGCTTAACTCTGATACTTTTTCAATGCCATTTTATAGGTTTCGGATATATAGAGATAAATAAATAATTATTTACTCTAAGGACTCTGGGCAAGTTGGGGAAACAGATATGATTTTAAGTAAGTCTAACACAATGGAAAATACACAGGATATCAGATCTTAAAGGATTAGTAGAGGGGAACTCAAGAAGTTTTGTCACCTTTCATAGCAGGTCTGCTCTTACCAACTGTTAGTGATATTTTGTTTTAACCTATACAGAGCCTCATTGCTATACTCCTTGTTTTACTGCTCAACATTAGAAGAATAGTGCCCTGGATAAGTTGAAAATATTTATTCCCATATAGAGAGATTCTTAAAAATATGTCAGAGCAGATTGGCAAAATTATAGTTTATGATTCCAACCAGTTCTAGTTCAAACTCTTTATTGAGCCTACACCTTCATATAAAAGCTTAAGGGAAATTTAAAAAATGAAGGACCAGGGCTTCCCTGGTGGCACAGTGGTTGAGAGTCCGCCTGCCGATGCAGAGGACATGGGTTCATGTCCCGGTCTGGGAAGATTCCACATGCCGCGGAGCGGCTGGGCCGTGAGCCATGGCCGCTGAGCCTGTGCGTCCAGAGCTTGTGCGTCCGGAGCCTGTGCTCCGCAACGGGAGAGGGCACAACAGTGAGAGGCCCGTGTACCGCAAAAAAAAAAAAAAAATGAAGGACCATAGGCCAAATACAGAAAGTCACGTAAGACAGAATATTTCATATTGATTTGGTTTGATTTTCTGCTGTGGGTCACAAGTACATCATCTTTTAATCATCTAGTTTCCTGAAATAAAGAATAATCTTTCTACTTAATCATTTTATTCACTAGTTGGTGCTTTTAGAAAAAAAATTTGTTGGAGTATAGTTGATTTACAATGTTGTGTTAGTTTCAGTTGTCCAGCAAATTGAATCAGTTATACATATATATATATATATATCTCCACTCTTTTTAAATTTTTTTTAGTTTCTCTTCCCATATATGCTATTACAGAGTATAGAGTTCCCTGTGCTATACAGCAGGTTCTTATTATTTGTCTATTTTATATATAGTAGTGTGTATCCCAATCTCAATCTCCCAATTTATCCCTCCCCCCTTTCATCCCCTGGTAACCATAAGTTTGTTTTCTACATCAGTGACTCTACTTATGCTTTATAAATAAGTTCATTTGTACCCATTTTTTAGATTCCATGTATAAGCAATATCATATGATATTTGTCTTTCTGTGTCTGACTTACTTCACTCAGTATGACAATCTCTAGAACTTTGTGGTCAATTATTTTTCTTAAGCCTCCACTCTGTTTGAAATGTCATTAATTTCCTACAAGGAAATGTGGGCAAAATTAATTAATAGTCTTCATTCACCCTGTATTTGAACAAACCATATTCCACTTGCATCATCTCACATGATTCAATTCAGTCTTTTAACATTTATTGAACAATTCATCTAAGTTCATTTAACATTGCTATCCACACTCATCTTTCCCGTTTCTATTATTATCATCTCCTATTTTAACCCCACAATTACATTTGGATCTTTCTTCAATATTTCACAATATGTAGTTTCCATAATATTCTTTTTGTTTGTTTGTTTGTTTAAATTGATTTTTATTGGAGTATAGTTGATTTACAATGTTATGTTAGTTTCTGCTGTACAGCAAAGTGAATCAGTTATACATATACATATCTCAACTCTCTTTTAGACGCTTTTCCCATATAGGTCATTGTACAGTATTGAGTAGAGTTCCTTGTGCTATACAGTATGTTCTTATTAGTTATCTATTTTATATATAGTAGTGTGTATATGTCAACCCCAATCTCCCAATTTATCCCTACTCAGCTTACCCCCTGGTAAATGTAATTTTTTTCTACATCTGTAACTCTATTTCTGTTTCGTAGATAAGTTCATTTGTGCCCTTTTTAAAAATCCCACATATAAGTGATATGATATTTGTCATTCTCTGTCTGACTTACTTCACTCAGTTTGACATTCTCTAGGTCCATCCATGTCAATTATTTTTTGAGATTTCCAAACTAGTATGTGTTTTTGCCTGACAACAAGGACAACTTTCTTTTCTATACATTGTATGTTTTCTTTTGTTACCTTACATATAACTAACAATTTATTTTCCCTAGAATTATTTAATTATATTCTTGTAGTAAAAATTATACCCTCAACTACATTATTTTCTCAAGTTCTGAAAGCTTTTTATTAGGACTACCACATTACATAGTTTCAGGTTAATGAATGCCCAAATGAACTGTGCAAGTGGCAGTGTTCTTGTTGATAGCATATGTTTCCCTTGAGATCACTTTTATTTTGGGTCTTTTTGAATCTTCTTAATTCTCATTTTTAGTAAATATTCAAGTTTTATACAGTACACTTAAAAAAATTTTATTGACCTATTTTTTCAGAGCAGTCTTAGGTTTGCAGCAAAATTAAAAGGAACGTACAGAGATTTCCCATATCACTCCTATTCCACATGCACATGCACAGCCTCCACCATTATCCACCAACCAAAGTGGTGCATTAGTTACAATTAAAGAACATACATGGACACATCATAAAAACCCAAAGTTTATAGTTTACATGATGGTTCACTCTTGTTGTTGTACATTCTATAAGTTTGGACAAATCTAATGACATGTATTGACCATTAATGTTTCATATAGAACATTTTCATTGCCCTAAAAAATCTTCTGTGATCCTCCTACTTATCACTGACCCACACTTAATCTCTGGCAACTACTGATCTTCTTACTGTCTCCATACTTTTGTCTTTTCAGAATGTCATGTAGTTAGAATTATACAGTATGTAGCCTTTTGAGATTGACTTCTTTCACTTAGCAAATTTATTGAAATTTCCTCCATATCTTTTCATGGTTTAACAGCTCTTTTTCTTTTAGCACTGAATAACATTCCATTGTCTGGAGGTACCACAGTTTATTTATCCACTCACCTATTGAAAGACATCTTGGTTGCTTCCCAGTTTTTGGCAATTAGGAACAAAACTGCTGTAAACATCATATGGAGGTTTTTATGTGGAAAATTTTTTAAATCCTCTGAGTAAATATCAAGGAGTATGATTATTGGATTGTATGCCAAGAACATGTTTAGTTTTATAAGAAACCATCAAACTATCTTCCAAAGTGTCTGTACCATTTTTCATTCCCATTATAAATGAATGAGAGTTCCTGTTGTTCCCCATCTTTGCCATCACTTGGTGTTGTCAGTGTTCTAGATTTTGGCCATTCTAATAGGTGTGTAGTAGTATTTCATTGTTGCTTTACTTTTTATTTCCCTGATGACATATGACATGGAGCATTGTTCATATGATTATCTGCCATCTCTATAGATAATAGAGGTATAGAAATAGAGACAAAACTGGTGATTGACATGGGCTAGATGGTAGGAAAATGGAGAGATGTCAGTCAAAGAGTAAAAGCTTCCAGCCATAAGATAAATAAATTCTGGGGATCCAATATACAGCATGGTGACTATAATTAACAATGCTATATTATATACTTGAAAGTTATTAAGAGAGTGGATCTTAAATGTTATGACCACACACATTAACAAAGGTTAATTATGTGAGGGGATGGAGGAGTTAGCTAACCATATTGTGATAATCATTTCACAATATATACATGTATCTAATTGTCATGTTGTATATCTTAAAATTGCATATATGTCAATGACATCTCAATAAAGCTGGGGAGAAAAGGTATCACATGTCATTAATCATCAGGGAAATGTAAATGAAAACCAAAATGAAGCATCAATATATACTTATCAGAATGACTAAAATAAAAGCTTATGATAACTTCAAAAACTGGCACAGTAGAGATATTGATCACTTATGCATTGCTGTTGAGAATGTAAAATGATACAGCTCCTCTGAAAAATAGCTCATGCATCTCTTTAAAAAAAATAATAATCTTATGTTAAGACCCAGTAATTGCACTCTTGGGCATTTATTCCAGAGAAATGAAACGTATGTTTATGCAGAACTTGTACACAAATGTTTCTGTAGGTAATAGCTGAAAACTGGAAACAATCCAGGTGTCCTTCTATGGGTGAGTGATTACGTAAAGTGCAGTTTATCTAAACCATGAAATACTACTTATCAATTAAAGAAAAACTGTAGCATAAACCCTGAAAAGTTGTTTTATTCTTTCTGTAATGCTAGTGCCTGACTTCAACTTTGATGGTTGAGGCATCCACTGCAAAGAGGCATCTACTTCAAAGAGAGCTATTTTAAAAACACACATTTCCAGCCACATGACTAAATAAAGAGCCAGACTATCCCTCCCTCACACCCCCAGCTCAGGCTCCTTTATTTTAGATAACTGATCACTTGGCCTGCTTGTTTTTCTTACCCTACACTTTAAATTCATAATATTATGGTTTAAATTCACCAGTAAAAAGTGAACTCATGAAAACCTAGGCCCCTGTCTTCAATCCCAGTAAAAGCAAAACATCATGGGAGGTGGTTCAAGATGGAGCCGTAGGAAGATCCTGAACTCACTTCCTCCCATGGTCTTGCTCAATCTATAGCTACACAAGGAACAACTCTATTCGAAAAAGACCTGAGAAATAGCAGAACAGTCACTTCAAAAGAAAGGATAATGAGGCCACATCAAAATGGTAGGAGAGGTAGAGAAATGTTCTCTCCCAAAACTCCACTCCTGGTGTGGTGACCCACAATTGGGATGGGGATCATAAAATCAGAACTTATCCCTCAGGAGCAAAGGGTTTGAGCCCCACATCAGGTGCCCCAAACTTTGAGACATAGACCAAAGAGACAAGCTACCCAAACAACTGGCTTTGAAAACTAATGGGGTATATGTTCAGGATACCCAAAGAGCTGTAAAAAACTGAGATACTGCTCATAAAGGACCCAGGCATAGCCTCATTCACCCTGGGACCCAGCACAAAAACAGCAATTTGAAAAGTGCCTAAACCTTTTGTGGAGGAGTTCACTTGTTAATCTTAAAGCATCTGCCAGAGAGGCAGGGGTCTGTTGAAACTCTCTCAGGGGATGGAGGTACTGGTGGATGCCATTTTTGCATTCGCCTTCTACATTACTAGCACCAGCACCTGCACCTGCCATTTTTGCACTCTCTTTTTACCTTGTTAGACCTGCGTGACCTGCCCCTGGACTCTCCCACAACCATGTCCCACCAAACCTGGTGAGTTGACTCAGCCCAGCCTGGTGTTCCCCAATGACCCTGCCTCACCAAAGCTGGTGAGAACACACAGTTCATAAAGGGGGTACCCCTTGAACCTGGCTCTAGTGGGCAGGGGACTTGTGTTTCTGAGCCCCATGGGACTAAGACAATCATAGATACAATCCTTGGCAGGGTACCATCCCAAGGACACAGCTCAGATAGCAGATTGAAACACAAGTCCAGTCTTCCTGTGACAACAGCTTCAAGATGGAGAGGGATAGCTGTTTCACCTAAAACATAGAAGCAAAACAAAGGAATCAAGCAAAATTAGGAATCAAAGGAATATTTCTAAAAACTAACAAACAAAAAATTAAGAGAAAGCCTCAGGGGGAAAAAACTAAATGAAACAAATATAACTAATTTCTTGATAAAGAGTTCAAAGTAAGAGTCATAAGGATGCTCACCAATTTCAGAAGAATTGAGGAACACAGAGAGAACTTCAACACAGGGATAGAATATATAAGAAAGTACCAAACAGAAGTTATAAGACTGAAGAATACAATAATTGAACTGAAAATTACACTGCAGGGGTTCAACAACACTAGATAAAGCAGAAGAAAGGATCAGTGAACTGAAAGACAAGCAGCGGAACTCAACCAAATAGTGCAGCAAAAGGAAAAAATAATAATAATAATTTAAAGTGAAGATTGTTTAAGGGATCCATGGGACAACATTAAGCAGAACAATATTCACATTATAGGGGTTTCAGAAAAAGAAGACAGAAAAGGGAACAGAAAATCTATTGGAAGAAATAATGATTGAAAACTTTTCTAACCTGGAAAAGGAAACATACATCCAGATTCAGAAAGCTGATAGAGTTCTGAATAAGATAAATCCAAACAGATCCTCACCAAGACATATTTTAACTAAAATGCCAAGAGTTAAAGATAAAGAGAGAATGTTAAATACAGCAAGAGAAAAACAACTTACAGAGGAATCCTCAGAGGTCTACAAGAAGATTTTTCAACAGAAACATTTCAGGCCAGAAGGGAGTGACATGATTTATTCAAAGCACTGAAAGGAAAAAATTTCCAGGCAAGAATAATCTATACAGTGAAGTTATCATTCAGAATTGAAGGATATGTAAAGAGTTTCTCAGATAAGCAAAAACTGAGTTCACTACCACTAAACTGCCCTTACAAGAAATATTATAGGGACTTCTTTAATAGAAAAAGGACATATGAAAGAAAAGTTCTCACTGGTAAAGGTAAATATATAGTAGATAGATTAATCACTTATAAAGCTAGTAAGAAAGTTAAAAGACAAAAGTAGAAAAAATAACTGTAACTAAAATAATTAGTTAAGGGATACACACACACAAACATGCAAACTGTGAAATCAGAAACAAAATGTGGGAGGGAGGAGTAAAATATAGAGTTTAAGAATATGTTTAAAAGTAACATGATAACAAAATAGACTTGATAACTATATATATATATATATATATATATATATATATATATATATATATATACACACACACACATATATAGGCTGATATATGTAAGCCTCATAGTAACCACAAAGCAATAACCTAGAGTAGATACACAAAAATGATGAGAATGGAATCTAAACATAACACTAAAAAAGTCATCAAACAAACCACAAGTGAAGGGGACAAGAGAAGAAAAGAGAAACAGAGAGAAACTACAAAGCAGCCAGAAAACAATGGTAATAAAGTACATAACTTTCCATAATTATTTTAAATGTAAATGGACTAAATTTTTTCAATCAAAAGACACAGAGTGACTGAATGGATTAAAAACAACAACAACACCTATCTATATGCTGCCAAAAAGCAACACACTTCAGATGTAAGGACACATGCAGACTGAAAATGAAAGACTTGAAAAAGATGTTTCCCCCAAATAGAAACCAGAAAAAACCTGGGGTAGCAATACTTATATCAGAAAAAAATAGACTTTAAAACAAATACTGTAATAAAAAGAGAACCTTCAAGATGGCAGAAGATTAAGATGTGGAGCTTACCTTCTCCCCACAGATACATCAAAAATACATCTCCATGTGGAACAACTCCCACAGAACATCTACTGAACACTGGCAGAAGACCTCAGACTTCCAAAAAGGTAAAATCTCCATGTAACTGGGTAGGGCAAAAGAAAAAAAGAAAAAGATGAAGGAATCAGGACAGTACATGCACCTCTGTGATGGAGCTGTAAAGGAGCAAAATTTTCCACACACTAAGAAGTCCTCTCATGTGTGGGGATGCAGGGAGGAACTTTAGAGCCTCAGAGGAGTGTACAGCAACAGGTGTGCAGAGGACAAAGCAGAGAGAGTCCACACAGAAAGTCGGCACCAAATGGCAGTTCCCAGTCCTAGACTCTTGTCTGTTCTCCTGATGGGGTGGGTAGGGGCTGAGTTCTGAGGCTCTGGTGTTGGAAGTCAGACCCAAGGGAGAGGACTGGGGTTGACTGTATGAAGAAGTCTGAGGGAGCTAGTGCATCACAGTTGAGGAAGTCTGGGAAGAAGCCTGGGCCTTCCAGAGAGGCAAGGGACCATTGTTGGGGGGTGTGCAAGGAGAAGGGTGGGCCCACCATAGGAGCTTCTTTCTCTGTGCACTCACAGGCAGCAGGGCACTGGCTACATAAGTTTCAGGGGTGGGCACGAACCACGACTGCTATCTCAGACCCCAGAGGTAGGCACAGACTGCTACTGATGCTGCTGCTGCCACCAAGAGTCCTGTGAGCAAGCACACGTCACTGCCCACATCATCCTGGAACCCACCACTGATGAGGGTCCCGTGATTCTGGACCAACTTCCCCAAGAGAATGCATGGCATGCCCCAGGCTGTTGCAACTTCCTGCAGGTCTCTGCTGCTACAGGCACTCCATGCACATCCCATTAGTTGTTGGCATATCCATCCCTCTCTCAGTACTGAGCAAGTGTGCTCTAATCAGCCACTGCTTTCATCCCCTCTCATCCAGGCAGGGAACAGATGCCTGAGGGTGGCCCACATGCAGAGGTGGGGCCAAAAGCAAAGCTGAGCCCAGGGGTGGTGCGACCAAAGAAGATGAATGGAAATCTCTCCATGCAGCCACAAGAGCAGTGGATTAAATCCCTGCAATTGGCTTGGTAAACCCTGAATCTCTGGAGTATCTGAATAGATAATGAATGTTCCCACAATTGAGGGCTGGTCTAGCTTTAACAGCTGTGGACTTTAGGGGTAAATACACATGGGAATTGGGCCAGGTCAGAGTGTGACCTGGCCCCTCAGTGTCCAGAGCAAGTCCAGAGACCTGCCTAGAGGTATTAGAGGATTTCCTGGGGAGGCAGGGATTGGCTGTGGCTCACTGTGGGGCAAAGACACTGACAGCTGAGGCCCCAGGAAAATATTATTATTATTACTATTTTCTTGTTTCATTGTGTCATGTTGTTGTTCTTTATTATTCTTTAAATATTTATTTTTAAATTTACTTTTCAAATCTTTTAGACTTTATGTTTTTATTTTTAATATATTTTTCTATTTTAACTACTTTTTCATTATATTGTTTTTTCTGTATTTCTGCTTTTTTCTTTTGTTTTGCTTTGTTTTCAATATCTTTTTAACTATACTTTTTATTTGCCAATTTTTACTTTATCTTTTGGTGTTTTGTATTTTTTTCCTTTTGTTTTCCTTTTTGCTTGTTTTTATCTTTTTTTGATCATTTTTGTGTGTTTGTTTTATACTTTTATCATTTTTGGATCATCTTTCTGTGTTTGTTTTATGCTTTCTTTGCCTTTTATTTTTTAGTTTGCTTTCTGCTTTTGATTTTTTTTTTTTTTTTTGGTTTTTGTTTTTGCTAATTTAGTTTTATTGTTTGTTTAATTTTTGGGTTCATTTATTTGGATTCTCTCTTCTTTTTTGTTTTCTGTTTCTTTTTCTATTTTTGTGTGTGTGTGTTTCTTTGTATGTTTCTTTGTGTGTTTCTCTCTGTTTGGTTTTGCTTTTACCATTAGTCTTGGGGGTTTTGTTTGTCTCTTCATTTTCTCTCTCTCTTTTTTTTTTGTTTTTTCTTCCACACTGTGCAGCTTATAGAGTCTTGCTTCTCTGTTCAGGGATTGGGCCTGAGCCTCTGAGGTGGGAGAGCCGAGACCAGGACAATGGATTGCCATAGAAATCCTGGCCCAAAGGAATATTAATCAACAAGAGCTCACCCAGAGATCTCCATCTCAACACCAAGACCTAGTTCCACCCAATGGCCAGCAAGCTCCCCTACTGGACACCTCACACCAAACAACTAGCAAGCCAGAAACACAAACTCACCCATTATCAGACAGGCTGCCTAAAGTCATACTAAGCTCACAGACATCCCAAAACACATCACCTGGCATGGCCCTGCCCATCAGAGGGACAAGATCAAGCTCCACTCCCCAGAACACAGGCACCAGTCCCCCCTACCAGGAAGCATACACAAGCCACTAGACCAAACTCACCCACTGGGGGGTTGACAGCAGAAGCAAGAGGAACTATGACCCTGCAGACTGCAGAAAGGACACCTCAAGCACAGTATATTAAACAAACTGAGAGGACAGAGAAATATATTACAGACAAAGGAGTCAGGTAAAAACACACAAGAACAAATAAATGAAAAGGAAATAGAAAATCTACCTGAAAAAGAATTCACAGTAATGACAGTAAAGATGATCCATAATATCAGAAATAGAGTGGAGAATATACAAGAAACAATTAACAAGGACATAAAAGCAGTAAAGGAAAAACAAACAGTGATGAACAACACAATAACTAAAATTAAAAATACTCTAGAAGGAATCAATAGCAGAATAACTGAATCAGAAGAACAGATAAGTGAACTGGAAGATAGAATGGTGGAAATAACTGCCATGGAACAGAAGAAAGAAGAAAGAATTAAAATATTGAGGAAATGCTCAGAGACTTCTGGGATAATATAACTGTACCAACATTCAAATTATAGGGGTTCCAGAATAAGAAGAGAAAGACAATGGGTCTGAGAAAATATTTGAAGACATTATAGTCCAAAACTTCCCTAACATGGGAAAGGAAATAGTCAATCAAGTCCAGGAAACACAGAGAGTCCCATACAAGATAAACCCAAGGATAAACATACCGAGAGACATAATAATCATACTAACAAAAACTAAATACAAGGAAAAAATATTAAAACCAGCAAAATAAAAGCAACAAATGACATAAAAGGGAATCCCCATAAGGCTAATAACTGACTTTTTCAACAGAAACTCAGTAGGCCAGAAGGGAGTGGCAGGACATATTTAAAGTGATGAAAGGGAAAAACCTACAACCAAGATTATTCCATCCAGCAAGGATCTCATTCAAATTCGATGGAGAAATCAAAAGTTTTAAAGACAAGCAAAAGCTAATAGAATTCAGAACCACCAAACCAGCTCTACAACAAACGCTAAAGGAACTTCCCTAAGCAGGAAACACATAGATGAAAAGACCTACAAAAACAAACCCCAAACAATTAAAAAAATGGTAATAGGAACATACATATTGATAATTACATTAAACATGATTGAATTAAATGCTCCAACCAAAACACACAGATTGGCTGACTGGATACAGAAACAAGACCCTTATATATGCTGCCTAAGGCCCACTTCAGATATAGGGACACATACAGACTGAAAGTAAGGGGATGGAAAAATATATTCTATGCAAATGGAAATCAAAAGAAAGCTGGAGTAACAATATCAGATAAAATAAACTTAAAATAAAAGACTGTTACAAGAGACAAGGAAGGACACTACATAATGATCAAGGAATCAATCCAAGAAGATATAACAATTATAAATATATGTACACAAAACATAGGAGCACCTCAATGCATAAGGCAAATGCTAACATCAATAAAAGGGAAAAATGATAGTAATACTATAATAATGGGGAACTTAACACCTCACTTACATCAAAGTACAGATCATCCAGACAGAAAAGTAATATGAAACACAAGCTTTAAATGACACAATAGACCAGATAGATTTAATTGATATTTATAGGACATTCCATCCAAAAGCAGCAGATTACACTTTCTTCTCAAGTGCACATGGAACATTCTCCAGGATATATCACATCTTGGGTCACAAATCAAGCCTCAGTAAATTTAAGAAAATTGAAATCATATCAAGTATCTTTTCTGACCACAACACTATGAGATTAGACATGAATTACAGGGGAAAAAATGTAAAAAAAAACCAAACCACATGGAAGCTAAACAATACACTACTAAAAAACCAAGAGATCACAGAAGAAATCAAAGAGGAAATCAAAAAATACCAAGAGACAAATGACAATGAAAACACAATGACCCAAAACCTATGGGATGCAGCAAAAGCAGTTCTAAGAGGGAACTTTATAGCAATAAAATCCTACCTCAAGAAACAAGAAAAATCTCAAATAAACAATCTAACCTTACACATAAAGGAACTAGAAAAAGAAGTTGAACAATAACAACAACAACAAGAAAAAAACCCTCAAATTTCATAGAAGGAAAGAAATCATAAATATCAGAACAGAAATACATGAAATAGAAACAAAGAAAGTAACAGCCATGATCAATAACACTCAAATCTTGTTCTTTGGGAAGATAAAATCGATAAAACATTAGCCAGACTCATCAAGAAAAAGAGGGAGATTATTCAAATCAGTAAAATTAAAAATGAAAATGGAGAAGTTACAATGGACACCACAGAAATACAAAGGATCATAAACAACTACTACAAGCAACAATATGCCAAAAAGTTGGACAACCTGGAAGAAATAAACAAATTCTTAGAAAGGTATAACCTTCCAAGACTGAACCAGGGAGAAATAGAAAATATGAACAGACCAATCACATGTAATGAAATTGAAACTGTGATTAAAAATCTTCCAGCAAACAAAAGTCCAGGACCAGATGGCTTCACAGGAAAATCCTATCAAACATTTAGAGAAGAGCTAATGCCCATCCTTCTAAAGAACTGCAGAAGAAAAACAATCCCAAGCTCATTCTATGAGGCTGCCATCAGCCTGATACCAAAATCAGACAAAGATATGACAAAAAACAGAAAATTACAGACTTATCACTGATGAATATAGACACAAAAATCCTGAACAAAATACTAGCAAACAAACCAACAACACATTAAAAGGAAAAATACACCAGGAACGAATATGATTTATCCCAGGGACGGAAGGATTTTTCAATATATGCAAATCAATCAATGTGATATGCCATGTTAAGAAATTGAAGAATAAAAACCATATGATCATCTCAGTAGATGCAGAAAATAACTTCTGACAAAATGCAACACTCATTTATCATAAAAACTTTCAAGAAAGTGGACATAGAGGGAGCCTACCTCATGATAAAGACCATATACAACAAACCCAGAACAAACATAATTCTCAATGGTGAAAAATTGAAAGCCTTTCCTCCAAGATCAGGAACAAGACAAGGATATCAACTTCCACCACTCTTATTCAACATAGTTTTGGAAGTCCTAACCACAGAAATTAGAGAAGAAAAAAAAATTAAAGTAATACAAATTGGAAAAGAACAAGTAAAACTGTCACTGTTCACAGATGACATGATACTGTACATAGAAAATCCTAAAGATGGCACCAAGAAACTACTAGAGCTAATCAATGAATCAGGTAAAGTTGCAGGATACAAAATTAATGCACAGAAATCTCTTGCATTTCTATACACTAACAGCAAAAGATAAGAAAAACAAATTAAGGAAACAATTCCATTTACCACTGCAAAAAAAAGAATAAAATACCTAGGAATAAACTTACCAAAAGAGGTAAAATAATTTTACTCAGAAAACTATAAGACAGTGATGAAAGAAATCAAAGATAACACAAAGAGATGGAGAGATATACCATGTTCTTTGGTTGGAAGAATCTGTATTGTGAAAATGACTATAGTACTCAAGGCAATCTACAGATTCAATGCAATCCCTATCCACTTACCACTGGTATTTTTCGCAGAACTAGAAAAATATACCTTAAAATTTGTATGGAAAAAAAAAAGACCACGTATAGCCAAAGCAATCTTGAAAAAGAAAAATGGAGCTGGGGGAATCAGGCTCACTGACTTCAGACTACACTACAAACCTACAGTCATCAGGACAGTATGTTACTGACACAAAAACAGAAATATACATCAATGGAAGAAGATAGAAAGCCCAGAGATAAATGCATGCACCTATGGTTACCTAATCTATGACAAAGGAAGCAAGAATATAAAATGGAGCAAAGACTGCCTCTTCAATAAGTGGTGCTGGGAAAACTGGACAGCTACATGTAAAGAAAAATTATAACACTCCCTAACACCATACATAAAAATAAACTCAAAATGGATTAAAGACTTAAATGTAAGACCAGACACTATAAAACTCTTAGAGGAAAACATAAGCAGAACACTCTTTGACATAATTCACAGCAATATCTTTTTTGACCCACCTCCTAGAGTAATGAAATAAAAACAAAAATAAACAAATTGGACCTAATGAAACTTAAAACCTTTCACACAGCAAAGGAAATCATAAACAAGATGAAAAGACAGCCCTCAGAATGAGAGAAAATATTTGCAAAATGAAGGAACGACAAGGGATTAATCTCCAAAATATACAAACAGCTCATGTGGCTCAATACCTGAAGAAACAAACATTCCAGTCAAAAACTGGGCAGAAGACCTAAACAGACATTTCTCCAAAGAAGACATACAGATGACCAAGAGGCACATGAAAAGATCCTCAACATCACTAATTATTAGATAAATGCAAATCAAAACTACAATGTGTTATCACCTCACACCAGTCAGAATGGCCATCATCAAAAAAAAAATCTACAAACAATAAATACTGGAGAGGGTGTAGAGAAATGTGAATCCTCCTGTACTGTTGGTGGCAATGTAAATTGATACAGCCTATATGGAGAACAGTATGGAAGTTCCGTAAAAAACTAAAACTAGAATTACCATATGACCCAGCAATCCCACTACTAGGCACATATACCCTGAGAAAACCATAATTCAAAAAGACACATGCACCCCAATGTTCATTGCAGCATTATTTACAATAACCAGGTCATGGAAGCAACCTAAATGTCCATCAACAGATGAATGGATAAAGAAGACGTGGTACATAAATACAATGGAAGGAATATTATTCAGCTATATAAAGGAATGAAACTGGGTCATTTGTAGAGGTGTAGATGGACTTAGAAACTGTCATACAGAGTGAAGTAAGTCAGAGAGAGAAAAACAAATACTGTAGATTAACGTGTATTTGTGGAGTCTAGAAAAATGGTACAGACGAACCTGTTTTCAAGGCAGAAATAGAGACACAGATGTAGAAAACAAACCTATGGACACCAAAGGGGGGGAGGGGAGGGTGGGATGAATTGGGAGATTGGGATTGACATATATACACTAATATGTAGAAAATAGATAACTAATGAGAACCTGCTGTATAGCACAGGGAACTCAATCTAATGCTCTCTGGTGTCCTAAATGGGAAGGAAATCCAAAAAAGACAGGATATATGTATACATATAGATGATTCACTATATGTATATAGTAAAACTAACACTACTTTGTAAAGCAACTATACCCCAATTTAAAAAAATAATAAAAAATAAAAGATATTTGAAAAAAAATACTCTAATAAAGTCAAATATGTGTACTGAATAATGATAAAGGGATCAATTCAAGAAGATATAACATTTATAAATATTTATGGACCCAACAGAGGAGCACCTAAATATATAAAGCAAATATTTAACAGATCTAAAGGGAGAAGTTGATACAAAGATAGTAGGGGACTTCAATACTTCATTGCATCAATAAATAGGTCATCCAGATAGAAATCAATAAGGAAACATTAGCCTTAAATGAATGGTTAAACTAATGGACTTAACAGATATATACAGAATATTCCATCCAAAGCAGCAGCATACACTTTCTTCTCAAGTGAACATGAAACATTCTCCAGGATAAATCGTGTTAGGTCACAAAAAGAAGTCTCAGTTTTAAGAAGAATTAAATCATATCAAGCATCTCTCCCAACCACAATGGTATGAAGCTGGAAATCAATCACAAAAAGAAAACTAAAAATAGCACACTTATTTGGAGATTAAACAATGTGCTATTGAACAACATATGGGTCAACAAAGAAAATTTGTAAATAAATTAAAAATACATTGAGGCAAATGAAAATGGAAATAGAACATACCAAAATCTATGGGATGCAGGAAAATCAATTCTAAGGGGGAAGTTCAAATTGATACAAGCCTACCTCAAGAAACAAGAAAAGTTTCAAATAAACAATTTAACTATACACCCAAAGAAGCTAGAAAAAAATCAAGTAAAGCCCTAAGTTAGTAGAAGGAAAAAAAATGATGAAGATAGGAGTGGAAATAAATGAAATAAAGACTAAACAAAATAGAAAAGATCAATGAGACTACATCAAAAGAGAGATTTTGCACAGTGACAGAAAGACACTATCAACAAAATGAAAAGACCACCTATTGAATGGGAGAAGATATTTGCAAAGGAGGTATCAGATAAGGAGTTAATATACAAAATATACAAAACACTCATACAACTCAACATCAAAAAAAACAACAATATGATTTAAAAGTGGACAGAGGATCTGAGTAGACATTTTTCCAAAGAAGACATATAGATGGCGAATAGACATGAAAAGATGCTGAATATCACTAATCATAAGGGAAATGCAAATCAAAACCACAAAGATATTTTTGCCTCACACCTGTCAGAGTGGCTATTACCAAAAAAGACAAAAAATAACAGTGTTGGCAAGGATGTGGAGAAAAGGGAAGCCTCATTCACTGTTGGTGGGAAATAAACTGGTGCAGCCACTATGGAAAACAGTATGGACAATTCTCAAAAAATTAGGAATAGAGCTACCATATGATCCAGTAATTCACTTCTGGGTATTTATCCAATGAAAATAAAAACACTAATAAGAAGGGATATATGCACCCTTATGTTCATTGCAGTGTTATTTACAATAGTCAAGTTATGGAAGCAATTTAAGTGGTCATCAATAAATGACTGGATAAAGAAGATGTGATATATATGTAAAATGGAATATTAATCATTAAAAAGAAGGAAATATTGCCATTTGTGACAGCATGGATGGACGTAGAGGGTATTCGGTTAAGTGAGATAAGTTAGAGAAAGACAAATACTGTATGATTTCACTTATACATGGAATCTAAGCAACAAATAAATGAACAGCCAGAACTAAACAGAAACAGAGTCATAGATACAGAGAACAAATAGATGGTTGCCATAGAGGAGGGAGGTAGGGGGAGGAAAGAAATAAGTGAGGGAGATTAAGAGGTACAAATTTCCAATGGCAAAATAATTAAGTCACAAGTTTGAAATGTACAATGTGGGCAATACAGTCAATAACTATATAATATCTTTGTATGGTGGCATATCATAACTAGACTTATCATGGTGATCATTTTGAAATATATAGAAATATCAAATCACTCTGTTGTGAAACAGGAATGAACATAGTATTGTAGGTCAATTATACTTCAAAAACAAAAGCAAAAACAAACTCATAAAAAAATATCAGTTTTGTGGTTACCAGAGGTGAGGGGTAGGGTGACTGGATGAAGGCAATGAAAAAATACAAACTTTCAGTTATAAGATCAATAAGTACTATGGATGTAATGTACAACATGATAAATATAATTAACACCACTGTATGTTATATAAGAAAGTTGTTAATAGAGTAAACCCTAAGAGTTCTCATCACAAGGAAAATATTTTTTCTATTTCATTAATTTTGTATCTATATAGATGCTCACTAAACTTATTGTTGTAATCATTTCATGATGTAAGTAAAATGATTATGCTGCACACCTTAAACATATAGTGCTGTATGTCAATTATATTTCAATAAAACTGGAAGAAAAAATTTAAAAATCAATGAAATTTAAGAGCTGGTTCTTTAAAGAATTAAACTAAATGGACAAAACTTAGTTATACTCACTAAGAAAAAAAAGAGTGCTCAAAAATAAAATCAAATAAAATCCTTCTCAAAAAAAGAGAAGTTAGGGCTTCCCTGGTGGCGCAGTGGTTGAGAGTCCACCTGCCGATGCAGGGGACATGGGTTCGTGCCCCGGTCCTGGAGGATCCCACATGCCGCGGAGCAGCTAGGCCTTTGAGCCATGGCCGCTGAGCCTGCACATCCGGAACATGTGCCCCACAACGGGAGAGGCCACAACAGTGAGAGGCCTGCATATGCAAAAAAAAAAAACAAAAAAAAAAAAAAAGGAGAATTTATAAATGATAGCAGAAAAGTACAAAGAATCATAAGAGACTACTGTGCACAATTATACACCAACAAATTTGACAATCTACAAAGAATGGATAAACCCAAGAAACATACCATACTCCAAGGCTATATAATGAATAAATAGATATTCTGCATAGGCCAATTACTACAAGGAGATTAAATCAGTAATCAAAAAATTCCCAGCAAACAAAAGTCCAGAAAGCTTCACTGGTGAATGCTACTAAGCATTCAAATAAGATTTAATACTGCACTCCTCAAACTGTCCCAAAACTGTAAAGAGGAGGGAACACTCCCAAACACATTTTAAAGGCCAGCGTTGCCTGATACCAAAACCAGACAATGATAACACACACACACACACACAAACATGCAAAGAAAATTAAAGGCCAATATCCCTGATAAATATAGATGCAAAAGTCCTCACAAAATTTGAGCAAAACAATTTCAACAATACATCAAAATGATCATACACCATGATCACATGGTATTTATTCCAGGGATTCAAGAATGGTTCAATATCCACAAATTAATCAATGTGATTTACCACGTTAACAAGATGAAGGGAAAAATCATATAATCATCTCAATACGTCCAGAAAAAGTATTTGAAAAGATTCAATATCCATTTATGATAAAAAAAGAACTTTCAGGTGGGAAGGAGGGAGATGCAAGAGGGAAGAGATGGGAACATATGTATATGTATAACTGATTCACTTTGTTATGAAGCAGAAACTAACACACCATTGTAAAGCAATTATACTCCAATAAAGATATATATATATATATATATATATATATATATATATATATAAAGGAACTTTCAATAAAGTGGGTACAGATGAAATGTACCACTACATAATAAAGGCCATGTATGACAAGCCTATAGTTAACATCATACTTAACAATGAAAAGCTGAGATCTTTTGAGATCACAATAAGACAAGAATGCCAAACTCACCACTTTTATTCAACATAGTGTTGGAAGTCCTTACTAGAGTAATTAGGCAGGAAAAAAAAAAGATAAAATTCATCCAAATTGGAAAGGAAGAAGTAAATCTGTCATGATTTGCAGATGACATGATACTATACATAGAAAAACCTAAAGACTACACACACACACACACACACACACACACAGTGTTAGAACTAATAAACAAATTCAATAAAGTTGCAAGGTACAAAAGTAATACACAAAAATCTGTTACATTTTTATACATTAAGAATTAATATCAAAAAAAGAAATTAAGGAAACAATCCCATTTACAATTGCATCAAAAATAATAAAATAGGGCTTCCCTGGTGGTGCAGTGGTTGAGAGTCTGCCTGCTGATACAGGGGACATGGGTTCATGCCCCGGTCCAGGAAGATCCCACATGCCACGGAGCGGCTGGGCCTGTGAGCCATGGCCGCTGAGCCTGCGCGTCCAGGGCCTGTGCTCCGCAACGGGAGAGGCCACAACAGTGAAAGGCCTGCATACTGCAAAAAATAAATTAATTAATTAAATTAAATACCTAGGAATAAATTTAACCAAGGACGTAAAAGACCTATGCTAAAAATTACTGATGAAGGAAATTGAAGAAGACACAAACAAATGGCAAGATATTCCTTGTTCAAGGATTGAAAGAAATAATATCATTAAAAGGTCCATATTACCCAAAGGGGACTACAGATTCAATGCAATTCTTATCAAAATTCCAATGGCACTTTTTCACAGAAATAGAACAAACAAACATAAATTTTGTTTGGAATCACAAAAGATCCCAAATAACCAAAGCAATCTTGAGAAAGAAGAGCTAAGTTAGAGGTATCATGCTCCCTGACCTTACACTATTCTACAAAGTTACAGTAATCAAAACAGCATGATATTGGCATAAAGACAGACACGTAGATAAACAGAATAGAGAACCCAAAAATAAACACACACATATATGGTTAGTTAATTTATGACAAAGGAGCCAAGACTATATAACGGGGAAAGGGCAGTCTCTTCAATAAATGGTGTTGGGAAAACCAGACAGCCACATGGAAAAGAATAAAACTGTACCACTACCTTACACCATACACAAGAATTAACTCAAAGTGAATTAAAGACTTGAATGTAAGACCACAAACCATAAAATTCCTAGATGAAAACATAGGTGCTAAGCTTTTTGATGTTGACCTTAGAGATATTTGTACCTGACTCTAAAAGCAATTACATCAAAAGCAAAAATAAACAAATGAGATTATATAGAACTAAAAAGCTCTGTACAGAGAAGAAAACATGTATAAAATAAAAAGTCAGTCTACTGAATGGGGGAAGATTATTTGCAAATACTATATTTGATGGGCTTCCCTGGTGGCCAGTGGTTGAGAGTCCGCCTGCTGATGCATGGGACATGGATTTGTGCCCCGGTCTGGGAAGATCCCACATGCCACAGAGTGGCTAGACCCAAGAGACATGGCCTCTGAGCCTGCACGTCCGGAGCCTGTGCTCTGTAACGGGAGAGGCCAAAATAAGCTCTCCATATCAAAAATATGTAAAGAACACATACAACTCAGTAACAAAACACCAAACAATCCAATTATTTAAAAGGGCAGAGGATTTGAATAGACATTTTCCCAAAGAAAACATACAGATGGCCAACATGCACATGGAAAGATGCTCAACATTACTAATCCTCAGGGAAATGAAAATCAAAACCACAATGAGATATTACCTCACACCTTTTAAAATGGCTTTTATCAAAAAGATATAAAATGATGTGTTGACAAGGATGTAGAGAAATGGAATCCTTGTGTACTGTGGGTGAAACTGTAAATTGATGAAGCTGCTATAGAAAACAATATGGAGGTTTCTCCAAATAATTAAAAATAAGAGTTCCATATTATCTAGTAATTCCTCTTCTGGATATTTATCAGAAGAAAACAAAAACACTAATTTGAATAGCTATATGTACACTGATGCTCATTGCAGAAATATTTAGAATAGCCAAGATATGGAAACAACCTAAGTGCCCATGGATGGATGAATAAAGAAAATGTGGTATATGTACACAGTGGAATATTATTCATCCATAAATAAGAATGAAATCTTGTCATTTATAACAACATGGATGGACCTCAAGGGAATTATACTAAGTGAATTGAGTCAAACAGAGAATGGTAAATAACATATCATTTCACATACATGTGGAAGCAAATAAAAAACAAAACCAAAAGGACACACAAAACTCAGACACAGACAACAGATTGGTGGTTGCCAGAGGAAAGATGGCTGTAGGGTGGGCATAATGGGTGAACGGGGTCAAGAGGTACAAACTTCCAGTCATAAAATGCATGTCATGGGGATGTAATGATAACTATAGGTAATAAAATTGTATTGAATATTTTGTAACTTTGTATGGTGACAGGTAGAAACTAGACTTATAGTGGTGATCACTTCACAGTCTATACAATTATTAAATCACTTTTGTAGTACACCTGAAACTAATATAGTTATATGCCAATTATACCTCAATTAAAAGAAAACATGAAACATAACTGCAGGTATTTCTACCTTAAATAAAACAGCTACACATGAAAAAAAAAGAAAAAGGCAGAACCCCAGATGCACACTCTTATTTTCTTTCTGCAACCTTGCTTTATGGCTCCCGGTGTGCTGTGTGCTTTCCAAGATTGGTGAGTAAAAAAATCTTGTCTCTTTTATCATTTTCTGATAGTTATTGCTGAGGTTATCTTGCAATAATAATAAGAATTTCAAGGGCCAGTCCAGTCACATCACTGGTTATTGATAGGCTGTGACTGGCATACAAGAACAGAACATTGATACATAAAGCAACTTGGATAAACTTCAAGGCAATTACTCTGATTTGAAAAAGCCAGTTTCAAATTGCTACATACTGTGTGATTCCATTTATATAGCATTCTTGAAAGGAAAAAATTATAGCAATGGAAAACATGTTAGTGGTTGCCAGGGTTTAGGATGGAGGTCAATGGGGTTGGTTATAACTGGGTAGAGCAAGGGAGCCTTGTGGTGATGGCACACTCTACATCTTGTTTATGGTAGCTGTTACACTAAGCTACACATGTGATGAAATTTCCAAGAAATATATACTGCCTTATTCTGTTTGGGCTGCTATAACTAAAATACCACAGACTGAGTGACTTAAACAACACAAATTTATTTGTCACAATTTTAGACTCTAGGAAAGCCTGCTTCCTGATTCATAGACAATCATCTTTTCTCTGTGTCCTCACTTGGTGAAAAGGGTGACGGAGCTCTCTGGGGTCTCTACTAATTCCATTCATGAAGACAGAGCCTTCATGACCTAATCACCTCCTAAAAGCTCTCACTCTAAACACTTTGTTTTAACTTTTTATTTGGAAATAATTATAGATTCATAGAAAATTGCAAGGAAATGTACAAGGAAGTCCCATGCATATTTGACAGTCTTCCCAGTGTTAACATCTTGCATAAGTATAGTACATATCAGAACCATGAAATTGGCATTGGTACAAGCCACAGAACTTATTCATATTTTACCAGTTATACATACACAGATTAGCGTGAGTGTGTAAATGCTAGTGTGTGTATGCTATACACTGGATGTTTGTGTCCCCTCAAAATTCATATGCTGAAACCTAATCTCCAATGTGGTGATATTTGGAGTGAGAGCACTTGGGAGGTGATTAGGTCATGAAGGCTCTCTCTCTCTCTCTCTCTCTCTCTCTCTCTCTCTCTCTCTATATATATATATATATATATATATATATATACACACACACACACATATATATACTGGGTGCTCAAGAAATAGTTCTTGAATTAATTACCAAAAAACTCTATCAATATTAAAAACAGACAATATATCTTTAATTTCATTCTAACAATTAACACATATCTAACATGTTCAGGATGGTGTTCATTTTTATTGTCAATTTCTAATTTCTAATGGCTATGCAGTTAATACATCTTATAGTTTTGCAAATGGGTTTCAAGCCATGAATAAGCCCAACACATTAAATACATAATTTATAGAGTAACCAAAGTACAACATGTGATAAGGATGTAAAAGTGAATTTCATTTGTATAAAACAAGTGCAGTAGCAGAAGAAACTCTTGATTACATTAACAGTGAGGAAAAGACTCAAATCCCTCATGTTGCCCCAATTTTCTTTTTTTAATACATTTATTTATTTATCTATCTATTTATTTTTGGCTGCGTTGAGTCTTTGTGGCTGCTTGAGGGCTTTCTTTAGTTGTGGCAAGCAGGGGCTACTCTTCGTTGTGGTGCACAGGCTTCTCATTGCAGTGGCTTCTCTTGTTGCAGAGCATGGGGTCTAGGCACACGGGCTTCAGTAGTTGTGGCACATGGGCTTAGTAGTTGTGGCTCGCAGGCTTAGAAGCTCTGCAGCATGTGGGATCTTCCTGGACCAGGGCTCAAACCCATGTTCCCTGTGTTTAATGGTGGATTCTTAACCACTGCACCACCATGGAAGTCCCCAATTTTTCACATTTAGATGTGATATTGATTTTTTCACTTTGTTAAACTAAAACTTACTGTCAGAGACCATTTTTTACCTTCGAAGGCCTTTTAAGATAAGAAAATTGGGCTTCATTTTATCTTAATTTACCTGATGAAAGCTTTCTCATTCACTCTCTCATTCTACTCCCTCCCCTCCACCTCTTTACTCTTTAATAGACAAGGTTTCACTTCAGGCACAGAAGAATCAATACAAAACTAAATACAGTATACTGCTACCCATCAAGGACTAAATGAAGAAGTATATAAAAAGTCTTCATTGAGTAAAGTCAGTGAAAACTGCCCTTTTGTTACATAACATTTTAGCTAGTCAAAAGTTCATTTTATTGGAAATAAAAGAGTATTGGAGGGCTTCCCTGGTGGCACAGTGGTTAAGAATCTGCCTGCCAATCCAGGGGACACGGGTTCAAGCCCTGGTCCAGGAAGATCCCACATGCCACGGAGCAGCTAAGCCCGTGTGCCACAACCACAGAGCCTATGCTCTAGAGCCCGTGAGCCACAGCTACTGAGCCTGCATGCCACAACTACTGAAGCCCGTGTGCCTAGAGCCCATGCCCTGCAACAAGAGAAGCCACCACAATGACAAGCCCGCGCACCGCAACTAAGAGTAGCCCCCACTCGCCGCAACTAGAGAAACCCCCTGTATAGCAATGAAGACACAATGCAGCCAAAAATAAATAAATTAAATAAATAAAATTTAAAAAAAAGAATATTGGACATACTTTCTCAGATTCTGACTCAGTTGTAAAAGTAATGAAGATCCCCCAAAATAGTAGCTTAAATATGACTGGAATTTATTTCTCAGGTAAAAGAAGTATAGAAGTAAACTGTGCAGACAGGTTTGGTATTTCCAGGAAGACATCAGGGACCAGCCTTCCTTCTAGTTCATCTCTCTGCAAACTCTAGGGTGTGGCTTTGATTCCTATGGCATAAAAGTGCTGATAGAGTCCCAGCTCTCTCAATTGCATTCCAGGCAGCAATATGGAAGAGGGTATTCCATTTCATTTTAAGAGCCCCTCAGAAGTCCTACATAGTACTTTCATTCATATCTTAATGATAATAACTTAGTCAACTAGTTATTTCAAGGGAAGCTGGTAATGTTTCCTTTTGTAAAGGAGGCAATATGCACATTGAAATTTGTAGTTTTCTGAATTTCAGAGAGGAAAACATAGAATAACTCTTGAGAAGCAAATAAGTGTCCCTGCTATAGGTACCATGGAGTTGACCCCAGCTTGCAAATTCCTTATTGAATAAGAATCTATTTATTATCAATTCAAAGAAATTATTATTGCAGATCTGCCATGTGCTTATTGTCAAATACTTAAAGGCAACTACAAATGTGGATAAAATATTTGCAAATCAAATATTGGATAAGGGACTTGTATCCAAAATATATAAATATTACAACTCAACAACAAAAAGACAAATGACACAATTTAAAAATGGGCAAGGGATATGAATAGACATTTATCCAAAGAAGATATACAAATGGCCAATAAGTACATAAAAAGATGATTAATAATATTTATCATCAGGGAAATGGAAGTCAAAACCACAATGTGACCCTACTTCATACACATTGGGATGGCTATAATCAAGACAGATAGTAAATGTTTGTGAGAATGTAGAGAAAGGGAAACTCATAAATTCTGTGTGAGATTGTAAAATGGTTGCAAACACTTTGGAAACCAGTCTGCCAGCTTTGAAAAATGTAAAAGATACAATTATTATATGACTCAACAATACCACTCCTAGTTATATACCCAAGAGAAATCAAAACATAAATTCACACAAAGATTTGCTTATTAACATTCATACTGACACTATTCATAATAGCCAAAAAGTTGAAACACCCTAAATGTCCATTAACATTTGAATGGATAAACAAAATATGATATATCCATACAATGGAATATTATTTGACCAAAAAAAGAAGAATAAAATACTAACACAGTTGTCCCTCTGTATCTGTGGAGAATTGGTTCCAGGACTCCTCACACATACCAAAATCCCTGGATGCTCAAATCCCTTATATAAAATAGCATAGTACAGTCAGCTCTTTGTATCCACAGGTTTTGAATTCTCAGATTCAACCAACTGCAGACAGAAATTCTGACCCAAGAATCCAAGGATAAAAACCTGTGAATATGGAGGACCAACAGTATATTTATTGAAAAATAGCCATGTATAAGTGGACCTGGGCAGTTCAAACCTGTGTTGTTCAAAGGTGAACTGTATATGCTATAACATGGATAAACCTTGAAAACATTATGCTAAATGAAAGAAGCAAGTCACAAAAAGTAGATATATTATTCTAATAATGTGAAATGACCAGGATAGGCAAATCTATAGATACAGAAACTAGATTTGTGATTGCCAGAAGCTGAGGAAAAAGTGAAACAGGAAGTGACTGCTAAGGGATAAGGGGTTTCTTTGGGGATGATAAAAATATTCTGGAATTAGAGAGTGGTGATAGTTGCACATCACTGTGAATATACTAAATTGTAAAATTTTAAGGGTTGGATTTTATGTTATGTAAATTATATCTTATTAAAACTGGTATTAAAAATAATAAAAATGTTTAAGAGCAAACAAGAGCAGTAAGACAAGCCATCATTCTCTATTCTCAAGAATATTGTAATTTTATGTGGACTAGGTAGGTGAGCAAATAATTATATGTTTCATGCTCTAAAACTATTATTACAAACATTAGGGAACCATAATACCACACGCAAATATTTTGAAGAAACATAAAAATACTGTCATTGAGACATTTAGCTTATATTTATTAGAACACACTAATAGAATAACCTCCTGTTAATTACATAATCAAATGAAATGTGTGGGATTAGGTCCTATACTGTCACTCTAATCTCAGGCAGAGTATTCCAGGATTCATTTTAATACATAGTAAATATCTTTATCTCAAACATTTTCTTTCACTCTCCAGTAAATTATTCATCCAGTATTTAATTCAACTTATATTTCTACAGTTTTCTGAGACTATGGAGAACATTTGTTTACAACACTTCACAAAATAACTTTTCATATACAAAAATAAGACATAGTGCACCTTATATTTCTATCTTTATATAGAGAGTAGAACTTCCCCTGTTGCTAAAGTTAAATTCCTGAAGAAAATTATAAAAAGAAAATAAAGACCGAGATTTCAAATCTTTTTTTTTTAAACAAAGCCAAGCAATACCTTTAAGGAATGCTAGGTCCAAAGTTAATCTGTTAAAACACTTGTCAACTAAAGAATGTCACTTGTCATCTAGTTCTACAAGGATTGAATCATTACCACTGCAGTTGCGGACCTTCAATATAAGCTGAAAGGAATTCAGGGCAGAATCAGAAATGAGGCACTCTGTGCTCTAGGAGAATTGGCAGAACAGCCCTTCAGACACTTAAATATTTTCAGGAGAAAATTGTATGAACCTAAATTCTTGCATCTTCTCATACCTAGAGAAACACTAAAACCATTAACTAGGATATCTTTTCTTTGTGACTAGCAGCAACCTTCTACTGAGATGTGTCCTTGTACGTACCACTTTGCCAAAATCACATATACACTGACCTCCCCCCTTACCTCTTCATAGCAGTTTCTCAGAGCTATCTGAGAGGCTATATCTGGGCTATAGTTCTCAGTAAGACACTGAATAAACTCAACTCACAGCTTTTATATTGTGTGTTGTTGTTTTTTTTCAGTTGATACATTTATAAACATTTTACACTCTTTAAAATATAAGAGCCTACAGAAAATTTCTTATTTTATTATTATTAATGCTTATTAAGATCAGACAATTTGCTAGATTATTTTGTTGTATTATATCCTTAAACTAGGTAAATACTAATATTTATTGTTACCATTTTGCAGTTGAGAAACTAAAATTAAAAGACATGAAGTAATTTGTCCAAAGTTATAGCCAGGATTCAGATCCCAATAAGTCAGAATCCAAGACTCCTAATCATTGTCTATTTCATTTTCTACTAAAGTATATAAATTTATTATATTTACTTTGCTATACTATTCAAAAAAGACCAAAAAATAAAAATAATAATAGTAGATAATATTTATTTTAAATCTATATTAAAATAGATTCCATGCTAATACATTTACAGTATCATTTAATTGAATCAAATAAAGAGAAAGTCATATTTAATAGGACTTACATTAATATTAATGCATATTGTAAAATTAAATTCTATCACTAATGATGGCACGATGATGGTGGTAATCAGGCTGAAAGAAAAAGATGTGTACACCATTATGGGAGGAGGGCTCTAGGTCTGATTCTAAAAGTTCAATTGCTAATTTAAGGACTTAGCCAGAAGCTTATTGTCTATTACGTATGTTTTAATGGAAATGCGGCATGGGTTTTTTCTCCAGCTATTTGAAGAAAGATGAAGTTGAGGCTGGTAGTCCTTTTTTTAAAAAGAAACTTTTCACCACTTTATATCTTGTGGAAAATCATTCAAGACTTATTTTGAATGATTCAGGACTTGAAGCCCAAAGTTTGAAGACCAAACTCTATTTGAAGAGAGATCAATTTCCCTTTCTTCCAAATTTTCAAAGAAATTTAAAGGTAGATTAAGAAATTGCTCAAGTATTTTAACCAGTTTTATTGTCATTCCTATATTCTCCTGTTTCTCCTTGTCATTACTCAGTGAAACACTTGGATATTTAAAATCCTTGTCTGATATCTTTTTAGGGTGAAACCCTCTAATGACTTGACTTAGGTCAAAGATAGTGGATTCTATTCTCAAATATTTTACAGATATTAAAGTTTGTTTATTTTTGTTTCTTTGTTTAATTTCTTGTTTGCACTAAGAAAATTACTTGTGGTTTGATTCGTAATTAATTCCATAGGGCATATCATCCATTGGCTTTTTTTTTTTTTTTAGCAGTTCAATCACAAGCTTTTCTAAATTCTTTTAATGTAAGCTTAGGAATGATTTGATAAATTCTGCAATATGATATTGCATGCATCTGGTGTAATTACTCTTGAAAGCTTTGATTATATTTTGGATCATGTTGTTAAGTAAATGAAGTAAATAAAATTTGAAGTGGGAGAAGGGGATTGACACTAACATTAGAACACACACAGATTATTTATACCAAATGCTCAGTGTTAGAATCAACAACACTTTGGTTGAGACATTATCTTTTTACTTATGAATATTATTCAACATCATAAATGATATAAGAAGGGAAGAGCCATTACCCTAAATATTAATTTATATAGTCAGAACCAAGAAAGAGTGCTATGAGAGAGAGAGGTGAGTGGGACAGACCTGATCTCCTTTAAGAGTATGCAAGTTTAAAACATTATAGTAAATCAGAGATTTCTCCATGAAGTCACTTGTACTGGTTCAGTATCTTTCTTTTAAAAAGGACAGCAACTCAGCTCAAATTGTCTTAAGCAAAAAAGTAAGTATTTGGCTTGTATTTTCTTACTTCAGGCATGTCTCAATCTTTCTGCTCATACTATGTCTGTCCATTATTTGAATTTCATTGGTTTTGAATCATGTGATGGTATCACCCATGTTTGATCCAATCACTATGGCTGAAAGAATGAAATCCTTTAATTAGTCAGTCTTTAATCCTGTGATCATCCTGGAACCAATGTCACCTAGACCTCATGGACTGGATCCTCAAGGGAAATTGAAGTGCACTTAGCAGAAGGAAGATGACTGAATGCTGGATAAACAAAACAAAATGTGTCTACTCAACTTTGAAAAACAAGAACATTAATTTATTCCAAATTTTCTTAAACATTTTACCTTTTAATCATTGGTTCAGAGAGTGAGAAAAGGCATGCCATTGCAAATCTAGTTAGTACCATTTTAGTTAAAAAAGTATTCAGGTTAATAAGCCTCTTTTTATCAGCTACTAAAATACTCTGTGACAGCAATATGTCTTGATTACTCTTCTTTCCTGACACACATCACATTGCACAACGTTATGTACTTCATCAATTGATTGAACTATTTTTTGAACTTTTTGCAAAATAATTTGGTTAGGTATCATATATTAAAATAACCTGGTTAATTTATGGTTTTTCTGTCTGTTTTATTTTATTTTATTTCTTAACAGGAAGTAATACACTTTGAAAGCAAAAATGGAACATAACAATTTCACTTAAACACATGACTCCAATAAAGTGTTTCCTAATTCATTTATGTAGTCAATAATTTTAATTTCAAATGAAATATAACTTAAAGATGATTTGAGAAGCATTATTTAAAGGAATTCCTGAATAGCAGTGCAGGCATTAGTAACACAGCAATAACAAAAGAAGAAATCATTAAGCATTAAAAATAAGCTATTCATGAAGCTTTGTTCCCAATCACACAAACTTGTTTACCTCTGCTATCATTTAACAGTTGAAAAATCACTTTCTAATCCCCTTCTATTTGAATTCTCATCGGTGCCCTGCTGGCAGGAACTCTATGCTAATATTCAGTGTGTAATCTCCTCTCTGCCCATCGTTTTCTTAATCTGTTCAATTTACAAGGTAAATGTGCAAACTGACCTTTTAAATGAATAACTACTCTGAAAGGACTTCAAAAAATATAACTGTTAAATTACCCCTTTTTTCTCTTTCTCTTTGTAAACTGATCATTTTTGTTCTGACATCTCCCAATGTTCCCTATTACTAAAATGTCCATGCTGTTAATCCAATATTCTTTAGAGTTGAATAAATTTACTTTGCTCATATGGATAGCTGGAAGTTCAAGAAGATAATATTTATTTTTGTGAAAGTCATATACAGTGAAAACATCAAGTTGAAATTTGTTTCCAACCTATCCTTCTAGCCTTTTCTCCTGTCAGATGGTACCATGTGAATTATGTTCCATTCAGGAGTGACTTCTTGTCATTCCCCTGTCTACCATACTCTTCCAAGCATTATACAAAGACCAGCATTTCCTCAGGTAAGCATTTCTTGAATTCTGGTGGGATCCCTTTTCTAAGGCTTCTTCTTCTAGAATTTTTTTTTACTCCTGAGTATATCAGTGTTTTCCATACAGTTTTATGTCAGGGTATACTAAGAGAGAGAAGTAGGATAGTTGAACAGAGCAATGGAGGATTTGAGAAGGTTTGGAATAAATACTTTGGAGAGTGAGAAAGCAAGCTAGAAAAAATCTCAGAAAATGTTTGATTCATCAGGGTTAGGTATAGTGATAGCTAAGCTAGGTTAGAGATGATGAATTTGTGCTGTCATCAGTCTGTAAACTATTATGATTTCCTCAGCTGCAGTAATTATTTGAGAAGTCAGCTAGAGAAATACATTGAGAGAAAAACTGGAAGAATCTCCAATGTCTCTAAGACACCAGGTATGTCTATAAACTAGGCTTTTGAAATGGAGTCTGGGGTATAGCCTTGAGATTGAGTAGGTCTTTACAGCTATGATAGTGGGTGTGTTTTCCACATGGATGATGAACTGTTTCCCTGATCACAGTAAGAATTAGCATCAAGAAGTTTATAAATGGATACTTACTTCACTCTTCAATACATGGGAAAAATAATCCAAAGACTGGACATGATGGCTAAAGGAAGATTTAGAATTCACTAAAGTTGTGTTTCATGAATCTCAAAATAGTGGTGCTCTTGAAAAAGAAGCAATGAAGAACTGGTGTTGATTTAATGCCAACAGTACCAGCAATTATCCCCTGCCCTGTGATATATTAGAGTGTGAGACTGAGCAGTTTCCATTCTAAGACATAATAGAGCTAATGGCACTCATGAGAAAGAATAGGGTCTCAGTGGAGGCAAAAGATGAAGCAAATTATTTTGATACTTAAGACAGAGATGAGTCTGTTCAAAATATAAGGATTTCAGAGGATAATAGGGGGAAAATTCAATCAGACGGAGGAAGTACTATCAGTCAAATGGTGAGTGTGCATGACAAGATACTTGATTAGAATAGCTTGCATTTTCACCATGGACCAAAGATTGTAGAGGTAGAATATATTGATGGCATTGCTCAGTTTCAAAGTATATACTGCTAAGAATCTTTCCTGTATCTCTGAAGACATCTCTTCCAACACTTTAGTTGGGAAGATTATTTAGATTCCAATACACCCACGTTCTGATGGAAGAAGGCAAAATTCCTAAGAGACCCCAGACTTCATAAGGTGGTGAAAATGAAGACAGCTGTGGTCGATTGATAGATAATACTTTGATCAGACTTCCCCAGGTGATTTCTATAGTCATACCTTTACTTCCCAATGGAAATATACTACCTCTCTGTGACTGTGAAGATTTAGGATTACTGGAAAAATTATGTGATCACTGGGGAAATTTCCAGTTGGAACTCTCCTCAGGCCAAGTGGAAAACATTGGATGGTTACCCAACAGGTCTACTGTGAAGAGAATCACAGCAGGTAGTTTATTTTATTTTCTCACCATACTATATATCAGTAATTCACTCATCTCCTATTACTTCATTAGTTATTTTTGAATTGCATTGTTTAATATCAGGTACAGCACACTTGCTTATATAAACATTTTTTTGTATTCAGGACTTCCAAACTGTTGTTAGAAATAAGATGATGAAGAAAGCACATTCAAGCAAGAATATGATTATTTGGGAAAATATCTAATATCATAGTATAGTCCTTTTCAATGTTGTGGTTATGTGTGTTCTGTCTTCTCCTTAAGATGAAATATATTAGTGTATTGTGAACATCATCTGCCATTTTTCATTTTGGGTAGCAGTGAGTTGACTGCCCTTCATATAGATTATTCAACTTTATATATGCAGATAAATAAAAGCAATTGTAATAGGAAAACAGGATGATAAGAGGAACACACCTTCTAGTCCCACTGTACTAATGACTGCAATACTGTTCCACATATGACTGACTGGTATGAGGCTCTCATGAATTATAGACTTGGAGGAACTAATGGGTGTAAGGCTCTTGAAATATCATCCTGGCTGGTATCCTTTCCAATAAATGATTGTTTTCTACTAGCTTCCTGCCACATAGATATCGGTTTAAATGTTTCTAGTGAAGAGATTACTAGTATTTTTTTTTTCTTTTTTTGCTGTACGCAGGCCTCTCACTGTTCTGGCCTCTCCTGTTGTGCAGTACAGGCTCTGGACGCACAGGCTCAGCGGCCATGGCTCACGGGTCTAGCCGCTCCATGGCATGTGGGATCTTCCCAGACTGGGGCACGAACCCATGTCCCCTGCATTGGCAGGTGGACTCTCAACCACTGCACCACCAGGGAAGCCCTATTTTTTCTTTTTAAGTTATTTAATAACTTAAGGTTATGGATACCCATTATTATAACATATTAAGATTTTTAAAATTTAATGTCATCATTTAACACAACTACTATTTCTTTTTACTTTGAGTTAAGTACACATTTGATAAATATGCCTTCTGTGTTCCCAGGCTGTTCTTCCCTCCATGATATCTAAGTAGCAAACCACTCTGATACAGTTACAAAACCAGCTATATATACGCTTAAATTTAGTTTTATTAACCTACATTTGCCAGATAATTCAGCTCTTAAAAATTGTCAAGTGAAGTATGTAAAAAAGAAGAAACAACAATGTTCAGAAATGTACAGTATCAGGTAACCATGGTGGAAGATAATTTAATACTTCACTTGGATAGATTACTAAAACCCAGGAAGGTCAATAATTGATGATAAGGACAGGCATACTATCACACTGGTAGATTCAGACAGCAATGGAATAATATTTAGTAATCTTAGCAATTATATCAAAATTAGCAATATATCTAAAACAAAAATCATATCTTAAATGGAATAATTTGCAATATATATCAAATCCTTGAAAAAAGTGTTAGAAGCCTGAATTCAGGGGAAGAAGTCTTATACTCATGAAAATCTGGCAAGAAGAAAGGTTTGGAGTTTAGGGATGGGTATTAGAATCCAGCAGAAAATTTGTCAGAGAATAAGTTCACTATAAATGTTTACTTCAATGAATTAGTAAAAACAAGAACACAGTAATTTAACTGGAGTATAAGGTCAGAGACAAACTAAGAATAAAAATATAATTGTGCTAAATAATTGTATGGCTGAATTTGCTGTTCTTTTTTACTCCTTTGTATAAGAAATTATACTGAGTCCACAGCCTGAGCCAGTTCTGTCTGTGCCTGCCTTTAGGGCTTAATTTGATGGATTTAGGAACAAAGAACCAGACAGATCATTGTTGAATTTAATTTAGTGAATTTGAAGAGCTAGTTTAAAAAATGTTTCCCTGGATTGCTGAAGAGTTTCTTTACAGAAAAATTTTGCTTTCAATTACCTCCCTATATCATCTATTCAACAAAATGACTGGTCAGAATAGACCCATTATATAACACTTAACAATGTAGAATTGTGGTTCTCCAACAGCAATTTTCTAACATGGTGGTACCTTATTTTCTGAATAGCAACTGCCTAATAATTCCAAAAATGCTGACTAATTATACTTTACATTTAAATCTATTATATTCTGCATTTGTGTCTTGTGAGAAAGTACACTATACCGCAAACTCCAAACACTGATTTTGAAATTTGCTTGCCAAGAAGTAGCTGTTAGACATAACTCAGGTCAGTCTCTCAATCTCAGTTCTTTATTAAAAGAAGGTAGCAATAACTGGCTTATCCATGTCACATAACTTTGTAAGAATTACAGTAAATGATATATGTGAAAATGAACCATGCAAGACATAAAAAGACTTTGTTCAATCTCCAGTCTATGTTGAATATTAGTAAATGAGTAGCTGACACCAAGAGCTCAAGGATTGTGACTATAAATGTTGCTTGGATCCATCCAGTTCAGAAATTCCTCCTACCTGGTAGGAATATCTGGTAATTTACTTTTTATTTTCCATTATTTCACAAGGCCAATATAAGTTATTTGTTGAGTAGAAAATAACTCCCACTAGGAATTAACTATATACAAAACCCTAAATAAGTAACCTAACCATAAAAATAGTTATAAAAATGAGGATAATAATATTAAGCAACATTAAGTAATAATATCTATCACCCATTAAATGCTGTGATAGATTTCTACCATAGGATCTTTATTATTTTTTACAACTACTTGAGGTATTCTAATCACCATTTTACTGACTGAAAAAACAACATTGTAGTTCAGAGTTGAGGAGAACACTCAAAATGAAAGAATCAGGGCTTCCCTGGTGGCACAGTGGTTGAGAGTCTGCCTGCCGATGCGGGGCACACGGGTTCGTGCCCCGGTTGGGGAAGATCCCACATGCCGCGGAGCAGCTAGGCCCGTGAGCCATGGCCACTGAGCCTGCGCGTCCGGAAACGGGAGAGGCCACAACAGTGAGAGGCCCACGTACCGCAAAAAAGAAAGAAAGAAAGAAAGAAAGAATCAGAATTGGTTTCAGGCTGACCTGTCTTTAAACCATTAATAGCCACTATATGTGAGACTTAGTATTATGGAAGTGGGATGGGTAGATAGGCATATTCCTGTGTAAACTATCACACAGAGCTTTAAAACTAATGTTAAGAATTATAAGTTGTTCATACCCTAGTATGAATCCCTAGTATTTGTCACAGCACTTAATATGCTATTGAATCTTGTTTCAGTATCAAAGACCATTCTTTCTTCAATAAGATCTTTAGGTAAACCTCAGACAGAATGGCTTTATGCTAGACTGATATGAACCTTAGTAGTTCATAACACAGATTATGTTTTTCTTTTTTCTTAGATATAATCCAATAAAATGAAGATAAAACCAAGATTAATACTTTCTGTCCTCTAGACAAGCCAATCCTTTTCCACTCCCATTTGATGTATTATTTTCATATCCACATGCCTTTCATTGTGTTTTTCATTTATCTGTATTTCTTCCATAACATCTCTCTATACAGTGCCAGTCTAAGTTTTGTGCTTATTGGCATTTATTGAAGTAAAACTACTCACTTCTACAATTCAAGCCTCCTTAAAAAGTATGCTTGTGTTCAAGACAGATCTTCCCAAATTCCCTCAAATGCCTTCTTTAATTCTTTTGGTTGAAGCTCCACTTTTGCTGAGTTGCCTCTTCACTTCTAGGCTTGAAAGAAATGGCAGCCATGGGCATAGGAACTGTCTTCTGAGTGGCCAAAGAACATGATGATGTAACCTGGAGGTTCAGTGAGTAAGCTCTCTGTGGGATGAAACTTAATCAGTGAAATCTGTGTGAAGGAAGAGAGAGGCAGCAGGTAAATTCTCCAGCCTTTTGTTCTTCAGGGAATTTTCAGGAGCCCCAGTAAATAAAATATCACCCCTCCTGAGTGAACTGCTGTGTCTTTTTGTGGCTCCTTGTTTTGTATCTTCCTTAATTTCACTTTCCTTTTATTCCCTTGTGAAGTAAGTCATGCTTCTCATTGTTTTGTATCTTCCCTAGCTTCACTTTTCTTTTATTCTCCCCCACCTCCCCACCGAACATTCTCCCTAACAAAGCTTCAGCATATTAATCTTTGTCTGAGTTTTGCTTTCTAAAGAACTGCAACAATAACCTAAAATTTTACTTAAGAATTTCTTAATTTTATTTTCATTGGCCTTAGGTCAATGGCTTTCAAAATTGTACCTTTTAGTCAAGGAATAATTTCTTCAAATATATTTTAAGAAGGAGATCATCATACTTAGAAGCAGAGTTGTAAAATTTGAAGTAGAGATGTGTGTGTATGTGTCTGTGTGTGTGTGTCTGTGTTTGAGAGAGAGAGAGAGAAAGAGAGAGATCTGGAATCTTACCCTTTCATCTACCTTTCCCTTGGGAAATGCTAAAGTACATCTTATGAACTCTTAGAGCTTACCTCCCAGAGGATAATTTGGGAATAATTGCTCTACTTCTGTTGTTCTTTGTTATTTCACACCACTGTAAAAAAGCAGGGACTCTTAAAGGGTGATTTTCCTCTAGTGTAAACTAAGCAGGAAGCTTTGCTAAGGCTGATGGAAATGCAAATACTGACTCTTCTTTTCTCCTCTAGAGATCTACCTCTCTCGCTTTAGATTTTTAAAATATATGTCAGGAAGGAAACAATTTACATTCTGAGTACTCCCTGAAAAAAACATTTCTCCATTTATTAGAAGAGAATTACTTTTGGTTTCCTTCCCAGGTCACATTGCATGTCATCCACTCGAGCTTTAGCAGCTGAAATTTTTTACTGGACTCCTACGTTTGCACATATATATTTATTATAGAGGTACTCCTAAACTATAAGAGAGCAAACAAACATAAAGTATATAAATTATAAGATCTCTACTTGTTTTTAAAACTGAATTATCTGGATAAAATTATTAAAAAAACTTTACTGGAACTTGCATTTCATGAATACCTAAAATTCAAATCAATTAGCATTTATAGAGAGCATACTTTAAAGTCCTTTACTAAGAACAGAGTCACACAAACAGAAATAAGATATCAGAGTCTACTAGAAAACACAAACAAGTATACAGCAAGACAGTTCAGGCTGTGATGCCTGATATAACAGATGAAACAAAGTGCTATGGCAGTACAGGGGTAGCAAGTTATTAATACTCACTGAGAGGATCAAGGAAGGTTTCATGGAATAAATGACATTTGAGCTGAAACTTAAACTAAATAGCCTAAGAAGATAAAAGATACAGAGAAAAGAGCACAAGCAAAGATGTGGAGATGTGCTATGCTTGGATTACAGCAGGTATTCTGAGAACTGAGGAGGCTAGTTTTCACTGGTAGGGCAATTACCACCAGTAGTCAAAACATTTTAGGAGGCAGGAGAACAATTTTAAAAATCATGCTCTAGTACTACTTCACAGTTGCAGATTTTGTAAATGCTTGACACATGCTCAGAACATTTTGCACTTGTAAACATTGTACAATGTCCAACATAGCTTATAGGGTGTCTTGATTAAGATCTAGAAGAGAAGTGTGAATGAAGTCCAGTGTCTGATTTATACCTCAGACACTTAAATTTTCCAATTGAAAAATACCATTCCAACTGTGTAAATAATTCTAGGATCTAAAAATATCAAATGAAAACAGCTAAAGTATCATAGGAATTTTAGAAGCGTGTCTATCACAGCTATGGGAACAAAGTAGTCCCTAATTGCTTTGTACCTTTATGACATTTTGGATCATTGAGTCCACATTAAGTCAACAGACTCTTCACAAGGTTTCCACCTCCCATCAATGCTGAACAGAGAACTTAAAAAGAAAGCCAGCTGCTCACACCTTCTAGAGCCATCCCTGCTTCCTGACAGCCCTTGTATCCTCACCACACCATTAGTCTTCTTCAAGCAGCATCAGGTCTGTTCAGAATCTAGGTCTGTTTGGACTCAGAATTTCTGCTTCTGTGCTATTCTGAAAGTCAAAGGAGAGATTTCCTAATTAAACCAGAACATGTGCAACTATGCTTGCAAATGTGTCACATTAGCTTGGATTCAAGTATAAGTCAGAAAACCTGTAGTCAACCTCCTACTTACATCTGTGAATAAGCATACAAGCAAATCTAAGGTTGTTCAGGCTGAACAGATGGATGGTCCTGTCAGGGACAGATTGCAGTAGAGCTAGCATGTAGGATGTAATGCCACCCCCTCTGAACTGAGGATAGTCAGTAGCAGGAAAGACATACTCTTTAACGTAGATTTATTTTTTAATACTCCACAATTAACTGTTTCCAAGGAAAGTTTAAATCCTTTTGTCCTCCATACATTTTTTTGGTTAGTTTCATTTCTTTATTTCATTCTGCTGGATTTAGATCATATTACATCCAATTAAATTAATGATAACCTTTATTCATGCCTTAATGCTGCACAATCATCAAAAACCATTAGCTTCATTGATTGGCAGAGAGATTGTAATATACACTATATTTTACATTGGAAAATCCAAGGGAATAAACCTATACTCTGATACTTTCATAAATAATCTGAAAACTATTTTTATTTAAAATATATTTTATGTCTAAAATATAGAAACATGAATGATCTAAAATGCCATCCTTTCATGTGAACATGTATATAAAAATTTTAAATAAATATATTTGTAATAATAAGTATAAAATTATAATCCTGGATTGTGCATGAAATTCATGTTAGTGTGTTTCAAAGATATTATGTTACTGTAAATAAAACCTATGAGTTCATTTTAACAATTTTCTCAGTTCTACTTTGAGGTAAAAAATTTATTTTAAATGAAGATTGTATTCTATAACTCCATTCCTAAAAGCTGTATATACCAAAAAAGTATGTAACATAAAGAAAAATATTTAAAGATGAACAAAAATCTGATTGCCTAATTTGCTCTTAAATGGGTTATGTGTTAAACCATTTTACACATCTCGCAAGCTATTCATTTTGTGGAATGGCATGGCTCCTCTATCCAGATATCGAACGTTTCAGTGGCTTAAAGAATTTTGGAAGAGATTTGTGTTTATATGATTTTATTTCTTAATACTCAAGTAAATAAATATCAACATTTGTCAGTTTCTGAACAATTGTGACTTTTACAGATAAAATCATATACATATTACATAGTTATATTTAATGCCATTTTTAAGAAGTTATAGCATTAAAAATGGCACAATAAAATAACCTTTTATGAGATGACCTCATTCTACATTTAATATAGAAATCACTATTTGAGAGATGAAAGGGTCTCAGGGAATTATTACAAATTAAGTTTTATTTTATAGTGTATAAAAGTATAATTCAACTTGCGCAGTCTGCCCAATTGTGTACTTTTCCTACTTTTTTTTTCTGAAGGCTGAAATATTTTTAAAATGTTAAGATGAAAGGAGAATAAATCTACTTAGAAATTTAGCATTTATTTTGGGAGTAACACAATATGGCTGTATTGACTTAAAGGTTTCTTTAAAGTGAATATGTAGCATTTGCAAAGAAAGGAATTTAAATTTTCACATACATTTACATGAGTTGATTAGAACAATTACATAGACTGTACTATAACCTCAAATTTGACATATTTATAATTACCTCTCAAATTAGAGAGAACATCTTTTAAACTAACCTCAGTTGAAATATTTGTCTTTTAATTATACTCAATAGGAAAATGGAAGTGGAGAAATTGTTGTTGAATAAATTATTTTTATTCATTCAACTAGCAAGTGTTTATTAGGTAATGTTCAATCAAAAGTGTTTATTAAGCAATGATATATATGAGGAATGCAAAGATTTCTAGGGTCCTTTGTCTGTTCAAAAGGTGATTACAGTCTAATGGAAGATGTAGACATACAAATAAAAATAATAATAAAATAAAATAAATGCTAGAGATGAGGACATTTCCAAACAAAGCATTAAAGCTGTGACCTGGTTTATTTTTACTGCTTAAAATAAAATGTGAAAGGAGAAAGATAAATTGAGGGAATAACTATCAAACAAAAAGAAAGCAAGATGAAGATTTGGGAATTTTTTTAGTCTATTCAAAAGGCAAAATACTCTAAAATTGAGAGATTCACTATGCGGAAAGCATGCCTTAGAGAAAAATCTGAGAGTATGGCTATACAATCTTTTGCTAGTGCCTCAGAAGGATCAAAACATCAGCATATTCAGAAACACAAAAGATCTTTAAAGAGACTGAGAGTGTGACTCAGACTTCTTCAATCAAAAAAAAAAAAGTATCTTCTAGCTTAAAGGCATTGGCTATCAGCAATCTCAGAAAAAGACAAAAATATAGAGAGGGAATTATCTAGGAAAAATATCTGTGGACCAGCCTCTTGGTTAATTGTGTGAATATATGTGATATATACAGAAAACCCACAAAGTTCTTGAGAATGTTACATTAGCAGAAACACTACTAGATTGGACTGAGACAGAGAGAGAGTTTTAAAGAAAGATGTCAGAACCTCAGAATTCTACATACAGGAGACAGACTGATAAGTAATTTGCTGAAAATACATGGTAACTTTCATGAAAAATGATGGATGGCTCAGAGGGTGGAGCTGTAAGACCAATGGAACAGAGTCAGAAGCCATAGAAAATAGTCCCCAGGCCTTGATACCCAATGGAGTTTGCTTGAATATACTTTGGAATTGCTTGGGACCATCCTTTTTTCTTTCTATTTTTCCCTTTTTAGAACTGAGATGTCTGTAAGTGTTATCCTACACCTGTCTCAAGAGAAGATAACTTCTCTTGAGACAGAAGATTTCTTTAGTTTCACAGGTCCACAGATAGAAATTAATTGTGCCCCAATTATAACCAGATGGTAACCAGAGCCTCATCTATACCTAAGTTATATGACATACATCATGAGATTTGGGACTTTTGAGCTGGTGAGATTTAGTTGAGATTGTTAGACCTTGAGGTGATGATGTAATGTGTTAAGACTACATGACTTTGGGATGAGAAAAGTATATTTGGGGTAGGTGCAGAGTTTGGGGGGCCAGAGGACAGAATAAGATAGGCAGGATAATGGTCTCTCAAAGATGTCCTTCCCTTAATCCTTGTCACCTATGAATATGTTACCTCATATGGGAAAAGAGATCTTGCAAATGTGATTAAGAGTAGGGCCTTGAGGGCTTCCCTGGTTGTGCATTGGTTAAGAATCCACCTGCCAATGCAGGGGACATGGGTTCGAGCCCTGGTATGGGAAGATCCCACATGCCATGGAGCAACTAATCCTATGAGCCACAACTACTGAGCCTGAGCTCTAGAGCCTTCAAACCACAGTTACTGAAGCCTGCATGCCTGGAGCCCGTGCTCCGCAACAGTAGAAGCCACAGCAATGAGAAACATGCACACAGCAATGAAGACCCAATGCAGCCATAAATTAATTAATTAGTTAATTCATTAAAAAATAAAGAGAAAAAAAGAGTAGGTCCTTGAAGATTAAAAGATTTACCTTGATTGTCAGGGTGGGCCAAATCTAATCACATGAGTCCTCAAAAGTGAAGGACCTTTCTGGTCTGAGTCAAAAAGATGATAGGATGAGAAGGATTAGATGACCCATTTCCATTTCTGAGATGTAAGGACTATGCACATGAACTGAATGGAAGCCTCTGGGAGCTACTAGCAGCCATCAGATGGTAGCCAACAAGGAAATGGAGAGCTCACTCTCCCAACTGCATGAAAATAAATTCTATAGACAACTCAAATGAACAAGCAAACAGATCTCTCCAGAAAGAAATGCAGCCACCAATATCTTGATATGTTAGCCCAGTGAGATCAGTGTCAGATTTCTGACCTACAGAACTGTTAGGTGATAAATATGTATTACTTAAGCCATTAACTTTGTAGTAATTTTTTTTAAAAAATATTTATTTATTTATTTGGCTTGCACCGGGTTTTAGTTGCAGCACGCTGGATCTTTAGTTGCAGTATGCGAACCCTTAGTTGCGGCATGTGGGATCTAGTCCCCTGACCAGGGATCGAACCCAGGTCCCCTGCATTGGGAGAATGGAGTGTTAGCCACTGGACCACAAGGGAAGTCTCTGTGGTAATTTTTTATGGAGGTAATATAAAACCAATACAAGTGCCACAAAACAGGTGAAAGTCAAGCATAGTCTTAAAGGAAATGAGTAAAAATCTACCATGAAAGAGCAAACTAAAGAAGCTTAAAAGTCATGGTTTCCCATGTGGAACTATAGGTATTGCAATGAGGAACATGGGAGATGGATGCTGCTATAGGTATAATAAGTAAATAAATTTCAAGTAGTAGTTTCCTGTAGTGCCTCAAATATCATGCTTGATAGTTTTTTTTTTCCTTATGTGGAAGATGAAATAGTATAATACTTAAGAAAGTAATATATCAAGATATTATAAACATTTGAAATGCATTGGTATATACAGGTTAAGATACCTAAAGTAGGTTGGATAGATAAATTTTTATCACAGATAATATTTGGGAATAATCAGAGTATGTATTTAGATGATATCATGAATGCAGACGAACTTACCTTAGGATACTGTTTGAGTGAGAAGAGAGTTAAGAATGGAATCAAGGAAATATTGTGTCTTAAGAATAGATGGAGAAAAAGAAGCTAGTGATTTAAACTAATAAAATGTTTCAAAAATATGAGTATTATTCTTATGTTGACCAAGAAAATAAAAGATAAGAATTTTAAGAACAGATTTTTCAATAGTCAAATGCAGCAGAGATATCAAGTAGACAAAAACTGAAAAGTAGCCTTAACAATTAAAATATTGTATCAATCTTAGTAAAAATAGTTCCCATAAAGTGGTGAAGTCAGAAGCCAAATTCACCATGTATTAAAAGGTTTTTAAAGGCAAAGCAGTGGAAAGAGTAAGTAGTCTACAATTTCAAGATGTTTGGCTAAGAGAACAAGAGACTATTGGTAATGTGGGATGGAGTGGGAATTTTATTCTATGTAATTTAATATGCACAATGGCAGAAAAGAAAAACATGGCATAGAGGATGATTTCAAATATGACTCAAGAGAGAAGGATACTTTTTAAAAAATTGAGATCATGAGTAAGGAAATAGACTCAAGGGGACAGGCTGAAAGCTTAGTCTTGGTTGAGGGAGAGGATTGTTATTTCCTATGAGATTAAGATAAAAATGAGTGATGATGAAGTTAAATTTATTGGGAAACAGAGGGGAGGAGAAGTCAAGGCCATTTATACCTTAGAGCTTTTGCAATATGTGTGAAACCATACATGTTTATCTACTGGGTGGAGAATGATGATAAGGTAAGAATTATTAAGAAAACTAAGAATAATTTGTAATGCCTTCTGAATGGAATGAGAGAGGCACTGACCAGGAAAAATTTAAAGATCCAAGAACCAAGTGGGGATTTTGTCATGTTAGTAAGAGAGAAGATGAAGTTAAAGCCATAGGACTTAGAACACTTAGTAAAGACAGGGAAGCCAGCAGGAAGCTAATACAGAATGAAAAAATGAAAGGTCAAAGACAGTGAATTTGGAAAATTATCATTGTTATTATAAAACATGTACAGATTCCTAAGAATACATGGACTATTACATGAATTATATGTTAATAACCAATCTGATTTGACTCCCACTTCTAAATTTGAGTCTCAGTGATTCCAGTAGTCAAAACTAGCGGTATTGCATAGGTAATGCATGGGTTTTAGAACTTATTTTCTAGACTCAAATTCTATTTGTGTACTCATAAAATAGATAAGTTGCTCATTAAATCAGGATACTTAAAGAGCCAATGTGGCATGTAGCATAACTAAACTATGTTTCAGTTTCCTCATCTGTAAAATATCTATAAAATAGGTATATAAAAATTCATGTTCCACAAATAGAATTTTTATGAGAATTAACTGATGAAATACATATGTATTACATTCTATATGTAAATAGAATTTACAGCAGTGCCCAGCACATACTAAGTACTTAATAAATTTTACCTGTAATTGTTGATGCTCTTGTTAGTATTGTCAGTAATAGTTAAGGTTTTGTCAAACATTAAATAAAGTGTCTAATTGCCAAGTAAGGGATGATAGCAGTTAGGATGTTGGTCTTTCACAACAACACAGGAAAACATGAAGTCAAAAGATAATGTAATCTCTAAAATAGATCTATATTTTCTGCTACTGTATCATCCTGATAGCTGACTAAAAAATATAACTTCTTAAGCTTAATAATACCTACTGTTTTCCAGAAATGAGCACCAAGTAAAGTTTTACAAGAATGAACATTATTTTTTTAATTCTAATCCTTTTTACTTCTGTGATATGAGTATAGGAGAAAAAAAAGATTTATAAGCTAAGTTTCTCTGCTACTGTAACAAAATTATCCATATTTTCCTGATATACTACCTTTATGGATAAAAGTTATGTGGAAAAAATAGTTTCCACAAAAAAGTGGAAATATCAGCTTTTACTTCTGGCTCTTTTCATAAAAGCCTGGAAAAAAACCAAACAACAACAACAACAAAAAACAGACTCTGGGATATTTCAGTAAGCATATTTTTCAAATAATTTATGCACAGAAAAATAATACTACCTTTCTTCCAAAAAATTCAGAAACTATTATACATTTATAAAACCACTTACTAGATTTTTTTCTTTTAGGTTTTTCTCCTTCTAACATATCTTCCCCTTGATTTTTAGCATTTTCCAAACACCATATTTGAAACCAAATAAATCAAGATGAATGTAGGGACCTCATTAAATCCCATCTATTTTAGGAATCTAAGGAGAAATCAAGATATAATATTTGAGGCAAAACAACTACTAAATGGCCGCAGCTCATAGTCTGAATAAGTTAAGCACAAGAGATATGATAAATTGGGAAAAAAGAGTAGATGAACTTATTATAATTTCAAATTGGAAAGAATGTCATATCCACTCCCTTGTTTTAAAGACAATTCTTAAAACTTTGGAAAACAACAACAAAGGACAACTTGCCCTGTTTTTCTGACCTTCCTGCTAGACAATATGACTATGATACTAATTTTGCAGACAATAGTCTCCTCATTGCTCTTGATCTTTTCACAGGTGTCTTGGAAATGTCAGTGAGGTCTGTATGTGTTGTAACTAATTCTCATTAAGAAAATGACATGTGTCTTGTTATATTATTTGCATTTTTGCAAAGCCATAATATTTTTCTATTATTATAGTGAGTTACAGTAAGTTGACAAACTAATCATAGTAAAATGTCAGCTTTTGGATGAAAATTTTATGTATCCCAATGATATGCATGTCACATAAAACCTCAGTGTCTTGCACTAATAGTGTGCCAGACGGTACCATCTTGCTGTTAGGAAACCATGGATCTAGTGTTATATTTCAAATTAGAATGAGTTGATCTTATAGATTGTGAAATAGCAATAAAGTTCAGAGAGGCTACTGAAATTTAGTTTACTTATGATATTAAAAAAACATATAAGAGTTATCTCAGGAAACTTTTAAAACTGAAGTGGGATACTTTAATATCTCTATGGAATTAGAGAGTAATTTAAACTTCAGCTAGGACACGAAAGGGCAGGGCCAGAAGTCTAAAGCCTAAACCCAAACTAAACCCAAAAGTTTAAGAGGTGAGATAAGAAAAATAGAGCATGAACAGGTAGGTGGCCAGTCCTTAACAGTATTTTGTAGTTGCTTAGGGACTGGAACTGGCCAATGAAAAGGCAGCAAAAATTGTATAGTAAGTTTGAGTCTTAAAAGGAAGTGGTCCAGACTTCTTCAAGCATCATGATGCAAGGGTATTACAAAATGCAAACTAATTGCCCAATCCTGAGACTTCTCCTTCAGGAGGAAAGGAGAGAAATGGAGTTTACATCCCAACTCCCATCATTCCAGTGCATTCCCCCAGGGAAAGGGGTTGGGCAGCTCTTAGCAACCAACCTGACACAACAGGAATGAGAAAAAATGCACAACTCTGAGTCTCATCCTTCAGGAAGAAGGGATAGAAGTGGAGCCTGTACACAATGTCCTGGCATTTCAGTGCACACTCATAGGGAAAAGGGGCAGGTGGCTTTCAGAAGCTGGCATAGCTCTTTAAAATAGGGAGAAAGAACAAAACACATAATCTTCTCCTTCAAAAGAAATGAAGAGAAATAAAACTTGTACCAAATAGCTCACATTTCTGTGCACTGCTCTAAAGAAAAGTGGCTCTGTAAGATTAGGAAAAGACACACAACCTTGAAACTTCTCCCTCAGCAGGAGATGGAATACATATATTCACATAAAGTGTTTGAGAGGCTCCCAGAATCTCTAGCTGCCCTGATTGGTGAAGGTTTTTCCCTGCTGAAATCATTCCATAAAGACTTAAAGAGCTGCTGTTCTCAAATGAGTAGACCAATGAAAACCTAAAAGGAACATGAAGAATCCAGGAAATATGATGCTATCAAAGGAGCAAATTAAATTTCCAGTATACAACCCTAAAAAAAGGAGATCTATGAATTGCCTGACAAGATATTCAAAATAATCATCTAAAAGAAATTCAGTAAGCTACAAAAGAACATAGATAGACAACCCAACAAAATCAAGAAATGACACATGAACAAAATCAGAATATCAATAAAGAGAGTTATAAACCATAAAACAAGCCAAACAAACAGAAATTCTACAGCAGAAGAGTACAATAACTGAACTAAAAAATTCAAAAGAGAGCTTCAACAGTAGACTTTGTAAAATGGAAGATAGAACCAGAGAAATCAAAGAAAATGAAAAAAGTAAAGTAAGCCTACCAGACTTATGAGATACAAATAAGTGAACCAATATATGCATCATGAGACTCCCAGAAAGAGAAAAGAGAGAAAGGGCAGAAAAATTATTTAAAGAAATGATGGCTGAAAACTTCTCAAATCTGGGAAGGGAAATGGATATCCAAATTCAAAAAGCTGAAATAATCTCTAATATAATTAATCCAAAGAAGCCTAACCTGAGACACATTATAATAATTAAATTGTCAAACTTGAAAGACAAAGAGAGGCTTTTGAAAGTAGCATGAAAAATAATTCATCACATACAAAGAAAAATATCATACACACACACATTTTACATATCAAAAAACTAGGGGAAAAACCACCAAGATAAGCCCAAAGTTATCAGAAGAAAGGAGATATTAAAGATTAAAGCAAGAATTTAAAAAATTAGAAAAAAATGAACAAAACTAAGAGTTGCTTTTGAAAAGGTAAACAAATTGATAAATATTTAGGTAAACTATGGAAAAAAAAGAGAAGACACAGTAAGATCAGAAATAAAAGACTGGGCATTACAACAGAAATAAAATGGTATCATGAGAATATCATGCACAATTATGTACCAACAAGTTCGATAGCCTAGAGGAAACTGATAAATTCCTTATATGTGTAATCTACAAAGACTGAATCATGAAGAAATAGAAAATCTGAAAAGACCAATAATGAGCCAAGAGATCAAATCAGTAATCAAAACCCTCTCAACCAAGGAAAGTCCAGGACCAGATGGTTTTACTGGTGAATTCTACCAAATATTTAGGAAAAATAATGCCAGTCCTTCTCAAACTCTTCCAAAATATTGAAGAGAAGGCAAAACTCCCAAACTCATTGTATGAAGCCAACATTACTCTGATACTAAAGGGAGACAAGAACACTATAAGAAAAATAAATTGCTGGCCAATGTCTCCGATAAACATAGAGGCAAAAATTTATCAAAAATATACTAGCAAACCAAATTTGACAACACATTAAAAAGATCATACAGCATAACAGAGTGGGATTTATCCCTGTTGTGGAAAGATAGTTCAACAAATGCAAATCAATAAATGTATACCACATTAACAGAATGAAGGAAAAAAGTTACATGATCATCTTAATATACTCAGAAATAGCATTTGACAAAATTCAACACACTTTCCTGATAAAAACACTCAACAAACTAGGTATAGAAGGAATGAATATTCTATGTGAAAAACCCATAACTAATGTCACACTCAGCAGGGAATCATTGAAAGTGTTCCTCTAAGATTAGGAACAAGACAAGGATGACAAATCTTCACCATAGTACTGGAAGTCCTAGCCAGAGAAATCAGAGAAGAAATAGAAATAAGGAATCCAAAACAGAAATGATGAAGTAAAATTATTTGTATTTGTAGATGACATGATCCCATATGTAGAAAATCCTAAAAATGCAACATCAAAATTTAGTAAAGTTGCAGGATACAAAATAAGTATACAAAATTCAGTTGTGTATCTTTATACAAAGAAACCTCTATAAAGGAAATTAAGAACACAGTCCAATTTACAATAGCATCAAAATTCATGAAATGCTTAAGAGTAAAGTTAACCAATGAAGCAAAAGTTATACACTAAAAACTCCAAAGCATTTATGAAAGAAATTAAAGATAATATAAATAAATACAGAAGCATCTTGTGTTCATGGATAGAAAGATTTAATAATTTTATTATAATTTCCATACTACCCAAAGTTTTCTACAGATTCAATGCAATCCTCATAAAAACTCTCAATGGCATTTTTTACAAAAGTAGAAAAAACTGCATTTATAAAGAACCATGAAAGATCTAGTATAAGAAAAATGAATTAAAACAGTAGTATGGTTTCATGTACGGCATAAAGACAAATATACAGACAAATGGCACAGAGATTGCATCAAACTAAAAGGTTTCTTCATAGCAAAGGAAACAATCAACAGGTTGAAAAGGTAACCTATGAAATGAGAGAAAATATTTGCAAACCGTATATCTGATAAGGGATTATTTTCTAAAGAATATAAAGAACTCCTACAACTCATAAAAAAAAAAAAAAGAAACCAAATAACCTGATATTTTAAATGGGCAAAGGACTTGAACAGACATTTCTCCAAAGACATACAAATGGCCAAAATGTATATGAAAAGATGTTCAATGTTATTGATTATCAGGAAAAAAACTAAAACTATGACATATAACCTCATGTTGACAGGATAGTTTTGCCAAAAAAAACAAAAAAACAAAAAAAACAAAGTATTTGAAAGAATGTGGAGAAATTGGAACCCTGTATACTGTTGATGGGAATGTAAAATGGTACAGCAGCTCTGGAAAACAGTGGAGTTACCACAAAAAATTAAAAATAGAACTACCATGTGATTCAACAATCTCACTTCTCATATATATCCAAAAATAATTGAAATCAGGATCTTGAAGATAGGTCTGTACTCCTATGTTCATTGCAGCATTATTTACGATAGCCAAGATAAGAGAACAACCCAGATGTCCATAGACAGATGAAAAGGTAGAGAAATGTGGTATTTACATACAATGGAATATTATTTAGTTTTAAAGAAGAAGGACACTCTGCCTTTTGTGACAACATGGATGAACCTGGAGGACATTATATTAAGTGAAATAATCCAGTAACAGAAGAACAATTACTGCTTGATTCCACTTATATGGAGTATCTAAAATAGTCAAACTTATAGATGTAGTTGCCATGGGTTTGGAGTGGGGAAAATGTAACATTGTGTAATGGACCTAAAGTTTCTGTTATGCTGAATGAATAAATTCTAGAGATCTGCTATATGGCATGCAGCTTTTAGTTAACAATACAGTATTGTGTCCTTCAAAATTTGTTAAGAGGGTATATCACATGTGTTCTTACCACAGATGTACACACACACACAAATACCAAACAAAAGAGCACAAGGAAAGTTTGGGAGATGCTGTTTTTTTCTATTGTCTTGATTGTTATGGTGATTTCATGGGTGTGTGGTTCTGTTCAAACTAATCAATTTGTACACATTAAATACGTGCAGTTCTTTGTATATCAATTATACCTCAATAATGGTGTTAAAAATGGAAATCAACTGGCTTTTCAACTCACTTGAAATAAAATCCAAAGTTGTTAACCTCTACCTGGCTGTTTCCTTGTTATCTTTCTGACCACGTCTCTACCACCTATCTCATAGGTCTTACCATGCAGGCACACAGCCTCTGTGATTTTATACAAATTTCCCATAGGGCTGTTGTAACAAATTTTCACAAACTTCGTGGCTTAAAATACAAAAATTTGTTCCCTTCCAGTTCTGGGGGCCAGAAGTTTGAAATCACAGTAGGATCAACATAGTGTTCTTCCAAAGGCTCTGGGGAGAACCCCGCTATTCTTGCCCCCTAGTTTCAGGAGGCTTCTTGGTTTGTGGCTGCATAAATCCAGTCTCTGCCTTCATCTTCATATGAACTTCTCTGTGTCAAATCATACCCTGCCTTTCTAAGGACATTGTCATTGGATTTAGGACCCACTAGATAATTCAGGTTTATCTCAACTCAAGACCCTTAATCACATTTACAAAGAATCTTTTTTCCAAATAAGGTCCAATTCACAGGTTCTAGGGGTTAGGAAATATCTCTCCTGGGACCACCAGTCAAGCCACTACCTCATACATGCTTTCACCTCAGGGAGTATATTGCTCTTTCTTCTTCCTCTGCCTGAAACACTTTGTTCTCAAGAATGTTAATAGCTCATTCCTTCACCTTGTGCAGGTTTTTGCTCTCATTTCACCTTCCCTTGGAAAAGTCTCATAACATCTATTTAGAATTGCAATATCCTCCCCCTCAATCCACTGACATATGAGCCCCCCTCTTATTTTTTCTGCATAGCACTTATTACCACTTTTTACTTATGTAACATATTATAATTTCATTTTTTCTGTCCCTATTCTTGAAAATGCAGTAATGTATTTTGTCAAGAATATGGAACAACTGGAACCATAATACAGTGCTGTTTAGAATGTAAACTGAGATAAGGACTTTGGGAAACTGCTAATATCTACTAAAGATGATCATATGCATGCCAAGTAGTTCTAATCCTATATTCCTATACCCAACATAAATATGTATATATTCTTACTAAAAGACATGTACAATAATATTCACAATAGAACTATTTGTGATACTAGCCCTAAATTGAGAACAACTCAAATGTTCATCAGTAGAATACTGCACAGCAATGAGAATACACAAATGTATACAAATGTATACAATAACAATGATGAATTTCACAAGCATAATATGAAATGAAAGAAGCCAGACACTAAGAGTATATTCTGTGTGAACTCAGGTATATAAAGTTTGAAAACAGGCAAAATTAGCAATATGGTTTTAGAAGTCAGGATAATGGTTAACTTTGGAGGTGAAATGACTAAAACAACTCATGAGGAATCTTCTGGGTAATGTTTAATTTATTGATTTGGATTCAAGAGAAGCAGGGATGTTTAACTTTATGATCATTCATCCAGCTGTATCCTAATGAATTTTAAACTTCTCTGTATTAATATTATTAAACTTTGTTTAAAAGATTTTTTACTAGAAAAATGGTACAAATGAATTGGTCTTCAAGGCAGAAATAGAGACACAGATGTAGAGAAAAAATGTATGGACACCAAAGGGTGAAAGTACGTGCAGGGTGGGTGATGGTGGTGGGATAAATTGGGAGATTGGGACTGACATATATACTCTAATATGTATAAAATAGATAACTAAGCAAAACCTTCTGAAAAAAAAATAAATTTTTAAAAATTAAAAAAAAGATTTAAAAAAAAATCCACCACTCTTGGCGCTACTACTCCAAAACTGTTGTATGTGTGAGAGTCTCTTTTTCTATAAGTGCCATGTGTTCATTAAAGCGTTATCAGAGAAGATTTATGAATTCAGAGAAATCACAAGTCAGTCTAGGTTTCACCAGAGTTTTTACTACATGTCTAGAAGTATTCTGTCAACATACAACTCTCTGTACCATGCACATGGGGAAAAGAGGGGATTTAATACTCTTAAAAAAAACTAAAACATCTGGGTAGTACCTGTCCTGTGAGCCAGAAGTATATGTTGAGAGGCCAAATTTTTGTAATTAATACCTCATTTGTGTACTTCCCACATTGCCCTTCTATGCAAAATGTACTACAAATCTGAAATACTCCAAATTCAAGCTCTAATGCTTTTCTATAATTAGGTTTCTCTTTCTATATTGTCAGTGGAATCTCCCTTTCTAGAACTATCTCTTCTGTCATATACCTTTTCCATGCTTGAGAGTTTTGCATAGTAACTGTCTTCATTATTACCTATTTCTCTGAGCAGGAGATACTTCAGGATGATGCTGGGAAAAGCCTGCATTGAGGCTTCATTTCCGTGCTCACTTCCTCATTTAGTACCAGTTAGGATAGTTGAATGAGTCTTTTTCTGGTGTTAATAGGTCTAAAGAGGAAACGAAAGTCCCTCTTCTTTCTCTCTTATCTGAATTGTCAGATAAAGAATGTTGATGTTCATGAAATTGATCATTAACTACATTTTCAGTAAGAGGTGGGTGCTAGTCATTGAGAATTATTTGATTATAATTAATCTGCTTAGTTTATAAGATTTTCTAGACTAGAAATAATGACTCAATTAAAAGTCACAATCCCAAAAAGTATTTTAAAAATTCTGAGTATTTTTTATTTTATTCAGAAATTAATGATAAGAATAATTTCCAGAGCATACTTTGAACATGTAGCAAGGTCAGAATAAGCAATAATATAGTGATGTGGTGACAATAATAATAGTTAAGTCCTTTAAACTATTAGCACTTTGATGCATTAAAAATGCATTCATCAATAAGACCTATGAAGTAGGCAATATGGTCCTTCCCAAATTCATATATTGAAAAATGCCAAGTGTGATGGTATTAGGAGGTGGGACATTTGAGAGGTACTTAGGTCATGAGTTGGAACTCTCATGAATGGAATTAGTATTCTTATACAAGAGACCTTACAGAGATCCGTCACCCATTTCACCATGTGAGGACACAGAGAAAAGATGGTGTCTATGAGCAAGGAAGCGGGCCCTCACCAGAATGTGACCATGCTGGATACTTGATCTTAGATTTCCCAGCTTCTAGAACTGCAAGAAATAAACATCTGTTGTTTATAAGCCACCCACACGTGGCATTTTGGTATAGTAGCCAAAAAGGACTAAGATAGTAAGTATTATTATTATCCTTATTCTCTTGATAAGAAAACTAGATTTCAAGTAGTTTCCCTCAAGGTCACACAACTAGCAAGTATTGGAGCTAATACTTAACCAAATGCTGGAGCAAATATTAAAATCCAGGATGTTTATGTTTAAAGAAAGCAAGCAGCTGTCTAGGAAGGCATATTATAATTGAAATCCATAGTATGAAAATGTGATTAGAAACCTTATAATAACTTTCAGTTTTATCTTCAAAATTGTAGATGTACTTTCAATGAAATAGCAGGATATAGCATTATAAGACTTTTGTGAGAATTCTGTGAAATAAGAGTAAATAGTTTATATTAAAGAAATTATTTCTGCTCTTAAAAATATATCATAATGAAAATTGAAATTAGTGGCAATTATCCACATGAATCTAGCAGAGCAGTTTGGGATATTAAGACAGATATCAAAATATGAATGAACATGAAAAGAGAAATGATTGAATCTTGGTGTTTGTAGTGGAGAATACCTAAGACCTAATGACATAAAACTAACTAGATTTTGTAAGATATTTAGAGACTTGTCCAGGTAAGACAAGAGCTTTCCATTAAATATGACTAAGGAGATGACTCAGGAGCTACTGATAAGGATATTGGAAAATGAAGATACATCAGTGTCTAGTATTGACTTATACAATTCCAAACTTAAGGTTGGACCTATGTTTGTCAGCAGTTTGCATAATGCATTAGTCACAACTGTATGTCAAAGAAAGATGGAAGATTTTGAAATTTTTTGTCACAGTAAGAAAAATTACTAAGTATTTCAGTGTACAAAGGGGAATATTTTGTAGGCTGAGGTCTGAGCAAGCACTTGAACAAGTTAGAAAATATATGCATACATTCTGTAATGTAAGCAAAACGAAACAAAACAAAACAGTACTTCACAATAGTTCTAAAGTAATTGCCAATTTCTGTTGGATTCCCTTTACTAATAACAACCCCCTCCCAAATCTCTACAATGTATAAGTTTATTCTCCATGGATCTTATTTCATACAGTCAGAATTCTTTCAAGCCTCACTATTTTTTTAAGGTAAAGACATTGAAGTTTCAAAACTCAAATTATACAAGAACAGCCGTTGAATTAGTTACTCCATTATTGTCATATCCTAACATTTAGCAGGTGTACCTACTTCCTTTTACTTGATTATAGATCTTCTTATCTACTGAAACAATGACTGTCTCAAGTGACTAATAAGTGCCTGTAAGTTAGCAAGTAGGAACCTAGAAACTCCTTTCCTGATGTTCCAAGTTTTCAAATTCCTTCAGCAAATTATGTTGTATTTAATTTAAGTTCATCAGAAAGTTTGTCCTTGTGAGTTTTCTTCCAGTTCGTAAGAACCTAATGCGTTTCATTTGGCCTCAAAATTATTGTCCAGCTTATTTTCAGTAGGTACAATTTATCTAATGACAAATACCCTAAAAATAAGGTTTCTGCTACACTGCTCACATATATAAAATATCTTCAGAACACAAACACACACACACACACACACACACACACACACACACACCCCGTACTTGAATATCATTCTGCAACTGTCACAGTGAAGACTTTCTAGGATACTAAACTGTCAAACAAGATAACTTATTTTATTCAACAAAACTTTAGTCAACACCTATTGCACATTAGGTATTATGCCAAACCCCAGTTATCTTGTAGCTCACAGATTAGAAAGTGAGCCAAGAAACACAATTTAATGTAACTAATTCTACAATAGAATATGAAAATACCTTTCTCATCTGCATCTTTCTGACTACATTAAGTGCCCAAGTATTCCCTTCACCAACTTTTTTCATGCAGCCCATCATCTCATTACTTTGTCTTTAACATGAATCATACTCTTATTCCATACATAGCATTTCTGAGCTAGGAAACCAATCTGATTTAATGAATCACTCTACAAGTAATTCAATGCCATTGCCAACCCCTGTCAGGGATTTTTGCTAATATAAAGCAATATAAAATTTATAAGGGGGGACGTTGAAGATGGCAGAAGAGTAAGACGTGGAGATCACCTTTCTCCCCACAAATACACCAGAAATACATCTACACGTGGAACAACTCCTACAGAACACCTACTGAAGGCTGGCAGAAGACCTCAGACCTCCCAAAAGGCAAGAAACTCCCCACGCACCTGGGTAGGGCAAAAGAAAAAATAATAAACAGAGACAAAAGGATAGGGACGGGACCTGCACCAGTGGGAGGGTGCTGTAAAGGAGGAAAAGTTTCCACACACTAGGAAGCCCCTTCGCGGGCGGAGACTGCGGGAGGTGGAGGGAGTAGCTTTGGAGCCGCGGAGGAGTGCACAGCAACAGGGGTGCTGAGGGCAAAGTGGAGAGATTCCTGCACAGAGGATCAGTGCTGACCGGCACTCACCAGCCCGAGAGGCTTGTCTGCTCACCCACTGGGGTGGGCGGGGCTGCGAGCTGAGGCTCGGGTTTCGTTCGGAGCGCAGGGAGAGGACTGGTGTTGGCGGCTTGAACATAGCCTGAAGGGGTTAGTGCACCACCGCTAGCCGGAAGGGAGTCCTGGGAAAAGTCTGCACCTGCCGAAGAGGCAAGAGACTTTTTCTTCCCTCTTTGTTTCCTGGTGCGCGAGGAGAGGGATTTCAGAGCGCTGCTTAAAGGAACTCCAGAGATGGGCGCGAGCGGCGGCTAAAAGCGCGAACCCCAGAGACGGGCGTGAGCCGCGGCGAAAAGCACGGACCCCAGGGACGGGCAGAAGACGCTAAGGCTGCTGCTGCCGCCACCAAGGGGCCTGTGTGTGAGCACAGGTCACTATCCACACCCCTCTTCCGTGGAACCTGTGCAGCCCGCCACTGCCAGGTTCCCGGGATCCAGGGACAACTTCCCCGGGAGAACGCACAGCGAGCCTCAGGCTGGTGCAACGTCACGCCGGCCTCTGCCGCCGCAGGCCCGCCCTGCACGCAGTACCCCTCCCTCCCCCCAGGCCTGAGTGCGCCAGAGCCCCCGAATCAGCAGCTCCTTTAACCCCGTCCTGTCTGAGCAAAAAACAGACGCCCTCCAGCGACCTACATGCAGAGGCAGGGCCAAATCCAAAGCTGAGCCCCTGTGAGCTGTGAGAACAAAGAAGAGAAAGGGAAATCTCTCCCAGCAGCCTCAGAAGCAGCGGATTAAAGCTTGATGTACCCTGCATCTGTGGAATACATGAATAGACAACGAGTCATCCCAAATCGAGGAGGTGGGCTTCGAGAGCAAGATCTATGATTTTTTCCCCTTTTCCTCTTTTTGTGAATGTGTATGTGTATGCTTCTGTGTGAGATTTTGTCTGCATAGTTTTGCTTCCACCATTTGTCCTAGGGTTCTATCCGTCCATGTTTTTTTTTTTTTTAATTTTTTCTTAATAATTAATTATAATAACTTCATTATACTTTACCTTCTTTCTTTCTTTCTTTCTTTCTTTCCTTCCTTCCTTCCTTCCTTCCTTCCTTCCTTCCTTCCTTCCTTCCTTCCTTCCCTCCTTTAGACAACGAATCATCCCAAATTGAGGGGGTGGTCTCTGAGAGCAAGATTTATGATTTTTTACACTTTACCTCTTTTTGTGAGGGTGTATGTGTATGCTTCTGTGTAAGGTTTTGTCTGCATAGCTTTGCTTCCAACATTTGTCCTAAAGTTCTATCCGTCCCTTTTTTTTCCTAAATAATTATTTTTTAATTCAATAACTTTATTATACTTTATATTATTTTACTGTATCTTCTTTCTTTCTGTCTTTTTTCCTTCTTTCCCTCCTTCCTTCCTTCCTTCCTTCCTTCCTTCCTTCCTTCCTTCCTTCCTTCCTTCCCTCCTTTCTTTCTTTCTTTCATTCTTCATACTTCTACTAATTCTCTCTACTTTTCTCCCTTTTATTCTGAGCCATGTGGATGAAAGGCTCTTGGTGCTCCAGCCAGGAGTCAGGGCTCTGCCTCTGAGGTAGGAGAGCCAACTTCAGGACACTGGTCAACAAGAGACCTCCCAGCTCCACATAATATCAAATGGCAAATATCTCCCAGAGACCTCCATCTTAACACCAGCATCCAGCTTCACTCAACGACCAGCAAGCTACAGTGCTGTACAACATATGCCAAACAACTAGCAAAACAGGAACACAACCCCACCCATTAGCAGAGAAGCTGCCTAACATCATAATAAGGCCACAGACACCCCAAAACACACCACCAGACGTAAACCTGCCCACTAGAGAGACAAGATCCAGCCTCATCCACCACAACACAGGCACTAGTCCCCTCCACCAGGAAGCCTACACAACCCACTGAACCAACTTTAGCCACTGGAGACAGCCATCAAAAACAGAGGGAACTACGAACCTGCAGCCTGCAAAAAGGAGACCCCAAACACAGTAAGATAAGCAAAATGAGAAGACAGAAAAACACACAGCAGATAAAGGAGCAAGATAAAAATGCACCAGACCTAACAAATGAAGAGGAAATAGGCAGTCTACCTGAAAAAGAATTCAGAATAATGATAGTAAGGATGATCCAAAATCTTGGAAATAGAATGGACAAAATGCAAGAAACAGTTAACAAGGACCTAGAAGAAATAAAGATGAAACAAGCAATGATGAACAACACAATAAATGAAATTAAAGGTACTTTAGATGGGATCAATAGCAGAATAACTGAGGCAGAACGGATAAGTAACCTGGAAGATAAAATAGTGGAAATAACTATTGCAGAGCAGAATAAAGAAAAAAGAATGAAAAGAACTGAGGACAGTCTCAGAGACCTCTGGGACATTAAATGCACCAACATTCGAATTATAGGGGTTCCAGAAGAAGAAGAGAAAAAGAAAGGGACTGAGAAAATATTTGAAGAGATTATAGTTGAAAACTTCCCTAATATTGGAAAGGAAATTGTTAATCAAGTCCAGGAAGCACAGAGAGTCCCATAAAGGATAAATCCAAGGAAAAATCTGCCAAGACACATATTAATCAAACTCTCAAAAATTAAATACAAAGAAAGCATATTAAAAGCAGCAAGGGAAAAACAACAAATTACACACAAGGGAATCCCCATAAGGTTAACAGCTGGTCTCTCAGCAGAAACCCTACAAGCCAGAAGGGAGTGGCAGGACATACTGAAAGTGATGAAGGAGAAAAACCTGCAGCCAAGACTACTCTACTCAGCAAGGATCTCATTCAGATTTGATGGAGAAATTAAAACCTTTACAGACAAGCAAAAGCTGAGAGAGTTCAGCACCACCAAACCAGCTTTACAACAAATGCTAAAGGAACGTCTCTAGGCAAGAAACACAAGAGAAGGAAACGACCTATAATAACAAACCCAAAACAATTTAGAAAATGAGAATAGGAACATACATATCGAAAATTACCTTAAATATAAATGGACTAAATGCTCCCACCAAAAGACACAGATTGGCTGAATGGATACAAAAACAAGACCCTTATATATGCTGTCTACAAGAGACCCACTTCAGACCTAGAGACACAGACTGAAAGTAAGGGAATAGAAAAAGATATTCCATGCAAATGGAAACCAAAAGAAAGCTGGAGTAGCAATTCTCATATCAGACAAAATAGACTTTAAAATAAGGACTATTAAAAGAGACAAAGAAGGACACTACATAATGATCAAGGGATCGATCCAAGAAGAAGATATAACAATTGTAAATATTTATGCACCTAACATAGGAGCACCTCAATACATAAGGCAAATACTAACAGCCATTAAAGGGGAAATCGAGATTAACACATTCATAGTAGGGGACTTTAACACCCCACTTTCACCCATGGACAGATCATCCAAAATGAAAATAAATAAGGAAACACAAGCTTTAAATGATACATTAAACAAGATGGACTTAATTGATATTTATAGGACACTCCATCCAAAAACAACAGAATACACATTTTTCTCAAGTGCTCATGGAACATTCTCCAGGATAGATCATATCTTGGGTCACAAGTCAAGCCTTGGTAAATTTAAGAAAATTGAAATTGTATGAAGTATCTTTTCCGACCACAATGCCATGAGACTAGATATCAATTACAGGAAAAGATCTGTAAAAAATACAAACACATGGAGGCTAAACAATACACTACTTAATAATGAAGTGATCACTGAAGACATCAAAGAGGAAATAAAAAAATACCTAGAAACAAATGACAATAGAGACAAAACGACCCAAAACCTATGGGATGCAGCAAAAGCAGTTGTAAGGGGGAAGTTTATGGCAATACAAGCCCACCTTAAGAAGCAGGAAACATCTCGAATAAACAACCTAACCTTGCACCTCAAGCAATTAGAGAAAGAAGAACAAAAAAACCCCAAAGCTACCAGAAGGAAAGAAATCATAAAAATCAGATCAGAAATAAATGAAAAAGAAATGAAGGAAACAATAGCAAAGATCAATACAACTAAAACCTGGTTCTTTGAGAACATAAACAAAATAGATAAACCACTAGCCAAACTCATCAAGAAAAAAAGGGAGAATATTCAAATCAATAGAATTAGAAATGAAAAAGGAGAAGTAAAAACTGACACTGCAGAAATAAAAAAGATCATGAGAGACTACTACAAGCAACTCTATGCCAATAAAATGGACAATCTGGAAGAAATGGTCAAATTCTTAGAAATGCACAACCTGCCAAGACTGAATCAGGAAAAAATAGAAAATATGAACAGACCAATCACAAGCACTGAAATTGAAACTGTGATTAAAAATCTTCCAACAAACAAAAGCCCAGGACCAAATGGCTTCACAGGCAAATTCTATTCAAACATTTAGAGAAGAGCTAACACCTATCCTTCTCAAACTCTTCCAAAATATAGCAGAGGGGGGAACACTCCCAAATTCCTTCTACGAGGCCACCATCACCTTGATACCAAAACCAGACAAGGATGCCACAAAGAAAGAAAACTACAGGCCAATATCACTGATGAACATAGATGCAAAAATCCTCAACAAAATACTAGCAAACAGAATCCAACAGCACATTAAAAGGATTATACACCATGATCAAGTGGGGTTTATTCCAGGAATGCAAGGATTCTTAAATATATGCAAATCTATCAATGTGATAAACCATATTAACAAATTGAAGGAGAAAAACCATAAGATCATCTCAATAGATGCAGAGGAAGCTTTTGACAAAATTCAACACCCATTTATGATAAAAACCCTGCAGAAAGTAGGCATAGAGGGAACTTTCCTCAACATATAAAGGCCATATATGACAAGCCCACAGCAAACATCATCCTCAATGGTGAAAAACTGATAGCATTTCCACTATCAGGAAAGACAAGATCTTTCCTGCTTATCTAAGATCAGGAACAAGACAAGGTTGCCCACTCTCACCACTCTTATTCAACATAGTTTTGGAAGTTTTAGCCACAGCAAGCAGAGAAGAAAAGGAAATAAAAGGAATCCAAATCGGAAAAGAAGAAGTAAAGCTTTCACTGTTTGCAGATGACATGATACTATATATAGAGAATCCTAAAGATGCTACCAGAAAACTACTGGAGCTAATCAATGAATTTGGTAAAGTAGCAGGATACAAAATTAATGCACAGAAATCTCTGGCATTCCTATATACTAATGATGAAAAATCTGAAAGTGAAATCAAGAAAACACTCCCATTTACCATTGCAACAAAAAGAATAAAATATCTAAGAATAAACCTACCTAAGCAGTCAAAAAACCTGTATGCAGAAAATTATAAGACACTGATGAAAGAAATTAAAGATGATACAAATAGATGGAGAGATATACCATGTTCTTGGATTGGAAGAATCAACATTGTGAAAATGACCCTACTACCCAAAGCAATCTACAGATTCAATGCAGTCACTATCAAACTACCACTGGCATTTTTCACAGAACTAGAACAAAAAATTTTGCAATTTGTATGGAAACACAAAAGACCCCGAATAGCCAAAGCAATCTTGAGAACGAAAAACGGAGCTGGAGGAATCAGGCTCTCTGACTTCAGACTATACTACAAAGCTACAGTAATCAAGACACTATGGTACTGGCACAGAAACAGATATAAAAATCAATGGAACAGGATAGAAAGCCCAGAGATAAACCCATGCACATATGGACACACCTTATCTTTGATAAAGGTGGCAGGAATGTACAGTGGAGAAAGGACAGCCTCTTCAATAAGTGGTGCTGGGAAAACTGGACAGGTACATGTAAAAGTATGAGATTAGATCACTCCCTAACACCATACACAAAAATAAGCTCAAAATGGATTAAAGACCTAAATGTAAGGCCAGAAACTATCAAACTCTTAGAGGAAAACATAGGCAGAACACTCTATGACATAAATCACAGCAAGATCCTTTCTGACCCACCTCCTAGAGTAATGGAAATAAAAACAAAAATAAACAAATGGGACCTAATGAAACTTCAACGCTTTTGTACAGCAAAGGAAACCATAAACAAGACCAAAAGACAACCCTCAGAATGGGAGAAAATATTTGCTAATGAAGCAACTGACAAAGAATTAATCTCCAAAATTTACAAGCAGCTCATGCAGCTCAATAACAAAAAAACAAACAACCCAATCCAAAAATGGGCAGAAGACCTAAATAGACATCTCTCCAAAGAAGATATACACACTGCCAGCAAACACATGAAAGAATGTTCAACATCATTAAACATTAGAGAAATGCAAATCAAAACTACAATGAGATATCATCTCACACCAGTCAGAATGGCCATCATCAAAAAATCTAGAAACAATAAATGCTGGAGAGGGTGTGGAGGTAAAGGAACACTCTTGCACTGCTGGTGGGAATGTGAGGTGGTTCAGCCACTATGGAGAACAGTATGGAGGTTCCTTAAGAAACTACAAATAGAACTACCATATGACCCAGCAATCCCACTACTGGGCATATACCCTGAGAAAACCAAAATTCAAAAAGAGTCATGTACCAAAATGTTCATTGCAGCTCTATTTACAATAGCCTGGAGATGGAAACAACATAAGTGCCCATCATCGGATGAGTGGATAAAGAAGATGTGGCACATATATACAATGGAATATTACTCAGCCATAAAAAGAAATGAAATTGAGCTATTTGTAATGAGGTGGATAGACCTAGAGTCTGTCATACAGAGTGAAGTAAGTCAGAAAGACAAAGACAAATACCGTATGCTAACACATATATATGGAATTTAAGAAAAGAAAATGTCATGAAGAACCTAGGGGCAAGACAGGAATAAAGACGCAGACCTACTGGAGAACGGACTTGAGGATATGGGGAGGGGGAAGGGTGAGCTGTGACAGGGCGAGAGAGAGTCATGGACATATACACACTAACAAACGTAAGGTAGATAGCTAGTGGGAAGCAGCCGCATGGCACAGGGATATTGGCTCGGTGCTTTGTGACAGCCTGGTGGGGTGGGATAGGGAGGGTGGGAGGGAGGGAGATGCAAAAGGGAAGACTTATGGGAACATATGTATATGTATAACGGATTCACTTTGTTATAAAGCAGAAACTAACACACCATTGTAAAACAATTAGACCCCAATAAAGATGTTTAAAAAGAAAAAAAATTATAAAATTTAAAGTAATGTAAAGGTTGCATTTTGGGCACAAAGCAGTCTTGACAAACAATAAAAGAGTTATTAAGAGTGTCAAGTACGAAGAAGGATCACACAGAATAATAAATGAGTATAGTTTTTGTTTTTATAGATTAAACAATTCAGTTTAACAAGTCAACTTAGGAGGATATTAGAAAAATAAAGGTAATCAAATAAAAATAAATAAAGCAAATAATAATATAGTATGATTCAGTCACTATTTTTTTATGAAAGAGATAATGGTAAAATATATACTCACGATGATGATGTGCCAAGAATGACTTTTACAATATTCTTGTTGAGGATGTTTGCAATATCCAGGGTAAGGATAACACAAGCATTAATGTAAAATATCCTTTCTATATGAGATTATAAAAATATTGTTAGTAAATTACAAAAAATGTAATTATTGTACAAATTCAGAAACTATGAAGGTAACAAGACCTTGTCAACAGATTTATTGATAAATATTTGTAGGTGTTGACTGCATGTGTTCCAAATCCATGGGTTTTTTTCAAAAGTTTAGAGGAGCTGAAGAGAGTTAATGAATTTGTTATGCATTGAGTGATGTTTTTGAAAGGTATTAAATGCTAACAACTGTGATCAGGATAATTAACAAAAAATTACAAGTTACGTAAAAATCTTACTTTAATAAATACCTAATATCATAATGTCTGTTTTAATATAATAAGGTTATTTTCTCAACTGAAAGCCTGTATTATATATTATCTCAAATAGTTATATTATGACAATCTTATTTAACAGATAGAAGCAATAACTGTAATAATATTTTTGTTTGTACACTATTTCATGACTTTTTAAAATATTTTCATATACATAGTCTCATTACCTTGGCTTGATATTTTTCTAATAAGGAAGGCAACTGGTATGGCTGCAACTTTAGAAATGAGAATACAATTATTATAGCTTGTTCAAGTTATTCAAGTTGTTCAAATCACCCGAGTGAGACAGATTGTGTTTTGAAAGGAGGATTATTCATTTGTTCAACCATTTAAAAATTTTGTAGCTAACTCCTGGTTGTGTGATAAGTGCAGTGGATATAATGATGAAAAAGACAGTGTCCTTGACCTTGTAGAGCTTAAAATTAATTATTTGCTTACTATTTCTCCTTTTTGGCTATAAATTCTTTCTGCAAAAGACCCAATGCCAGTCATATTTACTTATCTGTATCTAGAATCTAAATTAGCATCTGACACATAGTTGATGCTTAAAAATATTTTATTCATCTGTTCAAAAATATGTATTGAGTGCCTATAATGCATCAGATACTGTTCTAGGCAATATAATACAAATGAACCAAATGGAGAAAATTAACATATTCATTTAAGTGTGTGTTGGGGAAAAGATAAGTAATAATTTGACAAATGAGTAAATATTTATAGTATATTAAATGGTTACAAGTGTTAAGGGGAAAAAATAAACCTTACAGGAGTTCATGAATATTTATAATTTTTAATAGAAAGGTAAGAAAAGTCCTCTCTCTGAGAATGTTACATTGAGAAACTGTCCATAGGAGGGAGAGAATGAACCATGCCGATATCTGGGAGTTTCTCAGTCAAAAGGAAAATAGTTACAAAGGCCCAGAGATGCTGCAGCCTCCCATATTGGAGCAACAGCAAAGAGGCTAGTGTGGTTGGAACAGAGTGAGCAAGGAGGAAAGTGTGATAACTGCTTTGACATGGTCATAGTGGAGGGCCTTTGGAAATGAGAACAGTGCTGGCTGATACCCTCCAGCAAAATTAGGGCAAGACTCTTTCAGCAATCTTTCCATCTCAAGTAAGAGAAATCTCAATTCCAACATACTAAAACAAGAAGAAATACATTAGCTCATGTACATGAGATATCCACAGAAAAGTCACGATTCAGTTATGCCTGATTCTAGACTCAATTTCACATGATGGCCCTGGAATCTGCAGTCTTGCTTCATCACATCATCAAGCCCAACAAAAGTCAGTGAGTCTTTTCAGACAGCTCCAGCAAAGCACTAACATATCTTCTGATTGGACTAGCTTGGGTAATGTGGCCATCATAACATTGTTTTCTATGTCTGTGAGTCTATTTCTTTTTGGTAAATAAGTTCATTTGCATCATTTTTAAGATTACACATACAAGTGTATCATATGATATTTGTCTTTCTCTGACTTACTTCATTTAGCATGATAATCTCTACATCCATCCATGTTACCATGTTGCTGCAAATGGCATTATCTCATTCTTTTTTTATGGCTGAGTAATATTCCATTGCGCATATATATATATATATATATATATATATATATATATATATATACATATATATCTCCTTTTTTTTAAATCCATTCATCTGGTGATGGACATTTAGATTGGTTCCATGTCTTGGCTATTGTAAATAGTGCTGTTATGAATACCAGCAGGGGGATTTGTGGATCATATGGTAACTCTATTTTTAGTTTTTTAAGGAACCTCCATACTATTCTCCATAGTGGCAGCACCAATTTACATTCCCACCAACAATGTAGCAGGGTTCCCTTTTCTCCAGCATTTATTATTTGTAGACTTTTTGATGATGGCCATTCTGACCAGTGTGAGGTGATACCTCATTGTAGTTTTGATTTGCATTTCTCTAATAATTAATGATGTTGACCATCTTTTCACGTACCTGTTGGCCATTTGTATGTCTTCCTTGGAGAAATATCTGTTTAGCTCTTGTGGACCCCTGTCCATTTTTTGATTAGTTTGTGGCTTTGTTCTGTGTTTTGTTTATTTGTTTTCATTTGTTTGTTTTTTGTTTTGAGAACACAAAGTATGTGACTAAACCCCAGGTCTGTTATGGCTTCCTGGCTTCATTTTATTTTGGGTCCCTCTTAACCACATTGAGTCAATTTTCTATGTTCTTTCCTAAGGTTCATTTTATTTTATTTTATTCCAAAATTTCTCCCTTTTGATCAAAACCTGCCAAAGACAGCACTGATGATCAATTTTGGTAATGTCCTATTTCATTGCTGGAGTTGTATGATTACCTGCTCTGGATCCGTTTTGGCCTATAGAGAGACCCAGGGCTTATTAGGGACTTAAGTAGACAATTGAGAAACTTGGATCATGTAGATAGAGTTTTTCAGGCACCTGTTTACAAGTTAATTGAGGTTTGGGGACAGAGGTCATCCATTGTCTCCCTAGAGTTATTGGTTGATTCAGTCAAGGGTCTGAAGACAGTATAACATGAGTAGGAGGTGTTACTGAAAACTCGGCCTCTCTGTACACTGGTGCCAAATCAAATCCCAGAGACAGAGTTTGGGGTGAAGTAGAAAAGGATAGATTTATTGCTTTGCCAGGCAAAGGGTAACACACCAGGCTTCTGCCTCGAAAAACTATGTGTCTCAACCCCAGAGGATTTGATGAAGAGTTTTATAAGAGTGGTTCAAAAGTGGGGTCTCTGACAAGATTAGGGTGTGAGCAGGGCTTGCACTCCCTTAATCTCATCTCCAGTGGTCATCTCCTAATCTTGATGAGTTTCTCTTGTCCTTTTAATCTTGCCCCAGGTGGTTTCTTGGCTGTTCCTCCCTTGATTAGCTACTGTTTGAATCAGCCCTTTGGAACTCAGGGAATGTCATGGAGACTGGAGACTTGCCTATAAGAAATGGTGGACAAAAGGAGGCCATGATGCCCAGGCCCCACATGATTTCAGTCCCTGGGAACCCCAGAGGGCTCCACTTAATTTCAGAGATAGGATGTCTATTCTGGAAGATTTATAGGTCACAAAGGAAGTTATACAGTCTAAGACGCAGGGCCCAAATAAACTTCAGCCAGGAAATGACTTTCCATACTCACCTAGTAAAGTGTTGGGAGCCCTTTAAGCAAGGCATCAGGCTGTTTTCCAAGATGTTTTATGCCTCCATAAAGTCCATCTTAGTTCTTTAAAGCTGTCTGTGATATCTGAGTCTATGCTTATCTCTCCCAAATATGACATTTCTGTCAAAGCCTTGGTAATATAATAAAAGTTTCCAATTGCATCCTCTTATGAAAAGAACAGATTCTTTTGGAATTTACATAAATATCTATATTGCTATAAAAGCAAGAATACTCACTAAGAGTTTTCAAATTCTGGATAGATCATATAGAGAGAAAAAGGTAAATATTTTATATTTGTTTAACAAAGTATACTTTATTAAATTTCTCCAAGTCACAGTTAGCTTAAGGGGAAAGGTTTTCTCATGTCTAGAAAACAAAGATTAAAAAGCCAGTAATATTTCAGACAAAAAATTATATAAGTTATGGGCATAAGCATCAGTTCATTCAGTCCTATTGAAACAGGAGGGAAGGGGGCAGGGCACAACCTTTGAAAGAATGACATAGCCGGAGGACATGATATAAACTGATTAGAACAAAATGGGTCCAAGATGGCAGACAAGTGGACTTCCACTAGACCTTGAGCTTCAGTATATGCTCATTTTAACACATCAGCAAGCTAAATGACACACCCACAGGTGCCATGACAGTTCCAAGGCCAACCATAAAGATCAAAAAGTGGGTAATGGCCCAATTCCTGGAAATCCCCACTGCTTCCCCAAATAGCTGGAATACTACTCCCACTCATTAGCCTATGAAATTACCCACCCCTATAAAAACTGACAAACCCATACCCTGGTCCTGCTCTCACCTTCTGAGATGGCCCACACTCTGTCTGTGGAGTGTGTTTCTCTCTAAATAAGTCCACTTCTTACCTATCACTTTGTCTCTCACTGAATTCTTTCTGTGATGAGACATCAAGAACCTGAGCTTCATTAAGTCCTGAAACCAGGTATGTGATCTCAGTTGGAAAACTGTAGGTTTTGGCCAGGTTCGAAACTCAGCTGCATGGGTTCAAGACCCAATCAGGGTTTTGGCCAGTTTTGAGTCCCAGCCACCTGGGTTCGACTCCCAATCTGAGTTTTGGCTGGGTTTGAGTCCAGCACATGGGTTCAAGTCCCAGTCTGAGGTGCACAGTTTCACTATTTAATGAATACTTGTTCATCTTGATCTCTTGCTAGCAGTTTATAAAGCTATCAGGTTTTCCATTTCATTTCTGTAGACCTGAAAGTTATCAGAAACCTATTTTTGTCAAAAAAATCCTTCCTATGAATCTTCTTGAAGATATTCATTCTTGTAAAAGTGTCAGAGTAAAACAATAACTCTTTTGTCATTTAACTATAAATGACAAAAGACTTAAAATGGAATGGTTGAAGATCCGATTATAATGTAATTAACAAAGAAATTTGGTTATTTCTGTGATATAATGCATTTTAAGTTAATAGCTAGAATTATAACACTACACCAGGATATATTCAAATTTAGAGATTTTATATAATTTCCAGAACATTTATATTAATAACATTTACCCATGCAATGCAACTCTTTTTCTCATGGTTTCTTTTCTATAAACTTTCTACAACTTCTTTTTTTATTTTCAGACTTTGTTCTATGGTTTCTTTGTCTATTTTTCTATCTTTTTTAATCTCTCTTTAGGACACATTTACTTTATTTTCCCTTAACAAAATTTATTTCTATTTCTTATACTTTTTTCTTTGCATACACAAATGTTTTCTTTATTACTTTTAGTAGTTTTAATTACATATATTAATTAGAATTCTTAATCTTTAAAAGCCTAATTTCTAGTGAAAATTAAGAAGTAAGTAATTTTGAACTCTCTTTTACATTAGCATTCTGGAGATTTGCAAATTTATAAATATTATTTATAGTTTCTAAAAATATCTGCCTTTTATAGAAAATTTCTCAAGGTGCCATCCAAAATTTTAATTAATAGCCCTAAACATCTTTAGTTTCTCTGTAAAAGGAAGCCTATGTTTGGTAATTACTGTTTCAGTATTTTATCTTATTTGGAAATGAGCTAGACATTCAATAAATTTCTAGCATTAACCAATTTAGCAAAACTCTAACATTTCAAGTTACCAAAAAGGTTTGGGATAACTAATTTTCAATAGATGTATCATAAAGCATAATTATTCTTAAAGAGTTAACCAAAAATCTATTACCCTATTTGCATTTAATGTACTTACAAAAATATTAGCATACCAAGTTATACTTGTTGACAAATTTTATAAACGTAGATAATATGATCGTATTTGACTTTTAGTAATCCTAAGTACAATAAAAGTATTATACTTAATGTTGATGACCTGAAGACATGTCTGTATTAATTAAACCAACAAACTAATTTTAATATCAAATACTAATTTAATACTTAATATTTCCCAGCTCATATGAACTTGAAATTTATTTGGGCTAACTCTTATTACATTTCTGAAAATTTATATAAATATTTAATTTTCTTTAAGTCAAGTAAATAGAGTTCATTCATAAGTTAATTTTGGCAATACCATCCAAAGTTAGAAATATATGTTAATAATGTACATACATATACACACATACATCCAGATAGACACAGACAGAGAGCTCATAGTTTTCATTTTAAAATTTTGTCATGAATCAGGTACTACAATGTAAAACTCACTAGTTTATGAATAACAGTTGAAACAAGTTTACTCATTTGAGTTTAAAATGGCTTCTTCCCTCACCCTCCTTTTTTTCCCCAGTCTCAGGACTTGGAAATGGTGTAGGTAAGAGTTCCCTGAGAAGACTGGTAGAACATTTACATCTCAAAGGCACAGGGGAGTTAAATGTAAGCTCCACCTAGAAAGACTTTTTGTTCCCTTAAGATCAGAATTCTGAAAAGATGTTTTATCAAGCCAGTTTTAAGGGCTTCCCTGGTGGTGCAGTTGTTGAGAGTCTGCCTGCCGATGCAGGGGACACGACACGGGTTCGTGCCACGGTCTGGGAAGATCCCACATGCCACGGAGCGGCTGGGCCCGTGAGCCATGGCCACTGAGCCTGCGCGTCCAGAGCGGGAGAGTCCACAACAGTGAGAGGCCCGCGTACCGCAAAAAAAAAAAAAAAAAAAAAAAAAAAAAAGCCAGTTTTCTCCAACTGCATATGCAAAAACCAATTTGGAATGTCAATAAAGCCTTATCTTGACCATTTCAGGGCAAGATCTCCTTTAGTTCCCATTTAAGTAAGTACTGGCGAGTATATATTCCATACATACATAAATTCAGTTGGACTGTTAGTCAGCGATGGCTGTCTGGTGCCCCTTTTTTCTCCTGTTTGGGGGACTTTCCCATTTTAAAGTTGGTTTGTGAGACTATGAAAACTGTGTGGTGGGTCAGTGTGCTGTTTGTGAGCTAAACTCCTCTAGGTGTTACCCTAGAGTTATTTCACCTTTTTCATGTGTCTCAGTTTCTCCCTCTGGCAGTATAAAATTCCTCTGGGTGTTCAAAGCACTTAGAGGGCCAATCCTTATGTGTGCATCCCCAAGTAATTTTATATATTTTTTTATTTAAAAAGTTTTTAAAGATCTTTTTTTAAAATATTTATTTATTTTGGCAGTGCTGAGTCTTAGTTGTGGGATTTTCGTTGCAGCATGTGGGCCTATAGTTGCAGCGTGCAGGCTTCTTAGTTGCGGCATGCATGAAGGATCTAGTTCCCTGACCAGGGATAGAATCCAGGTCCCCTGCATTGGGAGCATGGAGTCTTCCCACTGGACCACCATGGAAGTCCCCCCAAGTAGTTTTTTATATTAATGAGTGGGTTTCCCTATGGGACTGCTGCACAGTATGAGAATTTGCTTCTACCATTCACACACACACATACACACACACACACACACACACACACACACACACACACACACACACACTGGGGATGTGCCTTCTCACAGAAGCTCAACCACTGAGATGCTTTAGGGACTGTGCCCAAACTCCTTCATCCCCAGCCTCTCAAGATTTGGCTCTGATCCCTGGCACCCCCTGGAGCTATTCCACCTTTGGAACCTTTCCCGGGTGGCAGGAGTGCCTAGCACAGGGGTTGTGACCTAAATCTGAGTACTGGCGACCCTAGAAGTCTGTTACACAAAAAAATTTTATTGAGCAGTAAGGGATCCCACTGGGGACCGAAAGGGCTGGCAATAAAGGAGCATGTGAAACTCGGGGCAGGGTGCATACTGCTTAACTCTACATCCTGTTCTTGCTTCAGGGAGCAGGTCTTCCTGGGCCTTTCTATCCTGCCTCCTGAGACCCCAGGCAGAAGGCTCTTTGGGAAGCCACAGATTGCTGCTTTCTGTTTCAAAAAGCCCAGCTCCCCCTGGTTTGTGGTGGTGGCCACTGACAATGGCTCAGGGCAGGGGCCCATTTGGTAGACTGCTAAGTCTTCTTTGCACTCTGACTCTGCTCCTGCATCCTCCTTGGCTCACAGAAGGGCCCCTGAGGATTGAGCAGAGAACGTCAGGTTTTCTTCCAGGCAAGCTTCAGCCCTGGGATGTTCAGGGCAGACTCTCATTACAAACCTCAGTTTCTGAGGCTCCTTGCTTATGGCCATTTAGTGTAGAAGGAGGCTCCTGGTGGGGGAAGGCTCAGACAGAACGACACAGGTTCTAATCTGTGGCAGTTGGCCGGGGATGGGGGGTGTCAATGCAGAAAGAGGCATTTGCTGCCTTAGGCAGTTAAGCCATTGCCCTCTCTTTACGATGGCTCACCTGCAAGATTCTGTGGGGTCCGCCTCCTGGCAGCATGCTGCAGTCGCCGGATTTTGGGTCTGGGGTAACCCAGATCTTTGTCCAACATTCCCAGAGTGTGCTTTCTCTTGAGAGCACGTCTGGGGACCGACTTCTCTGCTTCCACCTTTGCTGGCGTGGCCAAAGGAACATCCCCATAGGCGCGGTAGCCACCAACCAGGCAGTATGTCTCCCCATGCCGGCCCAACTGCGCTTCTCAAAACGCTCAGTAGAGGACAAAGTAGTGACCAGGTGTAGGAGGAGAAACGGGAGCCACTGCTGCTGCAAAGAAAATCAGAACTGATCAGTCACTTCTGCTGTGCACAGTCTCCTGCCAGTATTGCCCTCTCTCATGTCTCTCCCAGTTTCTGGCTAAAGACATTTAATCTACTTGACATCCAAAACACAGCCTTGGCCCATCACCTCTATGAGTCCCTAGAGAAGGGACACTGGCTGCAAAAGCAATCCCTAGAGCCTACGGCTGCAGCAGATGAGGAAGTCTCCTGACCGTTCCCAGGGAAAACAGTAGAACCGAAAAGAAATTGCAATCATGATCCTCTCCATCTCTCCCTTCCACAACAGAGAAAACATTTCTTGCAGTCTGTCATTTCTGAGGTTTTAATGAAAATGTCTTTCAAGTTTTGGAAAAAAAAATAATCTAATATAAATTGGTAAAGAACCCCCTCTGATACTTTTATGTAGATTAGAACAAGGCCAAATACTGAGGCAGAGTGATCAGGAGACTCAGAACCGGGTTCTGGGTCCCAAGTCTAGGCTCACATCAACCCAGCCTCCTGGGACACCATCTCCTCAGCCCTCCAGTCTCATTAGTACTGCATCAACCCCCCTTCATTCTTTTGGTCTTCCCATCAATATGGCACCATCCTCTCCCCTAGTACTCAGCAACTCAGGATGGGATGTGTCTGAGGGGACCGATATAGACGCCTACATGACAGCACAGAGGTGCCTGCGTTTGAAGGTGCGGTTCAAGAGTGGCCCTCTTCCTCAAACTGCTACATTTACAATTTGCCAACAAAAATGCACTTGTCTTTTGCTAAGAGGCCAATTAGGAAAAGGTCTGAATGGAAGCATCCTGTAGCCCAAAGGGGAAGACTATATTTATAAAGATCAGAACCTTCCTGCACACTTGTCTAGGGATAACTTTTCACTTGTCCTCAGCAGTGAGCACTGTGGGTCACTGAAGATGTCCCAGGTCACAGGTATTAGAGCTGGGAAAGTGCTCAGTTGTATGTGGTGGGAAAGCCCCAGAGGAACAAGTGGCAGCCAGGGAAGGTTGTGTGTCTACCATGCATCTAGTACAGATGCCCAGTCTCGGTGTACCTGCTGCACTGTCCTCCCAGGGAGCAGAGGACAGGTTAGAGTAAATATAGAAGATCTGGTCAGATATTCTCTCTCAGACAACCAAAGAGATTGGTATCTGGTGGAGAACTTTCTCCAGGGAAAGAAGTTCCCTCCAGGGTAGGGAAGTTTCTCTGAGGGCAGCACGTTTGCATAGTTAACCTGCCATGGAAACTGTCAGAAGGCCTGTGAGGGCATCACTACCCAGTGAGGTCATATAAGGAAACTTGTGACTTGAGGGGCAGGCTTCAGGAGGAGGGGCAGTTTTGTGGAGGAGAGCGGGGTGGAGTCTGCAGTAGTCTGCCTGGCCACACACACATGGGCCTTCCCACCCATGCCGTAGTCTAGTAGACACCCCACCTGGGGCATGCCAGTGGGCTGGCCCAGCCCGAGTGGCCCCAGGAGGGAAAGAGAGACCCACATTCTCAGATTCGCTTGAGAGGCAAGATTAATGTAAGACACAGCTAGGTTGTATGACACTCACCCTAAGAGGCAGAGAATTCTGTGGACTGGTGAATCAGGGAAGGCTCCTTGGCTATGGGACAGAAGGACAAGTGAGATTTGGCCCCACGGGGAAGAGAGGGAAGACATTCCAGTTTGGAAGAATAAAAGCAAAGCACACTGTTCTCAACCTTGTCCTGGTCAAAATATAAATTCCTAGTACCCTCACATTTTTACAACTGAGGACTTATAAAACCAAGAGGTTAAGGGGCCTACCCAGTGTTACACAGGTAGTGGAGAGGTGTTCCGCTCAATGGTTAGGTTCATGTCAGGGCTCCAGATTTACAGCTGATAGGAATGTGAGGACAAGCTCATGCCATTTCAAACATTTCCAAGTGATACTGAGAGAGATGTTAAAGGTGCAGAATGAGGGTGCTGAATGACCTAAAAAAGTGGGAATCGTGGGCCCATTTTAACATGAAATTGAAAACAAATTCATGACAAAAGGGCATAATACAAAATGACAGCATAATCATTACACTCCCCTCTCCCCTAGAAGTAAACAGCATTAGAATCCTCTCTCTATCCACGATGAAAGGATGAGATAAATGCTCAGCAGCAGCCCCCATGAAGAACATGGTCAACAGTGTGAAGAGGTGTTTCTAAGATGATTTGGTCCAACTCAGAGAAGGAAAGAGACAACTCTTCCCTTAGCCTGATCAGGCCCAAGGAAGGAATCACATTTGGGGCAGTCTTTGATAGTGTGGCAATGAGAGAGAACTTTCTTTAGGAGGGGACTCCCTGTTGCCGACCTTGAAAAAGCAAAGATGGGACATTCGTTTACTGGGGCTGTTGCAGAGGGCATGTGCCCAGAGGTTGGGCCACCCTGCTTGAGAATCAAAGCACCTTGTATTCCTGAGCTGCTTGAATGCTTCAATCGCCGGATTTTGGGTCTGGGGAAACCCAGGTCTTTGTCCGACCTTTCCGGAGCATGATTTCTCTTGGGAGCACGTCTGGGGACTGGCTTCTCTGCTTCCACCTTTGCTGGCGTGGTCAAAGCAACATTCCGGTAGACCCGATAGCTACCAACCAGGAAGTATGTCTCCCCATGCCGGCCCAATTGCATTTCTCCACACCCTCGGTAGAGGACATGGTAGTGACCAGGTGTAGGAGGAGAAATGGGAGCCACTGCTGCTACAAAGAGAATCAGAAATGATCAGTCACTTCTGCTGTGCACAGTCTCCTGCCAGTATTGCCCTCTCTCATGTCTCTCCCAGTTTCTGGCTAAAGACATTTAATCTACTTGACATCCAAAACACAGCCTTGGCCCATCACTTCTATGAGTCCCTAGAGAAGGGACACTGGCTGCAAAAGCAATCCCTAGAGCCTACGGCTGCAGCAGATGAGGAAGTCTCTTGACCATTTCCAGGAAAACAGTAGAACCCAAAAGGAATTGCAATCATGATCCTCTCCATCTCTCCCTTCCACAACAGAGAAAATATCTCTTGCAGTCTGTCACTTCTGAGGTTTTAATGAAAATGTCTTTCAAGTTTTGGGAAAAAAAATAATCTAATATAAATTGGTTTAGAACCCCATCCACCTTGGCAACCCCTCTTGGGCCCCATTTATACTGCCTGTTTCAACCACACTGAACTCTAGCCCTCTGATACTGTTGCGTAGATTAGAACAAGGCCAAATACTGAAGCAGAGTTATCAGGAGACTCAGAACCAGGTTCTGGGTGCCAAGTCTAGGCTCACATCAACCCAACCTCCTGGGACACCATCTCCTCGGCCCTCCAGTCTCATTAGCACTTCATCACCGCCCCCCCTTCGTTCTTACAGTCTTCCCATCAATATGGCACCACCCTCTCCCCTAGTACTCAGCAACTCAGTAAGGGATGTGTCTGAGGGGACCGATATAGATGTCTACATGATAGCACAGTGGTGCCTGGGTTTGCAGGTGCGGTTCAAGAGTGGCCCTGTTCCTCAAACCGCTCCATTTACAATTTGCCAACAAAAATGCACTTGTGTTTTGTTAGGAGGCCAATCAGGAAAGGTCTGAATGAAAGCATCCTGTAGCCCAAAGGGTAAGACTACATTTATAAAGCTCAGAACCGTCCTGCACACTTGTCCAGGGATGACCTTACACTTGTCCTCAGCAGTGAGAACTGTGCGTCCCTGAAGGCGTCCCAGGTCACCGGTATTACTTACATCTGGGAAAATGCTCCACTGTACGTAGTTGGTAACCCCCACAGGAACATGTGCCAGCCAGGTGAGGTTGTGTGTACACCACATCTCCTGTAGAGATGCTCGGTCTGGGTGTACCTGCTGCACTGCCCACCCAGGGATCAGAGCACCGGTTAGGGTACATATAGACTATACGGTCAGACTTTCTCAGACAACCAAAGAGATTGGTGTCTGGTGGAGAAATGGTAGGGAAATTTCTCTGGGGACAGCACGTTTCTATAGTTACCCTGCCACAGAAACTGTCAGAAGGCCTGTGAGGGCATCACGACCCATCGAGGTCATCATGTAAGGAACCTTTGACTTGAGGGGTAGGCTTCAGGAGGAGGGGCAGTTTTGTGGAGGAGAACAGGGAAGAGGCAGAGATACTCTGCCTTGGCCCTCACACCTGGGCCTCCCCACCCATGCCCTAGTCTAGTAGACACCCCAGGTGGGTCGTACCAGTGAGCTGGCACAGCCCCAGGGGCCACAGGAGGGCAAGAGTGACCCACATTCTGAGATTTGCTTGAGAGGCAAGATTAATGTAAGAGACAGCTAGGTTGCATGGCACTGACCCTAAGAGGCAGAGATTTGTGTGGCCTGGGGAATCAGGGGAGGTTTCTTGGCAGTGGGTCTGAAGGACCAGTGAGATTTGGACCCATGGGGAAGAGAGGGAAGACATTCCAGTTTGGAAGAATAAAAGCAAATACACATTCTTCTCAACCTTGATCTGCCCGAAATATAAATTCATAGCACTCTCACATTTTTACAATTGAGGAGTTAAAAATAACAAGAGGTTAAGTGGCCTACCCAGTGTTACACAGGTAGTGGAGAGGTGTTCTTCTCAATGGTTAGGGTCATGTTGGGGCTCTGGGTTTACAGCTGATACGAATGTGAGGACAAGCTCATGCCATTTCAAACATTTCCAAGTGATACTGAGAGCGATGTTAAAGGTGCAAAATGAGAGTGCTGAATGACATCACAAAGTGGGAATGGTGGGCCGATTTTAACATGAACTTGAAAACAAATTAATGACAAAAGGACATAATACAAAATGACAACATAATCACTACAGTCCCCTCTCCCCTAGAAGTAAAAATCGTTAGGATCCTCTGTTTCTCCACCATGAAAGGATGAGATGAAAGCTCAGCAGCAGCCCCCGTGAAAAACATGGTCAACAGTGTGAAGAGGTGTTACTAAGACGATTTGGTCCAACTCAGAGAAGGAAAGAGACAACTCTTCCCTTAGCCTGATCAGGGCCACAGGAAGAAACATTTGGGAAGGCTTTGATAGTGTGGCAATGAGAGAGAACCTTCTTTAGGACGGGACTCCCTGTTGCGGACCTTGAAAAAGCAAAGATGGGACATTCCTTTATTGGGGCTGTTGCAGAGGCGATGTGCCCATGAGGTAGAGACTGTTTCAATTACCATTTAGAGGTTGGGGTACCCCGTTTGAGAACCACAGCAACTTCTATTCCTAAACTGCTCGAATCAGCGGGTGCATGTTAGGAGAGATGAAGTCAGGCCCCATTGGAGCAGACTGCCTTTGGGAGTGGTAGAATGTAAAATGTGAAAGGGAATGCTGTGGAGGAGGTTTGTCATGGCAGGTGGGTCAGCATGAGACCATTCAGATTCTCCAAGGCCTCCAGAGATTACTTGGCTGGGAGCATCCCTCTGATGTGGTGGGGGGACTGCTACCTTAACAAGACCTGGCTGGGCATCTGTGGGAGGCAGAATAAATGGTTTATTAACTTACGAGAGCGAGAGACTCACCTGGGGGGTTCCACAAAAGCACTTAAAAAGACTTGTACCTGGACTCTTGAGCCAACCCTAAGAAAACTTATCTAGATGTGGAGTAGGGCTCAGGAAGCTGCACTTTTAATAAGCTTCCTAGGCAGTCCCACCACAGTGGTCCATGTATAGAGTGACCAAATTATTGTGTATTCTCGGTTGCTTTTGGGAGTAAAAGTGGGCAATATTAAAAACTGCAGCAGGCATACCTATAAACAGGGAATATTCAAGACAAACAGAGGTGTATAGTTATTCTATGCATGAATCAGATTTGAGAAAAGCTAGCCTGGTTGTTAAAGAGCACAACACTTACGACAGACAGACCAGATTCTGTCCTACTTACTTGTGTGATTTTGACAAAGTTCTTTTATCCTTCTGACTGTTTCTTCATATGGAAAAGAACTATGGCTGTATATTTAGCACAATATTCTCTTTTGGCAAAATTTGCTCTGGGTCCATTTGTATCCTCTGCAACTTAATCCTTTCCAGTGTGCAAGCATTTTTAAGTTGTTTGGTGAAGTATTACATTTGACTTTCAACTGTTACTTTGGACAAAGCTTATATAGTGCTGCAGAGACTAAAACCTATGCAGAGATAGTGAGAGGATGTTATAAGCTTATTCTGCCAGTTTATAAAAATGTTTAACCTTTTCTCCTCTTCCTGCACCTGCCACCAAGAGATGAGAAAGAAGGCACCGCCTGGAAATGCATAGCAAGCAGTACTTCTGTGTCAGTTTGGCTTTTATCCCTCTACCAGTACTTCCCAGAGAGATTTCACCAAAGGTGCCTAAGCTTGCCATGGCCATTGTTGTGAAGAAAGTTCTTCTCTATTGCTAGTCACATCCCCTTTTCCTTCTCCAGGGGGCTAAATGGATGTTTGGGGGCAGGAAATAAAATTTAAACTAAAACATCAAAAAAACACCCCCAATTGTTCAAGTTTTCTTTTTTTTTACATCTTTATTTGAGTATAATTGCTTTACAATGGTGTGTTAGTTCTGCTTCATACCAAAGTGAATCAGTTTTACATATACATATGTTCCCATATCTCTTCCCTCTTGCATCTGCCTCCCTCCCAACCTCCCTATCCCACCCATCTAGGTGGTCACAAAGCACCGAGCTGATCTCTCTGTGCTATGCGGCTGCTGCCCACTAGCTATCTATTTTACTTTTTGTAGTGTATATATGTTCATGTCACTCTCTCACTTTCTCATGTCTCACATGTCACTTTGTCATGTCCCTTCCCCTTCCCCATATCCTCAAGTCCATTCTCTAGTAGGTCTGTGTCTTTATAACTGCCTTGCCTCTAGGTTCTTCATGACATTTTTTTTTAAATTCCATATATATGTGTTAGCATATGGTATTTGTCTTTCTCTTTCTGACTTACTTCACTCTGTATGACAGACTCTAGGTCCATCCACCTCATTACAAACAGCTTAATTTCATTTCTTTTTATGGCTGAGTAATATTCCACTGTATATATGTGCCACATCTTCTTTATCCATTCATCCAATGATGGACACTTAGGTTGTTTCCATCTCCCGGCTATTGTAAATAGAGCTGCAATGAACATTTTGGTACATGACACTTTTTGAATTATGGTTTTCTCAAGGTATATGCCCAGTAGTGGGATTGCTGGGTCATATGGTAGTTCTATTTGTAGTTTTCTAAGGAACCTCCATACTGTTCTCCATAGTGGCTGTACCAATTCACATACCCCCCAGCAGAGCAAGAGTGTTTCCTTTTCTCCACACTCTCTCCAGCATTTATTGTTTCTAGATTTTTTGATGATGGCCATTCTGTTTAATGATGTTGAGGATTCTTTCATGTATTTGTTGGCAGTCTATATATTTTCTTTGGAGAAATGTCTATTTATGTCTTCTGTCCATTTTTGGATTGGTTTTTTTTGGGGTTTTTGTTATTGAGCTGCATGAGCTGCTTGTAAATTTTGGAGATTAATCCTTTGTCAGTTGCTTCATGTGCAACTATTTTCTCCCATTCTGAGGGTTGTCTTTTCATCTTGTTTATGGTTTCCTTTGCTGTACAAAAGCTTTTAAGTTTTATTAGGTCCCATTTGTTTATTTTTGTTTTTATTTCCATTTCTCTAGGAAGTGGATCAAAAGGATCTTGCTGTGATTTATGCCATAGAGTGTTCTGCCTATGTTTTCCTCTAAGAGTTTGATAGTTTCTGGCCTTATATTTATGTCTTTAATCCATTTTGGGCTTATTTTTTGTATGCTGTTAGGGAGTGATCTAATCTCATACTTTGACATGGACCTTTCCACTTTTCCCAGCACCACTTATTGAAGAGGCTGTCCTTTCTCCACTGTACATTCCTACCTCCTTTATCAAAGATAAGATGACCATATGTGCATGGGTTTATCTCTGGGCTTTCTATCTTGTTCCATTGATCTATATTTCTTTTTTTTTTGTCAGCACCATATTGCCTTGATTACTGTAGCTTTGTAGTATAGTCTGAAGTCAGGGAGCCTGATTCCTCCAGCTCCGTTTTTCGTTCTCAAGATTGCTTTGGCTTTCGGGGTCTTTTGTGTTTCCATACAAATTGTGAAATTTTTTGTTCTAGTTCTGTGAAAAATGCCAGTGGTAGTTTGATAGTGATTGCAGTGAATCTGTAGATTGCTTTGGGTAGTAGGGTCATTTTCACAATGTTGATTCTTCCAATCCAAGAACATGGTATATCTCTCCATCTATTTGTATCATCTTTAATTTCTTTCATCAGTGTCTTATAATTTTCTGCATACAGGTTTTTTGACTGCTTAGGTAGGTTTATTCCTAGATATTTTATTCTTTTTGTTGCAATGGTAAATGGGAGTTTTTTCTTGATTTCACTTTCAGATGTTTCATCATTAATGTATAGGAATGCCAGAGATTTCTGTGCATTAATTTTGTATCCTGCTACATTACCAACTTCATTGATTAGCTCTATTAGTTTTCTGGTAGCATCTTTAGGATTCTTTATGTATAGTATCATGTCATCTGCAAACAGTGACAGCTTTATGTCTTCTTTTCTGAGTTGGATTCCTTTTATTTCCTTTTCTTCTCTGATTGCTGTGGCTAAAACGTCCAAAACTATGTTGAATAAGAGTAGTGAGAAGGGCAACCTGTCTTGTTCCTGATCTTAGTGGAAATGCTTTCAGTTTTTCACCATTGAGGACAATGTTGGCTGTGGGTTTTGTCATATATGCCCTTTATTATGTTGAGGAAAGTTCCTTCTATGCCTACTTTCTGCAGGGTTTTTTTAATCATAAATGGGTGATGAATTTTGTTGAAAGCTTTCTCTGCACCTATTGAGATGACCATATGGTTTTTCCCCTTCAATTTGTTAATATGGTGTATCACATTGATTGATTTGCGTATATTGAAGAATCCTTGTATTCCTGAGATAAACCCCACTTGATCATGGAGTATGATCCTTTTAATGTGCTGTTGGATTCTGTTTGCTAGTCTTTTGTTGAGGATTTTTGCATCTATGTTCATCAGTGATATAGGCCTGTAGTTTTCTTTCTATGTGACATCCTTGTCTGGTTTTGGTATCAAGGTGATGGTGGCCTCGTGGAATGAGTTTAGGAGTGTTCCTTCCTCTGCTACATGTTGGAAGTGTTTGAGAGGGATAGGTGTTAGCTCTTCTCTAAATGTTTGATAGAATTTGCCTGTGAAGCCATCTGATCCTTGGATTTTGTCATGAAAGATTTTTAATCACAGCTTCAATTTCAGTGCTTGTGATTGGTCTGTTCATATTTTCTATTTCTTCCTGATTCAGTCTTTGCAATTTGTGCATTTCTAAGAATTTGTCCATTTCTTCCTGGTTGTCCATTTTATTGTCATAGAGTTGCTTGTAGTAATCTCTCATGATCTTTTGTATTTCTGCAGTGTCAGTTATTACTTCTCCTTTTTCATTTCTTATTCTATTGATTAGAGTCTTCTTTTTTTTCTTGAGGAGTCTGGCTAATGTTTTATCAATTTTGTTTATCTTCTTAAAGAACCAGGTTTTAGTTGTATTGATCTTTACTATTGTTTCCTTCATTTCTTTTTCATTTATTTCTGATCTGATCTTTATGATTTCTTTCCTTCTGCTAACCTTGGAGTTTTTTTTTTTTTTTTTTTTTTTTTTTTTTTTTTTTGCTCTTCTTTCTCTAATAGCTTTAGGTGCAAGGTTATGTTGTTTATTCGAGATGTTTCTTGTTTCTTAAGGTAGAATTGTATTGCTGTAAACTTCCCTCTTAGAAGTGCTTTAGCTGTATCCCGTAGGTTTTGAGTTGTTGTGACTCCATTGTCATTTGTTTCAAGGTAGTTTTTTGATTTCCTCTTTGATTTCTTCAGTAATCACTTTGTTATTAAGTAATGTATTGTTTAACCTCCATGTTTTTGTATTTTATACAGATCTTTTCCTGTAATTGATATCTAGTATCATAGTGTTGTGTTCAGGAAAGATACTTGATACAATTTCAATCTTCTTAAATTTACCAAGGCTTGATTTGTGACCCAAGATATGATCTATCCTGGAAAATGTTCCATGAGCACTTGAGAAAAATGTGTATTCTGTTGTTTTTCATGGAAAATCCTATAAATATCAATTAAGTCCATCTTGTTTAATGTATCATTTAAACCTTGTGTGTCCTTTTTTCTTTTCATTTTGGATGATCTGTCCATTAGAGAAAGTGGGGTGTTAATGTCCCCTACTATGAATGTGTTAATGTCAATTTCCCCTTTTATGGCTGTTCGTATTTGCCTTATATATTGAGGTGCTCCTATGTTGGGTGCATAAATATTTACAATTGCTATATCTTCTTTATGGATCAATCCCTTGATCATGATGTAGTGTCCTTTGTCTCTTCTAAAAGTCTTTATTTTAAAGTTTATTTTGTCTGATATGAGAATTGCTACTCCAGCTTTTATTTCATTTCCATTTGTATGTAATATATTTTTCCATCCCTTTCCTTTCAGTCTGTATGTGTCTCTAGGTCTGAAGTGGGTCTCTTGTAGACAGCATATATATGGGTCTTGTTTTGGTATCCATTCAGCCAGTCTGTGTCTTTTGGTGGGAGCATTTAATCCATTTACATTTAAGGTAATTATCGATCTGTATGTTCCTATTCCCATTTTCTTAATTTTTTTGGGTTTGTTATTGTAGGTCGCTTCCTTCTCTTGTGTTTCTTGCCTAGAGAAGTTCCTTTAGCATTTGTTGTAAAGCTGGTTTGGTGGTGCTGAACTCTCTCAGCTTTTACTTGTCTATAAAGCTTTTAATTTCTCCATCAAATCTGAATGAGATCCTTCCTGGGTAGAGTAATCTTGGTTGCAGGTTTTTCTCCTTCATCAACTTAAATATGTCTTTCCAGTCCCTTCTGGCTTGCAGAGTTTCTGCTGAAAGATCAGCTGTTAACCTTATAGGGATTCCCTTGTGTGTTATTTTTCCCTTGCTGCTTTTAATATGTTTTCTTTGTATTTAATTTTTGACAGTTTGATTAATATGTGTCTTGGTGTATTTCTCCTTCGATTGATCCTGTATGGGACTCTCTGTGCTTCCTGCACTGAGTTAACCGTTTCCTTTCCCATAATAGGGAAGTTTTCAACTCTAATCTCTTCAAATGTTTTCTCAGTCCCTTTCTTTTTCTCTTCTTCTTCTGGGACTGCTATAATTCGAATGTTGGTGCATTTAATGTTGTCCCAGAGGTCTCTGAGACTGTCCTCAGTTCTTTTCATTCTTTTTTCTTTATTCTGCTCTGCAGTAGTTATTTCCACTATTTTATCTTCCAGGTCACTTATCCGTTCTTCTGCCTCAGTTATTCTGCTATTGATCCCATCTAGTGTACTTTTAATTTCATTTATTGTGTTATTCATCATTGCTTGTTTCATCTTTAGTTCTTCTTGGTCCTTGTTAAATGTTTCTTGCATTTTCTCTATTCTATTTCCAAGATTTTGGATTATCTTTACTATCATTATTCTGAATTCTTTTTCAGGTAGACTGCCTATTACCTCTTCACTTTTTAGGTCTGGTGGGTTTTATCTTGCTCCTTTATCTGCTGTGTGTTTTTCTGTCTTCTCATTTTGCTTATCTTACTGTGTTTGGGGTTTCCTATTTGCAGACTGCAGGTTCGTAGTTCCCTTTGTTTTTGGTGTCTGTCCCCAGTGGCTGAAGTTGGTTCAGTGGGTTGTGTAGGCTCCTGGTGGAAGGGACTAGTGCCTGTGCTCTGGTGGATGAGGCTGGATCTTGTGTTTCTGATGGGCAGGTCCACGTCTGGTGGTGTGTTTTGGGGTGTCTGTGGACTGATTGTGATTTTAGGTAGCCTCTCTGCTAATGGGTGGGGTTGTGTTCCTGTCTTTCTAGTTGTTTGGCATAGGGTGTCCCTCACTGTAAGTTGCTGGTCGTTGAGTGAAGCTGGGTGCTGGTGTTGAGATGGAGATCTTTGGGAGATTTTTGCCATTTGATATGGAGCTGGGAGTTTTCTTGTGGACCAGTGCCCTGAAGTTGGCTCTTCCACTGCAGAGGCACAGCACTGACTCCTGGCTGTAGCACCAAGAGCCTTTCATCCACACGGCTCAGAATAAAATGGAGAAAAGGTAGAAAGAAAGAAAGAAAGAAAGAAAGAAAGAAAGAAAGAAAGAAAGAAAGAAAGAAAGAAAGAAAGAAAGAAAGAAAGAAAGAAAGAGGATAAAATAAAATAAAGTAAGGTAAAATAAAGTTGTTAAAATAAAAAATAATTATTAAGAAAAAAAAATTTTTTTAAGTTATAAAACCAAACAAACAAAAAAAACAGACGGATAGAACCCTAAGACAAATGGTGAAAGCAAAGCTATACAGACAAAATCTAACACAGAAGGATACACATAAACACTCACAACAAGAGGAAAAGTGTAAAAAATAATAAATATTGCATTCAAAGTCCACCTCCTCAATTTGGGATGATTCTTTGTCTATTCATGTATTCCACAGATGCAGGATATATCACGTTGATTATGGAGATTTAATCCGCTGCTCCTGAGGCTGCTGGGAGATATTTCCCTTTCTCTTCTTTGTTCTCACAGCTGCCGGGACTCAGCTTTGGATTTGGCCCCGCCTCTGCGTGTAGGTCGCCTGAGTGCATCTTTTCTTTGCTCAGAAAGAATGGAGTTAAAGAAGCAGCTGATTCGGGGGCTCTGGCTCACTCAGGCTGTGGGGAGGGAGAGGTACAGAATGTGGGGTAAGCCTGCAACGGCAGAAGCCGGCGTGACGTTGCACCAGCCTGAGGTGCCCCGTGCGTTCTCCTGGGGAAGTTGTCCCTGGATCACGCGACCCTGGCAGTGGTGGGCTGCACAGGCTCCCTGGAGGGGTGGTGTGGATTGTGACCTGTGCTCGCACACAGGCCTCTTGTTGGCAGCAGCAGCACCCTTAGCATCTCATGCCCGCCTCTGTGGTCTGTGCTGTTGGCCATGGCTCGCATCCGTCTCTGGACCTCCTTTAAGCAGTGCTCTTAATCCCCTCTCCTCACGCACCAGGAATCAAAGAGGGAAGAAAAATTCTCTTGCATCTCGGCAGGTCCAGACTTTTCCCCGGACTCCCTCCTGGCTAGCTGTGGTGCACTAACCCCTGCAGGCTGTGTTCACACTGCCAATCCCCATCCTCTCCCTGTGCTCCAACTGAAGCTGGAGCCTCAGCTCCCAGCCCCCCCCCACCCTGGCAGGTGAGCAGAGAAGCCTCTCGGGCTGGTGAGTGCCAGTCGGCACCGATTCTTTGTGCAGGAATCTCTCCACTTTGCCCTCCACACCCCTGTTGCTGATGTCTCCTCTGCAGCTCTGAAGCTTCCCCCCTCCGCCACCGCAGTCTCCACCTATGAAGGGGTTTCCTAATGTGTGGAAACCTTTCCTCCTTCACATCTCCCTCCCACTGGTGCAGGTCCCGTCCCTATTGTTTTGTCTCTGTTTATTCTTTTTCCTTTTTCCCTACCCGGTCTGTGGGGAGTTTCTTGCCTTTTGGGAGGTCTGAGGTCTCCTGCCAGTGTTTAGTAGGTGTTCTTTCAGAGTTGTTCCACGTGTAGATGTATTTCTGGTGTATCTGTGGGGAGGAAGGTGATCTCCGCTTTTTACTCTTCCACCATCTTCCCCCTCACTCCCCTATACAACATTTTTAAAATTTATTTTTTTAAGTTTTGGCAGTTTTCTAAATTTTCTACCATTGATGTTTATATTACAAAGGTCAGATCAGTTTTGCTTATTAAATAACATGCAGCTTTAATGTAAAAGCATAAAATTTATAAAGCACGAATTTGAGAAATATGATTAGACTTGAGAACCCACTAGAGTCAATATTCTTATAAAGTAGCTTGCTACTTTGACAGCCAGAAAAAAAAGATGCAGGTTTAGACATGTTTTTTTTTTTTTCCATTCTGAGAATGTATTCTCTCCCTCTGGACTTTCTTTTTATGTTAGCACATGTCCTCAGTTTAAATCATTCCATTTTTTGTGACAATATTTACATAAACTCTCAATCTTCCAATTCTCAGCTCTGTGAACTTGATATATTTCTTAGCTTTTTTCTGCCTCAGTTACCTCATTTGTAAAAAAGGAATAATAATATCATCTGCCTCAGAGGGTTGTGGTGAACATTAAATGAATTATTTGTTACCCCACTTATTATTATGATTATTTAAGTGGACGAACAAATTAAAAATTTATATCTATTATCTATAAATTCCCCTATCCATTCCAATGCTTATATTTTTATCTTTTATCTCAAAATTGAGCATTATATTTATATAATCCTCTACAATACAATGCAAATATAGAGATCACATCACAAAAGTAAATGAACATCACAGAAAAATGTGTTAAGCAAAACATAACACCAAAATAAACTTAAAATATACAAAAATAAATGATGAAGATATTCAAAATATTTTTGTAACTTTACTGAATTTATTAGTTCTAATAGTTTTTTTGATGAAGTCCTTAGGGTTTATTATATATAATATTGCCTCATTGGCAATAGTGAGAGTTTTACTTCTTTCTTTCCAATTTGAATGCCTTTTATTATTTTTTTTTTCCTGACTAATTTTTCCTACCTAATTGGTAAGGACTTCCAATTCTATGTAGAATAAAAGTAGAAAGAGTGGGCATCCTTGTCTTGTTCCTGATCTTGGAGGGAAAGCTTTCAGCTTTTCACCATTGAATATAATGTTAGCTGTGAGCTTTTAATATATGGTCTTTATTTTTATTATTTTGAGAAAGAATAAAGCTAGAGGCATCATGCTCCCTGATTTCAGACCATATTACAAAGCTTTGGTAATTAAAACAATATGGTGTTGACACAAAAATGGACATATAAATCAATGAAAGAGAATAGAAAGCCCAGAGATAAGCCCACACATACTAGGTCAATTAATTTATGACAAAGGAATCAATAATATACAACAGAGAAAGGATAGTCTCTTCAATAAATGGTGCTGGGAAAACAAGGCAACCACATGCAAAATTATAAATATGGACCATTATCTTATACCATACACACAAATTAATAGGTTAAAGACAACGTAAAACTGGAAACCATAAAACTTCTAGATGAAAACTTAGGTGCTAATTCCTTGATATCAATCATGGCAATACATTTTTTAAACCTGACACAAAAAGCAAAGGCAGCAAAAGCAAAATAAACAAATGGAACTGTATTAAACTAAAACGTTTTTTCCCAGAAAAGGAAGCTATCAACAAAATTAAAAGGCAAATTACTAAACAAGAGAAAACATTTGCAAATTTTACATCTGATAAATGGTTCATATCTAAAATATATAAAGAATTTATACAACTCAGTGGAAAAAATAATAATTCGATTTAAAAATTGGCAGAAAATGGGAATAGACAGATGGCCAACAGGTACATGAAAAGATGGTAAACATCATTAATCATTAAGAAAATGAAAATCACGGGGGAGAACTTCAAGAAGATGGAAGAGTAAGATGCGGAGATAACCTCCCTCCCCACAAATACATCAGAAATTCATCTACATGTGGAAAAACTCCTACATAACACCTACTGAATGCTGGCAAAAGACCTCAGACTTCCCAAAAGGTAAGAAACTCCCCATGTACCTTGGTAGGGCAAAAGAAAAACGAAAAAACAGAGACAAAAGAACAGGGATGAGACTTGCACCTTGGGGAGGTAGCTGTGAAAGAGGAAAGGAATCCCCTTTGCAGGCGGTGACTGCGGGTGGCACTGGGGGAAGCTTTGGAGCCATGGAGGAGAGTGCAGCGACAGGGGTGTGGAGGGCAAGGTGGAGAGATTCCCACACAGAGGATCAGTGCCAACCAGCACTCACCAGCCTGACAGACTTGTCTGCTCACCCACCAGGACGGGTGGGGGCTGGGAGCTGAGGCTTGGGCTTCAGAGGTCAGATCCCAGGGAGAGGACTGGGGTTGGCTGTGTGAACACAGCCTGAAAGAGCTAGTGCACCACAGCTAGCTGGGAGGGAGTCTGAAAAAAAGTCTGGAGCTGCCAAACAGGCAAGAGACATTTTCTTGCCTCTTTGTTTCCTGGTGCACAAGAAGAGGAGATTAAGAGTGCCACTTAAAGGAGCTCCAGAGACAGGCACCAGCCACGGCTATCAGCCCGGACCACAGAGACGGGCATGAGTCGTTAAGGCTGCTGCTGCAGCCACCAAAAAGCCTGTGTGCAAGCACAGGGCACTCTCCACACTTCCCCTGCCAGGAGCCTGTGCAGCCCATCACTGCCAAGGTCCCGTGATCCAGGAACAACTTCCCCCAGGAGAACACATGGCATGCCTCAGGGTGGTGCAACGTCACACTGGCCTCTGCCACTGCGGGCTCACCCCGCATCCTTACCCCTCCCTACCCCTGGCCTGTGTGAGCCAAACCCACGAAGCAGATGCTCCTTTAAACCCATTCTATCTGAGAGGGAACAGACGCCCTCAGGTGACCTACACACAGAGGTGGGTCCAAATCCAAAGCTGAACCCCAGGAGCTGTGCAAACAAAGAAGAAAAGGGAAATCTTTCCCAGCAGCCACAGGAGCAGCAGATTAAATCACCACAATCAACTTGATGCACCCTGCAACTGTGGAATACCTGAATAGACAACGAATCATCCCAAATTGAGGAGGTGGACTTTGGGAGCAATGAAATATATATATATATATATATATATATATATATATATATATATATATATATATTCCCCTTTTATCTCTTTTTGTGAGTGTGTATGTATATGCTTCTGTGTGTGAATTTGTCTGTATAGCTTTGCTTTTACCATTTTTCTTAGGGTTCTGTCTGTCTTTTTTTTTATTACTTAAAATTTTTTTTTCTTAATAATTATTTCTTATTTTAAGAATTTATTTTATTTTTTTTTAATTTATTTTATTTTTTATTCTTCTTTCTTTCCTTCATTTTTTCCTCCCTTTTATTCTGAGCCACGTGGAGGATATGCTCTTGGTGTTCTAGCAAGGTGTCAGGGCTGTGCCACTGAGGTGGGAGAGCCAAGTTCTGGACACTGTTCCACAAGAGACCTCCAAGCTCCATGTAATATCAAACGGTGAAAATCTCACAGAGATCTCCATCTCAACATCAAGCCCCAGCTCCACTCAAAACCCATCAAGCTCCAGTGCTGGACACCCTATGCCAAACAACTACCAAGACAGGAACAAAACACCATCCATTAGCACAGATGCTGCCTAAAATCATAATAAGGCCACAGACACCCCAAAACACACTACCAGACGTGGACCTGCCCAACAGAAAGACAATATCCAGCTTCATTCAGCAGAAAACAGGCACTAGTTCCCTCCACCAGGAAGCCTACACAACCCACTGAACCAACCTTAGACACTGGGGACAGAAACCAAAAACAATGGGAACTATGAACCTGCAGCCTGTAAAAAGGAGGAAACAAAAAGGGTAAGTTAAGCAAAATGAGAAGACAGAGAAACACACAGCAGATGAAAGAGCAAGGCAAAAAAACACCACACCTAACAAATGAAGTAAAAATAGGCAGTATACCTGAAAAAGAATTCAGATTAATGATAATAAAGTTGATCCAAAATCTTGGAAATAGAATGGAGAAAATAGAAGAAACATTTAACAAGGACCTAAAAGAACTAAAGAGCAAGTAAACAGTGATGAACAACACAATAAATGAAATTAAAAATTCTCTAGAAGGGATCAATAGCAGAATAAGTGAGGCAGAAGAACAGATAAGTGACCTGGAAGATAAAATAGTGGAAATAAATACTGAAGAGCAGAATAAAGAAAAAGAATGAAAAGAATTGAGGACAGACTCAGAGACCTCTGGGACAACATTAAATGCACCAACATTCAAATTATAGCAGTCCCAGAAGAAGAAGAGAAAAAGAAAGGGACTGAGAAAATATTTGAAGACATTATGGTTGAAAACTTCCCTAATATGGGAAAGGAAAGAGTTAATCAAGTCCAGGAAGCACAGAGAGTCCCATACAGGATAAATCCAAGGAATAACATTCCAAGACACATATTAATCAAACTGTCAAAAATTAAATACAAAGAACAAATATTAAAAGAAACAAGGGTAAAACAACAAATAACACATGAGGGAATCCCCATAAGGTTAACAACTGATCTTTCAGCAGAAATTCTGCAAGCCAGAAGCGAGTGGCAGGACATGAAGGAGAAAAGCCAAGATTACTCTACCCAGCAAGGATCTCATTCAGATTTGAGGAAGAAATTAAAACCTTTACAGAAAAGCAAAAGCTAAGAAAATTCGGCACCCCCCAAACCAGCTTTACAACATAAGCTAAAGGAACTTCTCTAGGCAGGAAACACAAGAAAATGAAAATACCTACAATAACAAATGCAAAACAATTAAGAAAATGGGATTAGGAACATACATATCGATAATTACCTTAAATGTAACTGGATTAAATGTTCCAACAAAAGACATAGATTGGCTGAATGGATACAAAATCAAGACCTGTATATATGCTGTCTACAAGAGACCTACCTCAGACTTAGGGACACATACAGATTGAAAGTGAGGGGATGGAAAAATATATTCCATGCAAATGGAAATCAAAAGGAAGCTGGAGTAGCAATTTTCATATTACACAAAAGGGACTTTAAAACAAAGACTATTATAAGAGACAAAGAAAGACACTACATAATGATCAAGGGATCAATCCAAGAGGAAGATATAACAATTTAAATATTTATGTAGCCAACATAGGAGCACATCAATACATAAGGCAAATACTAATAGCTATAAAAGGGGAAATCAACAGTAACACAATCATAGTAGGGGACTTTAACACCCCACTTTCACCAATGGACATATCATCCAAAATAAAAATATATAAGGAAACACAAGCTTTAAATGATACATTAAACAAGATGTACTTCATTGACATTTATAGGACATTCCATCCAAAAACCACAGAATACACATTCTTCTCAAGTGCTCATGGAACATTCTCCAGGACAGATCATATCTTGGGTCACAAATCAAGCCTTGGTAAATTTAAGAAAATTGAAATCATATCAAGTATGTTTTCTGACCACAACACTATGAGATTAGACACCAATTACAGGAAAAAATCTGTAAGAAATAAAAACTCATGGAGGTTAAACAACACACTACTTAATAATGAAGAGATCACTGAATAAATCAAAGAAGATATCAAAAAATACCTAGAAACAAATGACAATGAAAACATAACAACCCAAAACCTATGGGATACAGAAAAGCAGTTCTAAGAGGGAAGTTTATAGCAATACAGTCCTGATTTAAGAAACAAGAAACATCTCAAAGAAACAACATAACCTTACACCTAAAGCAATTAGAGAAAGAAGAAGAAGAACAACAAAAAACCCAAAGTTAGCAGAAGGAAAGAATTCATAAAGATCAGATCAGAAATAAATGAAAAAGAAATGAAGAAAACTATAGCAAAGATCAATAAAATTCAAAGCTGGTTCTTTGACAAGATAAACAAAATTGATAAACCATTAGCCAGACTTATCAAGAAAAAAAGGGAGAAGACACAAATCAATAGAATTAGAAATGAAAAAGGAGAAGTAACAGCAGACACTGCTGAAATACAAAAGATCATGAGAGATTACTACAAGCAACTCTATGCCAATAAAATGGAAAACCTGGAAGAAATGGACAATTATTAGAAAAGCACAAGTTTCCAAGACTGAACCAGGAAGAAATAGAAAATATAAACAGACCAATCACAAGCACTGAAATTGAAACTGTGATTAAAAATCTCCCAACAAACAAAAGTCCAGGACCAGATGGTTTCACAGGCGAATTCTATTAAACATTTAGAGAAGAGCTAACACCTATCCTTCTCAAACTCTTCCAAAATACATCAGAGGGAGGAACACTCCCAAACTCATTCTACGAGGCCACCATCACTCTGATACCAAAACCAGACAAACATGTCACAAAGAAAGAACCTACAGGTCAATATCACTGATGAACATAGACGCAAAAATCTTCAAAAAAATACCAGCAAATAGAATTCAACAGCACATTAAATGGATCATACACTATGATCAAGTGGGTTTTATCCTAGGAATGCAAGGATTCTTCAATATATGCAAATTGATCAATGTGATATACCATATAAACAAATTGAAGGAGAAAAACCATATGATCATCTCAAGAGTTGCAGAGAAAGCTTTCAACAAAATTCATCACCCATTTATGATTAAAAAAACCCTGCAGAAAGTAGGCATAGAAGGAAGTTTCCTCAACATAATAAAGGCCATGTATAAGAAACCCACAGCCAACATCATCACCAATGGTGAAAAACTGAAAGCATTTCCACTAAGATCAGGAACAAGACAAGGTTGCCCACTCTCACCACTCTTATTCAACATAGTTTTGGAAGTTTTATCCACAACAATCAGAGAAGAAAAAGAAATAAATGGAATCCAAATTGCAAAAGAAGTAGTAAAGCTGTCACTGTTTGCAAATGACATGATACTATACATAGAGAATCCTAAAGATGCTACCAGAAAATTACTAGAGCCAATCAATGAATTTCATAAAGTAGCAGGATACAAAATTAATGCACAGGAATCTCTAGCATTCCTATACACTAGTGATGAAAAATCTGAAAGTGAAATCAAGAAAACACTCCCAGTTATCATTGCAACAAAAGGAATAAAATATCTAGGAATAAACCTACCTAAGGAGACAAAAGACACTGATGAAAGAAATTAAAGATGATACAAATAGATGGAGAGATATACCATGTTCTTGGATTGGAACAATCAATATTGTGAAAATGACTCTACTATCCAAAGCAATCTACAGATTCAATGCAATCCCTATCAAACTACCACTGGGATTTTACACAGAACTAGAACAAAAATTTTCACAATTTGTATGGAAACACAAAAAACCCTGAAGAGCCAAGGAAACTTGAGAAAGAAAAACGGAGCTGTTAGAATCATGCTCTCTGACTTCAGACTATACTACAAAGCTACAGTAATCAAGACACTATGGTACTGGCACAGAAACAGATATAAAAATCAATGGAACAGGATAGAAAGCCCAGAGATAAACCCACACACATATGGTCACTTTATATTTGATAAAGGAGGCAAGAATATACAGTGGAGAAAAGACAGTCTCTTCAAAAAGTGATGCTGGGAAAAATGGACAGCTCCATGTAAAAGAATGAAATGAGAAAACTCCTAACAGCATACACAAAAATAATCACAAAATGGATTAAAGACCTAAATGTAAGGCTAGACACCATCAAACTCTTAGAGGAAAACATAGGCAGAACACTCTATGACATTAATCACAGCAAGACCCTTTTTGACCCACCTCCTAGAGAAATGGAAATAAAAACAAAAATAAACAAATGGGACCTAATGAAACTTCAAAGCTTTTGCACAGCAAAGGAAACCATAAACAAGATGAAAAGACAATCTTCAGAATGGGAGAAAATGTTTGCAAATGAAGTAACTGACAAGGTGTAATCTCCAAAATGTACAAGCAGCTCATGCAGTTCAATATTAAAACAACAAACAACCCAATCCAATAATGGCCAGAACACCTAAGTAGACATTTTTTCAAATAAGATATACAGATGCCAATAAACACATGAAAGCATGCTCAACATCAGTAATGATAACAGATATGCAAATCAAAACTACAGTGAGGTATCATGTCTCATGAATCAGAATGGCCATCATCTAAAAATTTACAAACAATAAATGCTGGAGAGGGTGTGGAGAAAATGGAACTCTCTTACACTTTTGCTGGGAATGTTAATTGATACAGCCACTATGGAGAATGGTATGGACATTTCTCAAGAATACAAATAGAACTATCATACAACCCAGCAATCCCACTACTGGGCATATGCCCTGAGAAAACCATAATTCAAAAAGAGTCATGTACCACAATTTTCATTGCAGCTCTATTTACAATAGCCAGGACATGGAAGCAACCAAAGAGTCCATCAACTGATAAATGTATAAAGAAGATGTGACATATATACAATGGAATATTACTCAGCCATAAAAAGAAATGAAATTGAGTTATTTGTAGTGAGGTGTATGGACTTAGAGATGGTCATACAGAGTGAAGTAAGTCAGAAACAGAAAAACAAATACTGTATGCTAACACATATATATGGAATCTAAAAAAAAAAAAGGTCATGAAGAACCTAGGGGGATGATGGGAATAAAGCTGCAGACCTACTAGAGAATGGACTTGAGTATACAGGGAAGGGGAAGGGTAAGTTGGGACAAAGTGAGAGAGTGGCATGGACATATATACATTACCAAACGTAAAATAACTAGCTAGTGGGAAGCAGCCGCATAGCATAAGGAACTCATCTCAGTGCTTTGTGACCACCTAATGGGGTGGGATAGGGAGGGTGGGAGGGAGGGAGATGCAAGAGGGAGGAGATATGGAGACATATGTATACGTATAACTGATTCACTTTGACATAAAGCAGAAAATAGCACACCATTGTAAAGCAATTATACTTCAATAAAGATGTTAAAAAGAAAAGGAAAATGCAAATCAAAACCCACAATGATACAGATTGCCAACAAACACATGAAATGAGGCTCAACATCACTAATCATTAGAGAAATGCAAATCAAATCTACAATGAGGTATCACCTCACACCAGTCAGAATTGTCATCATCAAAATATCTATACACAATAAATGCTGGAGAGAGGGTGGAGAAAAGGGAACCCTCTTGCACTGTTGGTGGGAATGTAAATTGATACAGCCACTCTGGAGAACAGTATGGACTTTCATTAAAAAACTAAAAATAGAACTGCCATATGACCCAGCAATCCCACTACTGGGCATATACCATAAGAAAACCAT